>NC_053024.1:43364614-43964614 GCF_003073215.2 Triticum urartu
CTGAGTTATGCCGTAAACGAAATGACATGTTCATATTACTGGTGGTTGTCTATCTTATTTATGGTGTAACATTTGGGAGTTGAATCATTAGCGAGAGGAATTGTAGTTTTTATTAAATTAGGTCACATGATTTGTTTTCAAGTCAGCCAAGATTGATCATTGTTACCAATGAGGGAATGACTTCATAGATTGCATTTGGCGATTAGGAAGAGAATGGAATTTTGACTAAATCTCGGTAAGACTTCTTTATAGATTGGGTTTATGCACATTCCATAAAAAAACCAAGACCCTTGCTTCGATAGATCACAACAAGAAATATAACTTCAAGGCACTGTAGATTAGGAAGAGAATGGAATCGGCAGTTTGTAGATTGGGAAGATAATGGAATCAGCAGTTTGTAGAACATGCTGCCGAGCACTGACATCAGGGTTAGAATCCGTAACCGATTCGGGTTTCCCGATATGGCAAAAAATCTTTGTGGAAACAAATGCTGTCGGAATACGACTTAGAGTCGGATGTATGGTTCGGAAAAGTCAAGTAGGCACACACACACCGGTTGTAATTAATGTGTTTTTATCTACCCATATATTTTTGTCACAAACTAAATGTTCCCATTATTGTTGATGTCTATCTTACTTACGCCGTAATACTTGGATTGAATCGTCAGCGAGAGGAATTGTAGTTTTTTGTGAACTTTGGGTTGGTTTGTTTCAAATTAGCTAACATTAGTTGTTGATTCCATCTGAGTTTATGGCTTCATAGATTTCTTCTGGTCATTACGAATAGGAAAGAATAGAATTTGGGTTAAGATCCTATTAAGATTTCTGCGTAGATTGTGCACCATGCTGTAAAATTCGACGCGGAAAATAATGTTGCCGAATATGTCGGAATCCGACTCAAAATCGGATATATTATTTTGAAAAAGCAAGTAGGCACACACGATTATTATTTTAGTTAATGCATTTTTTTTACTTGCAGGATTCTGTCATAAAAAAATGTTATGTTCATATTATCGGCGTCGTCTATCTTACTTACGGTCTAACTTTTGGGAGTTGAATTGGTTAGCGAGAGAAAATTTAGCTCTGTGTTAAATTGGGCCACACGGTTTATTTATTAGATAGCCAAGATTTGTAGATTGCACACGGGAATTAAGAACATAAGAGAATGGAAATAGAGTTTAAATTTCCTTACGATTTCATTGTAGATTGTGCATCATGCATGGTGTAGAACGTCATCGTGGAAGTTAACATTGTCACAATCCGACTTGGACTCGGATGTGCATATGATTAGGAAAAAACAAATAGCTAGAATTTGGTTACAATTAATGTGTGTCCATGTTCTTATTTCTTTCTATCTAAACAAAAGGACATGTTTCTGTTATTGGTGTTGTCTATCTTTTTTATGGTGTAACATTTGGGAGTTGACTTGGTTAGTGAGCGACTTTTTTAAAGTTTAGTCCATGCAGTTTGTTTTCTAGTTTGGTTAGTGACTTGGTTATGGCTTTGTGTCGTTTACAACTATTGAAGTTGTCCACAAGGCTGTAAGTAACATGGTTTAGTTGTATGCAAACGTCCCAATGCATCCAGTTGACTAGTTTAGATTATTAAATCATCTTTGATCAATGTGGTAGATTGACGGGATGAACAGGAAGATAGTCGGCAAAAAGCCATTGTATGTTGGTGTAGCTCAACGCAAAGAGGAAAGACGAGCGATGCTAGTGGTAAATCTTTCCCAAGTGATCATTTTGTACATTAGGTGCCTTCTGCTGATAAGTGATAAGTAGTGACTTCTTTTAATTAATCTTATATGCTGATAAGTGCTGTTTGAGTTCTAATATTGCTATGTGTCATGTCTACTACATGTCCAATTATTTACGTATTATTTGTTTCATTTTTACACATAGCTGATGAACTAAAAGAAAATCAGTTCAGTTATAAATAAGTTGTATATTGTCCCATCCTAAGAATAACATAGACTGAGAATCAATGTGGATCAGTGTTAACAAAATGGTTATTTTTTTACCGTCCAAATAAACTTAAGTAAAACAGGTTCTCTCTTGTCACCTGTGTGTCACTGAATATTTGAACATTAGATCTGCAACTGTTTCAAGAATATAAACAAGGGACACAGCACAAGCTTAATGCTACTGACATTGTTTCTAGGCACACTTTGCTCGTTTTCAGAACACAGGAGTTCTAGCACCCGCAGTACCACAAAATTTTGCTCCCCGTCAGTTCTACGTCAGTCCAGGAGTGCCTGGCATGTTCCCACCACAGGTTCCTGCAGGCTTCGGGTATCAACAATTCCTACAACAGCATTTCACTCCTTGGGTTCCTAGCGGCATGACGCCATATACGTATAACATGCCGAGGCCACTACACCATGCTTGGCGTGGTGTGCATCAAGAAATCAATCTACACCGACAGGTATTATGGCATGAGAGATGAACATTTTTTGACTTAATTTTTTTAATCCTTAATGCATCAGCTACTCTTGCAAAGTGCATCCAGCCGTGCCCATGTTCCGATTAGGTCACAAGTAGTCAATTCACCTGACTTTCTTGCTTTTACAATGCAGATGGTGTACCCAAATACCAACCAAGCCTTCACATACATGCCAAATTCTATGAATGTGAATGCCAACTCTGTGATGGTTCCCCCTGGCTTCGCACAAACTGATAGTACTGTCTCTACTCCATCTGTTCCAAGCAAGAACACCACCACCACTGCTGTAGATTCTTCTTACCTGGAGAAACAACATCCAGTAAGGACAGTGGAATTATATTAGGACGTGCTAATTTCACAGTTACAAATTTTACTTGGCACGCGTGTTTATATATTAGCCATTTATGTCAATGAAGGGTGAATTTTTAGTTAGGTCGTATACTTTGTTTATCTTGCAGATTCAAGATGAGAAATTGTACCCACTGGGTGAACAGCTTGAGCCAGAATTAGGAGGGAAGGTGACAGGGATACTGGGTGAAGCAATGGAAGCTCTGCAAGCAAGGAAACTGGAAGAGGCCAGGGATACTGTTGACCTCGCGACCATACCATCATCATCGACCTTGAGTGTTAGCAGAGATGCTATTGACCCCGCTTCGACAGCGTCGTCCTCGAGTGCTTCCGCTGACGGTGCTAACCTTGCTCCGTCACCATCATCCTCGAGTGCTTGAACGCTGGTTCCTAACATCTCTGTCGACCTGAAATTTAGATGGTTGGATAATGTTTAAGAAGATTCCTGGTTTGATGTTGCTTCATGATATTTTCGGTCAGAGTTTTATTCTTGTTTGTTTGTTGGATAATGTTTAAGAAGATTCCTGATTCCTGGTTTGATGCAACTGCATTTTCCCCAATATTTAGGATAACTTCATCAAATAAAAAATTAGACAGTGCCCTCTTCCTTTGGCAGTGATCCTAGTTTCTTCCAATATTACGTAAAAGATATAATAGTTTAACGATATCTGTTTAACAATTCATGATGGCCTCACAAAACACACACACAAACCAACCAAAAGTGCAAATAGGGTGTTATGGCAAATAGGTTCAGCCTCTAAATCAGCTAAATTGATGCTAAACAGGGGCTTAATGGCGCTAAAACTGCTAAGTAGTATACGGAGATGTCGTTTACATGGACAACTAGCATTTGCTTTTCTCTTCTACAACTATTATCTCCTAATCTTTTGTAAGTTTATATATTACTAATGTTCAACTCATCTACCCGGGGAAAAGGCCCTCTCCTCCATGACAGAATGAAAATCCTAAGCCCCTTCGCGGCGCCGTACAACGCCCCAGGGTAGCTTGTGCCAAACGGTCAATGTGCCCGCGGGTTGCCTCAGGCGAAGGCGTCGGCAGCGTGAACCATGTGCAGTGGGATGCTAGGGGTGAGCGACCACAGGAATGTTTAGAGTATTGTGCACATCTCACAGACTGCTAGATGTTTCATGTGATGTAGAAGTACATATATGCATTCAAACTTGTCGATAGATGCATGGAAGAAACTACTTAAGAATTCTGAGGCATACAATGTGGAATTTGCAAGCTTCATCTCCGCAGGTGTATAGCACCATGCATGTGCCATCAAGCTTACGTAACCGTTGAATATGATTACGTCTAGCTCACCAAACAGCCCTGCGATGCAGGTATGCTGTGTTTCTTTCTCCTTCTCTTAAACACGTAATCCTTGAGCGCTGCAACCATAGCATCGTTTCTCTGTAGAGAAGCTCATCAAGCTCATGCATCTTCTGCCGGATGAAACGATGATCGACATTGTTCTCTTGCAAGGATGCAAGTTCAGACCGGAGCCTCTCAATATCACGTAGCACATGCCCAAAGGTTTTACTGCTCCATTTCCAAAGATTCTACAGAGTTCCTTCAACGAGTTTGACACCGACTCCACTCCGCACCCATGTGTCGGTGCGTAACAAAATTAGGGGCTCTCCTTTTGCAATGCAGTCAGAGCCGCGCCCACGGCCGCACTGAGCAGGGAATAGGAGGGATGCCGGACGGCAAGAACAACCGAAGCAACGCCAAGACCAGAGACATAAAGAGCAAGGGAGCGAAGTGGACTCCCCCGGAAGCTCTTGCCGGGGCAGCCTCCGCAACCCCTGCAAGAGCCTTACCGGGGCACTTACCCTATGCCAGCTAAGCGCGCCGCCCTTGAGCCAAGGGGTTCAACGCCATGAACCACACCAAAACCAAGGCTCGGGAGGCACCTCCATGGTGCGTGCAGATCTTTGTGGAGATCATAAATAGACCAAGATCAGATGAGAACCAGAAGACGATGATTCTTGGTGAGATCCTTGCCAAGGAAATCCACGAGACCCCCGGCAAGATCCTTGCCGGGGACGACCGCGGTGCCACGGCAAAGACCCTTGCCGGCCCCCGTCAAGACCTTGCCGGAGGACATCTGCGGGCCGCAGCAAGGCCCACATCGCCAAGACTCCACCCGCCGCTCCCAATGCAGCTGCTAGCTCAACCAGTTGGGCAAGGCGTCTACGTGGCAGCATGCGGCCTCCACAACCGACTCAGCAAGCACCTGCGTGGTGGCATGCAGATCTTTGTGAAGGCTCCGCCATCACGCCCAGCCCAGCAGCCAGCCAACGTGGCGCTACAACGCCTCGTCAGCTCGGACGCGCGTCGGAGCCAGGCGAGGCGGCGACAGCTGGGACGAGCTTCCTTGCCGTCCCCGATAAAGCAAGAGGGGCACGTCGGCAGCGCATTAAATGCGTTTGTCCGACGGTGCCAGAGGATAGACTCAGCCACTATACACCTTTCCACCTCCTGTGTGCCACTGTGGCAACCCCTTTTGTCTATAAAAGGAGGCCCCGAGGCGTACTAGAGGGGATTCGGATCCTTGGAACTAGACACACCGTAGCTAGTTCAGAACTCAGAACACTCAAATATACATCAAAGCAGGACTAGGGTATTACATGTCTCCGCGGCCCGAACCTGGGTAAACGATCCTTGTGCTGACCGCCAGACCTGCTCTTTGCACAACTTCCCGCCGCCACCGTAGAAGGGATCCCAGTGATTCCATAGGTGTCGTTTCCACCGAGAATATTTGGCGCGTCATGTAGGGGGGCGCGCAGCGGCTTCAATCATGGTTGTCACTCTCAAGGAAGAAGACGACCAAAACAAGTGGCATCCTCAGTGGATGCAATGAAACACTCGTGCAGCGACAGATAAAGCTAAGTCATTGCAAAACTTGAGCAATTCTTTTTATATAAGTTTATCGTCCTCGACGATCTTGCCCCGTGTATGGAAAACTTGCACGCAATGGGCCCTGCCACTATTGGCAACTCCCTCATTCTATTCGAGAACCGCTCAATAGTTCTAGCGGCTGCGCCGAGAACGGCATGGTGACCTCCTGTGATTGGCAACACTCTTGTCTGTCTCGAGTTCCGCTCGACAGTTCAAGTGGCCCGCGTTAAGAGCAGTGAGGTGGTTTGCCCGGCAGCAAGCACACCCGGAGGCCATTGGGGGATCCGTTCCTCGAGGCACTCGCGACCTGGTTTTCGCACCGGCAAGCCTAACCCGATTATCGTAGGGTGGACATACAAAGGGAGATCAAACGGGAAAATAACATGCATCGTTTCAAAAGAAGTTCAGAAGTTATACTACAATCAATTGTTGCCTTGCGGTTCTAACTAAAAGATAAATTGTCTTGGTTGCGAACCTGTAGTGGCGATAAGAAATGGGGTGCCTAGTCCCGGCGCTGGCCTTCCTATCCTCCGAACTCCGTCGATGCGGCCTGATGATGGGCTCGATATGCTCCTTGAGTGTCGCGGGTTCCATGTCCTCCCGGCAAGCTATCCAGCGCAGCTTTGAGTGAGGTAGGGTTCCAGTACGCCACCTTGGTGAAGGACCTTGGTCATGGAACCCCGGCAAAGCCTCCAGGCCTCATCAACCAGAGAGGCCGCCCTATTAGAGTGGAACTGCTCCAGGGGCCCCAAGAACACCCTCGAAGAACAATGTCAGCCTGGCATTGGGACTCACGTTCGGCTTCGGGACGTACCTCATGTTTGCATCCCCAATGGGTAGCCAGCTGGCGTGGTGATCCTACCGGCGATGTCGGCAAGGCGGCTAATCCAGAGGTTTCGCCTTCACAATCCTCGTGGTTGGGCGGCTTCGTTCTTTCGCAGCTACCTCTCCTTTCTCCCAGATTCTTGGTCAGTGTCTCCTCCCGGGCCCTAACCTCCGACAGCCGTACCCTCAGACCCTCCACCAGCTTCAGCTTCAGGTCTTGGATGGAGTTGTTGCCTTGGGAGAGTAGCTCGACCTTGGCCGAGGACTGTGGCCTGCGCATCAGCCAAATCGCCTTTGGCCGCGTCCTCCTCCCCCTGTCAGCTCTAGGATCTGCTTTCTTCAGCCCATCCCGCTCCAACCTCCAGCTTGTTCACCTTGCCGGCACGACACCTGGGCCTGAGCATTGGAGTGCCTCCTCGTGCCTCTACTCCAGTTCCTGTGTCCGCTACACGACAAGCTCCTTGACCTCCTCGACCTTCCCGCGGAATGTCGCGGCGAGCTTCTCCTCCCTGGAGCACAGCTACCTGGGAGTTCAGCGCGGCCTGGTGCTGGCCCCGAGCGGCCTCGTTCTTGGCGGCATGTTGTCTCGCCGCCTCCTGGGCCTTCTCGATATCGGCCTGCTTCATGACAATCTCCAACTTGCGCTCGGCCAGCAAATCCTAGGCGGTCTTCAGTTCCTCACAGGCCTGGCGGAACCAAGCCTGCGTCTTGGTGACGCGCCCCTCGAGGTCCGCCTCTGCCTTGTCCACCGCCGCCATCCTGGACTTGGCGTTGTCTAGGCGGGCACGGTGAAGCGCTTGGAGCTTGTGGAAGTTGGCGCTCATGCCCTGGAGGAGCCGCCCCTTCCTGGGAACCGCCGCCATCGGTGCTCAGTTCGTTAACGACCTCAAGCCCGGCGGCGGCAAGCACCTCGTCGTCGAACACCCCCCCTCAGCGGGCGCCCTGGTGCTCTCCGTCCATGGGAGGTGGACGAACAGGTCGTCGCTCACCTTCAGGTACTTGCTCGAGACAGAGGCGGCGGAGGAGGAAGGATGGTCGTCAACCACCTCCTCCTCGACAGCAGCCTTGCCGGCCTCCCCGGCAGGCCCCTTCCTGGCCTCCCGCAGCGGCCTCGCCGGTCTCCCCGGAGCCCTTGGCGGCATCCTCAGCAGCGCCCTTCGCGGCCTCCTCAGCGGCGATCTTGTCGGCCTCGGCCACGGCATCCCTGGCAACCTCCTTGATGAAGGTGTGCACGTCCTCTGGGTCCGCCGAGGAAGGATCTGGATACCGATAAAAGGAATGAGGCGAAGTCAAGACCAAAATTCAAAAGAAGATAAACGAGCAGGGACAGAAGGCAAACAACTCACACATGCCAAGCTGGGAAGAAGTGGCCCCCTCCCCACCAACGTTCGGTGCTGGGGGCTGACCGCCCATCGAGGCCCTGGCCCTCTTCGCCACCCTCTGGGCCAGCGTCTCCATATCCCTGCAAAGATGAGGACAAGTCAAGACAAGCGGCACGATGTGAGGGGACGGAGATGACAAAAGACAATATACTTACTCATCCTCCGCCTCCTCTTCCGTTGCCTTCCTCTACCTCCTCTGGCTAAGAGACCTGAAGTCGAAGATGACCTCCGTGTCATCGCCTGCGGGAGGAGGGGAAGCAGGTGGAGACCGATGATGCTTGGATGAAGAAGAGGCAGTCGCTTTCTTCTTTGCCACCACAGCCTTCACCACCATCCTCGCCGCCGCGGCCCTCGTTTGGTGCACGGACACCTCTTGGGTTTGTTGCGGTTGCGTGGCCCTGCCGGGCCGGACCGGCTCACCAGAGCTGGCCTGCCACAGGACACGCCCTCTCCTCGTGGCCGGGGGGTCGATAGCCTCGACCTCCTCCCTGGAAGACTCATCGACCACTTCTTCAATAAGAGGGACCCCGGTGACGGTGCTGCTGGCCTCCCCAGCGGATTCCGCCCACTGGGCGAGCTCCTTCACTTCCACGACCGCCGCGCCACGTCCTCCATGCCGCCAGCGCTGCCGAAATCCCTGGCGAGCTCTGCCTCCGCCACCCTGGTGGCGATATAGTCCAGCTCCGCTTGGGTGGTGTCCTAGATGAGCAGCGGCTCTTCGCGGATGTACTTCTTCGACAAGGTGTCGAAGAACTTCTGCACCTGATCCGCCTTCGTCCCGGCCCAATTTGGGTCAGGCTCGTGCACATTACAGTCCGGCATCATGGCAATGATGTCGGTTTGGCGGGAGTTGTTGCTCAGCGGGACCACCCCCACCGGCAACCCAAACAAGGGCCCCTTGGTGACCTTGTCGGCCTTCGCGGCCTTGCCGGTCCTCTCGGCCCTGCCGTCACGGTCCACGTCGAGCTGAAAAAGCCGCTGGCAGAAGTGGGCATGCCCCATCACCATGAAGTTGTGGTTCAAGCCGGGGCAAAGCCGCATGATGTCAGCTGCATTCCTGAAAAGCCAGGCCGGCCTCCCCTTGTTGTGAAGTGGAGCGATGCGGCGGCGGATGAAATCCGCCCAATCATCTCCAGGGTGAGCCCGGCAACGGTGAGGCGATGGATCCTGGTGATGGCGACCGTGAGCTTCCCATCCTGGGCGTCGACATCGCCCCAGTCGTCTCTGCGAACCGGCGGCGCCTGGCGAACCTGGCAAAATTCCTGTGGGTCCTCCTCCTCAATCCAGCACACCGGCTCCACCACTCCTCCCACCTCTCCTTCTGAGCACCCTCTGGATATGTCCCCTTCTCCTGGGTCCTTGGGATCCAGGCGACACAACCGGAGATGGCACCTCCCTTCTGGATCCGAGGATAGAAGTAGTGGCGGAAAAGGCCGTGTTTGGGATGCACTCCTGCGAAGCCCTCGCAGAGATGGGAGAAAAGGGTCATGCATGCCACGGCATTTGGAGTGAAATCTAGAAGGTGGAAGCCATAGGTGTGCATGCCATCATTGAAGAAATCGGAGAAAGGGGGGCAGAGGCCGTAGGAAAAGTTGTCGACGAAGAATGGGTACCGATTCGGGCCGGCCTTGGCGAAATCAGCGGGGATGATGTGCGTGGCCGGATGCCCCGTCCCCCCCCCTTCTTGCACTCCCACAGGGGCTTGAAGTTGTCCCAGAGATGGACCGCATCGACCGTCGAGGGAAAGTAGGCGAGCTGCGTCTGCCGCGCCGCCAACTCACTCTCCGGCGGCTCCTTCCACCTGACGTCCTTGGCCACTCCCTTGCCTTTGCTGGTTTTGGGTGCCATGGTGGCTGTGAGTGGTGAAGGATGAAGGACAGCGAACACGCGACGGCGGCGAGCGAGAGCAAGAGCTTGAGAAAGAAGGAGGAGGGGACGACGGTCCCGAGATTGGAGAAGGCACAGAGGGTAAATGAGAAGCGCGCCTGCGGTTATCCCTTTTTACGGGGAAGGCCCAGGCCGCCTCTTTACCATTTACTACGACATGACGCCTGCGTGTGGGAACCACCCCACACATGACACCCACGTCATGCATGATCCTCCACGTCGCGCGTTCAACGCGGGTCGTGGGGAAGCGCCGCAGATGGAAAAGTTACTGCAGTAAAAATCCGCCCCGCCTGCCCGCGCACCATTCTGGGCCTAGCGCAACAACGCGTCGTGCTTATGTGTGGCCCAGGCCCGGGGCTCCTGTCAGTGTACAAAAGTAGGGTCTCTCCTTTTGCACCCCTTTACTTGTGCACGGGCAGTCAGAACCGCGCCCACGGCTGCACTGAGCAGGGCAGAGGAGGGATACCGGCGCGCAAGACAACCGAAGAAACCCCAAGACCAGAGACACAAAGAGCAAGGGAGCGAAGTGGACTCCCCCGGCAAGACTCTTGCCGGGGCATCCTCCACAGCCCCAGCAAGAGCCTTACCGGGGCAACTTACCCTATGCCAGCTAAGCGCGCCGCCCTTGAGCCAAGGGGTTCCAACGCCATCAACCACACCAAAACCATGGCTCGGGAGGCACCTCCATGGTGCTTGCAGATCTTTGTGGAGATCACAAATACACAAGATCAGATGAGAACCAGAAGACGACGATTCTTTGTGAGATCCTTGCCAAGGAAATCCACGAGACCCCCGACAAGATCCTTGCCGGGGACGACCGCGGTGCCATGGCAAGACCCTTGCCGGGCCCCCGTCAAGACCCTTGCCGAGGACATCCGTGGGGCCGCAGCCAGGCCAACATCTGCCAAGACTCCACCGCCGCTCCCATGCAACTGCTAGCTCAACCAGTTGGGCAGGCGTCTACGTGGCAGCATGGGGCCTCCACACCGACTCAACAAGCACCTGCGTGGTGGCATGCAGATCTTTGTGAAGGCTCCGCCATCACGCCAGCCCAGCAGCCAGCCAACATGGCGCTACAATGCCTCGTCAGCTCAGACGCGCGCCAGAGCCAGGCGAGGCGGCGACAGCTGGGACGAGCTTCCTTGTCGTCCCCAATAAAGCAAGAGGGGCACGTCGGCAGTGCATTAAATGCATTTGTCCGATGGTGCTAGAGGATGGACTCAGCCACGATACTCCTTCCCACCTCCTGTGTGCCACTGTGGCAACCCCTTTTGTCTGTAAAAGGAGGCCCGAGGCGTACTAGAGGAGGATTCGGATCTTTGGAACTAGGGACACACAGTAGCTATTTCAAGAACTCAAGAACACTCAAATATACATCAGAGCAGGACTAGGGTATTATGCGTCTTTGCGGCCCGAACTTGGGTTGATGATCCTTGTGCTGACCGCCAGACCTGCTCTTTGCACAACCCCGCTCCCGCCAACCGTAGAAGGGATCCCAGTGATTCCATAGGTGCCGTTTCCACCGACACCATGTACATGACATAACAACCGGCAGATTGAGATCCCTTTCCTACATACTCTTATATCTAGGTGCCCATCGCCGCGTCAGCGTTGAATCGACTGGTATTATCTCGAGGACGATCGGGCAGTGGTTTGAGCAAGAAAATGCCAGGTGAACTACACCCGATGCCAGAAATAGGTCACGCCATTGTTAATCCGCACAAACACGGTCCACATGCACTCACACATTGCTATTAAATCGAAAACAACAGAAGTGCACTTCAGTTCAAGTACGTAACAGTAATGCCCTATTTTAGGCCAGCTATTGGAGGTGTCACTTTGTCATGCCCAAAAAATCCACTTTTTGGTGTCTTAAATTTAACACCAACCTCCTTTGATGCTCTACAATAGGGCAGCAATTGGAGATGTTGTAAGAAAGTTATAAAATGTAGCCTGTGGAATAAATGGAGAATATTTAATGCAAAGTAAATACTAAAGGATTTGAGCATCCATCTGAGATTTTTGCACATTACCATATTAATGCAAAATAAATACGATAGGACTCAAGCACCCCCCCAAGATTTTAACACACCGCCATATTAATACAAATAAACACTATGGACTTGATAATCCATCTGCGATTATTCTTTCACAAAATACCATTTTTCATTTCCATATAATTTTCAAATTTGTGATCTTTTTGACAATACAACATGCATATGAGTGCAAGTTCAATGACTGGAACAAAGATGTAGCCCCCAAAACCGAAAGGAATTTGGTACTCACATATGTTTAAACTTGTTGCGTAATCACAATGAGTTTTTTTGGCACACCCCTCTAAAAGTTTACATGAATCTTAAAGTTACTTAAAAAGGTTTTCACCATATTAGCATGTAGATCAATTCAAATAGATTGATTTGAATACAAAAGGCTATATGACCCTTTTTGATCGAAAAAGGGTAACTTCTAATCTCCATCTTTAATCTGCATCAAAATCTGTAAAATTTCCTGCGATGTACCAAAACAAAGTTCAATTGCAATTATTTTTGGTAAAAAAATACCCTAATGTTTAAGGAAGGCCACATATATGAACATTCTTACCAATACGTATGAATATTCATTATTGCAGTTTGCATACCATCCTTATTTAATCACAATTGTACTGACATGTAATTACAAAAAGGCTTATCACCCGGCTTTATAAATAAAGTCATGACAAGATACAAACACACTGAAATAGAGGTCCACACAAAGGAAATAAGTTCAACAACAAGAAAGGAAAAATTTACTCGTCGGGGAAACAACAAAACAAACCTGCAAAAGAACATAACAGGGTCTCAAGCCGAATAGATTATCATACCTAATCTGGACGCATCCTCCTTATGTTTCCATGTCAGCTCGTCGATGGTCGTCTTATCCCGCCGCTTAGAGAGAGGCTTGCATATGGTGTTCATTTACTTGGAGAAGGCCTATGATAATATACCGCGGAATGTCATATGGCGGGCCTTGGAGAAACACAAAGTCCCAGCAAAGTACATTACCCTCATCAAGGACATGTACGATAATGTTGTGACAAGTGTTCAAAACCGTGATCTTGACATTGATGACTTCCCGATCAAGATAGAGATGCATGAGGGGTCAGCTTTGAGCCCTTATCTTTTTGCCTTGGTGATGGACGAGGTCACGGGGGGTATACAAGGAGATATCCCATGGTGTATGCTCTTTGCGGATTATGTGGTGTTAGTTGACGATAGTCGGACGGTGGTAAATAGGAAGTTAGAGTGATGGAGACAAACCTTCGAACCAAAAGGGTTTACGATTAATAGAACTAAAACCGAGTACATGATGTGCGGTTTCAGTACTACTAGGTGTGAGGAAGAGGTTAGCCTTGATGTGCAGGTGGTGCCTCAGAAGGACACCTTTCGATATTTGGGGTCAATGTTGAACGAGGATGGGGGTATTGATGAAGATGTGAACCATCGAATCAAAGCCAGATGGATGAAATCATGGCACTCGGGCACTAGTGACAGGCATTATTCACAGCAAAGTCATAGCAACATCAATCTCAGAACATAGTGGATACTAGGGATCAAGCCCTACCAAAACTAACTCGATTACATAATGAATCCCACCCATACCATCATCGTCCAGCAACCTACGAAGAGATTACACACTCCCAGCGGTGAGCATCATGAAATTGGTGATGGAGAACGGTTGGTGATGACAATGGCGGCGAATCCCCTTCTTCGAAGCCTAGAACGGACTTCAGATCTGGCCTCCCGATGAAGAACAGGAGGTGGCGGCGGCTTCGTATCGTGAAACACGATGAATCTTCCTCTCCTATTTTTTGGAAAATAGGAATTTATAGTATCTATAATACGGTTAGCGGAGCCTCGTGAGCCCCACTACCTACTAGAGCATGCCATAGGGGGGGCGCCCTGGTGCCTAGTGGGCAACTGCCCCCCTCCAATGGGTCTTGGTTCCAGTAATTTTCATTTATTCTTTCTCCAAAAAGTTTATTGCAATTCTGAGAACTTTTATTTCTACATGAAAACAACACCATGGTAGTTCTACTGAAAACAACGTTAGTCCGGGTTAGTTTCATTCAAATCATGCAAATAAGAGTCCAAAACAAAAGCCAAAGCGTTAGGAGAAGTAGATACGATGGAGACGTATCATGTGATATTCGGAGCAGCAGATAAGGTAATACTTGTCGCAATGGAGGAGAGCGCTAACCACTCGGTGGATTCAAGGGGACCGAAAGAGCGGTGGATGTGAGGTTCCTCCCTGCATCGCACCGCCAAGGCCACCTGAGATAGAAGGGTTGATCCGGAATGGCGAAGAGCGCCAGGAATGAACAAGGAGTGGTCGGTCATCAGCCTAAACTATTCACAAAAAATGGGTGTCCATTCCCTCTCTCCACCATCAGCAAATCCCAGACGAAAAATCGATTTGATAGGTTGAATGGCGTGCCAAATATTAGCTCTGGTCGTGGAGCAATGAGCGAAGGACCCCTTAAGATATTTTGTCCTTAATTAGATCCCATTTTGCTCATCAGGCACAGGTTCATGCGACGAGCCTGACGTGATGACCAGACCCCTAGTCCTTCTCATGCAAATGTCGCCATTTGACCATATGATATTTCTGCTTATCCCACCTCACCTTGCCACAAGAATTTGATTGATATTTGTACATGTCCGCATGGCTTCTTAAGGAAAATGGTATAGCCCATCGCAAGTAGGAAGGCTAGCCCAAGGAAGATATAATGAAGAAAATCGATTTTCCCGGCTTTTAGAAGTCAATTTCCTTGCCACAATCTACCCATGTCTTCACCTCTCCATCACGGTCGCGGATCTCTCCAACAAACCATCGACACACTAACCGATAGACCGAGGTACTATAGGGAATGACCCCGGGAAGCAATTTAGGAGGTTGGCTATGGAGGATCGCTCCTATTGGGGAAACGTTGCATGGAAAACAAAAAAATTCTACGCACATGCAAGATCTATCATGGAGATGCATAGCTATGAGAGGGGGGAGAGCATTTCCATACCCTTGAGATTCGCTAAACTAAGCGTTTACCAACGCGATTGAAGTAGTCCATACACCTTCCCGATCCTTCCCGATCAGTACCGAACGTATGACACCTCCGCCGTTCAGCACACGTTTTAGGCTCGATGACGTCCTCGGCCTTCTTGATCCAGCAAGATGGATGAAGTAATAGATGAGTTCCGGTAGCATGACGGCGTGGTGACGGTGGTGTGAGAACAATCTCCGCAGGGCTTCGCCAAGCACAACAGAAACTATGACGGAGGATAAACTAGGGGGCGGGGTTGCCGACACGGCTGTGAATGATGTCTCTACGGTGCTAGCCCTACCCCTCTATTTATATGTTGAGTCTAGGGTTGTTTCATCTGAGAAAAGAGCCCCTCAAGTCGGTTTAGCCCCGCAAGGCAGAGTCCTTCTCGGACTCCAGGACCAGACGCAGGGTCCCTGGGCGTCTGGCCCCGACGCCACCCCTGGCCTTTGCAAAACTCCTTTTGCACTTCCTAAACCTTGGGGCTTTTACCCCTTGTCCCAATAAAGTGTTCTCATACCTAAAATTTAGGGAAACATCCGAAACCTTCCGGTGAATTCCGGAACCCTTCAGACCAAAAACTATTATCCCGTATATCAATTTTTACCTCCGGACTATTCCGGAGCTCCTCTCGTCATGTTCGTGATCTCATCCAGGACTCCGAACAACATTCGACCACCAACATACATAACTCATATAATACTATATCGTCAACGAAGTTAAGCGTGCGGACCCTACGGGTTCGAGAATGATGTAGACATGACGAGACGCTTCTTCGATCAATAACCAATAGCGGGACTGGATGCCCATATTGGTTCCTACATATTCTACGAAGATCTTTATTGGTGGAACCTTTGATGACAACATACGTAGTTCCCTTTGTCCGTCGGTATGTTACTTGCCCGAGATTCGATCGTCGGTATCTTCATAGCTAGTTCAATCTCGTTACCAGCATGTCTCTTTACTCGTTCCATAATAATCATCTCGTAACTAACTCCTTAGTCACTTTGCTTGCAAGCTTCTTGTGATGCTGTATTACCGAGAGGGCCCAGAGATACCTCTCCGTCATACGGAGTGATAAATCCCGATCTCGATTCATGCCAACTCCACAGACACTCGGAGATACCTGTAGAGCACCTTATGATCACCAAGTTACGTTGTGATCGTTTGATAACACACAAGGTATTCCTCCGGTATCCGGGAGTTGCATGATCTCATGGTCGAAGGAATATGTATTTGACATTAAGAAAGCCGTAGCAATAAACTGAAGGATCATATGCTAAGATAACTAATGGGTCTTGTTCATCACATCATTCTCCTAATGATGTGATCCCGTTATCAAGCGCAACACATGTCTATGGTTAGGAAACATTAACCATCTTTTAATCAACGAGCTAGTCTAGTAGAGGCTTAGTAGGGACATTGTATTTGTTTATGTATCCACACATGTATTTCAGTTTTCGGTCAATACAATTCTAGCATGAATAATAAACCTTTATCATAATTAAGGAAATATAATAATAACCACCTTATTATTGCCTCTTGGGCATATTTCCAACTGCTCCTGCTCCGAATAACACAGTACCATCACGTCACTTTTGGCGAAATTAATCGTCAAACATGACATCTCTTGGAAGCAAATATGGAGGAACTGCAAATTTATTATATCCATTGGAGTTCACTCCATATAAGGATGGTGTCATCCGCATATTGGAGGTGCGTGACTCCACCTACTTCAATCAACTGGGCCACCACCCGACACAAATGGCCAGCACATCTCCCTTTATCCATAATGGATGCTAGGCCATCGATAACAATATTAAATAAGAACAGAAAGATTGGTTCATCTTGCCTCAACCCCCCCTTGAGGGCTTAAAAAATGGATCCGTCTCCCTATTAATGTTAATGGCAGTATGCCCACTACTGACAAGCTACATAATGCGGGTAACCCATTTACCATCTAACCCTTTGCGCTGAAGGGAATCTCTCCAGAAATCCCAACTAAGCGTATCATAAGCCTTATTGAAATCAATCTTGAAAATACTGCCTTTTGATGTTTAGTCTTAACCTGGTAAATGATTTCATGTAGTGCCAGTAGCCCATCATGAATTAGATCACCCTTAATGAAGGTCGACTGGTTTGGATGGGTAATTCTAGCCACTATAGGTGCCTCCCTCATGGCGTGCGCCTCATCTAGGATGCGGAAGATCACGTTAATAGCCATGATTGGCCGAAACTGGCGAATGTCCATTGCCCAAACTTCTTTGGAGATCAACGTAACCACTCCATAGTTAAGGCAGGATGCGTCGAGCACCGCATTATAGAAATCTCGGAATATAATCATCACCACCCCTTTGATGATCTTCTAGAATTTCACAAAAAACCGGATAGGAAGCCCAACCGGGCCCAGGGCGGAGTCGGGTTTCATCAAGTTCATTGCCGCTTCAACTTCTAAAAAGGCTCCATGAGCCTCAGCCGCCCCCTCTGAGACCCACATCTTGAAGATCACCCCAGCCCATTGTTGACTGTTCAAAAGGTTTTTGTAAAAACCATCAATGTGAGAGTGGATCTCCACCTTGCCCTAAAGCATTGTGACACCATCCCAAAGGACCACAACCGAGGATCACTATGACGGCCATTGGCAATAGCCTCGAAGTATGCCGTGTTGGAGTCACCCCTAAATGTCAAATTAAACGACCCTAAGATGACAGCAAATCTCATCGTTTCGAAAGAACGTCATGATGCTATCCTCGAGAGCACATCTCTCCGTCCATTCCTCCGGATCTAGACCCGTCGTGGTTGACCGATCATCAAAGGACTTGATGGCCACAAGGAGCCCCACCTTGCGGATCCTCGAGTCTGGCCTAGGTTGCCCCCCCCCCCAACCCCGCATGAATTGCATGGATAATTTGGTACAGTGATGCCAAGTGTATAACACCGACATCGATTGGTTGGGGAGTCGAGCGCCTCGAACCACTTGGACATCACCGCCTCGGCAAAACCCGGCTGGCATAGCCCGAATATATAGCTCGAGATGGAACTATGGCGGTGGCCGAGGACTAGTTTCCCCGGATGACAACAAGGGGACATGATCTGACCAGGGGCGGTGCCAGCACCAGGAAGCTGTGCATTCAAATGCACTAATGTTTTTTAAATGTCTTATTTTCTTGCATAAATACGAATAAAATTAAGCTTGCAATCAGAAAAATTATGGGGTCAGCTGACCCCACATCGTACATGTAGAATGCCCGATCTGCCCTAACCCTCCTAGTCAGTAGTCACTGCCCGAAGAGCTGCTAGGGGAAACTTATGTTCCCTTCAAACGCAACACCCATAGTATCGTAGTGCTAAAACTCTAATCTTTGCCTATTTTGCTCTTTGAAATTTTTTTGAACGCCATCTTCAAAATGCTGAGCAGACAACTTGACCGAGTCTAGCCATCCAGCACAACACACTCTACGCTCGATCCAGTTTAGTATCCCAAACATTAAATGTTAGTGATATATGGCCCTGGAAACTGATCGAACTTACTAATTCCTATAGTAGTATATATGGACCCAAAATCAATCTCCAGCGTGTAGATATCTCCATCAAAAACACACTCGTCTCCTCGACCCCAAAGTTAATGCCCAATACTTATCATTACACAAAGAAAGGAAGTAATTAATGCATCAATTAATGAGAAGCGAGTATAGGACTCGAGAGCATATCCATCCAAGAGCGTTCACCTATAAAAGCACCCCTGCTCGATGAATCCATCCTGTGCCTTCCGAGACTGTATTCTGTTGCCTTTTGAGCAAGCACTCTTGCTCGATCGATCGATCGACCGATCCCGTGCCTGGCCACTGGTTGGCGAGCATCTTACGCAATGGCAGGTCGCCCGTTGCTGGTCCCGGCTGTCATGCTGCGTCCTCCTGGACCGGCGTTGGGCTCGAGGGCCTCGCTATACGTCGGCGACCTAGATGATGGCGTGGCGGAGGGGCATATCTACGCCCTGTTCTGCCAGGTGGCGCCATGGCGTCCCTCCATGTCTGCCGGGACGTCACTGGCAGGTCACTTGGTTATGCCTACGTGAATTTCTACAGTCGGGAGGACGGTGAGTTTGGCTTCATCTCTTTTTTTTTCTTTTTTTTGGGTTGTCTTTGTCTCTTTGCATGTTCATCTACTCAGGCTTGGATTGGGGATACAAAGAACTTACGAGGATGCGTGGTTTTAGATCTTGGTTGTGAAGTCTGTGATTTACTAGATTTCCCATACAAGATGTGGCACACCATCAGTTGAAGTTCTATTTTGGCATTTTCTTGTTCTGGTCAACAGAGGCGAGGGTCTTTTGATGGAACGCGTGTAGATAGTGTGTTGACCTGCAGTTTGTAGAACAACGTGTCACTAACATGAGTAGTGTTGGAATCCGTAACCGTTTCGGGTTTGCGGAATCTGATGCTCTCGGAATCGGACTCGGAATAGGATAAATGATTGGCAAAAGCCAATGGACACACACAGTGGTTGCAATTAAACGTGTGTTTACCTACATACCATATATTTCTGTCGTAAAAGAAATTGACATGTTCCTATTATTGGTGATGTCTTTCTTATTCAGGTCGTAACACTTGAGAATTGAATCGCAAGTTGAATTGTAGTTTGTTGTTAAGTTAGGTTGGTTGTTTCAAATTAGCCAACATTAATTGCTGTTTGTGTCTGAGTGAAAGTCTTCATACACTGCTTGTGTTTATTATGAACAGACGAGAATAGGAATTTGGGCTAAAATCCCGTTAAGAGTTCTCCATAGATTGTGCACCATGGGGTAGAAAATCACCGTAGATAATATAGTGTTGTCGGAATCCGACTCAGAACCGGATGTATGATTTGGGAAAAATAAGTAGACACACACAATTGTTCCAATTAATATGTGTTTATCTGTTCGCTGAGTTATGCCGTAAACGAAATGACATGTTCATATTACTGGTGGTTGTCTATCTTATTTATGGTGTAACATTTGGGAGTTGAATCGTTAGCGAGAGGAATTGTAGTTTTTATTAAATTAGGTCACATGATTTGTTTTCAAGTCAGCCAAGATTGATCATAGTTACCAATGAGGGAATGACTTCATAGATTGCATTTGGCGATTAGGAAGAGAATGGAATTTTGACTAAATCTCGGTAAGACTTCTTTATAGATTGGGTTTATGCACATTCCATAAAAAAACCAAGACCCTCGCTTCGATAGATCACAACAAGAAATATAACTTCAAGGCACTGTAGATTAGGAAGAGAATGGAATCGGCAGTTTGTAGATTGGGAAGATAATGGAATCAGCAGTTTGTAGAACATGCTGCCGAGCACTGACATCAGGGTTAGAATCCGTAACCGATTCAGGTTTCCGATATGGCAAAAAATCTTTGTGGAAACAAATGCTGTCGGAATACGACTTAGAGTCGGATGTATGATTCGGAAAAGTCAAGTAGGCACACAGACCGGTTGTAATTAATGTGTTTTTATATACCTATATATTTTTGTCACAAACTAAATGTTCCCATTATTGTTGATGTCTATCTTACTTACGCCGTAATACTTGGATTGAATCGTCAGCGAGAGGAATTGTAGTTTTTTGTGAACTTTGGGTTGGTTTGTTTCAAATTAGCTAACATTAGTTGTTGATTCCATCTGAGTTTATGGCTTCATAGATTTCTTCTGGTCATTACGAATAGAAAAGAATAGAATTTGGGTTAAGATCCTATTAAGATTTCTGCGTAGATTGTGCACCATGGTGTAAAATTCGATGCGGAAAATAATGTTGCCGAATATGTCGGCAATCCGACTCAAAATCGGATATATTATTTTGAAAAAGCAAGTAGGCACTCACAATTATTATTTTAGTTAATGCATTTTTTGTACTTGCAGGATTCTGTCATAAACAAAATGTTATGTTCATATTATCGGCGTCGTCTATCTTACTTACGGTCTAACTTTTGGGAGTTGAATTGGTTAGCGAGAGAAAATTTAGCTCTTTGTTAAATTGGGCCACACGGTTTATTTATAAGATAGCCAAGATTTGTAGATTGCACACGGGAATTAAGAACATAAGAGAATGGAAATAGAGCTTAAATTTCGTTACGATTTCATTGTAGATTGTGCATCATGCATGGTGTAGAACGTCATCGTGGAAGTTAACATTGTCACAATCCGACTTGGACTCGGATGTGCATATGATTAGGAAAAAACAAATAGCTAGAATTTGGTTAAAATTAATGTGTGTCTATGTTCTTATTTCTTTCTATCTAAACAAAATGACATGTTTCTGTTATTGGTGTTGTCTATCTTTTTTATGGTGTAACATTTGGGAGTTGACTTGGTTAGTGAGTGATTTTTTAAAAGTTTAGTCCATGCAGTTTGTTTTCTAGTTTAACCAATATTCATTGTTGTTTCCATTGATGCCTCCATAAGTTGGTGTGGCAATTTGGAAAATATAAACAGGAGGGAACTGAATGTGGGTTAAAAGTTCGTTAAGAATTTTTCTAGTTTGTGTACCATGGTGTTGAAATGTGCTACATTACACTAGGTAGATTGTATGATCACGATGGCCCCATGGATTTCATAGTTAACCTAGTCAAATTTTCATCAGTTTATTCATGCTCCACACTGCCAAATCAGTTTATTCATGCTCCATGCTCCACCATACCATCATCATCGACCTTGAGTGTTAGCAGAGATGCTATTGACCCCGCTTTGACAGCGTCGTCCTCGAGTGCTTCCGCTGACGGTGCTAACCTTGCTCCGTCACCATCATCCTCGAGGTGCTTGAACGCTGGTTCCTAACATCTCTGTCGACCTGAAATTTAGATGGTTGGATAATGTTTAAGAAGATTCCTGGTTTGATGTTGCTTCATGATATTTTCGGTCAGAGTTTTATTCTTGTTTGTTTGTTTGTTCTTTGGTTAAAGTGCAACTGCATTTTCCCCAATATTTAGGATAACTTCATCAAATAAAAAATTAGACAGTGCCCTCTTCCTTTGGCAGTGATCCTAGTTTCTTCCAATATTACGTAAAAGATATAATAGTTTAACGATATATGTTTAACAATTCATGATGGCCTCACAAAACACACACACACAAACCAACCAAAAGTGCAAATAGGGTGTTATGGCAAATAGCTTCAGCCTCTAAATCAGCTAAATTGATGCTAAACTGGGGCTTAATAGCGCAAAAACTGCTAAGTCGTATATGGAGATGTCGTTTACATGGACAACTAGCATTTGCTTTTCTCTTCTACAACTATTTTCTCCTAATCTTTTGTAAGTTTATATATTACTAACGTTCAACTCATCTACCCGGGGAAAAGGCCCTCTCCTCCATGACAGAACGAAAATCCTAAGCCCCCTCGCCGCGCCGTACAACGCCCCAGGGTAGCTTGTGCCAAACGGTCAATGTGCCCGCGGGTTGCCTCAGGCGAAGGCGTCGGCGGCGTGAACCATGTGCAGTGGGATGCTAGGGGTGAGCGACCACAGGAATATTTAGAGTATTGTGCACATCTCACAGACTGCTAGATGTTTCATGTGATGTAGAAGTACATATATGCATTCAAACTTGTCGATAGATGCATGGAAGAAACTAGTTAAGAATTCTGAGGCATACAATGTGGAATTTGCAAGCTTCATCTCCGCAGGTGTATAGCACCATGCATGTGCCATCAAGCTTACGTAACCGTTGAATATGATTACGTCTAGCTCACCAAACAGCCCTGCGATGCAGGTATGCTGTGTTTCTTTCTCCTTCTCTTAAACACGTAATCCTTGAGCGTTGCAACCATAGCATCGTTTCTCTGTAGAGAAGTTCATCAAGCTCATGCATCTTCTGCCGCATGAAACGATGATCGACATTGTTCTCTTGCAAGGATGCAAGTTCAGACCGGAGCCTCTCAATATCACGTAGCACATGCCCAAAGGTTTTACTGCTCCATTTCCAAAGATTGTACAGAGTTCCTTCAACGAGTTTGACACCGACTCCAAGTTTCCATCTGGTCGACTCCGCACCCATGTGTCGGTGTACAAAATTAGGGGCTCTCCTTTTGCACCCCTTTACTTGTGCACATGCAGTCAGGGCCACGCCCACGGCCGCACTGAGCAGGGAAGAGGAGGGATGCCGGACGGCAAGACAACCGAAGCAACGCCAAGACCAGAGACACAAAGAGCAAGGGAGCGAAGTCGACTCCCCCGGCAAGACTCTTGCCGGGGCAACCTCCACAGCCCCGGCAAGAGCCTTGCCGGGGCAACTTGCCCTATGCCAGCTGAGCACGCCGCCCTTGAGCCAAGGGGTTCCAATGCCATCAACTGCATCGAAACCAAGGCTCGGGAGGCACCTTCATGGTGGCATGCAGATCTTTGTGGAGATCATAAATACACAAGATCAGATGAGAACCAGAAGACGACGATCCTTGGCGAGATCCTTGCCAAGGAAATCCATGTGACCCCCGGCAAGATCCTTGCCGGGGACGACTGCGGTGCCACGGCAAGACCCTTGCCGGGCCCCCGGCAAGACCCTTGCCGAAGACATCTGCGGGGCCGCAGCCAGGCCCACGTCTGTCAAGACTCCACCGCCGCTCCCATGCAGCTGCTAGCTCAACCAGTGGGGCAGGCGTCTACGTGGCAGCATGCGGCCTCCACACCGACTCAGCAAGCACCTGCGTGGTGGCATGAAGATCTTCGTGAAGGCTCCGCCATCACGCCAGCCCAGCGCCAACCAAAGTGGCGCTACAACGCCTCGTAGGCTCGGACGCGCGTCGGAGCCAGGCGAAGCGGCGACAGCTGGGACGAGCTTCCTTGCCGTCCCCGATAAAGCAAGAGGGGCACGTCGGCAGCGCATTAAATGTGTTTGTCCGACGGGGCCAGAGGATAGACTCAGCCACGATACTCCTTTCCACGTCCTGTGTGCCACTGTGGCAATCCCTTTTGTCTATAAAAGGAGGCCCTAAGCGTACTGGGGGAGGATTCGGATCTTTGGAACTAGGGACACACCGTAGCTAGTTCAAGAACTTAAGAACACTCAAATATACATCAAAGCGGGACTAGGGTATTACGCGTCTCCGCGGCCCGAACCTGGGTAAACGATCCTTGTGCTGACCGCCAGACCTGCTCTTTGCACAACTCCGCGCCCGCCAACCGTAGAAGGGATCCCAGTGATTCCATAGGTGTCGTTTCCACCGAGATCTTTGGCGCGTCACGTAGGGGGCGCAGTTGTGGAAATCTGGTCTGGTTGAAGCAGCGACTTCATCATGGTCGTCACTCCAAGGAGGAAGACGACCGAACAAGTGGCGTCCTCGGTGGATGCAATGAACACTCGTGCAGTGGCATATAAGCTAAGTCATGCAAAACTTTGAGCAATTCCTTTTTATATATAAGGTTTTCGTCCTCGATGATCTTGCCCTGCGTATGGAAAACCTGCACGCAATGGGGCCTTGTCACTATTGGCAACTCCCTCGTTCTATTTCGAGACCGCTCAATAGTTCTAGCGGCTGTGTCGAGAACGGCATGGTGACCTTCTGTGATTGGCAACACTCTCGTTCTGTCTCGAGTCCGCTCGACAGTTCGAGCGGCCGCGTTAAGAGCAGTGAGGTGGTTTGCTCGGCAGCAAGCACACCCGGCAGGCCATTGGGGATCCGTCCTCGAGGCACCGCGACATAGGATTTCGCACCGGCAAGCCTACCCGATTAACGTAGGGTGGACATACAAAGGGACACTACAGGAATCAGCTACTTTGCCGTCTGCCACGGCGGACGGCAAAGGCATGAACGGCGGACGGCAAAGGCCTTTGCCGTCAGCCGCGGACGGCAAAAGGCTCCGGCAAAGTAGGC
This sequence comes from Triticum urartu, assembly GCF_003073215.2. Classification (NCBI taxonomy): domain Eukaryota; kingdom Viridiplantae; phylum Streptophyta; class Magnoliopsida; order Poales; family Poaceae; genus Triticum; species Triticum urartu. The sequence continues at coordinate 43,389,328 of NC_053024.1, forward strand.
TACGGTAAAAAGCTACTTTGCCGTCTGCTACTGACGGCAAAGTCTTTGCCGTCTGCGGCGGACGGCAAAGAGAGCGGACGGCAATAATTGCGCTGTCAGTCCGTTAAGTGGCTAACGGCAGGCCTTTGCCGTCCGCCGCTGACGGCAAAATTGCTAGGGTCTTTGCCGTCCGCCATATGATGTCATCTACACGTCACTACATGGCAGGTTCTTTGCCGTCTGTCACTGATGGCAAAGTCTTTGCCGTCTGCCACTGTAGGCGGTTCTTTGCCGTCTGCCACTGATGGCAATGTCTTTGCCGTCTGCCACTGTAGGCAAACTGACCAAATGGGTCAGCATCTAGGAAGCACAGCTGGATGCCACGTGTCTTCTTTGCCGTCCGCGGCAGACGGCAAAGAGCCCGTTGCCATCGGTGGCAGACGGCAAAGAGCCTGCATATTGGCTCTTTTATCTGTTTTTTATTAAATCCAACAATTTTCATCACAAATATATTTGACATATATAGATATATTTCAAAAGGCCATTACAGAGCAAACATATAAGATATCCAACACATAACTTCACCGTTCAACATAGAGGCATCCAACCATATATATTACAATAGTTTCATCCAACGATACATGCATAGTTCAACGATACAAAAGAAACAGAGAAAGGGATAAGGAGCACTCCATCTATGCAAGCTTTCGTCAAGTGAATGAAATCTGCAAAATGAAAAATAAGAAAGTTAGAACAAGAAGAGTAGAACAAGAAGAAGAGTAGAACAAGCAGAAGACTAGAATAAGAAGAGTAGAACAAGAAGAGTATGTCATTTATGAGCTAACTTACGTGAAATGGATCATATATGAGCTAACTAAGTTGAAATGGGTCATTTAAGAGCTAGCTAAGGTGAAATGGATCATTTATGAGGTAACTTAGTTGAAATGGGTCGTTTATGAGCTAACTAAGGTCAAATGGATCGTTTTTGAGGTAACTAAGGTGAAATGGATCATTTTTTAGCTAACTTAGGTGAAATGGATCATTTATGAGCTAACTTAGTTGAAATGGATCATTTTTGAGCTAACTTAGGTGAAATGGATCATTTATGAGCTAATTTAGTTGAAATGGATCTTTTTGAGCTAACTTAGGTGAAATGGATCATTTAAGAGCTAATTTAGGTGAAATGGATCGTTTTTTAGCTAACTTAGGTGAAATGGATCATTTATGAGCTAACTTAGTTGAAATGGATCGTTTTTGAGCTAACTTAGGTGAAATGGATCATTTATGAGCTAATTTAGTTGAAATGGATCTTTTTGAGCTAACTTAGGTGAAATGGATCATTTAAGAGCTAATTTAGGTGAAATGGATCGTTTATGAGCTAAATTAGTTGAAATGGATCGTTTATGAGATGACCTAGGTAAGATTGGTCATTTTGGAGTTAACCTAGGTGAAATGGGTCATTTTAAAGCTAACGTAGGTAAAATGGATCATTTAGGAGCTAATCTAGGTAAAATGGGTCATTTTTGAGCTAACTTGGATGAACTGGATCATTTATAAGCTAACCTAGGTAAAATGGGTTATTTTAGAGCTAACTTAGGTAAAATGGATCGTCTATGAGCTAACTAAGCTAATTATGCAATTTTTGACATAAGTAAGCTAAGTACAGATCGTTTTAGAGCTAACTTAGGTAAAATGGATGGTTTTGGAGGTCAGTAAGCTTATTAAGTCATTTTGGAGGTGAAGAAGCTAAGTCTAGGTCATTATGGTAAGCATTGGAGGAAATAAAGCTAAGTCTAGGTCTTTATGCATGTGTTAAGCAAAACACTAGATAAACTTACCAAGATCCAGGAGGTGTAGGAGCAGGGTGGCTCGTGTCGATAGCTGGAGAAGGATCGTGCGATGCTTGTCTGGAGTTACGCTGCACCAAAGATCATTTCCAATGTCTTGTTAGCATGATGACACTCAAATGTTAAGACTAGCAAGTAATGTCCGTTCAAATAAAACTCACCGTGGTCCCAGGAGCAATCACTGGCATCGGCGGAGCGGTTTGACCTGTCTTCTCGCACACAGACTGCACATTTGGTTTTGACGACTCAGTCATACTAGTTAGTAATGAGACAAACACTACATGAATGTTTTGGCTAATCTGCAGAAGAACTCGTACATGGCCCTTGCCTGCATGTCATTCCGTGCCCTCTCCTCCTCCATCATCTTTGTCATCCTCTCCTCCAACTCCCGCTGCCTCTCCGCCACCTCCGCCAGAAGTTTCTCCGTTCTATCTCACTCTGTATAGCAGTCTGCAACACCACTCACATGACCATTTGTAATCATCGATGGAAGCGCACACAATGTAATGGAGAAAGATAAATGAGTACGTATCACTAACCTTGATGGCGAGTTGCACTGGCCGTTCACGAGGCCTTATCTTAGGAGCGGAGCTCGACTGGCGCGCCTTGATCTCCGGGAGAGTGCTAGGACAACGGATAAGTCCATCTCCAATGGCTATGGAGCCATGGGACCTCCCGCCACCAGATATCATCAATAGCTCTGGATCAATGGGACCCTGGCTCGGGTTAAAGTCCTCCCCTTTCCTCTCCTTCCCCTCATCTCTATATCTCACGAGCTTGTTGTGGGAGGAGATGTTGGTGAAGTTGTTTGCATCATCGAGGTCAGACTGAGAGAAAGCCTTGACTTTCTTGAAAGAGGCAGTGTGGGCCATGGCATACAGGTCGTACACCTCTGGCACCTTATCCGCCTTATTGTAGCGTGCCTGAAAGAGAGAAACAATGAAAATTAGTAATTAAAGGGCTCAAGCTAGCATGATGAATGAATTGCATGAATCATGAAGCAAACCACATACCCAGTTGCGCCCGAACTGATATAAGTTGGAGCTGCCTTGATGGTGTGGCACACCTTCCATTTGGGCACGTTTGTCCTTGGCCTCGTTGTGGAGGGCTAGCCATTGTTTTGAGCACCACTCATCGACCAACACCTCCCAACAATCCATCCGATCCGCACACCATCTCGGAGGCGCCTAAGTTAGCAAATAGAAACTTGAGCGCTACGGCTAAGAACTACTAAATGAAGGAACTTAAGTAGAGAAGGCCTTAAGAATTACCTTCATGTACTGCTCCTTACTCAGGAACTTATCGCGGCACGCCGGCTTGGTCTTCTTGATACCACGCAAGGCGTAGTAGTCTCGAACAGCCTGCACCCGAGCCTCGTGCCGTAAGTTCTGGAGTAGGCACTTGCAGACGTTCTCGATAACATGTGCCGCGTCCTCCTCGTATCCCTCCTCACACCTGTAGAATGTCTGCAATCAAATGAGACAATATTGATTAGTACAATTAATAACTAGCTAGTTGAAGATTTTTAAATGTGTAAAGGAGAAATTACCCAAAACTTTCTGATCACCATGTCTGCCCTCGTGTCGCACATGACACCATCGATAATCTCATCCGGCGGGGCTGGGGCAGCCACGTAGTGCTCCCAGCTCAATCCAAGCTCTGGAAGCCGACCCTCACCAGGCAACGTGACAAACCCCAGGAAGTTTTGCCGGCAAAGAACTCCAAGGACGGAGTTGGGCCGGCGGACACTATGATGGTGGTCCCAACCCCTGCAGCATGACAAGGCCAACGCATTAGTTATTTGAAAAAACGTGAATGCACAAGGTACAAAAATATTAAATGCACTTACGTACCTCTCCCCATCAGGGAAAATCAACCACCTCTGCTCGTGGGTCACCGGCACGGACGGGAGCTGTGTAGCACCACGCTGGTAGACGGTTCCCCCCTCCTCCTCAAGATCAGTCGGCTCCCCGCCATCATCAGCATGGCCACTCGGCTCCTCGGGCTGATCCGGCCAGGTACCCCATCCGGACGTGTGCTCCTCCGGGGTCACGTGGGCCGAACTCTCGTGGGCCGAAGGCCAGTCGACCCGAGGCTCGTGGGACCAAGACTCGTGTACCGGAGGCTCGTGGACCGGAGTCCGTGTAGCCTCCTCCTTGGACGAGTCCACCCTAGCAGTCACGTGCTCGGGTGAAACAGCCGGGGGTGGCGGCGAGGAAGGCGCCGTAGCAGTCACCCTACCTCCTCTCCCACGACCACGTGCCCCACCTCCTCTCTTCCTACCTCGAGCTTGTCCCCTGCTGGGAACCGCGGTCGACGAAGAAGGGCCCGGCGGTGTGGCCATACTGTCAAGCAACACTCGGCAGAGAGTTGCGTCTGGAATGGAAGACCTCAGACCACGCTCCCGACCAACGCCCACCATCTTTCAACACCTGCCATGACAAACAGTAAACGAAATTAGTACAACATAAAAAAAGACCGACATGAATAATAATATGTGTATCACTTAAGTGTATCATCATCAAGTACAACATAAAAAAATGTAATACCTGACACTACTAATATTCTCGATCAGTATCATCAATAAATGCATAATCATCATCATCACTATAATCAATGACGGGCTCATAGGGTTCATTGGCATCAACATGTGCAAGGCCACCTTGACGTAATCGGTCAAGCATTGACAGGTCATCCGCAGCAGTAACCTCTTCTTGTTCCGGCTCTTCTTGTTCCTCCTCTGGGGTGATGTCGGATTCATTGTCGCTGTCTACTTCAATGTTTTGGGGTGAAGTATAGCGGTTCTTGAAACGCTTTTTGGAAAGACGTGTCTCTTGGAAGAATTCTCCTTCATATGTGTCTGGGTTAATGTGAGGTTCATAATCCTCTTCCTTTGGGGGAGAAAGTCTAGCACGGGGCGGCACTTCATAAACGACATCCCAACCTTTCAGATTTGGATTAGTTTGGCAGGCCCACGGTAGATAGAATACTTGGGTCGCCTGTTGAGCCATAATATAGACATCAGGAACATCTAAATGAGTGCTTTGGTTGATTTCAACTAGCCCTATATGTTCATGAGTCCTTCTAGTCTCCTTCGGCTGAAACCAATAACATTTGAAGACTACGACATTCGGTGGATTTTCACCATAGAACAGAAGTTCATAAATTGCTTCAACTCTCCCATAATACTCGGTACCTCCTTCGCCGATAGCAGATACACAACAATTTGTAGACTTTCGGTCGGCCATAGATAGCTCTTTGCCATAGGTACGAAAGCGATCCCCGTTGATGTCGTACTTGTCAAATGAACGGACCTTATAGTCAAAACCATTAGCGACTTGTCTCAATTCGGCGTCCATAGACTCTGAATTAGCCTACAAGTTTAATATGAAAGGATTGTTGCATTATGCACAAATTAGCGAATGAAATGAAATTGTCTAATAGAAATTACCGTTTGTTTGAACCAAGAGATGAAACCGGGATAGCCACCTCCTTGCTTTGCGAGAAGCTCATACTCTTCGACAGAATCCTTTTGGATCTCCGCTCCATACGAGAATATGGTGACGTATCGACTGTATGACATATCCAGGAATAAGAGTAGTTCAAAGGAAATAGAAGTTGCGAAACAATGTACCGAGAACTTACTCGATGTACGGCCGCACTTCTATCAGGTTGTTGAAGATATACAACGAAATGGTCCGCCATTCTTCGTTATCCAAAGATACTGGATGTGAAACACTAGCTGGTGCGAGATTCCCTTTGAATAGGCTGAGGTTGGATCCACCCTTTTTAGGCTCGTCAGCATTGTACCGAGGCTTCGGATTATGCAAATGATGATTTTTAGCTTCGTAGTGCGCTGTTACGAAGTTTGCCGCCTCCTCTGTGATGAATGCCTCAGCCATCGATGCTTCAATTCTACGTTTATTTTTACATTTTTCTCGAAGCGTCTTCTGCATCCTCTCAGTTGGGTAGCACCAACGATTTTGCACGGGCCCCCCCAATCTTGCCTCGGTCGGGAGATGCAAAATCAAATGCTGCATTGGATTAAAGAAGCCCGGTGGAAAGATCTTCTCTAACTTGCAGATCAACTCCGGCGCCAACTCTTCCATTTCTTCTAGCACGCCAGGCGATAGTTCTTTCGCACAAAGAACACGGAAGAAATAGCTGAGTTCTGCCAGTACTAGCCATTCATCCTCAGGGATGAAGCCACGCAACATCACCGGCATTACCCGCTCAATCCATATGTGCCAATCATGACTCTTGAGACCAAATATCTTCGGTTTATCAAGATTCGCTCCCCTCTTTAGATTCGCTGCATACCCATCGGGGAACATCAACTGCTGTTGCACCCACAAGAGAATTTCCCTCATAGCTGGCCTTCCAAGATTGAACCATGCCTTTGGCTTCGTCCAGTTCTGCTTTCCTTTCGGTTCTTTCATGTTTTGTAACGGCCTATCACATAGCGCCTCCAGATCGACTCTAGCATTAGTATTATCCTTTGACTTCCCATCTATGTCGAACAATGTACCAAAAAGTGCCTCGGCAATATTCTTCTCAGTGTGCATCATGTCGATGTTGTGTGGGCAAAGGAGGTCTTTGAAGTAAGGCAGATCCCATAAGCATGTTTTGTGAGTCCACGCGTGCTTAGTATTATACCCCTTGAAGTACCCTGGACGTTGTGGATCTGGCTCGAGAGCGTTTAACTGATCCAGGGTTTGTTGGCCTGTCAATGCAGGTGGTGCAGTGTTTTTGACAACTCTACCCCTGATGAAGTTCTTCCTGTCTTTCCTGAACTTATGGCGAGGATCCAGGAACTGTCTATGCATGTCGAAGCAAGAAAACTTGCGACCGGCCTGAAGCCAACGAAACTCAAGAGCTCCCTTGCATGTGGGGCACGGGAACCTTCCATGCACACACCAGCCAACGAATAGCGCATACAACGGCAAGTCATGCGTCGAGTATATGTACCAGACACGCATTATGAAGTTCCGTTTGCTAAAGGCGTCGTATGTCTTGAACCCATTATCCCAGGCTTCTTGCAATTCGTCCTTAAGCGGCTGCATGTACACATTCATATTTTTGCCCGGATAGTTGGGACATGGAATTATCAACGTCAGGAAAATGTTCTTTCTTTGCATAATCTGTCCGGGGGGGAGATTGAGTGGAAAGACAAATACGGGCCAACAACTGTATTGGGCTGCCGTCATACCAAACACACTGAACCCATCCGTGCTGATGCCGACTCGAGGATGCCTCGGATCTACCGATTTGTCAGCATGTAATTCATCAAACTTTTTCCACGCAACACCATCTGATGTGTGTACCATCATCAGATTCCCATCTGCATCTAGTTCGGTTCTTTTGCCTGTTTTGTGCCATGTCATCTGTCTGGCCGTCTCTTCGACCATGAAAAGACGTTGAAGTCTTGGTACGATTGGCATATACCGAAGAACACTAACGCGGATTTTGGTCTGTGTCTTCTCACCCATACCGTTGTCTACCACAATATACCTGGAAGACTTGCAAATGGGACAATAGTTCAAGTCCGCATAGTCAAGCCTAAATAAGGCACATCCTTTCTCACAGGCATGTATCTTCTCATAGGGCATCTTCAGTGCACGGAGGATTTTGTCCGACTGGTACAGGTTTGCAGGCATTACATGGCCTTTGGGTAGAAAGCGTCCAAATACTGTCATAATTGCGTCATAGCATTCTCTGCCCAAGTTGAACTGAGCCTTCAGAGCCATTACTTGTGAGATGGCATCCAACTGACAAAGCTCAGTGTGCTCGTGGAGCGGACGTTTCGAAGACTCCAACATTTCATTGAAGGCCTTTGCAGATTCCTCCATCTCCTCGTCCGAATCCCGAGCATCATCATAGCCTTGCACCATGTTTTCCATCCCGGTACCATGCTCGTCGGTGCGACGACGATCCACCTCAGCTCAGTCACGTTGGGCAGACTCACCATGAAATGTCCACACCGTATAATCGGGCGTAAAACCACTCTTCTGCAGGTGTTTGCCCATTTCAGCCTCTGTCTTCTTTTCCCAATTGCCGCACCGGAAACAGGGGCACCAGGTTTTCTTTTGGCCATTTGCAAATGCGGCTTGCACAAACCCCTTAGTTTTTGTGAACCATTCAGCGCTCCATTTGTTCTGACCAGTGTGACCGGTATACATCCAAGCACGGTCACTCATCTTGACTTTCAGAGCTACTGGACACACAACAATTATATATGTAATTCACCATGTATATATTCATCAGTTGATCTACTTTGTCAATTTTATTACGTCCATGCAACCTACACTCTAATAGGTAATGATAGGTCCTAATCCCACCCGTGTATGTGTAGATTGCGTTTATTTTCCCATGCTATGCTCCGGATCCGACGCAAAATTTCGGCAGCACCTCCCCGCTGTTCTCCTGATACACGTCTCTGCAATAAACAGAGAGGATGTGTACCCGGAGAACAACAGGGGAGGCACTGACGAAATATATGTGTCGGATCCGGAGCAAAGCATTTGGGAAAACGAACACAATCTACACATACTCGGGCTGTCCATGGATAGCGTTGGACAATTCGAAAGAATCAAGGTTATAAATATGCAAAGGCACGCATATTTATAACTATGACGCTTTCGAACGGGAGACACATATTGGTTACGCATACTGATGATTCAAGACACATACATAGCTAGCTATCAAGTTTCATCGGAATAGATCAAATAATTAATGGGGGAGGAGGACTTGTCATTTGTGCTCACCCACGAACGAAGGGGCAGAGCTCGTCAAACGCATGGCGAGGTCGTCGAACACCAAACCTCGCAGCGATGAAACAACTGCACATTTAAAACTACACGATCAACACAATTATATATGATGTTTTTCATAACAAAATCGAAAAATATATGACCTAACTAATAATTCACAAATATATGACCCCGTCGGCCTCTGGATGGCCAAAGAACACCTTTTCGGGAGGTGTCGGTGGTTGGGGTGTCCTGTCGGTGTCGGGGTGCCGTGTCGGGGTCGGGGTGCTGTTTCGGGGTCGGGGGGTCGGGGTGTCGTGTCGATGTCGGGGTAGTGCCGTGTCGGTGTCGGGGTGTTGTTTCGGAGTCGGGGTGTGGTGTCGGGGTCAGGGTGTCGGGTCAGGCTCGGGGTCGGGGTGTCGGGTCAGGCGTGTCGGGGTGTCGTCGGGGGTCGGTGTCGGTGCTTGGGGTCAGGGTGTCGGTGGGTCAGGTCTGGGGTTCGGGTGGGGTTCGGGGTCGGGGTGTCGTGTCGGGGTGCCGGGCCGGGGTCTGGGTACCGTGTCAGGTCGGGGTCGGGGTGTCGGGGTCGGGGTCGGGGTGTCGGGGTCGGGGTGTCGTGTCGGGGTGCCGGGTCGGGTTTTTTTTCCTTTTCTTCTTCTTCCTCTTTTTCCTTTTCTTCCTTTTTTCCTTCTTCTTCTTCTTCTTCTTCTTCCTCCTTTCCTTTTTCCTCTTCTTCCTCTCCTCCTCTCCTCTTTTTTCTTCTTCTTCTTCCTCCTTTCCTTTTTCCTCTTCTTCTTCTCCTCCTCTCCTCTTTTTTCTTCTTCTTCTTCCTCTTCTTCTTCTTCTTCTTCTTCTCCTGATCTCCTCTTTTTCTCTTTTTCTTCTTTCCTAAAACTAAACTAAACCTAAAACTAAAACTAAAAAAACAGAAAAAGAAAAAAACTAAATCTAAACCTAAAACTAAACTAAAACTAAACCTATAAACCTAAAACTAATCCTAAAACTAAAACTAAATCTAAACTAAACATAAACCTAAAACTAAAAAAACAGAAAAAAAGAAAAAGAAAAAAAGGAAGAAGATCACCTCACCTGCAGGGTGGAGGAGGGGGGCGGTGCGGCCTGGGGCGGCGGAGGAGGGGGGCGGGGCGGCCTGGGGCGGCGGCGCCGGGCCCGGCCGGGGTGCGGAGGTGCCGGGGCGCCGGGGCGTGGCGGCGCCCAGACGGCAGGGCGGTGGGGCGGCGGTGGCGACGGGGCGGGGGGCGCCGGGGCGGCGGCGGGGGGCGCTGGGGCGGCGGCGGGGCATGGTGTGACGGGGCGGTGGAGGTGGGAGAGAAAGAGAGACAGAGGAGGGTGTGGGGCACGGCCCCGTTAACGTTACGTGGGGCCTCCCTCTTTGCCGTCCTCCACCCTTTGCCGTCCGCCTTCTTGCTCTTTGCCGTCCGCTAGCGGATGGCAAAGAGGGGGCCCGTTAGGTTTTTTTTTTGCAGCTCGTCAGTGGGGCCCCTCCCTCTTTGCCGTCCGCTAGCCGACGGCAAAGAATCTTTGCCGTCCGCTAGCAGACGGCAAAGAACTGGCTCATGGCAAACTTGGTCTTTGCCATCAGCCAGTTCTTTGCCATCTGCTTTTTGGAAGCTGATGGCAAAGAGCTTCTTTGCCGTCCGCTAGCGGACGGCAAAGAACTGGCAGATGGCAAACTAGCTGATTCCAGTAGTGGGAGATCAAACAGGAAAATAACATGCATCATTTCAAAAGCACTGCAGAGTTATACTACACCAATTGTTGCTGCGGTTCTAAATAAAGATAAAAATTATCTTGGTTGTGAACTTGCAGCGGCGATAAGAAACGGGGCGCCTAGTCCCGGCGCTGGCCTTCTGTCCTCCGAACTCCGTCGATGCGGCTGATGACGGGCTCGATACGCTCCTTGAGTGTCGCGGGGTCCATGTCCTCCGGCAAGCTATCCAGCGCAGCTTTGAAGTTGAGGTCAGGGTTCCAGTACGCCACCTTGGTGAGGACCTTGGTCATGGCACCCCGGCAAAGCCTCCAGGCCTCATCAACCAGAGAGGCCGCCCTGTTTGAGCGAAACTACTCCAGGGCCCCGAGAACACCCTCGAAGAACAAGGTCAGCCTGGCATTGGGACTCACGTTCGGCTTCAGGACGTACCTCATGTTTGGCATCCCCATGGTAGCCAGCTGCGTGGTGATCCTACCAGCGATATCGGCGAGGCGGCGGATCCAGAGGTTTTCGCCCTTCACAAAATCCTCGTGGTTGGCGGCTTCGTTCTTCCGCAGCTGCCTCTCCTTCTCCAGATTCTTGGTTAGTGTCTCCTCCCGGGCCCTGACCTCCTGCAGCGTACCCTCCAGACCCTCCAGCTTCAGCTTCTGATCTTGGATGGAGTTGTTGGCCTTCGAGAGTAGCTCGGCCTTGCCAAGGACTGTGGCCTGCGCATCAGCCAAATCGCCTTCGGCCGCGTCCCTCTCCCCCTTCAGCTCTAGGATCTGCTTCTTCAGCCCGTCTCGCTCCACCTCCATCTCATTCACCTTGCCGGCATGGACCTGGGCCTGAGCATTGAGTGCCTCCTCGTGCCTCTACTCTAGTTCCTGGGTGCGCTACACGACAAGCTCCTTGACCTCCTCGACCTTCCCGCCGAGTGTCGCGGCGAGTTTCTCCTTGCAGGCGGCAAGGTCGTCCTCCTGGGAGTTCAGCGTGGCCTGGTGCTGGCGCCGAGCGGCCTCGTCCTTGGTGGCCTGTTGTCTCGCCGCCTCCTGGGCCTTCTCGATATCGGCCTGCTTCATGACAAGCTCCAGCTTGCGCTCGGCCAGCAGATCCTAGGCGGTCTTCAGTTCCTCACAGGCCTGGCGGAACCAAGCCTGCGTCTCGGTGACGCGCCCCTCGAGGTCCACCTCTGCCTTGTCCACCTCTGCCATCCTGGACTTGGCCTTGTCCAGGCGGGCACGGTGAAGCGCCTGGAGCTTGTGGAAGTTGGCGCTCATGCCCTGGAGGAGCCGCTCTTCCTGGGAACTGCCGCCATCGGTGCTCAGTTCGTCAACCACCTCAAGCCCGGCGGCGGCAAGCACCTCGTCGTCGAACACCTCCCCCTCAGCGGGTGCCCTGGTGCTCGCCGTCCATGGGAGGTGGACGAACAGGTCGTCGCTCACCTTCAGGTACTTGCTCGAGCCAGAGGCGGCGGAGGAGGAAGGATGGTCGTCAACCACCTCCTCCTAGACATGAGGTACGTCCTTGCTGGGGACGCCCCTCGGGGCGGCATGGTTGATGGGGGCGGTGTGTTGGGGGTGGCCCTCAGTGACTCCTCCTGGTGCCGTCCTCCTCCTGCAACCACGGCAAGGTCAGCACCAAGAGATCGTATCCCAGCACACGTTGATGAGGAGTGAGTGATGAATGCATGCTGGGGGCTGCGCCGGGGGCTGACATCCGGGCTGCTCTCCACCACCAGCGGCGTACTCGAAGTGCCCGCCGGGGGCTGACCACCCGTCGAGGCCCTGGCCCTGTTCGCCACCCTCTAGACCAGCGTCTCCATATCCCTGCGAAGATGAGGACAAGTCAAGACAAGCGACACGATCTGAGGGGACGGAGATGACAAAAGACAATGTGCTTACTCATCCTCCGCCTCCTCTTCCGTTGCCTTCCTCTTCCTCCTCGGGCTAAGAGACCCGAAGTCAAAGATGACCTCCGTGTCGTCGCCTGCGGGAGGAGGGGAAGCGGGTGGAGACCGAGGACGCTTGGACGAAGAAGAGGCAGTCGCTTTCTTCTTCGCCACCACAGCCTTCACCACCATCCTCGCCGCTGCGGCCCTCGTTTGGCGCACGGACACCTCTTGGGTTTGTTTCGGTTGCGTGGCCCTGCCGGGCCGGACCGGCTCACCAGAGCTGGCCTGCCGCAGGACATGCCCTCTCCTCGTGGCCGGGGGTTCGACAACCTCGACCTCCTCCCTGGAAGACTCATCGACCACATCTTTAATAAGAGGGGCCCCGGTGATGGTGCTGCTGGCCTCCCCAGCGGATTCCGCCCACTGGGCGAGCTCCTTCCCCTCCGCAGCCGCCGCGGCCTCGTCCTCCACGCCGCCAACGCTGCCGGACTCCCTGGCGAGCTCTGCCTCCGCCGCCCTGGTGGCGATATAGTCCAGCTCCGCTTGGGTGGTGTCCTAGGTGAGCAGCGGCTCTTCATGGACGTACTTCTCTGACAAGGTGTCGAAGAACTTCTGCACCTGATCTGCCTCCGGCCCGGCCCAATTTGGGCCAGGGTCGTGCGCATTATAGTCCGGCATCATGGCAATGATGTCGGTTTGGCGGGAGTTGTTGCTTAGCGGGACCACCCCCGCCGGCAACCCAAACAAGGGCCCCTTGGCGACCTTGTCGGCCTTCACGGCCTTGCCGGTCCTCTCGGCCCTGCCATCACGGTCCACGTCGAGCTGAAAAAGCCGCTGGCAGAAGTGGGCATGCCCCATCACCATGAAGTTGTGGTTCAAGCCGGGGCAAAGCCGCATGATGTCAGCTGCATTCCTGAAAAGCCAGGCCGGCCTCCCCTTGTTGTGAAGTGGAGCGATGCGGCGGCGGATGAAATCCGACCCAATCATCTCCAGGGTGATCCCGGCAACGGTGAGGCAATGGATCCTCGTAATGGCGACCGTGAGCTTCTCATCCTGGGCGTCGACATCGCCCCAGTCGTCTCTGCGAACCGGCGGCGCCTGGCGAACCTGGCAAAATTCCTGTGGGTCCTCCTCCTCAATCTAGCAACACCGGCTCCACCACTCCTCCCACCTCTCCTTCTGAGCGCCCTCCGGATATGTCCCCTTCTCCTGGGTCCTTGGGATCCAGGCGACACAACCGGAGATGGCACCTCCCTTCTGGATCCGAGGATAGCAGTAGTGGCGGAAAAGCGCTGATACGTCTCAATTGTATCTATAATTTTTGATTGCTCCATGCTATATTATCTACTGTTTTGGACTATATTGGGCTTTATTTTCCACTTTTATATTATTTTTGGGACTAACCTATTAACCGGAGGCCCAGCCCAGAATTGTTGTTTTTTGCCTATTTCAGTGTTTCGGAGAAACAGAATATCAAACGGAGTCCAAACGGAATAAAATCTTCAGGAACGTGATTTTCTCACCGAACGTGATCCAGGAGACTTGGGCCCTACTCCAGGGAGTCAAAGAGGAGGTCACGAGGGTGGGGGGCGCCCCCTAGGGCGCGCCCCTTGCCTCGTGGGCCCCTCGGTGCTCCACCGACGTACTCCTTCCTCCTATATATACACACGTACCCCCAAACGATCAGAACAGGAGCCAAAAACCAAATTCCACCGCCGCAACTTTCTGTATCCACGAGATCCCATCTTGGGGCCTGTTCCGGAGCTCCGCCGGAATAGGGCCGTCATCACGGAGGGCTTCTACATCATCCTAGCCCCTCTGATGAAGTGTGAGTAGTTTACCTCAGACCTTCGGGTCCATAGTTAGTAGATAGATGGCTTCTTCTCTCTCTTTGAATCTCAATACAAAGTTCTCCCCCTCTCTTGTGGAGATCTATCCGATGAAATCTTCTTTTTGCGGTGTATTTGTTGAGACCGATGAATTGTGGGTTTATGATCAAGTCTATCTATGAATAATATTTGAATCTTCTCTGAATTCTTTTATGTATGATTGGTTACCTTTGCAAGTCACTTCGAATTATCCGTTTGGTTTGGCCAACTAGATTGGTAGTTCTTGCCATGGGAGAAGTGCTTAGCTTTGGGTTCGATCTTGCGGTGTCCTTACCCAGTGACAGAAGGGGCAGCAAGGCACGTATTGTATCATTGCCATCAAGGATAACAAGATGTGGTTTATTGCATGAATTTATCGCTCTACATCATGTCATCTTGCTTAAGGCGTTACTTTGTTTTTAACTTACTACTCTAGATGCATGCTGGATAGCGGTCGATGAGTGGAGTAATAGTAGTAGATGCAGAATCATTTCGATCTACTTGTCACGGACGTGATGCCTATATACATGATCATGCCTAGATATTCTCATAACTATGCTCAATTCTGTCAATTGCTCAACAGTAATTTGTTCACCCACCGTAGAATACTTATGCTCTTGAGATAAGCCACTAGTGAAACCTATGGCCCCCGGGTCTATTCTCATCATATCAATCTCCATTACTTTAATCTTGCTTTGCTTTTTTACTTTGATTTTACTTTTTACTTTTGCATCTTTATACCTAAAATACCAAAAATATTATATCTATCAGATCTCACTCTCGTAAGTGACCGTGAAGGGATTGACAACCCCTAATTGCATTGGTTGCGAGTAGCTATCGCTTTGTGCAGGTACGAGGGACTTGAGCGTGGCCTCCTACTGGATTGATACCTTGGTCCTCAAAAACTGAGGGAAATACTTACGCTACTCTACTGCATCATCCCTTCCTCTTCGGGGAAAACCAACGCAAGCTCAAGACGTAGCAAGAAGGATTTCTGGCGCCGTTGCCGGGGAGTCTACGCAAAAGTCAACATACCAAGTACCCATCACAATCCCTATCTCTCGCATTACATTATTTGCCATTTGCCTCTCGTCTTCCTCTCCCCCCAATTTACCCTTGCCGTTTTATTCGCCCTCTCTCTCTCTCTATCCTCCCTCTCTATTTGCCTCTTTTCCCTCGCCATGTCAGAACCAAAAAGAGTTGGGGGTTCTCTCCCAAGTTCTAGTGCTTTATGCAATCCTGCTATCTTATCTAAACTCATAAATCGGAATGCTATAGAACAACTTGCCGGAGTTATCAATGAGAACCTTAGTAATTTTGATGAAGATGATTCTAGAATTTTTCGTTATTTACTTGATGAATCTTTGAAAGATGCTTGGGATAGGCTTTTAAGGATCCGGGCTAGCTATGTACCCCAATATCAAATTGAGGTTTACTTAAAAAGCTTTTATGTTGGGCTACCCGCTTCGTTCAAACAAGTTTTAGATTCTATTTTCAAAGGGGGTTTCCTTGAAGGGGACCCCATAGATACCTATGAGAGGATGAAAACTATATTTGGGCACCCCATTAATGAGAAAACTGAAATCACATCTCTCTTGCTTTCTTACCAAAACGAATCTATTAAAGAGATAAAAGCTAGCCTAGATGCCAATTTCCGCAACATTCTTAATCTTTATTCTACCATTAATGGACATGTACTTTGTCAAAATAGAAAGATTAATTCCATAGATAACAAGTTTGCTCTCTTTCTCTCTAAAACCAAAAATGGCAATACCTAGATCTATCCTCGCTTTTATGTCTAGCTAGGGGCGTTAAACGATAGCGCTTGTTGGGAGGCAACCCAATTTTGTTTTTATTCCTTGCTTTTTGCTCCTACTTAGTAATAAATAAATTATTTAGCCTTTGTTTTGGTTGTGTTTTTTGTGTTTAATTAGTGTTTGTGCCAAGTAGAACCGTTGGGAAGACTTGGGGAAAGTCCTGTTGAACTTGCTGTAAAAAACAGAAACTTTAGCGCTCACGAGAACTACTGTAATTTTTATTTGAAGATTTCTATTTAGTTAATTATTTTTGCAGATGATTAACAGATAAATTCCTCACGTCCAGAAATTTATTTTATAATTTTTGGGGTTCCAGATCTTGCGCTAGCTACAGATTACTACAGACTATTCTGTTTTTGACAGATTCTGTTTTTCGTGTGTTGTTTGCTTATTTTGATGATTCTATGGCTAGTAAAATAGTTTATAATCCTTAGAGAAGTTGGAATACAGTAGGTTTAACACCAATATAAATAAAGAATGAGTTCATTACAGTACCTTGAAGTGGTCTTTTGTTTTCTTTCGCTAATGGAGCTCACGAGTTTTCTATTTTGAGTTTTGTGTTGTGAAGTTTTCAAGTTTTGGGTGAAATCTTTTGATGGATTATGGAACAAGGAGTGGCAAGATCCTAAGCTTGGGGATGCCCATGGCACCCCCAATATAATCCAAGGACACCAAAAAGTCAAAGCTTGGGGATGCCCCGGAAGGCATCCCCTCTTTCGTCCACTTCCATCGGTAATTTACTTGGAGCTATATTTTTATTCACCAACATGATATGTGTTTTGCTTGGAGCATCTTGTATTATTTGTGTCTTTGTGTCTTAGTATACCACAATCATCCTTGCTGTACACACCTTTTGAGAGAGAGCCATACATGAATTAAAATTTGATAGAGTACTCTATGTGCTTCACTTATATCTTTTGAGCTAAGTAGTTTTGCTCTATGTGCTTCACTTATATCTTTTGAGCGTTATAATTTTGCTCTATGTGCTTCACTTTTATCTTTTGAGTGTTATAATTTTGCTCTATGTGCTTCACTTAGATCTTTTAGAGCACGGTGGTGGATTTGTTTTAAAAAACTATGGATCTCTCATGCTTTACTTAAATTATTTTGAGAGTCTCTTAATAGCATGGTAATTTGCTTAATAATAATATGCTTGGTATTCAAGATTTGTGAAACTTTCTTTTGAGTGTGTTGAATAATAAGAAAATATTAAAACATGATAATTGTTTTGAGATATGGAGGTGATAATATTAAAGTCATGCTAGTTGCGTAGTTGTGAATTTAAAGAATACTTGTGTTAAAGTTTGTGAATCCCGTAACATGCACGTTATGTGACGAAGTCAGAGCATGATTTATTTAATGATTGTCTTCCTTATGAGTGGCGGTCGGGGACGAGCGATGGTCTTTTCCTACCAATCTATCCCCCTAATAGCATGCACGTAATACTTTTCTTTGATAACTTCTAGATTTTTGCAATAAGTATATGAGTTCTTTATGACTAATGTTGAGTCCATGGATTATACGCACTCTCACCCTTCCACCTTTGCTAGCCTCTCTAATACCACGCACCTTTCGCCGGTATCATACACCTACCATATATCTTCCTCAAAACAGCCACCATACCTACCTATTATGGCATTTCCATAGCCATTCCAAGATATATTGCCATGCAACTTTCCACCATCTAGTTCATCATGACACATTCATCATTGTCATATTGCTTAGCATGATCATGTAGTTGACATAGTATTTGTGGCAAAGCCACCATTCATAATTTCTTCATACTTGTCACTCTTGATTCATTGCATATCCCGGTACACCGTCGGAGGCATCCATATAGAGTCATACTTTGTTTTAGAATCGAGTTGTAAATAAATAAAAGTGTGATGATCATCATTAATAGAGCATTGTCCCAAAAAAAAGAGAAAGGCCAAAGAAAAATGAAGGCCCAAAAAAAACAAAATAAATAAAAAGGGGCAATGCTACTATCCTTTTTTCCACACTTGTGCTTCAAAGTAGCACCATGATATAGCGAGTCTCATATATTGTGCTTCAAAGTAGCACCATGTTCTTCATATAGAGAGTCTCATATGTTGTCACTTTCATATACTAGTGGGAATTTTTCATTATAGAACTTGGCTTGTATATTCCAATGATGGGCTTCCTCAAAATTGCCCTAGGTCTTCGTGAGCAAGCAAGTTGGATGCACACCCACTTAGTTTCTTTTGTTGAGCTTTCATACATTTATAGCTCTAGTGCATCCGTTGCATGGCAATCCCTACTCACTCACATTGATATCTATTGATGGGCATCTCCATAGCCTGTTGATACGCCTAGTTGATGTGAGACTATCTTCCCCTCCTTTTTGTCTTCTCCACAACCACCCTTCTATTCCACCTATAGTGCTATATCCATGACTCACGCTCATGTATTGCGTGAAGATTGAAAAAGTTTTGAAAAAGTTAGAGTATGAAACAATTGCTTGGCTTGTCATCGGGGTTGTGCATGATTTAAATACTTTGTGTGGTGAAGATGGAGCATAGCCAGAATATATGATTTTGTAGGGATAACTTTCTTTGGCCATGTTATTTTGAGAAGACATAATTACTTTGTTAGTATGCTTGAAGTATTATTATTTTTGTGTCAATATAAACTTTTGTCTTGAATCTTTCTAATCTGAATATTCATACCACAATTAAGAAGATTTGCATTGAAATTATGCCAAGTAGCACTCCACATCAAAAATTATCTTTTTATCATTTACCTACTCGAGGACGAGCAGGAATTAAGCTTGGGGATGCCTGATACGTCTCCAACGTATCTATAATTTTTGATTGCTCCATGCTATATTATCTACTGTTTTGAACTGTATTGGGCTTTATTTTCCACTTTTATATTATTTTGGGACTAACCTAATAACCGGAGGCCTAGCCCAGAATTGCTGTTTTTTTTCCTATTTTAGTGTTTCGCAGAAACAAAATATCAAACGGAGTCCAAACGGAATAAAATCTTCGGGAACGTGATTTTCTCACCGAACGTGATCCAGGAGCCTTGGAACCTACTCCAGGGGGTCAAAGAGGAGGTCACGAGGGTGGGGGGCGCCCCCCCTAGGGCGCGCCCCCTGCCTCGTGGGACCCTCGGGTCCATAGTTAGTAGCTAGATGGCTTCTTCTCTCTCTTTGAATCTCAATAAAAAGTTCTCCCCCTCACTTGTGGAGATCTATTCGATGTAATCTTCTTTTTGCGGTGTGTTTGTTGAGACCGATGAAGTGTGGGTTGATGATCAAGTCTATGTATGAATAATATTTGAATCTTCTCTGAATTCTTTTATGTATGATTGGTTATCTTTGCAAGTCTCTTCGAATTATCCATTTGATTTGGCCAACTAGATTGGTAGTTCTTGCCATGGGAGAAGTGCTTAACTTTGGGTTCGATCTTGCGGCGTCCTTACCCAATGACGGAAGGGGCATCAAGGCACGTATTGTATCATTGCCATCGAGGATAACAAGATGGGGTTTATTGCATGAATTTATCTCTCTACATCATGTCATCTTTTTTAAGGAGTTACTCTGTTTTTAACTTAATACTCTAGATGCATGTTGGATAGCGGTCGATGAGTGGAGTAATAGTAGTAGATGCAGAATCGTTTTGATCTACTTGTCACGGACGTGATGCCTATATACATGATCATGCCTAGATATTCTCATAACTATGCTCAATTCTGTCAATTGGTCAATAGTAATTTGTTCACCCACCATAGAATAATTATGCTCTTGAGAGAAGCCACTAGTGAAACCTATGGCCCCCGGGTCTATTCTCATCATATCAATCTCCATTACTTTAATCTTGCTTTGCTTTTTTACTTTGCTTTTACTTTTTACTTTGCATCTTTATACCAAAAATACCAAAAATATTATATCTATCAGATCTCACTCTCGTAAGTGACCGTGAAGGGATTGACAACCCCTAATCGCGTTGGTTGCGAGTAGCTATCGCTTTGTGCAGGTACAAGGGACTTGAGCGTGGCCTCCTACTGGATTGATACCTTGGTTCTCAAAAACTGAGGGAAATACTTACGCTACTCTGCTGCAACATCCCTTCCTCTTCGAGGAAAACCAACGCAAGCTCAAGACGTAGCAAACGTCGTATTGGGATGCACTCCGGCGAAGCCCTCGCAGAGATGGGAGAAAAGGGTCATGCATGCCACAGCATTTGGAGTGAAATCTAGAAGGTGGAAGCCATAGGTGTGCATGTCATCATTGAAGAAATCGGAGAAAGGGGGGCAAAGGCCGTAGGAAAAGTAGTCGACGAAGAATGGGTACCGATTCGGGCCGGCCTTGGCGAAATCAGCGGGGATGATGTGCGTGGCCGGATGCCCCGTCCCCCCCTTTCTTGCACTCCCACAGGGGCTTGAAGTTGTCCCAGAGATGGACCGCATCGACCGTCGAGGAAAAGTAGGCGAGCTGCGTCTGCCGCGCCGCCAACTCACTCTCCGGCGGCTCCTTCCCCCTGATGTCCTTGGCCACTCCCTTGCCTTTGCTGGTTTTGGGTGCCATGGTGGCTGCGAGTGGTGAAGGATGAAGGACGGCGAACACGCGACGGCGGCGAGCGAGAGCAAGAGCTTGAGAAAGAAGGAGGAGGGGACGACGGTTCTGAGATTGGAGAAGGCATAGAGGGTAAATGAGAAGCGCGCCTGCGGTTATCCCTTTTTAGGGGGAAGGCCCAGGCCGCCTCTTTACCATTTACTACGACATGACGCCTCCGTGTGGGAACCACCCCACACATGACCCCCACGTCATGCATGATCCTCCACGTCGCGCGTTCAACGCGGGTCGTGGGGAAGCGTCGCGGATGGAAAAGTTGCTGCAGTAAAAATCCGCCCTGCCTGCCCTCGCACCATTCTGGGCCTAGCGCAACAACGCGTCGTGCTTATGTGTGGCCCAGGCCCGGGGCTCCTGTGAGTGTACAAAAGTAGGGTCTCTCCTTTTGCACCCCTTTACTTGTGCACGGGCAGTCAGAACCACGCCCACGGCCACACTGAGCAGGGCAGAGGAGGGATACCGGCGCACAAGACAACCGAAGAAACCCCATGACCAGAGACACAAAGAGCAAGGGAGCGAAGTGGATTCCCCCGGCAAGACTCTTGCCGGGGCATCCTCCACAGCCCCAGCAAGAGCCTTACCGGGGCAACTTACCCTATGCCAGCTAAGCGCGCCGCCCTTGAGCCAAGGGGTTCCAACGCCATCAACCACACCAAAACCAAGGATCGGGAGGCACCTCCATGGTGCGTGCAGATCTTTGTGGAGATCATAAATACACAAGATCAGATGAGAACCAGAAGACGACGATCCTTGGCGAGATCCTTGCCAAGGAAATCCATGTGACCCCCGGCAGTGCATTAAATGCGTTTGTCCGATGGTGCTAGAGGATGGACTCAGCCACGATACTCCTTCCCACCTCCTGTGTGCCACTGTGGCAACCCCTTTTGTCTGTAAAAGGAGGCCCGAGGCGTACTAGAGGAGGATTCGGATCTTTGGAACTAGGGACACACAGTAGCTATTTCAAGAACTCAAGAACACTCAAATATACATCAGAGCAGGACTAGGGTATTATGCGTCTCTGCGGCCCGAACTTGGGTTGATGATCCTTGTGCTGACCGCCAGACCTGCTCTTTGCACAACCCCGCTCCCGCCAACCGTAGAAGGGATCCCAGTGATTCCATAGGTGCCGTTTCCACCGACACCATGTACATGACATAACAACCGGCAGATTGAGATCCCTTTCCTACATACTCTTATATCTAGGTGGCCATCGCCGCCTCAGCGTTGAATCGACTGTTATTATCTCGAGGACGATCGGGCAGTGGTTTGAGCAAGAAAATGCCAGGTGAACTACACCCGATGCCAGAAATAGGTCACGCCATTGTTAATCCGCACAAACACGGTCCACATGCACTCACACATTGCTATTAAATCGAAAACAACAGAAGTGCACTTCAGTTCAAGTACGGAACAGTAATGCCCTATTTTAGGCCAGCTATTGGAGATGTCACTTTGTCATGCCCAAAAAATCCAATTTTTGGTGTCTTAAATTTAACACCAACCTCCTTTGATGCTCTACAATAGGGCAGCAATTGGAGATGTTGTAAGAAAGTTATAAAATGTAGCCTGTGGAATAAATGGAGAATATTTAATGCAAAGTAAATACTAAAGGATTTGAGCATCCATCTGAGATTTTTGCACATTACCATATTAATGCAAAATAAATACGATAGGACTCAAGCACCCCCCCAAGATTTTAACACACCGCCATATTAATACAAATAAACACTATGGACTTGATAATCCATCTGCGATTATTCTTTCACAAAATACCATTTTTCATTTCCATATAATTTTCAAATTTGTGATCTTTTTGACAATACAACATGCATATGAGTGCAAGTTCAATGACTGGAACAAAGATGTAGCCCCCAAAACCGAAAGGAATTTGGTACTCACATATGTTTAAACTTGTTGCGTAATCACAATGAGTTTTTTTGGCACACCCCTCTAAAAGTTTACATGAATCTTAAAGTTACTTAAAAAGGTTTTCACCATATTAGCATGTAGATCAATTCAAATAGATTGATTTGAATACAAAAGGCTATATGACCCTTTTTGATCGAAAAAGGGTAACTTCTAATCTCCATCTTTAATCTGCATCAAAATCTGTAAAATTTCCTGCGATGTACCAAAACAAAGTTCAATTGCAATTATTTTTGGTAAAAAAATACCCTAATGTTTAAGGAAGGCCACATATATGAACATTCTTACCAATACGTATGAATATTCATTATTGCAGTTTGCATACCATCCTTATTTAATCACAATTGTACTGACATGTAATTACAAAAAGGCTTATCACCCGGCTTTATAAATAAAGTCATGACAAGATACAAACACACTGAAATAGAGGTCCACACAAAGGAAATAAGTTCAACAACAAGAAAGGAAAAATTTACTCGTCGGGGAAACAACAAAACAAACCTGCAAAAGAACATAACAGGGTCTCAAGCCGAATAGATTATCATACCTAATCTGGACGCATCCTCCTTATGTTTCCATGTCAGCTCGTCGATGGTCGTCTTATCCCGCCGCTTAGAGAGAGGCTTGCATATGGTGTTCATTTACTTGGAGAAGGCCTATGATAATATACCGCGGAATGTCATATGGCGGGCCTTGGAGAAACACAAAGTCCCAGCAAAGTACATTACCCTCATCAAGGACATGTACGATAATGTTGTGACAAGTGTTCAAAACCGTGATCTTGACATTGATGACTTCCCGATCAAGATAGAGATGCATGAGGGGTCAGCTTTGAGCCCTTATCTTTTTGCCTTGGTGATGGACGAGGTCACGGGGGGTATACAAGGAGATATCCCATGGTGTATGCTCTTTGCGGATTATGTGGTGTTAGTTGACGATAGTCGGACGGTGGTAAATAGGAAGTTAGAGTGATGGAGACAAACCTTCGAACCAAAAGGGTTTACGATTAATAGAACTAAAACCGAGTACATGATGTGCGGTTTCAGTACTACTAGGTGTGAGGAAGAGGTTAGCCTTGATGTGCAGGTGGTGCCTCAGAAGGACACCTTTCGATATTTGGGGTCAATGTTGAACGAGGATGGGGGTATTGATGAAGATGTGAACCATCGAATCAAAGCCAGATGGATGAAATCATGGCACTCGGGCACTAGTGACAGGCATTATTCACAGCAAAGTCATAGCAACATCAATCTCAGAACATAGTGGATACTAGGGATCAAGCCCTACCAAAACTAACTCGATTACATAATGAATCCCACCCATACCATCATCGTCCAGCAACCTACGAAGAGATTACACACTCCCAGCGGTGAGCATCATGAAATTGGTGATGGAGAACGGTTGGTGATGACAATGGCGGCGAATCCCCTTCTTCGAAGCCTAGAACGGACTTCAGATCTGGCCTCCCGATGAAGAACAGGAGGTGGCGGCGGCTTCGTATCGTGAAACACGATGAATCTTCCTCTCCTATTTTTTGGAAAATAGGAATTTATAGTATCTAGGTTAGCGGAGCCTCGTGAGCCCCACTACCTACTAGGGCATGCCAGAGGGGGGGCGCCCTGGTGCCTAGTGGGCAACTGCCCCCCTCCAGTGGGTCTTGGTTCCAGTAATTTTCATTTATTCTAAAATAATTCTCCAAAAAGTTTCTTGCAATTCTGAGAACTTTTATTTCTACACGAAAACAACACCATGATAGTTCTACTGAAAACAACGTTAGTCCGGGTTAGTTTCATTCAAATCATGCAAATAAGAGTCCAAAACAAGAGCCAAAGCATTAGGAGAAGTAGATACGACGGGGACGTATCACGTGATATTCGGAGCACAGATAAGGTAATACTTGTCGCAATGGAGGAGAGCGCTAACCACTCGGTGGATTCAAGGGGACCGAAAGAGCGGTGGAATGTGAGGTTCCTCCCTGCATCCGCAACCGCCAATGCCACTGAGATAGAAGGTTGATCCGGAATGGCGAAGAGCACCAAGAATTGAACAAGGAGTGGTCGGTCATCAAGCTAAACTATTCAACAAAAAATGGGTGTCCATTCCTCTCTCCACCATCAGCAAATCCCAGACGGAAAATCGATTTGATAGGTTGAATGGCGTGCCAAAATATTAGCCTCTGGTCGTGGAGCAATGAGCGAAAGGACCGCCCCTTAAGATATTTGTCCTTAATTAGATCCATTTGCTCATCAGGCACAGGTTCATGCGACGAGCTGACGTGATGACCAGACCCCC
This sequence comes from Triticum urartu, assembly GCF_003073215.2. Lineage (NCBI taxonomy): Eukaryota > Viridiplantae > Streptophyta > Magnoliopsida > Poales > Poaceae > Triticum > Triticum urartu. The sequence continues at coordinate 43,414,011 of NC_053024.1, forward strand.
TAGTCCTTCTCATGCAAATGTCCCGCCATTTGACCATATGATATTTCTGCTTATCCACCTCACCTTGCCACAAGAATTTGGATTGATATTTGTACATGTCCGCATGGGCTCCTTGAGGAAAATGGTATAGCCCCATCGCAAACGTAGGAAGGCTAGCCAAGGAAGATATAATGAGAATCGATTTCCCGGCTTTAGAAGTCAATCTTCCTTGCCACAAATCTACCCATGTCTCACCCTCTCCATCACCGGTCGCGGATCTCTCCAACAAACCATCGACACACTAACCGATAGACCGAGGTACCTAATAGGGAATGACCCCGGGAAGCAATTTAGGAGGTTGGCTATGGAGGATAGCTCCTATTGGGGAACGTTGCATGGAAAACAAAAAAATTCTACGCACACGCAAGATCTATCCATGGAGATGCATAGCTATGAGAGGGGGAGAGCATTTCCATACCCTTGAAGATCGCTAAACTAAAGCGTTTACCAACGCGATTGAAGTAGTCATACACCTTCCCGATCCTTCCCGATCAAGTACCGAACGTATGACACCTCCGCGTTCAGCACACGTTTAGCTCGATGACGTCCTCGCCTTCTTGATCCAGCAAGATGGATGAAGTAATAGATGAGTTCCGGTAGCATGACGGCGTGGTGACGGTGGTGGTGAAGAACAATCTCCGCAGGGCTTCGCCAAGCACAACAGAAACTATGATGGAGGATAAACTAGTGGGGGCGGGGTTGCCGACACACGGCTTGGTGAATCTTGATGTCTATAGGGTGATAGCCCTACCCCTCTATTTATATGTTGAGTCCTAGGGTCATTTCATGGAGAAAGAGCCTCCTCAAAGTCGGTTTAGCCCGCAAGGCAGGAGTCCTTCTCGGACTCCTCCAGGACCAGACGCCAGGGTCCCTGGCATCTGGCCCCAGACGCCACCCCTGGCCTTTGCAAAACTCCTTTTGCACCTTCCTAAAACCTTGCGGGCTTTACCCCTTGTCCCAAATAAAGTGTTCTCATACCTGAAAATTAGGGAAACATCCGAAACCCCTTCCGGTGAATTCCGGAACCCTTCCAGGACCAAAAACTATTATCCCGTATATCAATTTTTACCTCCGGACTATTCCGGAGCTCCTCTCGTCATGTTCGTGATCTCATCCAGGACTCCGAACAACATTCGACCACCAACATACATAACTCATATAATACTATATCGTCAACGAAGTTAAGCGTGCGGACCCTACGGGTTCGAGAATGATGTAGACATGACCGAGACGCTTCTTCGGTCAATAACCAATAGCGGGACCTGGATGCCCATATTGGTTCCTACATATTCTACGAAGATCTTTATCGGTTGAACCTTTATGACAACATACGTAGTTCCCTTTGTCCGTCGGTATGTTACTTGCCCGAGATTCGATCGTCGGTATCTTCATAAGCTAGTTCAATCTCGTTACCAGCATGTCTCTTTACTCGTTCCGTAATACATCATCTCGTAACTAACTCCTTAGTCACTTTGCTTGCAAGCTTCTTGTGATGCTGTATTACCGAGAGGGCCCAGAGATACCTCTCCGTCATACGGAGTGACAAATCCCGATCTCGATTCATGCCAACTCCACAGACACCTTCGGAGATACCTGTAGAGCACCTTTATGATCACCAAGTTACGTTGTGATGTTTGATAACACACAAGGTATTCCTCCGGTATCCGGGAGTTGCATGATCTCATGGCAAGGAATATGTATTTGACATTAAGAAAGCCGTAGGCAATAAACTGAAGGATCATATGCTAAGATAACTAATGGGTCTTGTTCATCACATCATTCTCCTAATGATGTGATCCCGTTATCAAGCGCAACACATGTCTATGGTTAGGAAACCTTAACCATCTTTTAATCAACGAGCTAGTCTAGTAGAGGCTTAGTAGGGACATTGTATTTGTTTATGTATCCACACATGTATTTCAGTTTCCGATCAATACAATTCTAGCATGAATAATAAACTTATCATAATTAAGGAAATATAATAATAACCACCTTATTATTGCCTCTAGGGCATATTTCCAACTGCTCCTGCTCCGAATAACACAGTACCATCACGTCACTTTTGGCGAAATTAATCGTCAAACATCGACATCTCTTGGAAGCAAATATGGAGGAACTGCAAATTTATTATATCCCATTGGAGTTCACTCCATATAAGGATGGTGTCATCCGCATATTGGAGGTGCGTGACTCCACCTACTGCAATCAACTGGGCCACCACCAGACACAAATGGCCAGCACATCTCCCTTTATCCATAATGGATGCTAGGCCATCGATAACAATATTAAATAAGAACAGAAAGAGTGGTTCATCTTGCCTCAACCCCCCCTTGAGGGCTTAAAAAATGGATCTATCTCCCTATTAATGTTAATGGCAGTATGCCCACTACTGACAAGCTACATAATGCGGGTAACCCATTTACCATCTAACCCTTTGCGCTGAAGGGAATCTCTCCAGAAATCCCAACTAAGCGTATCATAAGCCTTATTGAAATCAATCTTGAAAATACTGCCTTTTGATGTTTAGTCTTAACCCAGTGAATGATTTCATGTAGCGCCAGTAGCCCATCATGAATTAGATCACCCTTAATGAAGGCCGACTGGTTTGGATGGGTAATTCTAGCCACTATAGGTGCCTCCCTCATGGCGCGCGCCTCGTCTAGGATGCAGGAAGATCACGTTAATAGGCATGATTGGCTGGAACTGGCGAATGTCCATCGCCCAAACTACTTTGGAGATCAACGTAACCACTCCATAGTTAAGGCGGGATGCGTCGAGCACCGCATTATAGAAATCTCAGAATATAATCATCACCACCCCTTTGATGATCTTCTAGAATTTCACAAAAAAACCGGACAGGAAGCCCAACCGGGCCCAGGGCGGAGTCGGGTTTCATCGAGTTCATTGCCGCTTCAACTTCTAAAAAAGGCTCCATGAGCCTCAGCCGCCCCCTCTGAGACCCACATATCGAAGACTCACCCCAGCCCATTGTTGACTGTTCAAAAGGTTTTTGTAAAAATCATCAATGTGAGAGTGGATTCTCCACCTTGCCCTAAAGCATTGTGACACCATCCCAAAGGACCACAACCGAGGATCACTATGACGGCCATTGGCAATAGCCTCGAAGTATGCCGTGTTGGAGTCACCCCTAAATGTCAAATTAAACGACCCTAAGATGACAGTAAATCTCATCGTTTTGAAAGAACGTCATGATGCTATCCTCGAGAGCACATCTCTCCATCCATTCCTCCGGATCTAGACCCGTCGTGGTTGACCGATCATCAAAGGACTTGATGGCCACAAGGAGCCCCACCTTGCGGATCTTCGAGTCTGGCCTAGGTTTCCCCCCTCCCCCCCAACCCCGCATGAATTGCATGGATAATTTGGTACAGTGATGCCAAGTGTATAACACCAGTTGGGGAGTCGAGCGCCTCGAACCACTTGGACATCACCGCCTCGGCAAAACCCGGCTGGCATAGCCCGAATATATAGCTCGAGATGGAAGTATGGCGGTGGCCGAGGACTAGTTTCCCCGGATGACAACAAGGGGACATGATCTGACCAGGGGCGGTGCCAGCACCAGGAAGCTGTGCATTCAAATGCACTAATGTTTTTTAAATGTCTTATTTTCTTGCACAAATACGAATAAAATTAAGCTTACAATCAGAAAAATTATGGGGTCAGCTGACCCCACATCGTACATGTAGAATCGCCCTGGATCTGCCCTAACCCTCCTAGTCAGTAGTCACTGCCCGAAGAGCTGCTAGGGGAAACTTATGTTCCCTTCAAACGCAACACCCATAGTATCGTAGTGCTAAAACTCTAATCTTTGCCTATTTTGCTCTTTGAAATTTTTTTGAACGCCAACTTCAAAATGCTGAGCAGACAACTTGACCGAGTCTAAGCCATCAGCACACACACTCTACGCTCGATCCAGTTTAGTATCCCAAACATTAAATGGTAGTGATATATGGCCCTGGAAACTGATCGAACTTACTAATTCCTATAGTAGTATATGTGGACCCAAAATCAATCTCCAGCGTGTAGATATCTCCATCAAAAACACACTCGTCTCCTCGACCCCAAAGTTAATGCCCAACACTTATCATTACACAAAGAAAGGAAGTAATTAATGCATCAATTAATGAGAAGCGAGTATAGGACTCGAGAGCATATCCATCCAAGAGCGTTCACCTATAAAAACACCCCTGCTCGATGAATCCATCCTGTGCCTTCCGAGACTGTATTCTATTGCCTTTTGAGCAAGCACTCTTGCTCGATCGATCGATCGACCGATCCCGTGCCTGGCCACTGGTTGGCGAGCATCTTACGCAATGGCAGGTCGCCCGTTGCTGGTCCCGGCTGTCATGCTGCGTCCTCCTGGACCGGCGTTGGGCTCGAGGGCCTCGCTATACGTCGGCGACCTAGATGATGGCGTGGCGGAGGGGCATATCTACGCCCTGTTCTGCCAGGTGGCGCCCGTGGCGTCCCTCCGTGTCTGCCGGGACGTCACTGGCAGGTCACTTGGTTATGCCTACGTGAATTTCTACAGTCGGGAGGACGGTGAGTTTGGCTTCATCTCTTTTTTTTTCTTTTTTTTGGGGTTGTCTTTGTCTCTTTGCATGTTCATCTACTCAGGCTTGGATTGGGGATACAAAGAACTTACGAGGATGCGTGGTTTTAGATCTTGGTTGTGAAGTCTGTGATTTACTAGATTTCCCATACAAGATGTGGCACACCATCGGTTGAAGTTCTATTTTGGCATTTTCTTGTTCTGGTCAACAGAGGCGAGGGTCTTTTGATGGAACGCGTGTAGATAGTGTGTTGACCTGCAGTTTGTAGAACAACGTGTCACTAACATAAGTAGTGTTGGAATCCGTAACCGTTTCGGGTTTGCGGAATCTGATGCTAACGGAATCGGGCTCGGAATAGGATAAATGATTGGCAAAAGCCAATGGACACACACAGTGGTTGCAATTAAACGTGTGTTTACCTACATACCATATATTTCTGTCGTAAAAGAAATTGACATGTTCCTATTATTGGTGATGTCTTTCTTATTCAGGTCGTAACACTTGAGAATTGAATCACAAGTTGAATTGTAGTTTGTTGTTAAGTTAGGTTGGTTGTTTTCAAATTAGCCAACATTAATTGCTGTTTGTGTCTGAGTGAAAGGCTTCATACACTGCTTGTGTTTATTATGAACAGACGAGAATAGGAATTTGGGCTAAAATCCTGTTAAGAGTTCTCCATAGATTGTGCACCATGGGGTAGAAAATCGCCGTAGATAATATAGTGTTGTCGGAATCCGACTCAGAACCGGATGTATGATTTGGGAAAAATAAGTAGACACACACAATTGTTCCAATTAATATGTGTTTATCTGTTCGCTGAGTTATGCCGTAAACGAAATGACATGTTCATATTACTGGTGGTTGTCTATCTTATTTATGGTGTAACATTTGGGAGTTGAATCGTTAGCGAGAGGAATTGTAGTTTTTATTAAATTAGGTCACATGATTTGTTTTCAAGTCAGCCAAGATTGATCATTGTTACCAATGAGGGAATGACTTCATAGATTGCATTTGGCGATTAGGAAGAGAATGGAATTTTGACTAAATCTCGGTAAGACTTCTTTATAGATTGGGTTTATGCACATTCCATAAAAAAACCAAGACCCTCGCTTCGATAGATCACAACAAGAAATATAACTTCAAGGCACTGTAGATTAGGAAGAGAATGGAATCGGCAGTTTGTAGATTGGGAAGATAATGGAATCAGCAGTTTGTAGAACATGCTGCCGAGCACTGACATCAGGGTTAGAATCCGTAACCGATTCGGGTTTCCGATATGGCAAAAAATCTTTGTGGAAACAAATGCTGTCGGAATACGACTCAGAGTCGGATGTATGATTCGGAAAAGTCAAGTAGGCACACACACCGGTTGTAATTAATGTGTTTTTATCTACCTATATATTTTTGTCACAAACTAAATGTTCCCATTATTGTTGATGTCTATCTTACTTACGCCGTAATACTTGGATTGAATCGTCAGCGAGAGGAATTGTAGTTTTTTGTGAACTTTGGGTTGGTTTGTTTCAAATTAGCTAACATTAGTTGTTGATTCCATCTGAGTTTATGGCTTCATAGATTTCTTCTGGTCATTACGAATAGAAAAGAATAGAATTTGGGTTAAGATCCTATTAAGATTTCTGCGTAGATTGTGCACCATGGTGTAAAATTCGATGCGGAAAATAATGTTGCCGAATATGTCGCAATCCGACTCAAAATCGGATATATTATTTTGAAAAAGCAAGTAGGCACTCACAATTATTATTTTAGTTAATGCATTTTTTGTACTTGCAGGATTCTGTCATAAACAAAATGTTATGTTCATATTATCGGCGTCGTCTATCTTACTTACGGTCTAACTTTTGGGAGTTGAATTGGTTAGCGAGAGAAAATTTAGCTCTTTGTTAAATTGGGCCACACGGTTTATTTATAAGATAGCCAAGATTTGTAGATTGCACACGGGAATTAAGAACATAAGAGAATGGAAATAGAGCTTAAATTTCGTTACGATTTCATTGTAGATTGTGCATCATGCATGGTGTAGAACGTCATCGTGGAAGTTAACATTGTCACAATCCGACTTGGACTCGGATGTGCATATGATTAGGAAAAAACAAATAGCTAGAATTTGGTTAAAATTAATGCGTGTCTATGTTCTTATTTCTTTCTATCTAAACAAAATGACTTGTTTCTGTTATTGGTGTTGTCTATCTTTTTTATGGTGTAACATTTGGGAGTTGACTTGGTTAGTGAGTGATTTTTTAAAAGTTTAGTCCATGCAGTTTGTTTTCTAGTTTAACCAATATTCATTGTTGTTTCCATTGATGCCTCCATAAGTTGGTGTGGCAATTTGGAAAATATAAACAGGAGGGAACTGAATGTGGGTTAAAAGTTCGTTAAGAATTTTTCTAGTTTGTGTACCATGGTGTTGAAATGTGCTACATTACACTAGGTAGATTGTATGATCACGATGGCCCCATTGATTTCATAGTTAACCTAGTCAAATTTTCATCAGTTTATTCATGCTCCACGCTGCCAAATTAGTTAAGAGCGAAATTGTACATAGTTCAAATTGGATATTAGCTTTGCATATCGGACATCCGATAATTATCTGCTCGATGAACATCCTGTCATATATAATACACCATGTTGTATCGTGGTCAATTATACATATACATCCATACCTACACTATTGTTTTCACCTTAACCTGATTTCTTTTCCTTTGTATTTGTATGTTTGCTTGCCCTACTAGAGGATTTGAGTTTAATACTACAATTACCTCTAATAATTTTGTATGTGATTGTTTTGCAGCCAAACGTTCATTAGACTCTTTAAATTTTACACCTCTCAACGGGAAGCATATCCGAGTTATGTTCTCAAATAGGGACCCAACGCTGCGATTGAGTGGAAAGGCCAATATATTCATAAAAAATCTACGGCACTATACTATCATGCAAAGTGGCCACTCACTTTAACGGTCAATCAAAAGGTTACGGATTTGTTCAGTTTGCAGAGGAGACATCTGCCAATGATGCCATCGACAGCTTGAATGGCAAGTTGGTGAATGGCAAACAAATTTTTGTAGGTCTCTTCATTCGTCGTCAGGAGAGGCAGCCAAATATCAGCGTGAGTAATTATACAAATGTATATGTGAAGAACTTGCCAAAGGAATTCACTCACAATGACCTTCTGCAAGAGTTTGGTCCTTTCGGTACAATTACTAGCGCTGTAATCATGAGAGATAATGATGGAATATCCAAATGCTTCGGATTCGTTAACTATGGGGAATCAGAATGTGCTACAGACGCTGTGAAAAGTCTTAATGGTAAGATGATTAAGGATACAATTTTGTATGTTGGAAGAGCTTAGAAAAAGTCAGAAAGAGAAGCAGAACTGAGAGAAAACTTTGAGCGTGCGAGAAATGAGAAATTCAAAAAGTTTGAAGGGCTCAATCTATACGTGAAGAATCTAGATGATAGTATTAATGATCTAAATCTTAGAGGGTTAACATAGACTGAGAATCAATGTGGATGAGAGTTAACAAAATGGTTATTTTTTTACCGTCCAAATAAAGTTAAGTAAAACAGGTTCTCTCTTGTCACCTGTGTGTCACTGAATATTTGAACATTAGATCTGCAACTGTTTCAAGAATATATACAAGGGACACATCACAAGCTTAATGCTACTGACATTGTTTCTAGGCACACTTTGCTCGTATTCAGAACACAGGAGTTCTAGCACCCGCAGTACCACAAAATTTTGCTCCCCGTCAGTTCTACGTCAGTCCAGGAGTGCCTGGCATGTTCCCACCACAGGTTCCTGCAGGCTTCGGGTATCAGCAATTCCCACAACAGCATTTCACTCCTTGGGTTCCTAGCGGCATGACGCCATATACGTATAACATGCCGAGGCCACTGCACCATGCTTGGCGTGGTGTGCATCAAGAAATCAATCTACACCGACAGGTATTATGGCATGAGAGATGACCATTTTTGACTTAAGTTTTTTAATCCTTAATGCATCAGCTACTCTTGCAAAGTGCATCCAGCCGTGCCCATGTTCAGATTATGTCACAAGTAGTCAATTCACCTGACTTTTTTGCTTTTACAATGCAGATGGTGTACCCAAATGCCAACCAAGCCTTCACATACATGCCAAATTCTATGAATGCGAACGCCAACTCTGTGATGGTTCCCCCGGGCTTCGCACAAACTGATAGTATTGTCTCTATTCCATCTGTCCCAAGCAAGAACACCACCACCACTGTTGTAGATTCTTCTGCCCCGGAGAAACAACATCCTTGTAAGGACAGTGGAATTGTATTAGGACGTGCTAATTTCACAGTTACAAATTTTACTTGGCATGCATATTTTATATATTAGCCATTTATGTCAATGAAGGGTGAATTTTGAGTTTGGTCGTATATTTTGTTTACCTTGCAGATTCAAGACGAGAAATTGTACCCACTGGCTGAACAGCTTGAGCCAGAATTAGGAGGGAAGGTGACAGGGATGCTGGGTGAAGCAATGGAAGCTCTGCAAGGAAGGAAAGTGGAAGAGGCCAGGGTACTGTTGACCTCGCATCCGTACCATCATCATCGACCTTGAGTGTTAGCAGAGATGCTATTGACCCCGCTTCCACAGCGTCGTCCTCGATTGCTTCCGCTGACGGTGCTAACCTTGCTCCGGCACCGTCATCCTCAAGTGCTTGAATGCTGGTTCCTAATATCTCTATCTCGACCTGAAATTTAGATGGTTGGATAATGTTTAAGAAGATTCCTGATTTAATGTTGCTTCATGATATTTTCGGTCAGAGTTTTATTCTTTTCTGTTTGTTCTTAGGTTAAAGTGCAACTGCATTTTCCCCAATATTTAGGATAACTTCAGATAAAAAATTAGACAGTGTCTTCTTCCTTTAGCAGGGATCCTATAGTTTACGTCCAATATAAGGACAAGAAAATAGTTTGATGGTATCTGTTAAACAATTCATGATGGCCTCGCAAAAGAAAAACACAACAACCAAAAGTGCAAATAGCATGTTATGGCAAATAGCTTCAGCCTCTAAATCAGCTAAATTGATGCTAAACAGGGGCTAAATGGCGCTAAAACTGCCAAGTAGTACTATATGGAGAGGTCGTTTACATGGACAAGTAGCATTTGCTTTTCTCTTCTACAACTATATCTCCTAATCTTTCGTAAGTTTATATATTACTAATGTTCAACTCATCTACCCGGGGAAAAGGCCCTCTCCTCAATGACACAATGAAAATCCTAGACCCCTCGCCGCCGTACAACGCCCCAGGGTGTATGGTGTGCCACAAGCTTGTGCCAAATGGTCAATGTGCCAGCGGAGTTGCCTCAGGTGAAGGCGGTGGCGGCGTGAACATGTGCAGTGGGGTGCTAGGGAGGTGAGCGACCACAGGAAAGTTTAGAGTACTGTGAACATCTCACAGATTGCTAGATGTTTCATGTGATGTAGTAGTACATATATACATTCAAACTTGTCGATAGATACATGGAAGAAACTAGTTAAGAATTCTGAGGCATACAATGTGGAATCGGCAAGCTTCAGTTCTACAACTTCAACTTCAAATTCTGAGGCATAAATATCGAAGTAAAGTGTTTTTTCATCACTTCATTGCACGTTCAATGAAGTCGTTGCAGTAAATCTTGAGCTCCTCGTAGTGGTGTCACAATGCCAGCTCCAGAGTGCTCATCGCGTTGTCTTTCGACAGGAGATGAGCGAGCAAATTCTCGCACATGGCCTTCATCCTCTCCAGGCGGAACCGGCATGCCGCCGCCAGCATTTCTCTGGCTACCACCGTTTCATTCACAGGAACCAGCTCATCGGTATAGACAAAGTGGAGTATGGCCCTGAGCACAACGGCCTTCATATCGCCGATCCGTACGACACTGTTGGTTGTCGACGCCTCTAATGTTTCGTATAGAAGCAGCGACCGCACGGCGCTGATGAGCCAGTGCGTGTGAATCTCGCTCTCCTGGACCAGGGACGTCACGTCTGACCATTGCTTGCTCACCATCAGCTGCTCGAGGTGCCTGACAATGTTGGACGGCCGCACGACGATCATAGGTTTGGCGATGTGCACGCCTTCGTGTGGACTTCAAGGTCGCAACGTATGGTAAAGGAACCATTGTGGCCTATGTATGTGACTTTGCAGAATTCACCATCATGAACTTTTGAAACCCCCAGGTTTCACGTACCCTAGTAAAAATATCTTCTGAACAAGCACAATCGATGGTGATTTGCCACTAGGGTCACCGATCAGGAACGTCTTGGACAACTTGACCGTAGCAGTTCCAGGATCAGACCATAAACGGAGGTAGACAGATATGTGCTCCCCACCCTCCTCCGCCGAGTACACAGATAGGTATACATTGACCGTCGTACGCACATGCTCGTCTCATTCTGCAACCAACCCACATGAAAAAACAACACAAAAAGCTTCATTCTTTCTAATGCAGACTAATGGCCAGGTACATACATACAGAAACAAGTCTGGACGCACGTGAAAAAACAGCCAACAAACAGCGCACGCTCAAACAATTTGCCCGAATTTCCAGTCTCTTAATTTTGTGGTGAATGACTTAAATGTGAGGTAAATATGAAATAGCAATTCTGTCGCTCGCACGCCACGTCGCCTTGTGGTCCCACAACGCCTCCTCTATCCTCTTATGCTAGATCGAGCCCATCCCCTTTCTCTCTTCTCGCATCACATCTCTGTACGAGATGCGGCGCGGCTGCCGGTGATTGCCCGACCAGAACCGTGCGTCTCCCCTCCCCCGCGCCGTAGCCTGGCCTTCCTCTTGTCCGTCAGATCGACCACCGCCGGCGCTGCGGAGACACTGCATCGCAACGCAGCATCCATGACTGAGAATGGGGGAAGATTGACTACTGTCGGGGATATACCCCGCGGCGTAAACCGGACGGAAGTATAACCCGGGCGGACTAGGCGTTTCATTGGTAAACCGCCATAGGATTGGCGGTTTACGTGTCTGGCGGTTCACTGGTATGACGATTCACGAGTCTGAAGACTCATTGGTGACCCGGCGAGTGTTCCAGATGGATGACAAGGCCCAAGGCCCAACATTCCGGTTTATGATAATGGTGGGCCGGTTTAAGAGGAAAGGCACGAGGAACATTTATCTTACAAGGAGTTAAGACCTGGACTTGTATCCGGTTTGTATTAGAGATAGACTAGTCCTAATCCTAATAGGACTCTACATGTAACCCACCCCTCCAACATATATAAGGAGGGGCAGAGCTCCCCAAAAGGAGGGAGAGGGACAAGTTCCACGGGTTGGACAAGTTAGGTTTAGACAATAGCTCGTGAGATAGAGCAATCTTGTAACAGTGGTCATCATCATCAATATCAATGAAGCAGGATGTAGGCTTTACCTCCACCGTGAGGGGCCGAACCTGGATAAAAACATCGCGTCTCTCGTCCCGCTCAACCCCTCTCAAGATACCATATAGATGCATTGGCCTCGCGACTAAGTCCAGACACTAAGGACATGTGCCGTGACAATTCCACGATAGTTGGCGCCTACCGTGGGGTTGCGCACGGTGGTGTTGAGTTCTTGGAGGGATCTCTTCTAGGGATCGAGGAGCTTTCAATTTTCCGGTTGAGGAAGAGCCGGTCTCAAAAGATCTAAATCAAAAGTTAGGGTTGCATTGAGTGCCGTGGCACGTACTTACGATCTGGTGATCCGGCGTCAGGTTAATTTTTGGAGTGTGTTCTTGAGGCTAGGGAGTTTTCCACTGCAGACCCAATCCGTACCGACGACTTATGGTCAAATCAAAAGCAGCAGTACCAATCCACCAAACCCTACTGATCCGTGCATACTATGGTGGGAGTACGTAAGGAAAAGTTGTGATTGTTCCATACGAACAGGCCTGTCGATGAGGGGGAGCGGAATGAGCGACCGCACATAGCCTCCAAAATCGAGGGGCCCCCATCGTAGAAAAAACCAGTATATAAAAGATCCGTTTCATTGGCTCACTTGATCGCTAAAAAATCAGTACATACAGGTACAGGAAAAAACCAGTACGTACTGGCTCCCTGGAACGCTAGAGGCCCAAATTAGCCTACTGCCCATTACCCCGATGGCCAGAGCGGAAGCCCTGGAGGTTCAGGAATCAGAAAAAGATACAGATCGTTCAATTCGTGAGTCGCGATTGGCGATGCCCTAGCAATTGTGCCGGCGTAGTTCAGTTGGCTCCGATCTGATCCGGGCCATCCGGCGATCCCATCGTCCATCTGCTGAACGCTGATCATCTGCTCATCTGATTGTGCCGGCGCAGTTCAGTTGCCGTGAAGACTGAAGACGCAACAGTCAACAGGGACGCCCGCTGTGTTTTAATCTTCAAGACCAAGGTTATTTTTCCAACTTATTTTCTTCTATTCAAACGATCTACACATTTAGTCATCTAGTTACTATTTTAAACTAATTACATTCTGTTTGATCACTTGTAATTTTGTTAGGTTTTGTGCTTGGATCTTCATCATGTCTATTAGAATTAGGAAGCATGATTCTGGTGCTTCAAAGCGTAAGAAGAAACAAAGACTAGATCATGAGGCTCGATCTCAAACAGGTTCCCTCGATGGATATGTCGTGAGAATACCCCGACTTGATTCGGAAAATCAAACTATGGATGTTAATTTAGATGATGGTCATGATGACAATGACACAGAGGTTGAGGCTCGTGATGCAGAAATTGATGATGGTATTGCCGAAGAAGCGGGTGATGATAATGTTGCCGATGGGGGTGATCATGTTGATACTGCCAATGAAGGTGATAACGCTAATACCACCGGTGATGATAATATTGCTGATGACATCAAATATCCTTTTCCATTTGATATATTTGATCCAAGAAATTGGGATGCACTTGATCCTAAAATGATAGATGTTTTGGTGCAAAAGGGTCCTAAAAGAGACTCATCTATTCAGCATGGTAAAAAGGACAAATTGTCTAGAAGGTTTTCTGCAGTATCATATACTAAAGTTCTCTCAAATGGGGAAAAGTGTGACAGAGAATGGCTTGTGTACAACAAATATCTTGACAAGGTATTTTGTTTTTGCTGCAAATTATTAAGAAAAGGGCTCGTGCGAGGGCAGTTAGCAAATGAAGGTTTCAGTGACTGGGCTCATCTTGGTCATAGACTTAAAGAGCATGAAACTAGTAGAGAACATGTCACAAATATGACTACATGGTATGACTTGCGCCTTATGTTGGAGAAGAATCAAACAATTGACAAAGTTGCTCAGCGAGAACTTGAGAAGGAAAAGGAACATTGGAGAAAAGTTTGGCTTAGAATCCTCTTGATTGTTAAATTTCTTGTAGAACACAATATAGCATTCCTGGTAGTAATAGTAAGTTGTACCAAGACAACAATGGAAATTTCTTAGGACTTGTTCAAATGTTGGCTGAATTTGACCCAGTTATAAAAGAGCATGTTGACCACATCACGAATGATAAAATTCGTGATCATTATCTTGGCCCCTCCATACAGAATGAGTTAATCAATTTTCTCGCTGCCGCAATCAAGTTGAAAATCATTGGGAAGGTAAAAGAAGCAAAGTACTTCTCAGTTATACTTGACTGTACTCCTGATGCAAGCCACCAAGAACAAATGTCTTTGATAATTAGGTATGTTGATGCATCTCCAGATTCTTTTTGCATTGAAGAATCCTTCTTAGGTTTTTTGGATGTGAATGATACCACCGGGCAAGGATTGTTTGATGTTTTACAGAAGGAATTGAAGAGTCTTGACCTTGATGTGGACAATGTGAGAGGTCAGGGATATGATAATGGGTCGAATATGAAAGGAAAAAATAAAGGAGTACAAAACAAAGTATTGGAAATAAACCGAAGAGCCTTTTATTCAGCTTGTGGTTGCCATAGTCTGAATTTGGCACTATGTGATATGGCAAAGTCTTGTCGTAAAGAAACAGATTTTTTTGGAGTTATCCAGCGTATCTATACAATATTTGCTAATTCTACTAAGAGATGGCAAATTCTCAAAGATAACATACCAGGATTGACTCTCAAGTCATTATCATCTACTCGTTGGGAGAGTCGTGTTGATAGTGTTCAGGCTATAAGGTTTCAGCTACCGGAAATAAGGGAGGCCTTATTGCAAGTGGCTGAAAGTGATAAAGATTCTTCGACACAAAGTGAAGCTCAATCATTGGCGGAGAATGAACTTGGTGGCTTTGATTTTTTAGTATCAATCATCATCTGGTATGAAATATTATCCGCTGTTAATTTGATTAGCAAAGAGTTACAGTCAAAGGATATGCTTATTGATATTGCAATTGAATCTGTAAAAGGCTTGCTTTCCTTTTTCAAAAAGTATAGAGAAACCGGCTTTTCAAAAGCATTGGAAGTTGCCAAAAAAATTGCAGTGGAGATGGATATTCATCCAGAGTTCCGCACCAAGCGTAAAATCAAAAGGAAAAAACAATTTGATGAGGGTGAAGATGATGCATCTATCGACTCACAATCTGCAGAGGAGTCATTTAGGGTCAATTATTTTATACATGTTGTTGATCAAGCTATAACTTCACTTACCATTAGATTTGAACAACATGAGGGGTATGAAAAGATATTTGGTTTCTTGTTTACTTCAGATAGGCTGCGATCACTAGATGACAAGAGTTTGATGGCTGCTTGTGTTAATCTTGAAGATGCACTTAAGAGTGGAGAACATACAGATATTGATGGACTTGAATTGTGTTGTGAGCTAATTTTCATCCAGGATTTACTTCATAAATCAATGGGTCCTCTTGACATTCTGAATTATTTGAAGAAGCGCTCCACAATCTATCCTAATGCTGTTATTGCATACAGAATTTTGTTGACCATTCCTATAACGGTTGCATCTGCTGAAAGGAGTTTTTCTAAACTCAAGTTGTTGAAGTCCTACTTGCGTTCTACTATGACACAAGAAAGCCTTAATGGATTGGCGACAATAGCACTTGAAAATGATGTCTTGGAGAAGATAAAGTACGAAGATATGATTGAAGATTTTATTGCAAGAAATACCAGACGGATGCTTCTTTTTGGTAGAACATGAGGTTAATGGTTAGTTTATTGCTTTCCTATCCCTTTACCTTTCCAGCTTTAATATTTGATATATGCCTAAATAAGGTACAGATAAACTGATTTGAAATTATATTATAAAGTGAGAGTATGCTTTGCGAATGTTAGTTCTTTTGTTATGTGAATTGATCAAAATTTGGGCCACATTTTGATTTTTGCCCGGGGCCCCGAATTTCTGAAGACGGGCCTGCATACGAAAAGAAAAACAGTAATTGGATTCGGCCTCGAAACCGGCCATGACCCGGAGGAAGACCCAAGGGTGGACACGGACTCGGCCTCCATGGCTGTAACTCGCCGTCCAAATTCACTATTGCCGGCTTTTGCCATTGCAGACTGGCCACGCCGGTTCGCTGGCCTCGGCCGTGAGCCGCCTCTACCGGCCTCACTTTATCTCTCTACTGAGACACCGTCTCCGTCGCACTCGTGCCATCCCCGCTTCCAAGGCGCCTTCGTCCCCGACATGTATCTGAAGTGGACTGTACGTGGAGAGGCTAACAGCTGGGTCCACGGACGCAGGAAAGGAAATGCCTCCTTATTATGCGCAAAATAATGAGTTCCTCCACCTGACATCTGGGACCCACCGAAACGGCCTCTATATTTCACGAAAAAACGTTACCTCCGCTGACAGCTCGGACCCACCAGCTATATCTTCGCACGCAAGGAAGTGCCTCCTTATTACGCACAAAAAAAATGAATACTCCCCCTGCTAGATGGGACCCAGTATAGTGGGCCTACTAAGTTGACGGGGACGAAGGGCTTTGTCAACTTAGTCAATATGCACGATTCTAGCTCGACTGACCATACGATGTCCATCCAACGGCCATAGTGCTTCTTCAATCTCTGGTCTTCTTGCTCCAGCCGCCCAAACCAGCGCCGGTCGTGCCGCCTGCTCCTGCCTCCCGTGGCCGGCTGTGCTGCCGCGGAGGCCTCACAGCCCCCATACTACTCCCACCGCTGGCCAGGCCATCCCTCCAATCCACTCACCCACACCCCCTGTTATTCTGCGGCGACGGCAGCGCAGCCGAACCAGTGAACCCTCGTACTCCTCTCCGCGTGGGCATCCACTGCCGCGTCTTCCCCGGCTCCGCGTCGTCCCCTTCCTAGGCCTCGCCGTCGTCCACCGCCGTGGTGCTGTCGGCGCACCGTGGTCAATATGGTCAATGACCGAATTCCATTGGAAGAATACTGTACGTGGAGAGGCTGACAGCTGGGTCCACGGCAGCCGCAAGGAAGTGCCTCCTTATTACGCGGAAAATAATTATTCCTCCACCTGACAGCAGGGACCCACCGGACGGGCCACCAGTATTTTGCGAAAAAATAGTTTCCCCTGACTACTGGGACCCACCGGACGGGCCACCGTATTTCATGAAAAAAGCGTTACCCCTGCTGTCAGCTCGGACCCACCGGAAGTGCCTCCTTATTACGCATAAAAAAATGAATACTCCCCTGGCTAGCTGGGACCCACCTTGCTGGGAGGCTGACTTGTGGGCCGACTAAGTTGACAGGGACGGAGGGCTTTGTCAACTTAGTCAATATGCACAATTTTAGCTCCAGTGACCGTACGATGTCCATCCAACGGCCTTAGTGCTTCTGCAACCTCTGGTCTTCTTGCTCCAGCCGCCCAAAGCAGCGCGGGTCGTGTCACCTGCTCCTGCCTCCCGTGGCCGGCTGTGCTGCCGCAGAGGCCTCACTGCCCCCTACTATTGTCACCGCTGGCCAGGCCCTGCGGCGACGGCAGCCTCACACCACAGCCGAACGAGTGAACCCTCATACTCCTCTCCACGTGGGCATCCACTGTCGCGTCTTCACCGGCTCCGCGTCGTCCCCTTCCTAGGCCTCGCCGTCGTCCACCGCCCTGGTGCTCTTGGCACGGCGTGGTCAACGTGGTCAAGGAACGACTTCCATCGAACGTGGACTGTACGTGGAGAGGCTGACAGCTGGGTCCACGACGGCAGCAAGGAAGTGCCTCCTTATTACGCAGAAAATAATGATTCCTCCACCTGGCAGCAGGGACCCACCAGACGGGCCACCGTATTTCGCGAAAAAAGCGTTCCCCCTGACTGCTAGGACCCACCAGCTACACCTTCGGATGCAAGGAAGTGCCTGACAGTCGGGACCCACCTGGTCGAAGCGTACGCAGCGTTGTCATTCTGGTCGCGAACGTGTACGTACATATATACTGGTGGATGTAGAGGCGCGCATGTGTCGTAGTAGGGGCGCGCACGTGTCGTAGTAGAGGCGCGCACGTAGCATGTACACGTACGTACAGCGGCCAGGGTGCAAGAAAGAAAATATGGCCAGGTATGTGTACATACGGGAGGGGTCTCGAATGCCTACTCGTGCATACGTACGGCGAGGGCTCGTGTACATGGCTGGGTCGGAACGGAGCAACAGCGTCGTCGTTGTGTTCATGGGTCGGAACGGAATGCGTGGTCGTGTTCATCGGGAGGGCTTGGACGGAAGATGCGATGGAAACGAGGCCTGGCGTACCGCATAACGAAGGAAGCTGACCTCCAACGGTCGAAACAGGGGTCCTGTTGATCGGGAGGGGTGTGGCGTACCGCAAAATGGAGGAAACAGACCTCCTACGGTCGAAACGGGGGTCCTGTTGATCGGGAGGGGTGTGGCGTACCGCAAAACGGAGGAAACGGACCTCCTACGGTCGAAACGGGGATCCTGTTGATCGGGAGGGGTGTGGCGTACCGCAAAATGGAGGAAACAGACTTTTGTTGGAGCGCTACGGTCGAAACGGGGGTCCTGTTCATCGGGAGGGGTGTGGCATACCGCAAACCGGGACTCCACGAGATACTGTTCATCTCCACCGTCGACCCCCTCCAGCCTCCACGAGCTACTGTTCATCCACCGTCGACCTCCTCCAGCCTCCACGGGCTCCTGTTCATCCAGCCTCCACCGTGCGCTACTCCACCGGCTACTGTTCAACCACCCCTCCACCGTCTACTGTTCATCCAGCCCTCCACACCATGGGGTCCTGTTCAACCACCCCTCCACGGGCACCCCTCCACCGTCTACTGTTCATCCTGCCCTCCACACCACGGGGTCCTGTTCATCCACCCCTCCACGGGCACCCCTCCACCGACTACTGTTCATCCAGCCCTCCACAACACCACGGAGTCCTGTTCATCCAGAGGCAACGCCACCGCTCACTGTTCATCCAAACCCCCCGAACGCCCACTGTTCATCCCATCGATCGCCTTCAGTTAGCAGCAGTAGCCAAGGAATTGCTCGATCGGGTTCAGTTAACAGCCATCGATCGATCGCTCGGGTTCGGTAACGCGTAGCCTGCAGTGCAATCACTCGGGTTCAGTTAGAGCCCAACGCCTCGCTCGGGTTCAGTTAGAGCCAACGTCTCGCACACACGCGCGTACGTGTACGAGAGAAACGCGCATCGCTCGGCCCCCGACCTCCCACCATAACCGGGAACTCCCCGAAATTTTCCTCCCCCTCGCTTCTACCATGGTTTTTTCCGTCATGGACGGCCCAAAGAATGTCATGCAGCTGCGTCTCCGGCCCGCCCAGGACGAAAGGCCCATTTTCTGTCATGATTTTTTGTCATAGAAGTAGGAGCCCACCACATCTATGATGATACCGGGTTTTGTCACAATTATCATCATAGAAGTGTCATATGTATGACATATTTTTTTCGTTTGGCCCAAAATGTCACGGATGTGTCTTTTTTTGTAGTGATCAGTATGCATCAACACATTTCTTAAATAAACAATGCATAGCACTAGTCTTTTCTCGCATTCTATATTCTTATATATATATATATATGTTCATATATGACAATCAGCACCCGTACACTCTGGTACGGCTAATGCGCCATGGGCTTCCGCATACCCCATAATTCGGCGTGAGAAGTCCGAACACTTTTGACAGTGCGTCACCCCGAACTTATAGCATTATATGCATCAGCTCCGAATCATGTCTTGGGTCAATAGTTGGGTTTGCCCGGCTCCCATGTTTTGGTACATTATGTTCCGCTATATCGGCTAAGGTAGCACTGGGAGAACTACCGTAATTGTGCCCAGGTTCTTCCGGCCGAGCACCTCACTAGAGAAAGCTAAAACTGACTGTCATGATGAGGCGAGAGTTGGTCGCTATTCGAGAGGTCTCAAGTCCCTAAAGACTCTTTCCGCTTCGGGCGATGAGTCGGCCTTGTTTGACTTAGGCGTGTATAGCGCCCCAAATTCGGCCTTCCGAAGACTAGGGGCTTCACCAAAATTTAAAATTGTAGACTTCTATGGCTAAGTGAGAGCGATAAAGCATTATAGTCGGATTGCCTAGTTCGTTGCGCTAAACACCTCCCTCGAAGAACCCAAAAATGGGAAAAAAGTGCTCAGATTTATCCTGAACACCCCAACACTAGTTGCATGGGGGCTCAAGCCGACGACTAGCAACTCTCAGATTTTATAAACGGTCACACAGAAGGTAATATTTTAAATAAAAAAGCGTTGCATAACGAACATGAACTAGTTTTCATAAATACAGGATCACATGAGCAAGTTCATTCAAGAATTACATCTCTGGTACACTCGTCCGCCACGAGACGGGCACTCTTCAGGACACCTTCATAATACATTTCAGGGTGGCGATGCTCCTTGCCCTGCGGCGGCCCCTCCTTCACCAGCTTCTCAACGTCCATTTTGGCCCAGTGCACCTTCGCACGGGCAAAAGCCCTGCGGGCACTCTCGATGCAGACGGACCGCTTTATGACTTCCAGCCGTGGGCAGGCATCCACAAGCCGCCTCACCAGGCTGAAGTAGCTGTTGGGAAGGGAATCACCAGGCCACATCCGGACTATAAGGCCCCTCATGGCCTGTTCGGCCGCCTTGTGGAGCTCGACCAGTTGCTTCAGCTGGTCGCTCACGGGCATCGGGTGTTTGATCCCAGTATACTGAGACCAGAACAACTTCTCCATCGAGCTTCCCTCCTTGGCCCAGTAGAACTCCACGGCATCAGACACACTGCGGGGCAGATCTGCGAACGCTCCTGGAGAGCTCCAAACTCGGGTAGGTAAAAGGAAATTTTCTTTCGCATGCCTACTTTGCATAATGAATGCCTTACCCGCCGCTATCCTCTTCACCGCCTCAATTTCCTGGAGGGCCTTTTGGGCTTCGGCCTTGGCATTTTTTGCGCTTTCAAGGGCCTTGGCAATCTCGGACTCTCGCGTCTTCGAGTCAAGCTCCAAGGACTCATGCTTCTTGACGAGCGCCTGGAGCTCTTGCTGCACCTCGCCTACCCGGGCTTCGTGTCTTTCTCGCTCGGTGCGCTCCTTGGCCGCTTTGTTTTCGGCCTCGGTGAGCAACTGCTTCAGGGTCGCCACTTTAGTCGTGGACCCTGGTACATTCATGATGATCCTATTATCTTGCAACCAAAACCTTTTTTATATAGACAAGGTATTGCTTACCTTTATTCTCCTCGAGCTGCTTTTTGGCAAGGCCGAGTTCTTCCTCAGACCGCTCGAGGTTCAGCTTCAGTGCGGCGATCTCCGCAGTATGTGCGGCAACGGCCAACGGTGAAGCCTCCATACGCATATAGACATATTTGGATTAGACTCCTGCAATTATTATTTGATCCTCTATTCGGCTTTTCTTCGCGAACGCCTAACAGAGCATCAGGGGCTACTGTCTATGCGGTAATATTTTTATATATTTCGAGTACTTACCTCAAAGCCTGTTAGGAGGCTGGCGCAAGCTTCGGTTAGTCCGCTTTTGGTGGACCTAACCATCTCGATCACCGCACTCATTATAATGCGGTGCTCCTCGTCGATGGAAGCGCCGCTAAGCACTTCCAGCAAGTTGTCTGGTGCCTCCGGATGGACGGAGGTCACCGGCACAGGCGGCTTGCCCCTCTTAGCAGGAGGCCGCCTGCCGGAGTCCGGGACCACTGGTGGTCCCGATGCGGTGTTCGGCTTGGAACCAAACTTGGTGCCCGCGGGGGTCTTGCTCCCTTTGCGCCCAGGGTCCGGAAGGTCGCCTTGAGGCGCCTCCAGAACTACCTTCCCTCATGGTGCCCTTTGAGACAACACCTCGACGTTGTCCGTAGGGTGAGGGGAGGAGGCGGTCAGAAGTGATCCGCTACTCATAGCCGACGGGTCCAAAGAACTGTCCGACAAAGATACTTCGATGCGGGCTCGAGGCGGACTGCACAATTATATTCGGCGTAAGGAGAAGCAGTGCAATAAAAGCGTACCATCAATTACTCTAGTATCAAAATACTTACGACTTCGCCAGGGGCTTGTCCCTGGTCAACCACTCATCGTCGCTGTGAGTGGCGGTCATGGAGCAGTCCGGAAGGAGAGTCCTTCCCTTCTTGGACCCTCCGGGCTCCCCGGTTGGGGCGGCCTTCCTTTTCCTGTATCCCCCGACTAGAGGGGGAGAATCTTCATCTTCCTCCTCCTCGTCTTCGCGAGAGGAGTGCGTCTCGGAGTTATCAAACGATGAGTCCGATATCACCTCACGGCGGGAGCTCTTTCGAGTCCCCGCGGCCTTCTTCTGGGCCTTCTTCTCCTGCACCTCATAAGGCGCCAGAATTAGCATCTTCGTAAGAAGAGCGTCGGCTAGATCTTCGGGCAGGGGTGTCGGGCAGTCGATTTTCTCCGCTCTCTCCTCCCAGTCCTGTCAAAGGCATGGGAGCTCAGATCCCACACTTGATCAAGCCAGGGAAAATAAAAACCTTATAAGGTGTAAAAACTTACCGGATTCGTAGGGCGCTTCACGCTAAGTCCACGGTCCTCGGTAAGGGAAGGGGGGACCTCGGCGCCCTTGAATAGCACCCTCCAGACGTCCTTGTGCGTCGTGTCAAAAAGCTCACGTAGGGTCTGGTGCTGGGCCGGGTCGAACTCCCATAAATTGAACGCCCGTTGTTGACACGGGAGGATCCGGCGGAAGAGCATGACCTGGACCATGTTGACAAGCTTAAGTTTCTTGCTTATCATGTTCCGGATACATTTCTGGAGTCCGGCCAGCTCTATCGGTGAGCCCCAGGAGAGGCCCTTCTCTTTCCAGGAGGTGAGCCGCATGGGGATTCCGGATCGAAACTCGGGGTCCGCCACCCAGTTGGTGCCGCGCAGCTCGGTGATGTAGAACCACCCCGATTGCCACCCCTTTATGGTCTCCACATAGGAGCCCTCGAGCCATGTAACGTTGGGCATTTTTCCCACCATGGCACCTCCGCATTCCGCTTGCTGGCCGCCTACAACCTTCGGCTTAACATTGAAGGTCTTCAGCCACAGGCCGAAGTGGGGCTGGACACGGAGGAAGGCCTCGCTAACGACGATAAACGCCGAGATGTTGAGGATGAAGTTCGGGGCCAGATCGTGGAAGTCCAGCCCGTAGTAGAACATGAGGCCGCGGACGAATGGGTGGAGGGGGAACCCCAGTCCATGGACGAAGTGGGTGAGAAAGACTACCCTCTCGTAGGGCTCCGGGGTAGGGACGATCTGCCCCTCGTCGGGCAGCCGGTGCGTGATATTTGCGGCCAAGTATCCGGCCCCCCGCAACTTTTCGATGTCCTCCTCCGTGACGGAGGATTTCATCCACTTTCCTCCCGCTCCGGACATGGTTGGGGCAGTATGAGGAGAAAGGTGCGAACTTGGGCGTTGGAGCTCGAGTGCACGAGAATGGATAGGCAAAGAGGAAGAAGGCATGTGTGAAAAGGCGAACTCTTATCCCTTTATAAGGGCGGATGGAACTATACGCCCCCACTAGCCTGGTTAACTCGCTTATTCCCCAAGCGCCGCGATTGATGGCGCGGTTGGGTTACCCATGCCCGTATTGATGAGAATCCCGTGATAAGGGGGCACGATCTCTGCTTCAACAAGACGTGCCAAGGAAACTGCCTCGCGATATGCACCAAGGCTGGTTGAGAAAAACGGTTCGATAACAACCGGGCCATGGCATGATGTCATGATATCAAATATGTCAGTAGATCGGAAATATTATTCTCTCTACGGTGGTATGTGGAACTTGCTTTATAGAGCCGGACACTATCCTTGTGTTCAAATCTTCTATGGAGTATACGGAGAAGGAACCCGCCTTGCAATGCCGAAGACAAACTGCGCGCCGGACTCATCGTCATTGAAGCCTGGTTCAGGGGCTACTGAGGGAGTCCTGGATTAGGGGGTATCCGGACAGCCGGACTATATCCCTTGGCCGGACTGTTGGACTATGAAGATACAAGATTGAAGACTTTGTCTCGTGTCCGGATGGGACTCTCCTTGGCGTGGAAGGCAAGCTTGGCGATACGGATATGTAGATCACCTCCCATTGTAACCAACTCTGTGTAACCCTAGCCCCCTCAGGTGTCTATATAAACTGGAGGGTTTAGTCCGTAGGACAACAACAATCATACCATAGGCTAGCTTCTAGGGTTTAGCCTCTACGATCTTGTGGTAGATCAACTCTTGTAATACTCATATCATCAAGATCAATCAAGCAGGAAGTAGGGTATTACCTCCATAGAGAGGGCCCGAACCTGGGTAAACATCGTGTCCCCCGCCTCTTGTTACCATCCGCATTAGACGCACAGTTCGGGACCCCCTACCCGAGATCCGCCGGTTTTGAAACCGACACCAGCATTCTGCCGAACAGGTTGCGGGCCTCGGGATGCATGTCGGCTGGGATGTCCCATGGGCGTTTCCTCTGGCCCCCGGAGGATGATCCACCGTCCACAGGTGTCAGTGTCAAAACCGGCGGATCTTGGGTAGGGGGTCCCAAACTGTGTGTCTAAGGTCGATGGTAACAGGAGACGGGGGACACAATGTTTACCTAGGTTCGGGCCCTCTCTATGGAGGCAATACCCTACTTCCTGCTTGATTGATCTTGATGAATATGAGTTTTACAAGAGTTGATCTACCACAAAATTGTAATGGCTAAAACCCTAGAAGTCTAGCCTGTATGACTATGCCTATGAGTATCCGGCTCTAAAGATCTAGCCCTCCGGTTTATATAGACACCGGAGGGATCTAGGGTTACATAAGGTCGGTTTACAGAGAAAGGAATCTTCATATTCGATCACCGAGCTTGCCTTCCACGCCAAGGAGAGTCCCATCCGGACACGGGTGGATTCTTCGATCTTTGTATCTTCACAGCCCATCAGTCCGGCCCATGGCTAATAGGCCGGACGCCCGAGGACCCCTTAGTCCAGGACTCCCTCAATAGCCCCAGAACCAGACTTCAATGACGAGGTGTTCGGGGCACAGATTGTCTTCGACATTGCAAGGCGGGTTCCTCCTCCGATGACTTCAAAGTGATGTATTCGGCCTTCCATTTAATTTTGTACCCCTCGGCTTCTGTGTACCAACAACTTCAGCTTCCACGTGTCAAGCGAATGTGAGAGGTCAGGGTATTTTTGCACATAACACCCCGGCCATGCGAAAAAGAGTGTCTATAGAGATTGGATCTCATATCCATTCGGCATCACGCGAAAAAATCCTCAGAGATTGCTTGGAAAGACCACTCCAACATGGCTAGCGCTCCCAGCTCCTCCTCCCGTCCCTGCGGCCTAGAAAAAGGCGAGTGGGAGAGGTGCTCCGTAACCCATGGTCAGCTAGAGAAGCTGCAAACACAGGGATTTCTTCGTCCTGCGGATCTAGTCCCTGTTCGAGCGAGGTTGACCTCTTTCAATGGTGAGGCCCAGGCAGAGAATTTCCCCAATCCATCTGAGGGGGAACGAGTGTGCTTCGTTCCCTACCTGCTAAGAGGCGTTGGGTTTCCAATCCATCTGTTCCTCAGAGGGCTTCTGGAGTACTATGGCCTCTAACTGCACAACTTCACTTCGGCCTCCATCCTACATATCGCAGGTTACGTCGCCCTTTGCGAGTTATTCTTGGGTTGTGAGGCCCATTTTGAACTATGGAGAAATCTATTCTGTCTTGTCCCGTGCAACCATGAGGGATCAATATTTGAAGTGGGCAGAGCCGAAATATGGCGCATCGCCGAGACCGAATACCTATCCGGCACACCGAAGAAGGCATCCGAATAGTGGCCTTCCGAATGGTTCTATATTGAGGACATCGCACTTCCAGATCCAGTTCGGAGGGGTCTTCCCGAGTTCACAAGCATTCCTTTGAAGAAACGCCATAGCTGGCGCCCTCGGAGCCTTGAGGAGGAAAATAGTGCGGATGTTTGTCAACTCATGAGCAAGATAAGGATGCTCGCTCAGTCCGGATTATCAATAGTCGAAGTAATGGCGACCTTCCATAGTATGGGGGGTTCAGCCACTCCAATACAAAGGGCTTCCCATGTGGCACTACAATGGGGAGGATGATGCCTCCCGCTGTGGCAGGAAGGGTCCAGACACCCCCGCCGCTCTAGCCAAAATACTGGCCGAACTGTTCAAAGGGGAGGAAGAGGAATTTCTATGAATCAAGCGCAAAGATGGATTTTCCATGTACATTCCTCCTAGCTGGGTAAGTCCCAATTCCTCTGCTCTACTTACTCCACTCCCTGAGCTATTTTCAATGGATATTAATCCATCCATTTATAACAGCACTGGCGAAAGATTTCCGAAGGGCTTCACAGCCCCGCCCCGTAGCCCGAGGCCCACAATCGGGACCTTGACCCTGGATTCAAAGAGGATCCAGATATATTCGTGGTGCTCGAGGACAGGGTGTTTTACCAGGCGAGCTACGATGGCACAAAAGTGGCCATCATCGCCGATTATCCTGGTCTTCTCCCCACTTCACACGTAAGTGATCAGGAAACACCTCATCCGAAAGAGTTTTCTCATTCTGCCTCACCCACCGTGCCATCCTGTGCTCAAAAGGGTAGGCGTTCGGCATGCCATGCTGCCCCAGGGGTATCTCGAAAGAGAGCGGCCCCTACGCCAGGAAAGCCTTCGCAGAAGAAGGCAAACAAAGATATGGCCGAGCCTTCATCGAAGAGGTATGGATTCAAAAATATGTTCTTTAGCAGTCGTGTCCAACTGTGACTTTTATGTTCGCCCTATATCAGGAAAAGAGTTCGCCGAACTATGTCCGGGGATCCGGCCAGTCGTACTCCCCACAGCCGGGATTCGGCCTCAGCCGAGGAAAGGAGGGCCGATATGGGAGTGACGCCGGACTGTCCTTCGGCTGAGGGCTCGGAAGATATGTCCGTCACCAACTCGGAAGTGGAGAGCGCCATGAATCATCGACGCCGGACGACCGTTTTACGAGATCCCCGCTGCCGGTGTCAAAACCGGCGGATCTCGGGTAGGGGGTCCCGAACTGTGCGTCTAGGCTGTATGGTAACAGGAGGCAGGGGACACAATGTTTTACCCAGGTTCGGGCCCTCTTGATGGTGGTAAAATGCTACGTCCTACTTGATTAATATTGATGATATGGGTAGTACAAGAGTAGATCTACCACGAGATCAGAGAGGCTAAACCCTAGAAGCTAGCCTATGGTATGATTGAATGTTGTGGTTGTTGTCTCCTACGGACTAAAACCCTCCGGTTTATATAGTCACCGGAGGGGGTTAGGGTAACACAAGGTCGGTTACAAAGGAGGAGATGTCCATATCCGTATTGCCTAGCTTGCCTTCCATGCCAAGTAGAGTCCTATTCGGACACGAGACGAAGTCTTCAATCTTGTATCTTGATAGTCTAACAGTCCGGCCAAAGGATATAGTCCGGCTGTCCGGAGACCCCCTAATCCAGGACTCCCTCAGTAGCCCCTGAACCAGGCTTCAATGACGATGAGTCCGGCGCGCAGTATTGTCTTCGACATTGCAAGGTGGGTTCCTCCTCCGAATACACCACGGAAGAATTTGAATACAAGGATAGTGTCCGACCGTACAAAATAAGTTCCACATACCACCATAGAGAGAATAATATTTTCGCAAATCTAATTTGCTGACTTGTTTTGGTAGCATGACATTATGTCATGGCCTGGTGATTATTCGAACCGTTTTTCTTCAACCAGCTCCACACATGACGCGAGGCGGTTTCTTGACACGTCTTGTCAAAGCAGAGATCGTGTTCCCCCAATTACGGGATTCTCATTAATACGGTCGCGGGTAACCCAACCGTGTCTAGGACTCCTAGATTATAGGCAAGTCCCAAATGGATATGGAGAGGACGCTTGATATTCACCCTCTTTATAAAGGGACAAGGTTTTCGCTTTTTCCCTCTCGTGCTCAATCGAACCCCTCCCCCACTTCGAGTTATAACACCCAAAGCCCAGGTCAGGTGCTCCGGATCTTCAATCATGTCCGGATCCAGCCTTCAAGGCCGGTGGATGCACTCCTCCGTCGCGGAAGAGGATATCGAGAAGTTGAGGGAGGCCAGATACCTGACCGCCGAGGTTTCACATCGGTTGCCTGCTCGAGGGCAGGTTGTCGCCACTCCCGAACCTGACAAGAACGTCGTGTTCGTCTCCCACTTCCTCCGAGGCCTAGGCCTCACTCTGGATCCCTTTGTTAGGGGTTTGATGTTCTATTACGGGCTAGATTTCTATGATCTAGCTCCGGACTCCTTTCTCCGCATCTCGACATTTATTGTCGTGTGTGAGGCCTTCCTCCGCATTACCCCTCACTTCGGCCTGTGGCTCAAGACCTTTAAAGTGAAGCCGAAGATGATCAAGGGGCAACATGCAGCGTGCGGAGGCGCGTCAATAGGCAAGATGGCAGGAGCTCCGTGGCCAAAAGGTTCCTTTCTAGAGGTGTACGCATTATGGCAACGGGAGTGGTTTTACGTCACGGCTCCCAGAAGTGCCAAGTGGGCGGCTGCCCCCGCTTTCCGCTCGGGCCCCCCACCACAACTAATGTCATGGATTAGCAGAGGTCTGAGCTGGAGGCCAGCCAAGGATGTGCCTATACTACAAAGCCGCAATCAAGATCTCTTCGAGGGAGATTTTAATTTGGTTGTGGTAATGCAAGTTATGCTGGTTCGTCGAGTCCAGCCTTGCAAACGCCGGCCCCTTCACTTGTGGGAGTTCAACCCAGAACGACCGCGTGCCATTCAAAGTTTCCTCGGCCTGACGCAGGAGGAGATGTACAAGTCATTCTTCGGACCTCAAATAGAGTGTGCGGACACTACCGAGGACGTGGGCCTGAGCAGTAACCGCGCCGCCGAACAAGTAAGAAATCCTCTAGCCGAACACACCGTCTCTTATTCATCATGAAGTTATTTCTGAGAGATCACTCTTTGACCAGGACTAGCTAGCAAAGGGGAAGATGATACGGTGTTCGGCCCCCTCCCTGAGGGTTTGGAAACTCCGATATTGGAAAAGATGCTCGAGCTCGCACCTTGCCCGGAGCCCTCGAAGGAAGATACATGGGGGAATAATATGGGCCGAAGCGGGCCCCCATCACTGCCAGTTCCAACCGAGGGAAGGAGCGCCTCCATGAAGGAGGATAACCTGGGGAGGAAGAGGACTGCTTCCGATGATCCGGAAGCCGAGGCCTCCAAACGGGAGAAGAAGTCTCCAACGGAGGGTCCTGCCTCGGGGGGTGCTCTTACCGCACAAAGTCTGCGGGGGGATCAGCCCTCCAATGAGTTGTAAGTGATCCAAAAAATACTTTAATAGTGAGGGTATACTATCTTTCTTCTAAGAAAATAACCGCCGCATATATCTTGCAGTTCGGGTCTTAGCTCTTCTCAGCTGAGCTCGTCTTTGGGGGATCTTCTTCCGGAGATGATGGAGAGCGAAACGCCTCCCCCGGACTCCTCCGCTCAACAAGCGGGCGACCCCGAAGTGTCGTCAAGAAGCGGATCCGGTGAGGCCAGAAGATAATCCCATAGACCCCCGAAGTCCCCAGCATCCGGCTCTCAAAGAGAGCAAACAAAAGAGTCCGGCACCGTCTGGTATGCGGTCGGACGTTCTGAGGGAGATGTTGGAGCGAGCGGCCATCTCAGAAGAACACCGTACATTGATGGGTACGGTGATGGTAAGGATCTCATCCGTCGAAAGCGGGTTGCATGATGCCTTTATGAGGTACGTAAAATGATATACATTTGTGATGGTACCGCACGTTTTTAGGTGTGCCCTGTGTAGATAGTGGCCCATGAGACTCTGGTTCTTGCCGAAAACGACGGCAAACGGAGGATGATAGTCCCAGGTAATAACCGTACCACTTTGATGTGCAGGTAGCGGGAGCTCCGGTGGCTAGCCGGACTCATGAATTTGCCGGACTGAAGCGGCAACTGGATGCGGCGGATGCCTACATCGAGCTTGTTAACAAGAGGCTTGACGAGGCGCAGGGTAAGTGTTATTTTCTGGTGAATGCCACATAATAAGAGCAGCATGATGCCAGTATCTTTAATATGATGTGACTGCAGATGGATCTGCCACCGTGGAAACCTTGCGGGCAGAACTTGCCCGAGCCAAGGAACAAGCGAGGATTAGTAATGCGGCTGCTTTGAAGGCGGCAGAAGAGTTGAAAGCCGAGAAGGCCGCACATTGCGAGAGCAAAGAGAAGATGGCCAAGATGGTCGTAGAATTAAAAGACACTGCCGACCGTTGCCGGCTCCTTGAAAAAGAAAATCGAGCGAAGGCAACGGACCTTGAGAAGGCCACGATGGCGGACAAAGACACCCGCTCTTCTATGAGAGCGAAGAAGGAGGAGCTGCGGGAAGCCGGGGATATTGCGGCTGGGAAGCCGTTCATTCTACGGAGGAAATTCGGAGATCCACGGTATGCCCCTCTGGATCGGCTATGGAGTTCGGCAGATCCATATATGGACTTGGCGGTGAGCGCTGCCGATGCGGCCAAATACTTCCAAGGTCAAACAGATCGTGAAGTGGACAAGCTGTTCTGGTTGCAATTCAACGTTCCAGAGCGTCCGCTTCCATTGACTGATCAGCTAGCCGAATGGGCTGAACTAAATAGGTTGTCCGGACTCGCCATGATGTCTGTCGTGGATCAGCTATGACCGGAAAAGCCAAAGCCGAACAACTATTTCAGCTTGGTGCAGCAGTTCCTTGGTGCGGTGCCGCGCATTAATGCGATGAAGAGGTCGGCGTGCATAGAAGGCTCGCGGATGGCCCTTTCCCGTGTTAAAGCATACTGGGCGGAGATGGACGCTACCACTGTTGCGGCGCAGGGTTCGGCCATAGGCCGAGTGGCTGCCAAGCACTATTTCGAGGAGGTTCTCAAGGGTGCTCGTTTGATAGAGGCCCAGTACTCGAAGAATATTATGTTTGAGTGATATGTATTCCCATTGTAAACACAGTGTTTTTATGAAATTTATCAAGGTTGTGTTTATACTTTTGCCTGAAAGTAATATGATGCCTCCTGTGCGGCCGTTTATGTATACATTTGTATAACCTGAAAGATTGCAGTCGTCGGCTTCAGCCCCCACACATATAATGCGGAGGTGCTCGCAAAAAACGCGTGCTCACACTTAACCCAACGTCTTGGTCCTATTAAGGAGGTGATAGCGCGACGAACGAGGCAACCGTACTATAATGCTTTAACACTTTCACTTAGCCATAGGAGTTTGACAGTGGGGCTACTAGATAGCCCCTGGTGGCTCCGCACTCTCCCGATCTCGGGGTGCGTAAATGCCTGGCCGGGAAACGGTCCTTCGTTAAGGAGGAGGAATTCTAACATTCCGATAGGTCATCAAGTGGTTGACCAGTCTCACGCTATATCATGACAGTCAGTTTTCGGCTTTCTCTACTGAGGTGCTCGTCCGGATGAACCAGGGCAGAATCACAGTAGTTCTCCAGGTGCTGCCTTAGCCGATAAAGCGGAAAGTAAGGCACCAAAACACAGGAGCCGGGCAAACCCAACAATTGACCAAAGACAATGATTCGGCGCTGATGCTTATAAGGCCAAACTCGCGATGCCGAACACTCCCTAAGGTATTCGGTCTTTATGGTATAAACCGGGCCTAAATAGTGCCCTTTGTAAGAAGCCCCTTGTGTCCAGGTACGTGCATTATTCTGACGTGGCCACATGCCAAGACGTCAGCATCCTTCTCAATTGTGCTGAGAATTCGGTGGATGTGTATCAACAAGAGACAGTAAAAAAGGTTTACGCAGGGTCTTAATCTAAAAAGAATCCTTGGAGCGGGTCCCTTCTGCACGTCTGCGCCTGTATCTCCGTTGTGCCGTATCCGGGACGGGTGTAGCATGATGATCATCTGTAAAAGAGAGGAACTTAGGTGAAAAAGTTGTCGTGCAAAAAGATGGTTTTTAAAGATACCATGTATAACTAGAAATGAGTAGAAATTGCCACTTGTCTGCATCCGTTGAGCCCCTTGTATTTGTAATAGGGGTGTGGCCATCAATCCGGTACAAATTACATATAGCAGCGCCGGACTCGTCTAACCGCGTCCGTGGTCTTGACGATCTATCAAATGCTTTAGTTGGTGAGGCCGTTTTTAGTGTGCGACTGCCAAGGCAGTCGCATTCTCTTCGGTGCGCAAAGATCTCTTAATACTTCCGTTCACTGTAATGATGCCACGTGGACCGGGCATCTTGAGCGTGAGGGAAGCATAATGCGGTATTGCAGTAAAGCGAGCAAAAGCTTGGCGTCCAAGTAGTGCTTGATAACCACATTGGAACGGAGCAATGTGGAAGGTTAAATGTTCGCTACGGGAGTTATCGGGGAAGCCGAATATAACCTTTAGTAGCAGGGAGACTGTGCAGTGAGCCCCTGGGCCTAGCGTTACTCCTTTAAAGGTAGTGTTGCTATGGCAAATTTTCGTTGGGTCTATCCCCATTTCGCGGATTGTATCCTGGTATATCAGGTTTAAACTGCTGCCACTGTACACCAGAACTCATGCAAAGTGGTATCCGTCAATTATTGGGTCTAATACCAGGGGAGCCCATCCTGCCCGCTGGATACTTGCTGAGTAATCAGGATGGTCGAAAGTGACTGGTTGAGATGACCAGTGGCAGGGTTTCGCGGTGATAGGCCCTTGGGCATATTTATCTGGGAGGGCTACTTTGCTTCCCTTGATCACGTGTAATACGTTGACTGTTTTAACTTCTGATGGAAACTTCTTTTGTTCCCCAGTGTCTTGCTTGAGAGGCTCATCCTCATCTTCGCTTGGTGTATCCTCCCCCTTGTGTACGACGTTGAGCTTGCCGGACTGCTTGAAGACCCAACATTCTCTATGGGTATGATTACCGGGTTTACCAGGGGTGCTATGGATCTGACATACCTGGTCCAGAATTTTGTTCAGGCTGGACACTTTATCTCTGGCGCCTTTAGAGGGCGGCTTTTGTTGACATGGCCGAGAGCTTCGGAATCCAGCGTTTACCGCCGTGCTCTTTGGGCTGTCTTCTTTATTCCGACGCTTATTATTTTTGCTGCGTCGTGATTTCCCGTTTTCATCTCTAACTTCGGATGTGCTTGGGTCGCTGGTGCTGCATCTGGCTAGCCAGTTGCCCTCACCCGCGCAAAAGCGGGTCATGAGGCTTGTTAATGCTGCCATTGTTCTCGGCTTTTCTTCGCCGAGGTGTCTGGCAAGCCATTCGTCGCGGACGCTATGCTTAAAAGCTGCCAAGGCTTCGGCGTCCGGGCAGTCAACTATTTGGTTCTTCTTAGTAACAAACCTGTTCCAAAGCTTTCAGGCTGACTCTCCGGGCTGTTGAGTTATATGACTCAAATCGTCCGCATCCGGGGTTTGGACATAAGTCCCTTGAAAATTTGCCCGAAAAGCGTCTTCGAGCTCTTCCCAGCTTCCAATGGAGTTTTCGGGGAGGCTTTTAAGCCAGTGCCGAGCTGGCCCTTTGATCTTGAGGGGTAAGTACTTGATGGCGTGGAGATCATCTCCTCGAGCCATATGGATATGGAGGATATAGTCCTCAATCCAGACCCCAGGGTCTGTTGTTCCGTCGTATGCCTCTATGTTTACGGGTTTGAATCCCTCTGGAAATTCATGGTCCAGCACCTCATCGGTGAAACATAGGGGGTGTGCGGCACCCCTATATCTGGGTGTACCGCGCTGTTCTGATGTTTGTTGTGTTATATCATATGATGTGGCGCGCTTGCGTGGTCCATAGATGGATCTGGTTGCGCCATCCTTTTGGTGCGAGCCCTCATGTGGATCGCGTATTGGCTTGTGAGTGGCGTTGTTTGCCACTCCTTGTTGGCCGTGAGGTCGTCTATCCGGCCAGGTGGCTGTTTTGATTTTTGGTTGTGGAGGATCTAGGGCCTCCTCATCGAATTCGGGTAGCAACTTCCGCTTTGGGTAGCTCTTGGTGGGGCGATTACTGCCATACTTCGCTGCTGTGTTGAGTACTTTACTCCATCTAATTTGGAGTGTGTCCTGCTCAGCCTTGAGCCTTTGCTTCTGCTTTTTCAGACTCCTCGCGGTGGCAACAAGCCTTTGACGGGCATTCTGTTGCTCTGGGTGCCTATTCGGCGTTATGTCATCTGGACTATTATCTTTGACAGAATTGGTTTGTTCGGTTTGATTCTCCGTATTGCTGTGGTCCGGCAATGGTTCGCCCTGCTCTAACGCTGGGTCTATATGATCGTTATTTCTGCCGAGGTGGGATTTGGGGCGGCGCTTACGCCGCCGCTTTGACTGTTTCTTGAGGGGATAAGCCTTCGTTGTCACACCCTAGCTAGTTCATGCATTAGAATGATTGCATCATGTTTAAATTTCCCAGAAAGATGAAATGGGGATGATAGAACCCCCTGCCCCCCTGGAACAACTAGGGTTTACTAAAAAAAACTTTTCAATGAACCTGAAATGCCCTTCTAAAAAGTCCACCGTTTTTGTTTTGGGTTAAAACCTTTGACAAAAATGGTGAACATTTTTCTAGGACATCTTAAGGTCATTGGATTAATTCATATAGTATCTGCATTTGGGTATTTAAATGCTACAAAATATTTTGAATGCTCAAATAATAATAAACTAAAATGTTTACTGTTGGATATATTCTAAACAGTAGGCATGATTAATTTTATGATTTTTGGAAATGCCCTGGCATTTTAAATAAAGCCCTAAAGTTACAGAAATAATAGAAAATAAATAAAAACAGAAAAGAAAGGGTTAGAACTTACCTGGGCTTACCTCACCTGTGCATCCACCTGGCGGCCCAAGTGGCCGGCCCAGCCCACCTGCTCCCCTCCCCTGTCGTCTTCCTCCTTTGCCAGGAGGACGGGCGCGTGCCCGACGCGCGCGCAACGCCGTGCGCCACCTCCTACTTGCCGCTTCGCCGCTGGACGGGCTAGACGACCTCCACGTCGCGCCCCCGACCCCCTGGACATCTCACACTCCCCCTGCTCTCTCCCTGCTCCCCCGACGCCATGGCCGAAGCAGCCGCCGCCGTCTCACCGTTGTAGCCGTAGCCACCGTCGTCTCTGCGCCGCCCTACCGTGTCCACGAGCTCCGCCACCCTCCTCTCCGTCGAGCAGGCCGACCCCGAGCGCTTGCGTGCCCCGAAGCCACCGCATCGACCTCGCCCGACTCCGCCACCATCGGAGACCCCCTTTGCCGTCACCGTCGCAGCAGGCCGTCCCCGACCTCGCCGTCAGCTCCGTCGCAACCGCCGTGAGCCTAGCTACCTCCCCACCCTCTCCGTTCCCTCTCTCAAGCCCTGTAGCGACTGCACGTAGCTCACTCGCACACGCCGCTGCGGAGCTCGTCGCCGACGAGGCTCCGGCCACCCAACGGCCGCGCCACCTTCTCCACTAGCCCTACCGCACCCCCATGAACTCAACGCACTAACCCACGCGCCTCTCTGTGCCCCATAGCGACGAGTCCGAGCTCACCCGAGCTCCGGCCGCCGCCAAACTCGTCGCCGGCGTCATCTTCGGCGACCCCGAGCCCAACCACTAGCACCAACCGCCGCGGCTCGTTCCCAGCTGCCCGTAGAACCCAACGGCGCCTCGAACGGTGCCTTGAAGAAGAAACCCGCACCTGCACCACCGTGTTTGGCCTCGCCGGTGGCTAAATGCCGGCGAGATTGACCCAGTTTGACACTGAGTTGACCCCAGTTTGACCCCGCCTGAGTCACTGACATGTGGGGCCGCCTCCTAACTAAATCAGATTAGTTTTTAATTAGTGCTAATCACTCTGTTAGAGCTTAATGACCTCGTCAACTAACACTCTCTCACTGACATGTGGGCCCAGGGCCTAACTAACCTAGTTTAGTGCTAACTAAACACTAACTAACTCTGTTAGTTAGCTGAGACACTGACAGATGGGGCCCACCAGTCAGGTTTGACCTGGGCTGGCGCGTTTGACCCGCTGATGTCATAGTGACGCAGTGCTGACGCAATTATTTATTTACTGGATTTATTCTTTTACAGGAAATTCCAGAAAATAGCCAAAACTTCTAAAAATCATAGAAAATCAACCATAGCTCCAAATCAAACAAATTATATATATGAAAAATGATCAGAAAAATTCAATCTTTCCATCTGTAATGGTTTCATGCATGACAAAACACTTTAACCTTGCTGTTTAGGTGAAACAAGCTAATACACTTATTATGCATAAGAACTTAAGCTTCCATTTGAATCTTTGATTCAAATGGAC
The DNA here is from genome assembly GCF_003073215.2 of Triticum urartu. Taxonomy (NCBI): domain Eukaryota; kingdom Viridiplantae; phylum Streptophyta; class Magnoliopsida; order Poales; family Poaceae; genus Triticum; species Triticum urartu. Next base: position 43,450,199 of record NC_053024.1, read on the forward strand.
CCATTTCAACTTGTTTCACATTGCATTAGGCAGGACACCTCATATTGCCATGTCATAGCATGCATCATATTGTTGCATATTGCCATGTGATGATGTGTTCTGTGGTGTCTTCGTGGTAGGTTCTGCCTCCGAGGATATCTCCGAGTATCCAGCTGAAGGGCAGTACCCTACTACCACTCCATCAGGCAAGCAGCCCCATTGATCATATCGATACAATCCCATGTTCTCGCTTCTGCTCTCACTTACTGCATTAAGACAACAACGTTTCAAACTGCTGTGTGCTGCGGTAGTTGAACCCTTATCCTCTGCATGACCTGTCATTGCCACAGTAACTAGATGAAACCCACTAGCATGTGTAGGAGTTTATTGAGCCATGTATGTGTTTCCTACCTTGCTATGCCTGCTATGCTTAGAGTTGTGTCAGGTCTGGTTCATCTAGGTGATGGGCTAGAGTGAAATGATTATGTCGGTAATGTGAGAGATGTGTTGAACATGATTTGGTAAAGGTATTGATGAGAGGCCATGTAGGAGTACATGGTGGGTTGTTTCATTGAGGCCGTCCCTAAGAACTGAGATCTGTATGTGTGATTTAAGAATCAGCTACTACCATACACTGGGCCCAAAACCAATGGACCTTCTCGGCTTCTTAATCACCCTAGTACTCTGTCCAGGAGTTGCAACTAGTTTCTGGTGTTTGTAGGTTATGTGTTGGCGGCGCTGCGTAGCGCTGACCCTAGGGGTGGGCTATGATGCGGTAGATACACCGTGGCTGGGTATGCCGGGCGCCCGTTTGGCGTCTCGGGACCCTGTTCACATCATTCAGGGCCGTATGTGGAAACCTCGGCCGGACTCCCTGCGGATGGAACCTGGATAGGCGATAAACCTGGACTAGAGACTTGAGTGTTTAGGTAGGCCGTGGCCGACACCCTCGTTGGGCTTCCGCTTGAAGGTTGCCGAGTACATGTCGTGTAAACGACGGTAAGTGGTGAGAGCGTGTATGAAGAAGTACACCCCTGCAGGGTTAACATCATCTATTCGAATAGCCGCGTCCGCGGTAAAGGACTACTTGGTTGCCTATACAGTTCATAGACAAGTTAATGGTTACTACTAAAAGACTCAAGATAAGTGTGAGTACCGAGGTGAGTACCGAGGATGGCCCTCTCGTAGGATGACGAGGGAGGATCCCCAGTGGAGTATTGTGTTGGTGATTAGTGGACTCGTGTGCGAAAACTATTTTAATAGTGGTGTGGATAGCTTAGCCAAGAGTCAATGCTGGCTTGCTGCAATAACTCCACCACCTTCTTGAGAATGAGCATGTATAGTAGGTTCTGTTGTAAGACTTGCTGAGTACCTTTGTACTCATGTTTGCTTTAATTACTGTTTTCAGATGAAAACACCGCCCCCTCTGATGGGTTTTATGTAGACCTCGATGTCGATGAGTAACTTGCCACCCAGGTGGTGATCCTGGCCATGGAGGGCCCTATGTAGATAGACAGGCTTCGACAAGCCTTCTTTATTTCTAGTGTCTGTACTTAGACTATTTGCTTCCGCATGTGCTTGTATGCTTGTACGACTTGAGTGTCGGGTCATGTGACCCCTACCTGTATGATGAACATGTTATGTATGGCTCTCTGGAGCCTTTAAATAAAGTACTTGAGTTGTAGAGTTTTGTTGTGATGCCATGTTGTATTTACACATATCGAGCATATTGTGTGTATGATTGAAATGCTTGGTATGTGTGGGATCCGACAATCTGGTTGTTTATCCTTGGCAGCCCCTCTTATGGGGAAATTTAGTCTAGTGCTCCTTGAGCCATAGTAATCCGCTACAGCCCAGTTCACCGGAGTCCTGCTAGCCCAGCACTACTGCTCGGGACACTTGGCTGGTCGGCATGTGTGTCACTTCGTTCCTATGTCTGTCCCTTCGGCGGTGACTTCCGGAGTCCTGCCTAGCCTGCTACAGCCCGCGTTCCCCAGAGTCCTGCTAGCCCAGTGCTACAGCCCGGATTCACACGCTGATGACCGACATGTTTGATGTGATTCATGTATGCCTGTCCCCATAGGCCTGTGCCGCTTTGGGTTCACGACTAGCCATGTCGGCCCGGGTTCTCTGTCATATGGATGCTAGCGACACTGTCATATGCGTGAGCCAAAAGGCGCAAACGGTCCCGGGCCATGGTAAGGCGACACCCGTGGGGATACCGTGCGTGAGGCCAAAAAGTGATATGAGGTGTTACCGGCTAGATCGATGTGACTTGGAATCGGGGTCCTAACATTTGTTGCGTCCTTCCGTTCCTTGTCGTCGTCTTCTTTTGGTGTGTCCACCATGTATGCGTCATATGATGAGGTGGACGTCCAGCGCCCTGTGGGCGGTGGTTCCTCTTCGCCTTCCGCATCGTCGTCCATACCATCGATGTCTTCGGAGTCGAAGTCGAGCATGTCGGTTGAGTCATCGACAGTGGCTACCAAGTGGGTGGTGGGTGGGCCTCGAATTTCTTCATCGTCCGCATCCCAGTCCTGCCGGACATAGTTCGTCCAGGATTCTCCTGACAAGGAGAGAGACCTTAATGAGTTCAGTATGTCGCCAAAGGGGGAGTTTGAAAAATATCCGCGGAGGTGAACTCCATGATCGGCACCCAATCGGATTCGATAGGAACGAGCGCAGGCGGTTCGGAGTCCGTGGCCGGAGAAGGATCCGGCAGTTTAACAACATGGCTCTCATGCAAGGCAAGGTCGATGTTCGACTCGATCGCCGCTGAGGGTAAGGCCTCCGTGGCGGGGTCCATCCACCCGTCCGTGGAAGGCGCAACTGGCTCCGAATTGAGGGTCGGAGCGGTTGCCGGTGCGATCTCCTTAACACTGTCCGATGGGAGAGTTAAGTCATGCTCATCGTGACCACGTGGCGCACAAGGCAGAGGCTCGAATTCGTCGAAGATCAAATCTCCACGGATATCGGCCGTGTAGTTTAAGCTTCCAAACCTGACCTGGTGGCCAGGGGCGTAACTTTCCATCTGCTCCAGATGGCCAAGCGAATTGGCCCGCAGTGCAAAGCCGCCGAGCACGAAGATTTGTCCGGGGAGAAAAGTCTCACCCTGGGCTGCATCGCTATCGATGATAGTAGGAGCCATCAAGCCTAACGGCGATGACACAGAGGAACTCTCAATGAAAGCACCAATGTCGGTGTCAAAACCGGCGGATCTCGGGTAGGGGGTCCCGAACTGTGCGTCTAGGCCGGATGGTAACAGGAGGCAGGGGACACAATGTTTTACCCAGGTTCGGGCCCTCTTGATGGAGGTAAAACCCTACGTCCTGCTTGATTAATATTGATGATATGGGTAGTACAAGACTAGATCTACCACGAGATCAGAGAGGCTAAACCCTAGAAGCTAGCCTATGGTATGTTTGAATGTTGTGGTTGTTGTCTCCTACGGACTAAAACCCTCCGGTTTATATAGACACCGGAGGGGGTTAGGGTTACACAAGGTCGGTTACAAAGGAGGAGATATCCATATCCGTATTGCCTAGCTTGCCTTCCACGCCAAGTAGAGTCCTATCCGGACACGAGACGAAGTCTTCAATCTTGTATCTTCATAGTCTAACAGTCCGGCCAAAGGATATAGTCCGGCTATCCGGAGACCCCCTAATCCAGGACTCCCTCACCCGCTTCTCCAAAGAGGCGTTCAGTGCCTTCAGCTCGGCTGATGCATACATTCGGGCTGCTTGAGATGGGCTTAATAGAGCCACATAACAACATTTGAAAGATGTGCAGGTAAGTTTACTTTGTGCGAATATGATAACCATATGGCAGTAGCCCCCGAGACTTGAAGCAGTTGGTACAAATGATTTAAGTATCGTTGTATAACCAGGTTCTTACGAAGAAGAACGACCTGCTAGCCCAAGAGCTGGAAAAGTGTCGGACACAGCTAACTGCTATTACCGCCAAACTGGAAAAGTCCAATAAGGCGTCCGCTGGTAATATTTGCCTCCATCGAGAAACAATAATTATATACCAGCTTGTGCTAATAATTTTGCTTATCATAACAGGGTCGTCAGACCAACTGGAGGAGAAACTAAAAGCCGCTCAAGCGGGTGACAAAGAGGCGAAAAGACTACACGCCGCAGGCGAGCGCGTTCTGACACGAGTCAGAGATGAGAAAAACAAACTCCAGGATGAAAACACCTAGCTAGGTGAGGAATTGAAAGATGTGCAGGCCCAGCTGGCCGACTCCGTGAAGGAGAATAAAAGGCTGCGAGGCGGCATATTTAGTATGTGGCCGAACTTACCTTATGACAGTTCGAAGATGAAATGATGTAGATCGAACCTCGATGGCGAGATCCGATCTGTTGTTGCGGCCCGACCTTTCACGACACTCCACCTTCAGCAGGAGTAGCCTCTTGCCCGCGCACGTGATGTACGCGAAGTAGAGGGATTGAACCTTACGGTCCAGCACGAGAAAACCAATCTCGACGACGGTACTCACACACAAAACAATTTCCACAAAGAGAAATCACAATACAGAGGTTTTCTAAAGCTTCCTCCAAAAGTTATGGATTTTTAGACAGTTCCCCCAAACTTGATACGAGTATTTACCCTAAAAACACATCGTGTCTATTCATAAAATATAACCTAAACTTTACATGACTCATGGGCTAGACTTTATAGTAGTATAGCCAACTACTTCTAACTTGATCGACAAGGGGAAAACTAACACACGTAAAAACTCCTACTTATTTAAACTACCTTTTACATCTCGGTAGATCCTAAACTTGCAACCGAATAATATTGGAGCTGGACCCTGAGGTGGACCCCAGCCCGTGTCCTTTAATGACAATGAATCACGTACTAGCCTCTGACTCTTGCAACATTGTGAAACTTCCTCTTTATGTGTAGGTGTCAAAAATAGAAACAAATCCCTCTCATTTATCTTGTTGACTGAACCAAATAAATGACATCCTGCATGCTCCCTTCCATCAGCGTAAGGTTTCTCTTCTTTCCAAGTATTAATGCACTTTGAATTTTCCTTGCCAAAACTTGCCTGATCAATGTTGCATGCACATGTAATTATCATCCTTTAATACATGCACATCGAGGGACTTCTCTTCCCTCTCGTTGGCGCGAAGATCAAACAAAACAATGTCCTGTTTTATTGTAACAGAAAATAATTCCTCTAACCTACTGACATGCAGTACTATTTTGCGATCATCAACGCTAACATCAGTCGCGGCCATATCATCCTCTCCTCCTTGAAACGAAATCGTCCTCGGTTTCGAATCAATCTCTTCAAAAATATTTTTATTTACAATTTGAACGATGCTTGGAAAAATTTTAGCGGCTTCAACCTTCTTCTTCTTTACTTCTGATGCAGCTTGAGCAATATCCCTCTTCTTGCGATCAGCCATATACTTCTCTGATGTGTATGAATCAATTGGTACATATTGTCCTCCACGAACAACAGAAAATTCGTCAACTGAATGATATGTCAACTGTCTTTTATCTGTCCATGATTTTCCTAGCAATATTGAACATGTATGTATGTGCGTAGGAAGCACATCACACATGACCATATCGTCTTATCCACATAGAATAAACCGTACCTCAATGCGATGCATGATCTTGACAAACTCGTCCTTCCACCAAAGCTCGTACGGTTCTGGATGTTCAATCAACGACAGGTTCAAAGCATCAACCATAGTCTGACTCACCATATTCATACTAGAATAGCAATTCATCAACGTTGCACAACTCGTGGCCCGACGCGCACATGCGTAAAGCATTGGTACCAAGGCAAGGAACGCAATGGATCCTTCTCCACCGCCATCATCATTTGCGAGCTACAATCTTTTCTCATGATAAAAAAGTTCAATAGTAACTCGAAGAAAAATATTGTGTCATGAACAACCTTTGCTCTGAATACCACCTGATGTAGACCGAACCTCGATGGCGAGATTCGATCTGTTGTCGCGGCCTGACCTTTCACGACACTCCACCTTCAGCAGCAGTAGCCTCTCGCCCGCGCACATGATGTACGTGAAGTAGAGGGATTGAACCTTATGGTCTAGCACGAGAAAACCAATCTCGACGACAGTACTCACGCACAAAACAATTTCCACGAAGAGAAATCGCAACACACAGGTTTTCTAAAGCTTCCTCCAAAAGTTAGGGATTTTTAGACAGCTTCCCCCAAACTCGATACGGGTATTTACCCTAAAAACACATCGTGTCTATTCGTAAAATATAACCTAAACTTTACATGACTCACGCGCTAGACTTTATAGTAGTATAGCCGACTACTTCTAACTTGATCGACAAGGGAAAAACTAACACACGTAAAAACTCCTGCTTATTTAAACTACCTTTTACATCTCGGTAGATCCTAAACTTGCAACCGAATAATATTGGAGCTGGACTCTGAGGTGGACCCCAGCCCGTGTCCTTTAATGACAATGAATCACGTACTAGCCTCTGACTCTTGCAATGCTGTGAAACTTCCTCTTTATGTAGAGGTGGCAAAAAGAGAAACAAATCCCTCTCATTTATCTTGTTGACTAAACCAAATAAATGACATCCCGCATGCTTCCTTCCATCAGCGTAGGGTTTCTGTCGGGGATATACCCCGCGACGTAAACCGGCTGGAAGTATAACCCGGCCGGACTAGGCGTTTCATTGGTAAACCGCCAGAGGATTGGCGGTTTACATGATTGGCGGTGTAAACCGGCCGGAAGTTAACCCGGCCGGACTTGGTGGATTATCTGAAGACCCCGCTGACACTTGGCGAGCTATTGGCGACCCGCCTTGACCTGGCGGTTTACAAGCAACCCACCTAATCATTATGACTCACTAGTGATCCGGCATGCGGGACAGATAGATGACAAGGCCCAAGATCCAGAAGGCTGGTTCACGTTTAATGGTGGGCCGGTTTAAGAGGAAAGGCAGGAGGAATATTATCTTAGAAGGAGCTAAGACCTGGACTTGTATCCGGTTTGTATTAGAGATAGACTAGTCCTAATCCTAATAGGACTCTACATGTAACCCGCCCCTCCAACATATATAAGGAGGGGCAGGGCTCCTCAAAAGAGGACAAGATTCAGAAGTTCCACAAGTTGGACAAGTTAGATTTAGACAATAGCTCTCGAGATAGAGCACACTTGTAACCCTAATGATCATCATCAATATCAATGAAGCAGGATGTAGGCTTTTACCTCCACCGTGAGGGGCCGAACCTGGGTAAAACATCGCGTCTCTCGTCCCGCTCAACCCCTTTCAAGCTACCACATAGATGCGTTGACCTCGCGACTAAGTCCTGATACTAAAGACATCTGCCGTGACAAAACCACGACAGTTGGCGCCCATCATGGGGCCTGCGCACGGTGATGTTGAGTCTTGGAGGGAACACTTTGAGGGATCGAGAAATTAGCAATTGGCCGGATGAAGGAGAGCCGGCATGGGATAGTCTTCGGCAGGAGCCGGAATGTTCAATGTTTGCGATCAGAATTTTTGATTTTTAAGTTAACAGTATGAGGGTTTGGCGTTTCATGCGTTGCCGAGGCAACATGATCTGTCGAATCCGAATATGAGATCAGTTTTTCGGCTATAGTTGCGTATCGCCAAGGTCGAGAGGAGTTTTTGCGGTAGCTGTTGAACGCCGCGTCATATCAATCCGGATCAATCCGAGGAGGAACGATCTGTATCGAAGCTGGCAGGAATTTTTACTGCATATTTGGTGGCCGGATCAAGAAGCACCCGTCACCGGTTGCGGCTCAAGTTCAGTTTGCAAGAAATCAGAAAAGTTGGCAAGTCGCTGCCGGCCATCGCTGACTGCCAAAACCCGTATAAATTCCATGATACGACATGTGATGGCCGCGGTACAAGGTGTGTGCATAAGTTGATTTACGCCTAAGGCCACGTGCCACGGGCAAACTATTAGCCCAGATGTTTGGCGTGCCCACTTCAAACAAACCCAATGGAAAAATTCTTATTGTGAGCTCAGCGTAAAAGAAAAGGGGGATAAAAGAAGCCCACGATTCAGAGGAAGACACGGATATGGATCGGTCAAACCAACTGCGGTCCGGAGGATAGCTGAGATGTGGGTTGGACTCGGGCTGACAGCGGCGCCGTTGAGCCGCTACTACCGGCCTTGGCCCTGCCGTCTCTGCCGCTGCACTCCTGAGCCACTGCGGCAACAAGCCACCTGTTCCAAGTGGCCGCCTCTGCTGCATCTTGGGCTGCGCCGCGAGTCGCCTCCATCAAAGTGGCCAAGCCGCCTCTCCGCCGGTCTCCGAGCGCTGCTGGAGAGCCACTGGCCAGCCGCCGCCCTGGTCTGCCTTCACAGCCGAACGGTGCCGCTGCGTCCTTGTCTCCGCCTCGTCAATCAGCCTCTGCCTCTGTGTCACCCGCGGAGTCGCCACTGCTGCTCGCTCTGACCTGCCGGGGTGAGCCGCCTGCGAGCTGCGATCATGCTCACCTCCGCCTTGTGGGACACCTCCACTCTGAGCCGCCGTCGCAGATGTATCCCTACGACCCGCCGTTCGCCACCGGGTGACCCGCTTGGCTGTTGAGCCTCTGCCACAATCGCCGCCGGCGCCTCTCAAGTCACCTTGCGCCGGCTCTGCCGGGCTGCGTCAAGCCGGTTACCCGCCTCTGCTGCTGCTGGCGGGTCACCGCCTTCTACAACCGCTCCAGCAAAAGGGCAGCCACCCTGTTGACCCTGCGGGCACGCCCCTGCTTCCGCTGCACCTCGCCGACGAGCCGCTGTCTCCATGGCCTTGTTGAAACGCCATTGCCGACCGTGACTCCGTTTCAGATGTGCCGTATCGCTGCTGTCTCAAAGTCCAGAAACAAAACAGCTTGGACGGTGCGTACAGGAATCAGCCAAAGCTAAACATGATTAGCTAAAGCCAAAGCAATCACACACTGATGTCCAAAAAGGTACTATTTGGGCATATCCTCCCAAGCTTCATGGATGCGTGGGTGGATGTGAAGGCCCATTAAAACTGCATGAGGGATTATGCTTCTTGCTTTGATCCCTACGTCTGAATAAGTCAGGTGGTATCCGTCTAAAATTTATTTTATTAAACATATTGTTTTTATTAAAGAACAATTACTTGGTCTTGTAACATTTTTGTAGGACCGTTACAAAAAGGTGTCTCCTAAGGGGGCGCATCAACATCATTTTTTGCATTGATGTTTGTTCGTGCTAGGATGCTCGACGGATATACGTGCAAGTCGCTGCCCCGATGTTCGGATTATATCCGTCCGCACCTGCCGCCGATTCATGCATCTACACCGGTTAAACAACATCATGTTTGAATCGCCACCCGCGCCGCTTTACAAATGCCATGGACGACTCGTCCATCTGCCCTCACGGCGGTTCACGCGTCCGCACCGGTTTACAATGCCACGGCCGACTCATCTGTTGTTCGGGCGAATCACGTGATATCCCTCTAAGTATAATTTAGCACATATTGTTTTTGTCAGAGAGCAATTACTTTGGCCTTTGCATTTTATATGCAGGACAATTGGTCATTGCAAAGCCGACGGCCGGATCATGGATATGTAAATTGCGTAATTACTGTCATGTGCTAGCATATGACCGTGCCACAATGACCAAAGAATATGTGTGCAAGACGCCGCCCTTGTGGCCCGGACTGCTTCGATTCACCGGGACCGCACCCGCGATTAACTCGCCCGTCCGTGCCACAGATACGGAGAGCACCTTGCTGGCGTCTATCTAAACCGACGATCGATCATGCCGGTTTACAATGCCCGCGGCCAACTCTCCGTCCGCGCCGGTTTACAATGCCCGCGGCTGGTTCATGCTTCCGCACCTGTTTACAACACCAGTGCCGACTCTCCTCGTCCGCACCGGCTTACAACGCCGCGGCCGACTCATCTGTCTATGCCGCCTGTGATGCTGCGGTCATCTTTGTTGTCCGCCCCCGCGGCCTGGTCTACATCAACATACCGGGCCACACCTGTCTGCATGAGCTGTTTATTGGGTATGAGCAAGTCACAGCTTGGGTAGTCCGGTTTTCTTTCAAATTGGAGACAAGTTATTATCAACCGCCGTCTGCACTGGATGGTTCAATGGGCAGGCACACAAGTCGCCGCCACTACAGTTTTGATTAACTTCATATCGCCAGTTGGAAGGAACAATTGGCCGAGTTGCTGACATGGCTCATATGGGATCATTTACAACCCGCCACAGTCACCTCAACCTTCTATGGATTCACATCGTGCTATCAACGCCAATGATATACAAGTTATGCCGGTTTATATCACGGTCAAATATGGAGAGTCTCAAGCCAACTCCTCGAGTCACCTTTGAAACTCGGGGGCTACGATGACATGACTCAGCGAATCTTGCCAGTTTTAGCAAATTTAAGAACCCCAGGACGATGGAGGGAAGGATAACCAGGTCCCGGAGGCTACTGTTATATTGATGAAAGTTTAAAGGCCGTCAGAAAATTTCTGGCTGAAAATGAAGATTCTGGTTTAAAATCCGGTTCAAGGGAAAGATATCTCCCACAAAGCTTTGAAGCTCTCAATATCCGGTTCAAGATCCCGGTTTAAGAAGAATTTATCTCTTGTAAAAGTTAAAAATTGCCGAAGAGGACCTGCTGCCACGATGCGCGGTTCAAACATGGATATCCTGCCTTATTGGCTTATCATATTATTGATCACTTGGGGGCTTGGTCGTATCCGAACCATAGCAACACCTTTTGATAGGCGTAAAGCCACCGCATCACTTGGGGACTTGTGGTCACGTTTGAACCATAGTCACGCCTCTTGATGGGCGAGAGCCACCAGATCACTTGGGGACTTGGTCATGTCTGAACCAGTCATGCCTCTTGATTGGCCTAAGGCCACAGAATCACTTGGGGGCTTGGTCGAACCCGAACCATTGCCATGCCACTTGATCGGCATAAATGCCACGGTTTCATTTGGGGACCTGGCTGACTTGAACCATAGCTACACCTATCGGGAGCTTGGTCGTGTCTGACCATGGTAACGCCATCTGATCAGCTCAAATAAGCATCTTTTTGCAAACGGTTTTATCTTTGCCTTTGCTTCAAAATTTTCTTCGATAGATATTTCTTTCTTTTTGTTGCGTTTTTAAACCGACATTTCTTAAACCGGTTCGACCGTCAATTACAAATGGACGGGACACGGTCAAATCTTAATCCGGAGACTATCTGCCCGGTTTGATTTTCTGTTACCATCCTATTATGGAGTAACCCGGTGTTTATCAAACCGGCTCGGCTTTCAACTATAAGTTGTCAGTACACGATCAAGTTATAATCCGGAGTCTATCAGCCCGGTCTGGTTTGACTACAAGTCACCAGTATTATATATGGTTAATCCGGTGTTTATCACAACCCGGCACGATTTTATCATAAACCGGCACAATATGGAAAGAGTTATCAGTACTCAAGATTTGGATTATCACCCTTACTACAAAAAATTGGTAAAACCAACAATGTGATTCAATGTCACAGGTATGATATATTTCATATTTGATGATTCTTAAGTGCAGCCTTGGTTATAAACCCGGGTTATGTGTTGGGCATTATGACCCGTCCGGCGGTAAACCGCCAGGACACTTTAAACTTGTTGTATGCAGAAACAGGTTTGTTAAACCGGCCTGGCTTTGGACTATAAGTCGCCAGTATATATATATATATATATATTTGGATTGCGCCATTGGAATCATGCGCTTATAAATCATTGGGTTATATTATTCAAATAGCCAAACTTGGCTGAAATTTCATTATGATATTGAATGAATAAGGTTTTCATACCGGGTTATATTATCTTGAATAGCCGACATGGCTGGATTTTTATTATTAAGGTTTTCAAAGTCGCTATAGCGCAATGTCTACTCTTTTATCAAAGGATATGATTTATTCTACAATGGAAGGAACAGTCCCGAGTCGCTGCAGGCTTACAACCCGGCACTTGGGGGCTACATTATTCAAATCGAGATTACATGCAAGTCTCATGTCGCTTCAAGCATGCATCATGACACTTGGGAGCTATAGGTATTATGCATATAAAGGAGGAACATCTTCATTTTATTAGTTTTGAGCAAATCAGGAAGATCAATTACATGACCCGGTGTCGACAACAATTATGACCCGGCACCATCAATATTTATAAACCGGCCATTTTGGTAATATTAAACCGGCAAGTTTTACATCTTCAAACCGGCTAAATATCAGATAAGTATTTTCAGACCCATATTTCTTAAAGCGGCGGAGCTGAGTCAAAAGAGTTATTCTTCACAATATTTCTCGGTGACAAGCCAATGTCGGCAAATTGATTATGAAGCTGGTCTGTTGACCCGGATTTCCCAGAAGGAGGAAATAACAAGGACTTAAGGATGATCAGGTACCGGTTTACAAAAATTCTTAACCCGGAGCATAACCTGTCAAATTTGTTCTTGTGTTTATTTTGCAGCATAAGTTTACCATGAATAAATCCAAGCTAAACTTGGGGGCTAATGTCGGGGATATACCCCGCGGCGTAAACCGGCTGGAAGTATAACCCGGCCGGACTAGGCGTTTCATTGGTAAACCGCCAGAGGATTGGCGGTTTACATGATTGGCGGTGTAAACCGGCCGGAAGTTAACCTGGCCGGACTTGGTGGATTATCTGAAGACCCCACGGACACTTGGCGAGCTATTGGCGACCCGCCTTGACCTGGCGGTTTACAAGCAACCCACCTGATCATTATGACTCACTAGTGATCCGGCGCGCGGGACAGATAGATGACAAGGCCCAAGATCCAGAAGGCCGGTTCACGTTTAATGGTGGGCCGGTTTAAGAGGAAAGGCAGGAGGAATATTATCTTACAAGGAGCTAAGACCTGGACTTGTATCCGGTTTGTATTAGAGATAGACTAGTCCTAATCCTAATAGGACTCTACATGTAACCCGCCCCTCCAACATATATAAGGAGGGGCAGGGCTCCTCAAAAGGGGACAAGATTCACAAGTTCCACAAGTTGGACAAGTTAGGTTTAGACAATAGCTCTCGAGATAGAGCACACTTGTAACCCTGATCATCATCATCAATATCAATGAAGCAGGATGTAGGCTTTTACCTCCACTGTGATGGTCCGAACCTGGGTAAAACATCGCGTGTCTCGTCCCGCTCAACCCCTCTCAAGCTACCACATAGATGCGTTGGCCTCGCGACTAAGTCCTGACACTAAGGACATCTGCCATGACAGTTTCTCTTCTTTCCAAGTGTTAATGCACTTTGAATTTTCCTTGCCAAAACTTGCCTGATCAATGTTGCATGCACATGTCACGCCTTGATTTAGCTCTTCCATTTGCATGTAATTATCATCCTTTAATACATGCACGTCGAGGGACTTCTCTTCCCTCTCATTGGCGCAAAGATCAAACAAAACAATGTCTTGTTTTTTTGTAGCAGAAAATAATTCCTCTAACCACTACAAAAAAAATACACTTCCGTGATGATACGTGTTTGTCATAGTAGGTTGCGTTTTTGTCATGCATGTACATCCATGACAAATTTATGACAGAATCAAGATAGTCATACCTGTGCTATCATAGAAGTGTTCCATGACATTACCAAAATTATCATCACGGAAGTGTCCACTTCCATGACGATAAATCGCGCGTCACAGAAGTGCTTTCGTCAAGGGTGAACGACATGTGGCATCCATCGTAATGGAACGCCATTAAGCTATCGGGTCGGGTTTTGGATCCGATAACCCGTTAACAGCCCCGACCAATGGGGATTTTCCACGTGTAAAATCATCATTGGCTGGAGGAAACACGTGTCGGCTCATCGTTGGGACAGATGCCATCCATTCATTGGACAGAAGGCGCCTATGATACGTCGACACGTGGCACGGCCCAACAGAGGCCCATTTTTGTGAGAGGGCCGACCCGTTTGACTTGGTTAAAAGGTGGCGGGTCGGTCCATGTAAAGCCTGTTAACGGCCTGTTCGCATATAGCCCATTTACAGCCCGCTAACCCAAGGCCCGTTACGCCCTATCCGAATTAGGCCCAGTAGCTTCATCTGGGCCACCCAATATGATTCCAGCCCATTTTCAGTTCTGGCCCATGTCTGGCCCATGACGTATTTTGGCCCATATGAGGCCCTGTGTAACTCTTGGCCTATTAACGGCCCGTGGTGAAACTGACCCGTAATGAACAGTGTATCACTTTACACCCCTTAACGGCCCGTGGTGAAACTAGCCCGCAATGAACAGTGGATCACTTTATACCCATTAACGGCCCGTTATTCCGTTGGGCCGTTTCCAGCCCATGTTATATTTTGGCCTTCTCAGAGCCCATTTATTCATGGGCTCATTTCTAGCATTCGTTTACTTACGGCCCGTTACTGTCATTTTCTGCTTGTGGGTCAATTTCAGCCCATGGTTACAGCCGGCCCGTTTGTGGTCCGTTAATACGTTGGGCCGTTTTCATAGCATCATCAAATACGGCTTATTAACGATGGCTCGTTATGGTCGGCCCATGAATGGACGATTCCAACTCTAGCATGTTTACGGCCATAATGCGGCCTGTTATTGGCCCATGTTTGGCCAATCGATCACACTGCCCGTATAAGGCCCATTGATGATATGGCCCGTAGAAGGCCCATTGTTTCTACGGCCCATAGAAGGCCCACTGTTTCTACAGCCCGTAGAAGGCCCACTGTTTCTACGGCCCGTAGGAGGCCCAATGTCACTACAGTAAATATTAGCCCATGTTTATTGTGGCCTAGTTTAAAAAAATAGGTTATTGTAGGCACTAGCAAACCACGGAAAAAGAACTGCAATGACTACAAGCAAACAAATAAACAAGACAACAAGGAAATAAATAAGCAAGAAACTTATGCTAGGCTATCATGGCTATCACACATATTACATCCACTGGGCATCAAAGTTCGCCAACAGTGCAAATAAACGCGTCGACAAAAGAATATACAAAACTGAGAGCACTTCAGAAGGCACTAGGCCTGGCCAGGTCGGGCCCCCCAAACAGCTGAAGAAGCTGAGTAGACCTCAGTTGTGTCAATGATAGATGCATCAACACTAGATTTAAGGAATGATGGTGTGCACGGCAGTCCTCTGACATCTTCATTGCTTCTTTGACTTCAAGTCGGAGCTGAGCTGAAGCAAGCCTTTCCGCTTTAAGTTGAGACTGAAGAAGTCGAATTGATTGAGGCAGCGACTGCACAGAGGTTGTCTCACACCTGCTGGTGAGTAGCTTCAACTCACTGTCTTCATCAAGATAGGACCTTGGGGTCATCTCGCTGTCCTCAAGATGGTTTGGCTCACTATCTTCCCTAAAGTTCTGCCTGGCGTAAGATATACGAGTCTGAAAGAGAAACAAGGAGACATGTAACAGGTTTCACAATTATATAAGCAAATAAATGGATCTGTTCTGCATAAGGAACATGTTTTTACAACTACAATTCGAAACTGGTAGTTGTTGCAAACATCCAATCAGATGTAAACAGCAAAGCAAACAGTAATGGAGGAAATGATGCCTATCCAAATCTATAATAGAACAAAGTTTGAAGGCTTGAGAAGGATGAACTTACATTACATGTTAACACGGGCTGGACAAAGCCCTTCTCCATGTTGATGGAAGGATAATTCAATAAATTCCCCAAAGAAAATTCTTTATAAGCGTTGCCATTATTCTACATTTTGCAAGGAGTAAATATAGATCAAATAATATTGGAAGAAACAGAGGATAATGAAGCTCAGGTGCAGACTGATGATACATAATCAAATAGCAATTAATTAAGTACAGCGTTACAAAGCAAAAGGGAGAGAGGTACTGACAAGAGCAATGCAGAGCCCATTATTGTTTTGAGATCGTATGATCCTTTGAGCAAGGAGATTCATCTGAAATTAGTTTTCATACAAGAGAGAAGGTAAGGCACAAGCAGAAATTTAGGAGTTCAAATTTTGAATTGATATCATAGACAGTACGTGATGCTGGGCTCCCAGCAGTTCTAATAGGGGTTTGGCCACTGGAGTAGGGGTAAAGTGTGGTATAGTTGGGCCTGTGTTTTCTGTGGCGGCTGATCTATCTGATTTAACAGGTATCACTACCTTTTCCAAATACCTAGTTTGTACTCCTTGAGGACCTGCACTCACCCTCTTCCTTTTGGACATCTATTACGAAAGAACAACATTTGACTGGAAAAACATAGTGTGACGACACATGGAATAGGTACAGAAAATGGATAGGTATGGCATATACTCATATATGATGCTTAAACTAAGCAGATGGTGTAACAAAGTAGAAATAATGCAAGAGGTCAGATACAAAATATGTGCGACCAATACAACTTTGCAAAGTTAGAGCAAGCACCTTGATGGGTGAATAAAATAGGCCATCCTCCACAATATTCCTCTCATGCGCCCATTCTCCTATTCATTTTGATAATGTTCAATATCTGACATGCATGAAAACATAAAAACAAGTGAGATTTTCTTTGTAATGCAGAAGTGATTCTAATCCAATACTGCCTCCCTGTAAACCCCTTTGTGCTATCTCTGCAATTCTTTTAAAAGATGACATGCATGCTGTAATTTGTTGTGTGCATTAATATAATGTGGCCTACTACTCAAAATATGAGAGCTCCAGAAGTGATGACACTTCGCAGATGATAGCTTCAACATATAGTAAAGAAGAACAAGTCGACCTGACCTGACAGATTCAAAATATACTAAGGGAGAACAACTCGACCTGACCAGTCGGCCGCAAGAGAAGAGTATCATCTTAAAGAAGAGCAGAAGAGCAAGCATATTGAAGATATTACAAGTCTTTCAATACAATGTCGGTTGGCCACCCATTAAGAACCAGGGCGCACAGAGAAATACTATTCTTTCCGGTCTCTCCATATGTGGCTCACATGCATTTAGAAACTAAAGTAGGAACATTTAGCTAACCAATTAAACATCTCTCAGTTTTACTAATATCAGCAATAATATCAGATATGAATTTGTACAACTAATCTTGTTTAGCTCGATGGGTGGAGCAGTGCTATTACGACATGAACCACGTAGGCTGATTGTGGTCATCATAAAATGGGGAAAACATAAGCATGATGAGTACAGTGTTGACCGTGGCAGTGGGATGGCAGATCTAAATCTGCAAACCGCGCAAAGGGTAGTTAGCAACCGATGTTTGCTTTGAAATAACAACTAAGATTTGGTATGGACAAGAAAGTACGGTCAACAAGTGACAAAGAAATGCAATTATGCTGTCTCTCTATATGTCGCGACATGCATTTGGAAACTCAAGTGGGACCTTTAGCTAACCAATTAAATGTGTCGGTTAACTAATATCAGTATCATATCACAATCATATTTGAACAACTAAGCTTTCGAATTCTGAGTGTTGTGTCGTTTAGCTTGAAGGGTGGAGTAATGCTAGTACGACAAAAAGCACCTACAAAAATCACAGTAGAGTAGATAAAAGGGGAAAACCCTAAGCATCAAGAGAAAAATCAGGAAAGTGGAACTAGCTGGACCAGTGGGTGGCGCACATGCTTTTCGAAACGAATATAGGAACATTAGGTGACCAATTAAATGTTCTCTATTTTAGTGATATGAGCATCATATCAGATTCGTATTTGAACACGTAAGCTTTGGGTTGAGGTCTTGAGGAGAAGTGCTAGCACGACACGACGCACCTACGATGATGGTAGTGAATATAAAGGGGGAAACCATAAGCTTTACGAGTATAGTGCCCGTGCCATGGCGGATCTGAAGGTGCAAACCGGACAAAGCTACTTCGCAGCCAATGTTTGCTTTCAACTAGACACTACGATTTGGTACGGACAAGAAAAGTACAGTAAACAAATTACGATCTATTTTCCGGGTGAGATCAATAACTTAAGCACATATGGAAGAGTACCACCTCTCTTGCGACGCCGTGTAGGCCTATGCTGATACGTTGAGGGTGATGCGGGTGCGATGGCTGTCGGCGGCGGGGAAGAAGACTTTAGACGCCAGACGGCCGGGTCGGGGGATATATCCTGTTGCCGTGGACGAGGCGGTCGTAGGAGCGGCAACGGCAAGGTGGACAACGGCGCCGATGAAGCGAGAGGAGCCGATGAAAGGATCCTGGTCCAGCGCCGTGGATGAGAGACGTCCATCTCTTGCAGTGGACGACGGGGTAGGGGTAGCGGCTCCGGCAAGGTGGAGGATGGGGTGGTGGATGGAGGAGGCTGGCCGCAGTGCGGAGGTTGTCGTGCCGCCGACGGTGTATGAATGGGGAAATGGAGGGGGGGGGATCTCGAACTTTGGGACGCGCTTCTCTGAAATGGGGGAAAGTTACGAACTTATCCCCCGTTTAAAATTTCGGACATCGCGTCGGTTGGGGATAGGACGGTAATCTCGCATCTCCCAAATATTTGCCGGTAACTATTTCGGGCAAGGAGAGGGTGTTTTGCCGCCCACGGTTGGCGCCCACGGTGTATGAATGGGGCTGACAGGTAGGGCGGTTGTGTCACGTCTGATGGAAGTTACACATCTGCCCCTATTTAAAATATTAGCCTACATCAAGTTCGGACGAGGAGAGTTTGTTTTGCCGCCCATCGTGTATGAATGGGGAAATGGAGGAAGAGACACATGTCTTTTAGACAAGCTTGAATCAAATGTGTTTTGCCGCCCACGTTTGGCGCCCACCGTGTCTGAATGGGCTCAGAGGCCGTCGTGTCACGTCTGATTGAAGTTACTAGTCTACCCCTATCGACAGCAGTGTAAATCCGGTCGATAAGGATGTCAAGTGTCAGGGGTAGATAGTAATTTCCATCTCGCAAACACTTGCTTCGGGCAGCCCACAAATTATAGTGGGTGTTTAGCCGCTTCATTCAAAACTTGGGAGAATTAGCATTCACGTTTGCCCTGGGACCTGGCAAACTAAATTCAAATCCAATTTGTATTCGATTACGAATATCCACAGATAATTATACGTTTTGTTATTTATTTCTTAAAAACCACAACAAAGATTTATTCCACCTTTATATATGATTATGATTTATAAATGCCATGATCTTCGAATTCAGTAGGTTGGATACACTCTGAGTTAAACAGTTATTTCATCCAATACAATATGCGCACACGAAAAACAGTTCACCTTATGTCAATCATACAGGTACTGAGGATTACCTCGCCTAAAAAATTCGGATCATTACAACACATGGACAACATAGAGGGTCTTGCAACATAATCCATTCAGGGACATGACACAACATGCAAGTACAATAATCTAATGACAATTTCAACTGGTATCTAAAGAAGAACCGGGATTACCTTGGGCTTCAGATAGCAGAAACAGCAGGACCTCCTCTGTCTTCAAATGCAACATTCTTACATCCTCCAATTCTTGGGTTGCTTGCATAATGCATGCCGCTAATTCCGTAATTTCCAGCCTCAAGATAAAGATTACCTCATTCATGGCAGCCACACCATCTCTTTCTGCCTCTAGTAGAGCCTCAAGCACTATAATATATGTGCTCAGACTGCTCTCCGGCGGTGTTGCCTCTGAACTGCTACCATCTGTTAACATGGATGGCGCACTGCTTCCACAAATAGATTCTGGGGTTGTACATTGTGTCCTAGTGTGAACGGCATCCTGAAAGGTTTCCGCTGGACATAAGTAAGAGATAGTTATTGTATGATCCAGGTAGTAAGCTTACATGGTAAACGACGGACGAATTATTGCCAAGCATGGCAAACTATATTTAAATGGTTTGAAGCAGCATGAGCCGAAAAGAAATTAAAATGGTAAGATGAAACTAGGGATGTAAGTGGCAAATAAACGACATCCGCCAGTCCCATCTAGTTAGTTTTTGCTACCTCCCTAGTTAATTTTCCTCAAAAAAAAACTCTTTTGAACTATCATACCACTAGTGGACTTTAATCGGGATTAAACGGGACCCAATTGACATCCCTAGTTGAATGGGAGTGTACAACCGCTATATTTAAGTTGCCAAGGCATCCAAGTAGTTGAAATAATCTGAGAAAGCACTTAACAGTGTGGCCTCATATAAACTACGACAACAGTCTTGTGATGAAGTTGAGAGGAAAAGTTAAGGACTCAAATGAAATAGGCATGCATTTCTTTACGAAAGTACAGCAGGCACTACTGACATATTGGCCAACTCAGGTATAGCGTAACAACAAATAAGCATTTGAATCAAGCAATACAGCAAAGCAGACAACTGAACTATTTGTAATTCAGTAGGATTACACGTTGATGGCACAAGCCAAGAAAGCAGCCCACTTGCATTACATTTCACATGTACTAAAACACTCTAGCTTACCATATGTTGCTGTGAAGCCTAGCTGCTGTTGCAATGTTCTTTGAAGATATCGGCAGCATCCCGTGGTTGCAAATCTAGTTGTTATAGTTTATTCTGCACCATCTATTTATGTAAAATTAATTTTAATCGCATGCACTGGTCCGAATTGATCATCAATGGTTCATCTAAACTAATGAAAGAAGGTTGTGTGCATACACGACAATATATCTGCTTCCCTCTATTTTTATGCTTGTTCGAGGTGCCAGCCCCAAAAGAACAAATATTTTGCTTGATGGGGTTGGCAGCTCCATAATTAATAGAAGCATCAAATTAGTCATGCAACTTGGGAAGATCAAGAACACACAAACAAGTAATGAACAAAGGCTCGGAGCAGTGATGTAATAGCTAGCATCAGAAAATGTAGGGTAAAATGAACAAAAAGCAGCGGAACCACATGTTAGTTTACTGATGTGTAATTAAGCATAGAGAACATTAAGCAGTCTGATGGAACCAACAGGTGGCATCAGAACAAACCTAAAGCATATTAACTATATGTGCACTGGTATGTTATTTAGCACATGTAGCATGTTCACTGCCAGAAGTATGGCCCTACAGGTGCAAGCAGAAGTACGCGTCTCAAGAAAAACTGAATGATGCCCTGAAGAAATTCAAAGGTGCGGTGCTTATGCTAGGAAAGTGAATGTAGGCGCCAGCCATTGGATAATAGTACCTGATTCTCGGCGGCGTATGCGTATCGTTGTCATACTTGATAGCTAAGGATCGTCGATGGTGCTCGTGTTGCGGTTGAGTTTGGGCCGGCTGTCGCCATCGCTGAAGCGGCTCCCGTGCTATGGTTGTGGCGCCTGTCGACACACAAGAAAGCTCATCTGTGGTAAGTGAACAGTTGCATGATAAAGAGAAAAACCGAAGGAGTACAAATCAAAATAACCTGATGAGGCTGCGGCATCGGTAAAGCAGGGCCGGTGGAGTTGAATATGGCGTCCGTGGAGCGGGTCCGGTGCAGTGGACGAAGGCTTTGGCGGGCGCGTTGTACAGTGCTTTTGGTGAGGCGGGTTTGTTGCGGCGGACGAGGGCTTGTATGAAGGGCCAGCGAAGGGGCGGACGAGGGAGTCAGTGAAGGGCCTACGCTGTGGTGGACGAGGGCGCCGGTTAAGCAGATCCGGTGCAGTGGACCATGATGGCGGTTAAGGAGATCTAGAGCGCTGGACAAGCCAGTCGCTGAAGCGGCTCCGGTGAAGTGGTGAGTAGGCAGTTGGGGGTTCCATGGTGCGGAAGGTAGATCCGGCGGGGTGTGAGGTCCACCGCAGCGGCGGAGGACTAGATTCGGCGGCTTGGCGTGGTTGGGGGGTCAGGGAGAGGAAGGGGAGGGGCTCTGGGGAAGAATGTTGGGGGCAAAGAGGGGAAAACAATGGAGTTACCAAAGCAGCCCTTCTCCGTTCATGTGGCAGGGGTAAAACAGGAATATCGCAGGGCTAAATTTTCGGACGCGTGATTTTTCGATGTGAGCGGGAAGTTTGAAAGCTTTTGGCGCCTAAAATTATAAGTATTCTGCTCTCGTATGGCCGACTATGATATCATGGCCGACAATTTGTTTGTTTTGCACGCAAAAAAAATGTGCAAGTTTTGAAAATTAATGTCTCCAACTCGAAACTTAGATTGTCCATTCAATTCAAATATGGATCATTGAACTACCACAAGCAAATACCATCATACGGTCCAATTCAAATGAAATTCCAAATGTGTTTATCCTAAATATGATGACAAAAGCAAAAATGTGTATGTGTATGAATAAAGTGGATGTTTATAAAGTTTGAACATGCCCGTATGTGTATATCTCTAGGTTTGATATATGAATTTGAAATCATGAAATCCCGGCTTAAAAAATGTACCTTCGTTTAAATGAATTACAAAAGCTAATGATGGAGTCGAATTCCAAAATTCCAATCTTAGATTTGTAATTCTGGTACATGAAGGTATATCACGCATGTTCAAGAGTATCATTATCTCATAGTACAAACTGTGAAACAAATTGATCAACTATGAGTGCACAATATCTCAATTACGCTAAGTCCTTCAAATATAGACACCTCACTCTTTATCTGAAGTCAACCCCCCCCCCCACCACACACACACACATAGAGAATTCGTTCTCTCCCCAAACACCAACACACGAGCACATTAACACCCCTCTCTCTTGTAAAGTCCGGACCCCAACATAGGTCTCTATCACTTTGTCTCTAGGGCATGCACGCATCTCTTCCCTCACTCTCTAGGTCTCCCGCTATTTCTCTTACCCAAGCACACACACTATGTAGAGTGTATATTTCCCATACACACAAAACGTCGCCCCCAAACGTCTATCTCCCTAGTTATGTGGTTCTCGCGCACTCACCTCACACACCAACCCCACTACAAACAAGCACACTTTGTCTCCTTGTGCACCAATCTCCTCTTTCTATCTCTCCCACATGCAGACCTGCCCCAGCTCCTTCCCTGTATACATATATGTCGTGACTCTTTGCATAGCTCCCTAATGTATAATCGTTCTCGGTTTCGCACATTGTTTTCTACACCATCTATTCTATATCTCTCATGAAGTCCCTAACACACACACACACACACGATGACTCGCTTCCCTTGCGTCTCCGTTCGTAGGCCAATTTCGGACAACATCAACATTGTCTCCCTATCTATACGCCATTTGTGGACACAAACGACCCTTCTCGCCCCCTCTCTTCCTCTCTCGCTCTCTCTCGCTCTCTCTCGCTCTCTCTCTCTCTCTCTCTCTCTCTCTCTCTCTCTCTCTCTTTCTCTCGCTCTCACACCCCTCTCCCACACACACACTCGATGTCTCTTCCAAATAGTCTGCTCCCCCCGCCCGCACCCGTGCTATCTCGCTATTACACATGTCACACCATTCCCCCTCCCCTTATACTAGGTTTACATCATCAGTGGTCTCTCTACTCCACATACACACTCTCCCTCTCACACACAAACACGTGCACAAACACACACAGACACGCACAAACACCCATTTATCTGGATCCTCATCTCTCCTCATGTCCGCATGTGTATCTCACACACTCACTCTCTAATTATGTATATGTGTCTCCACATTAAACAACATAAAGCCCCATGTACATGTCTCTCTCTATCCTCCACACACATAGACACAAAGAATCTGTTATCATTGCCTCAGTCTCTAACGTATCACACACACACACACACACACACACACTCTCTCTCTCTCTCTCTCACAAACAGGCTCAACAAGGGTTTCCCCATGAATAACCTATCATCTATTCATCAACAGTCGTGGCAGTACGGCGAACACGAGACATGAAAAGGAATAAATCTACACATGCTTAGACCACCTAGTAGGACTACTAGGACTAGAGCAAGCCAAAAAGCGCGCCGCCGTCACCTTCTCCTTGTCGGCGACGGGAAAATCTTTGTTTTACACAGTCGAGAAGTCATTGTGCTAAGGCCCCACATGCCGAGGCGTTGAATAGAATGTAGATGCTAGTTTACGGAAGCAAGTATCGATAATACGTTTGTATCTCCATACTTATATTTCTTCTCTTATAAAAAACCGAGTTGGTCATGATGGTACGTGTGCCATCTTGCAATATAGATCGTCCGATCTATATCTGACGGATGGTAATTAAACTAAAAGATACCCACACCCCTCTCCACATTTGCAGACAAGACCTTCCCTCGTTCATCCTTATCTCCAACAAACCTCATTGTTGAGCAATTAAGAAAGGAAGCCTCTGGAACAAACTGGCGTGGTGGCCGCTGCCGGTGTCGTCAATCCCCATGCCTCCACTCAGTCCGACCACCAACCAACACCACACCCCACTCCTCTTCACCTTATCTCATATTTATCGAGATATCATTAGTTTTTACACATGGGATTACTCCCGCAAGGTTCAATCACAACAAGTGTTTTATAAAAAAATGCATCTTAATGTTCCGTGCAATGCACGGATCTTGCTAGTACTCCTACACAAGACTAAGTTGGTGATGCTGGTGTGTCTGCTATTCGTCGTTTCTGACCATTAGATCTACATCTAACGATTGTGAGGTAAGTTGTTGCCTTTTCTCACCAACATCCCACACGTCTACCAATTTGCAGAAAAACCCATAATTAGTATCTTAAAATCAACCACATCCCTCCCTAACCTCACCAAAACAACCCAAGGAATATATTCTAATTGAAACATAATATATCTCTAGTGACATATGTATATCAAAATTAGAGTGTTTTGTACCAAGTTTGTGAAACATACCCAAAATGTCTTAATCCACACCAAAAACTACTACCTAGTACTCCTACCGATTAGGTTCGTTTAAACCCATTTATGACAGGGTTGGCCCACACGCCCGTGCTGACGAGGCAGCTTAAACCAACATATTTTGTTTGACCATTGACACGAGGGACCCACATCTGACCTTCTATCCTGTTATTCCTCTTCAAATCATTATTTTTCCTGAACATTACTTCAAACAGTACTGATGCGTGTTCGTCGGTGGCGCCGGTGATGAGCGAGTTGGCCGCCGCTCCGCCGCACGGGCCGGACGCCACGCTGGCCTCCGCACGGGTTGGCAGGCTGGCCCGAGCGTGACTCACGAGCAAGCAAGCCGCCGCACTGGCCTTCGCTTGAGCCAGATGGCCGGCCTTAGCGCGGCGCGAGCGAGCAAGCCGCCAGGCTGCCATGCCAATCTAGCTAGCAAACCTTGCAGACAAGCAGCTGGATGTAGCTATCTTGGCTAGCTAGCGGCCGCGAGCGCCGGACAGAGCTGGCATCCAGGCTGCCGCAACATGGGCTCCGCACCGCCGGCGGTTTTGACCTAGCCTTCTGCCGGTGGCGATAGCTGCGTCCCATGGCCGAGGATGACTAGGTGTATGGGCCGGAGGTAGGAGGTCACTCGAGGATTTTTGTTGGTAAGAGCATGTACAATGGTTGATAAGGTAGTCTTATCTTAAGTCTGCCACGTATGCAAGTGGTAGTAGTTTCTTGGCATTTTAGTGGTTTCTTGCATTATTAGAGCAAGTACAATAGAGCTGAGTCAGCGGGCTATAAGAAATAAACTAGTATATTTATGCTTAGTTGGAGGAAAGAGAAGAGGACAAAGAAGGTAAGCGGGCTCTTCGTGAACCGAAATGGCTATACACACGAAAAAGATGGATGATGTGAGGACGACTACCAATCCCTGTGGCCGTTGCTCCCCTGTAGACATGCATGTACGGCTGGATTTTCATGTCGAGCATGAATCGTCTGGGATTTGTCGTCTGTATAGCACAACCCTTCGTGAAGAGCCAGCTCTAGCACGTGCTCCTAGGCACTTTGTGAGAATGAGAAGTGGGCCACATAATAAAAAAGTAGTACAATCTTTTGATCTATTATTGTACATGTTGGCTATAAGATGGGCTGTAGATGACATGGCAATGTCTTATAGCCAGCAGCTGGCTATACTATTAACCATGCTCTTAGGGGTTTCTTGTAAGGAACAATGTACGTACTACTAGCGACAAAAGGCGATTCTAGGTTGCGTTGTACTCCAACGAGTACTACTAGTGGTCGCGGGAGTGTATACCTCGTTTTGTGGGTTCGATCCCGGCCAAACGCACGGCGGCCTTTTTAAAAAAAATAGTACTACTACACTTCGCTGCGAGCCAATATTTTACACGGGTAGTTTGAGTTTTGAAGTCAAACGGATGTGCGGCCCCACAATCTGGGTGCACTGGACAGCCTAGCCACGTGAACGGGTTTTCCTTCCCAGCACCCAGTGGCTCGCGTGCTCGCCCTAGCCGCACCTCGCTTGCAGCTTCCTCATCAGCTAGTAGCATATTTAAACTAGCGCCTCCCAATTAATCCCGAGGAGCCGGAAAAGCCTGGCGGGGCATTGGGAACTATGCAATATGGCTCTGTACGTAAAGTGCTCTACTACTACTCTGTAGCTTGTGGCATTGCACGCATGGACTTCACTCCATTATCGGCTCTACTATAAAAGAAATTCCTCTTGACGTGTTTTTTTAAACGAAGGCAAAAGCTTTGCTTCATCTCATTCATAAAGAAGGAACTACTAACAAAATTTGATGAGATCCATTACACCTCCACAAATGAAAGTGAAAAGCCTAGTCTTGCTGAGTATCAAATAACTCAAATGTTCTGCCCCGGAAGTAACTGTCGCTGATAAACAGGCTGCTAGTGTGTGCGTGAGAGGAGCGGTTGAGTAGGCCAGCTACGTGAGAGGAGCGGCTGAATAGAGCACCGAGAGTACCCACTAGGCCACTACGTAGGTGTACTTCCCCTACATTGATAGTACAGTGATGGTTCTAGAGAACAATAGTACCCTCCACTTCCAACTATAGCTCCTTGGCCCTGAGATTCAAGACTTCAAAACTGGTGCACTATACTAGACTAGACTAGAAGTACAGTACATCGCACTACTAGTTGAGAAAAGTAGTACTAGTACTGCTACAGTACGAGTACGTACTCCTCCGTCACATAATGTAAGACATTTTTGACACTAGTTGGCGTGTACAAAAAATGGCAAAAACATACCCAAAATTTCTTAATCCACGCCAAAAACTACTACCTAGTGCCAAAAATTTCTTACTAGTGCTATTATTTACAGTATAATGCAATCCCATAGCGTTCCATAATGCTAGTACTAGTAGTAAATAATAGCCTCACCCCTTCGCTGAGGAACGATCTACAGTTGGAAGGGATGAGGCCCCGCGGTTACTACGCTCTTATCTCCTCCTCGCCAGTTCCCCTCCCCCCAAAGAGAAGGCAGTTCGTCGCTGCTCCCATGGATTCGCCAGGCGGTTCTCCTCCTCGTCGGGGTTGGGAGACCTTGGACGACGATCCCCTGGGAGAAATCGCATGCCGCTCCGACGTCCTCACCGCCGCAAGACTCGGTGCTTCCTGCACTAACTTTTTCAAGACGCTGCTTAAATAGGCTTGGGAAAAGGCCATGCTTGTTGGTCTTCCATGCATCCTCGAGGAGAAGGTTCTTCTATGGGACAATCCTTCGAACAGTCCACCGCTCCCTGGCCATGGTTGCACGTTGACTCCGCTAGAGTTGCCAACGTTGAGAGGTAGTCGGATTTTGTCCGATGAGCAGGTCAGTAATGGAGTTTGATCATGTAGTACTTAGTTATTCCATTTCCATCCCGTAATTTCTCCACTGCCCACCGTCTTATATATAGGTCTGGGTCGGTGCCAACGAAGATTGGCTTACATACCTCCGGCCGGATACCACCATCATTTTGCACAACATCCACAATAGTGCGGCCATTTCAGTAGACCCCTTCTCCACCATTGGGATCGGCCTTCCAGACTGGCTAGGCAAGAATACGTATGATGATGCCTATATGAGATTGAAGAAGATAGCAATTGCAGACCCGCCGACAAACCGACACGGCTACGACGATTACTATCTCATCGCGCCATCAATGCAAGAGGCAGTAACGGCAGTGGCTGGCGCATGTTGGCGGCGGCAGATTTGTACCCCTACAAGTTCGAAGACACCGTGCGCCATCTAGGCCGCATCTTCGCGGTGACAAGCCAGGGTACTTGTTTCATCTGGTTTCCATCCTATGGTACGGGAGATTACAAACGGAATGCACAAACCATCATTTGCATCCCTAACGGTACTCCATTATTTTGCAGGGACCAGTCATCCCCTGATCAAAATAAGATCGCCGATCCTGGATGTGCATTTGCATCCGCGATTCGGTCTAACCTGGAACCTTGTAGCTGACTTTGGCATATTGGGATCAACTATCTTAGCAGTCGTTACCCATGGTACCACTGATGTGCAACATGGTCACACAATCTACCACGATCGGACCATCACCATCTACCCAGGTATTCCATTTTTTAACCCTCTCGCCTTCTCTTTCATTATTGTACTAGTAGTATACTTTGTAGTACTAGTAGGAGTACTTTTTACCTTGGAGGACGCGTGTAGCTAGCTAGGCCCTTGAAGACTTGAACCCACTAGCTGCCACCATTTTTGTTTTTCCATGTCTTACTATCTCATCCATGTAGCCAAGAGTGGCTATATATAATAAGCCGATTATTTTACTTCCTCTATACTGGAGTAGTACTATTTGCTGCATAGTATTACTGACCGTCATATTTCAGCACAACATTATTATGCATGGACCTTGACTATGTACGTCACCATGTGTCTAGATCTGGGATGCCGCATGTACCAGATGAATGGCGCCGAGTACGACCCCCGTGATGCTACGTGGGTGCCGAGGAACACTCTTGGAGAGTACTCGCTTTTCATCGGGGACAGCTACCCCATTGTGAAGCGGATGCCACCTTCCGTGCATGACACGGAAGGCCTGCCGTTCATGAACCATGGTTGTGTCTTCAATGCACACCACCGGATGAAAGACATGCTGGGACACACTATCCCTGATTTATGCCGCCTCAGCTTGGATGAGTCTCCATCGTGTGGAACCGGACTAGAAAGATGCAACAATGGTTCCCATTGCCCACCGCTATGGATCGTGCCATCCATGAAGAACACCTGGGACTGGAACCTGGAGGAGGACATGTAGGCCATCTATAACGTGTAAGTGGAGTACGGTAATTGTGAACGGTAGCACTGTGAATATATGTAGACTAGTCATGCACAAATTTATCACATGAATTGGAGATGAACTTGTGTGGCATACTGGCATTTGTCCTTTAGAATTTATTACTAGTAAATGTGTTATGTGTACGTGCAACTTGTGTGGTTGTTGCACGGGCTCCAACATGCTCTTTGAGAAAAAAAAGGTGGCACAGCTTTGGATATACGTGATGTGGCGGCATCATACAGTAGCATCGTTCGCTATAGTTGTAGTACAGTCCTACTAGGACGACAACTCCTATAAAACCTTACACTTGGATCTTTTCCTCTTCGGGAGGTTCAACAGTTCGTACTCGTGTGAACCTTGCAGTTGGCTCTTTGCCTCTTCGGAAGGTCCAACAATGATGATACTACAGTACAATATGCTTCTGGCAATCTAACACCGATTGAACTACCGCACGTCCACCGCGAGGGCGAGGGCGGGGGAGACGGAGAGGGCGCTGTACTCAAAACCCTCTCCTCGTCCTGTGAACCACCGCGCGCGTGGGCGAGGGAGAGGCGTAGTAAGCAAGCTTCTCCTCGTTCGGCGAGTTGACGGGACACATCAAAGCAGTACTAGTACTAGTAGTAGTAGTCCATACTGCGTCCTTTCCGATTAATATGTCTTAATTTGAAACGAGAAAAATACACTGGCGGTCAACATATGTAACAATACGCTCTTTACGGTCACTATATATAGTTTTGCGGCGATTATACGATCACTTGCTCATCGTAGAGCACCGTATTGCACCCTACTGACCGGCCACATAGTCGACGTGGCACTTTGTTGACTAGTTAAATTGTCACCTGGTTTCTGGGTCCCACCTGTCAGTTGGCAGAGCAAAGAAATCAGTTAAACAAAACTTTACGCAGGCGCGACACGAGTCCAACCCTTGCGCGCAAACCGCCCTGGTTGTGTATGTGAGTGCATGCACGTGTCCTCCCTCGGTCTTCCAACAAAGAGTGTACATCGGCTATAAAACAAAGAGTGTACTACATGATGTACATCTACACTTCCAATGCATTTAGCCTTTAATCTAAATCAATATTGATTGACTAATGCACCAACTTGTGCTGTAGGCTACATGTCTATCCTTAATTACAGCATGCAATGGCCTTCATTTAATCTTCTTATCTCAATGGTCGCATGCACACATAAGTCTGCTACTTTTGGGCGTTAATTATGCCCTGGTCAACATGTAAATCTATAAATGTACAGTCTTTCACGGACGTAGGGAGTAGGTTGATTACTTGAGCGTGAGCGTGTGTGTTGCGTCGTGTGCTGTGTGCCGCATGGGTGTGTGAGTGTTGCATGCGTCCATGTGTACGTGTGAGTGTTGCATGTTGCATGCATGCATGGGGCTTACTCCCTCCCATTGACATGTTCATATTTCAAGCTTCCTCTGTTCCCTCCATATGATGATACCCCCTCTGTTCCCAAATAGTACGGAGTAAAAGCCTCCCTCTGTTCCCAAATACGGAGTATTTATCTTTCTACAGATTTCAACAAGTGACTAGGTACGGAGAAAAATGAGTGAAGTGAGCGTAGAGGCATAGGGATACTGTAGAAAGGAAGTCCTCGCGATCCATTATTCCCCATCTTGGTCAGAGAGAACTATTCAACTAGTCTTCGCAGTGAAGTGACAATACATGCTGCAGCAGATGGGACACGTAATTAATAAGTTGAACCAGCGTGTTGGTGTTACTAAATCATCCTTACCTAGTACTGCCATGATGTTTGCCAGTAGAGGACACTTCCGCAAATACGCCTATGCACCTCTGTCCTCCATTAACTGACATATGGGCCCTGTTGTGGTAGACCCACATGTCATCGGTGTAACTATTTACACTCCGAAGGACGGTATATCCTGTAGTAGTACTAGTAGAATTGAGATTGAATGCACTTTCTTCCCCGTCTTCCACTCTTCTTCCTCCTCTCTTCTTCTTCCTCCTCTCTTCCCCATCGTCGGCCGCACACCATTTACCCCCGCTCACTGCTCGCCCGCCCGCGCCATCTTCCTTGGTAGCTCACGCGTAGCATATCCCACCGCTCACTGCTCGGCCACACAAGGAGAAGCTTCTTCGCTCGCCCGCCCGAATCCACTTCCCCGCTGGCTCGCAGGGACCGAAAACCCCAATGGCAGAACCAACTGACACGCAGAGCCGTGATTGGAATTCCCTCCCTCATGCTCTGTTGCAGCAGATCTATAGTCGTATGGACCTACTCAGCACTGTCCGTCTGGCCGCATGCTCGGTGTCTTTGTACCATCTACTCGCCTACAACCGGCCGGCTTTTTTCAAGACACCCCGCTTGCTGATGGCCGATCCTCGCAGGTGGCCCGGACACCGACTTGACGATCCTATGGAGGTTGTCGTGGTGCCCCTCGACATGCTACCACTACCCGTCCACCTATCCTTCATGCGCGGCCACTACTGGGCGGGCATGAAGGCCAACTGGATCGTCCTCATCCACCACACCGATAGTCCGTGGCTTCTCGTGGATATCTACACCCAGCGAGAGATCACCCTTCCATTGTTGGATACCGCCGCCATCGAGCCTGGCACCACTAGGGAAAGGCCTAGCAGTAGCGCGGGTAAAATGCTTATCAGTAGCGCGGGCAGCCGCGCTACTAATACGGCGCTACAGCTAATGCTTAGCAGCAGCGCGTGTTGAACCGCAGTAGCGGTCATCACAAAAACGTGCGCTGCTAATATCTATAGCACCCTAGTATAAAAGGCGCTACTTCTAAGACCTCACTGCTACTAAAGCCATACCCCGTGCTACTGTTATTAGTTTTTGATTTTTTTCTGCTCCATATTTTGTGCTGCTGAATTTTGTTTAGTGTTTTATACAATAGTCTCTAGCATATCATACACATACGAATCTGATCATATAATACACATACAAATAGTCTCATCAAATTGATCATGTCATCACCATAATCATCATCCAACACAAAATGATGTTTCTCGCCATCATCTCGAAATAGCGATACAAGTTATGAGATGTCTCGAATACTTGCAACTACATTGCCATCCATCTAAAAAATGATATAGACAAGAAGCGCTATCACTATATGAGTGAGAGCAGAACTATGCAGTACATGAGGCGACGGTTATGAGTCCTCTCTTGCATTAGCGTGAACCTCAAGTAACTAGCTTTTGCTTCTTGTCTGCTTTTGAACCATTTATGGCTGGCGCCCGAGAACCGCTCGGATCATTTACCCTACACATAATCATCATTTCCAAATATAACATGTCCAAATATGATATGTCTGAATTCCAAATATGACATCTCCAAATCACATGTCCATATATCACATGTCCACTTCAAATTTGCATATAACAGGAAGAAAAATATAGAACTTGAAGAAAAATGCAAGAAGTTTTTTTTAAATAGCAACAATTGTTTTATCTAAAAAATAGCAATAGTTTGAAACCTAGGCTTCATACAAACTACCACTAAAAAATAGCCACTAATCTATCCTAGGTTTTTTTAACTATGGTTCATAGTACCTAATTGAATAGAGTTCATACTAATTGTAATTAATTAACTAGCACTAAAAATAGCCTAGGGTTCATACTAACTAGCACTAAATAGCTAGGGTTCATACTAATAGAGAGAGAGAGTAGAGAGCAGAGAAGAGGGGAGGGGATTGTGCTTACAGAGGGTGGAGAGAGAGATGGGGTCGGGGGAGACGGCGGCACTGAGCCGCGGCGAGGCGGGGTCGGGGAAGACGGCGGCGAGGCAGGGTCGGGGGAGATGGCGGCGAGGCAGGGTCGGGGGAGACAGTGGCGAGGCGGGGACGAGGAAGACGACGGCGGAGAGCGACGGTAGGGGATGCGGCGAGGTCGAGGTCGAGGAGGAGGAGGCACAGGCATTGAGGGCCGACTTCGGCAGAGAGCGAGGGCAGGGGCTCCGGCGAGGGCGAGGGCAAGGGCTCTGGCGGAGGCGACGAGGGAGAGAAGAGAGAGTGGGGAATTGGGGGAGGAAGCAGAGGAGGGAAGCCTGCACGGGGGGTTATGTCAAAATAGTTTTAGCAGTAGCATGGGAAAAGAAAACGCGCTGCTGCTAAAATATGTAGTAGTAGTAGCGCGCTTCTCACAAACTCGCTACTGCTAAGCTAGGCGCGTCCTGTCGACAAGTTCAAACTTAGCAGTAGCACCCTCCCCTAAAAGCGCGCTACTACTAATTTGATAGCAGTAGCGAGGTTTGTAGAAGGGTGCTACTACTATACCTAGCATGTCGGCAATGGTGTGGCAATTATAGTACTAGCGTGTTTTATTCCTGCCACGCTACTACTAAGTGGATAGTAGTAGCGCCCTTTCTGACCACGCGCTACGGCTAAGTAGCAGTAGCGCCTCATTTTAACACGCGCTACTGGCAAGATTCTATGTATAAGGTTTTCCCTAGCAGTGTCACGGCCCGCCGGACACTCCTGCCTACTACGCATGAGACGCGTCAAGCTTTTGGCTCGACCTCTGTTTGAAGAAAGTTGTAATCTGCGAAGTGCTCACTGTTGGGTTTCGTAGTAATTTCAAGAACTTTCCTAGGCACACGCAAGATCATGGTGATGCATAGCAACGAGAGGGGTAGAGTGTGATCTACGTACCCTTGTAGATCGACAACGGAAGCGTTAACTTGGTTGAAGTAGTCGTACATCTCCACGGCCCGACCGATCAAGCACCGAAACTACGGCACCTCTGAGTTTTAGCACACGTTCAGCTCGATGACGATCCCCTGGACTCCGATCCAGCAAAGTGTCGGGGAAGAGTTCCGTCAGCACGACGGCGTGGTGACGATCTTGATGTACTACCGTCGCAGGGCTTCGCCTAAGCACCGCTACAATATTATCGAGGACTATGGTGGAAGGGGGCACCGCACACGGCTAAGAATATGATCACGTGGATCAACTTGTGTGTCTAGGGGTGCCCCTTGCCTCCGTATATAAAGGATCCAGGGGGGGTGCGGCCGGCCCTAGTAGGAGGCACGCAGGAGGAGTCCTACTCCTACCGGGAGTAGGACTCCCCTCCCTTTCCTTGTCCAAGTAGGAGAGGGGGAAGGAGAGAAGGAAAAGGGGGGGGGGGGCGCCGCCCCTCCCTCCTTGTCCAATTCAGACTAGGGGGAGAGGGGGCACGCTGCCTGCCCTGGCAGCCCCTCCTCTTCTCCACTTTAGGCCCATGAGGCCCATTAACCCCCCAAGGAGTTCCGGTAACCCCCCCGGTGCTCCGGTTTTATCCGAAACTTCCCCGGAACACTTCCGGTGTCCGAATATAGTCGTCCAATATATCAATCTTTATGTCTCGACCATTTCGAGACTCCTCGTTATGTCTGTGATCACATCCGGGACTCCGAACTAGCTTCGGTACATCAAAACTCATAAACTCATAATATAACTGTCATCGAAACCTTAAGCGTGCGGACCCTATGGGTTCGAGAACAATGTAGACATGACCGAGACACGTCTCCGGTCAATAACCAATAGCGGAACCTGGATGCTCATATTGGCTCCTACATATTCTACGAAGATCTTTTATCGGTCAGACCGCATAACAACATACGTTGTTCCCTTTGTCATCGGTATGTTACTTGCCCGAGATTCGATCGTCGGTATCTCAATACCTAGTTCAATCTCGTTACCGGCAAGTCTCTTTACTCGTTCTGTAATACATCATCTCGCAACTAACTCATTAGTTGCAATGCTTGCAAGGCTTATGTGATGTGCATTACCGAGAGGGCCCAGAGATACCTCTCCGACAATCGGAGTGACAAATCCTAATCTCGAAATACGCCAACCCAACATGTACCTTTGGAGACACCTGTAGAGTACCTTTATAATCACCCATTTACATTGTGATGTTTGGTAGCACACAAAGTGTTCTTCCGGCAAATGGGAGTTGCATAATCTCATAGTCATAAGAACATGTATAAGTTATGAAGAAAGCAATAGCAACATACTAAACGATCGGTTCTAAGCTAATGGAATGGGTCATGTCAATCATATCATTCACCTAATGATGTGATCCCGTTAATCAAATAACAACTCTTTGTTCATTGTTAGGAAACATAACCATCTTTGATTAACGAGCTAGTCAAGTAGAGGCATACTAGTGACACTCCGTTTGTCTATGTATTCACACATGTATTATGTTTCCGGTTAATACAATTCTAGCATGAATAATAAACATTTATCATGATATAAGGAAATAAATAATAACTTTATTATTGCCTCTAGGGCATATTTCCTTCACCCACACCATCAGAAGACTACATGGATTACAAGCTCATTGCCTTGTTCAACATGGGATTAGTCTATCTGGAATCCGGTCGCCATACATGGTTATGGCTCATCATCAATCCTGTTGAGGCAACATTTCTGTCTGATGCTATAGTGCACGATGGCATCATTTACGCGGTCGACGCACAGATTGGCTGCGTATACTGGTGGAATCTATCGTCGTGCAATTGTTCTATCTCATCTCATCTTTACCTTATGAATACGACTGCCTGTTCATTTGTTACAAATTTAGAATGCATAGCATGTCTATAACCATATCATTGCTATATGTTTCTCTCATTTGCTAGATTTTTATGACCACACATGTTATTGTTAGAGTTGATATGAGAACAATTGGCATCTAATGATGGTTAGAAAACATATTATGAGCATAACATCATGATTGCTATATGTTACTCTCGTTTACAAGATTTTTATAACGACGCATGTTATTGCTTAGAGTTGATATGAGAACAATAGTAGTAAGTGCTATGGTAGAATATGAGTAGGCGCTGTCATAGCTGTTTTCCTCTCATTGTTACATGATGTTTGAACCATGACATATTGCTAGAATATGAAAGCCATTGGCTTATTTTTTTAACTTGGGGTATGATTATGACCACGGCATTGCAATTCTCTTTCTATTTTTGTCCTTTTATGTGTCACTGTTATAATAATCTTAATTCCACACATACTCTGAACATGATTGTTTATTTTTGTCCTTTTGGTCTCCAATTTGAATTGTTGCAGCAGACGTAAATGCGCTGTCCTTCATGATTCCAGGACCTGGAATCATACCAGCTGATGGGTGATAGTTTATCGCTCGTTCAGCTGACTACTGTTATTTGATGCTCATTCGCACGTACCAAATTGACCAAACCATTACATCAAACCACATGCAGTACAATGTGTGGGGCGTTCGTGACATTGATGGCTATGGATGCTTCGTGTTCGAGAAAGATCCCAGCTCCATTGGGCCAGACGTATTCAACTGGAGGCGGGTTTATAGCCTCGGCAACCACTCCTTGTTCCTCGGGCTCAATTATCCGATCATCCAACCAATCATCGATCATATCACCGTGGATGATTACTGTGCTATGCAACTTCCATTAGCGAGGAGGGGGCTATGTTTACACATCATACCATGGGTTTCATGAATCACCATATCCAGAGATTCGTCGACACAGCTTGTTGCCAGATAATCTTCAGTGTGTGAAAGGCATCAAGCTTCCATGCGATTGATGGCTTTTGCAAACCCGACATGCGGCGATGTGGTTCATGCCAACAGCAAATATGCACAACTTGATTCGTGCTGATATCTAGACTGAGCCATATATTCTGCTGCTGTAGCACGACCCTCTTTTGTTGGATATTATGTACTGTTGTTAGTTTGAAGCACTCCTCTGGTTTGAAGGGTAGATACCTTCCTGGGATGAAGTGCATCCTAACTCACCTGCGTAGGATGTACTGATAATGATGATGGAGATGCTGTGCAGAAGCCATATATATATATATATATATATCAGTTAGGCTTCAGGTGCGTACTTGTTAGTTAAACCTATGTATAAATTGTGACACTAAATACGACTAGTAAGTACTACAGTAGCAGTACTAGTATACGTCGGTCAAATTATTCATCATGTCCACACATTGAATTGACATGACAACACGCTGCGCATGAGGTGACACAAGAATCCCGGCGGCGTGTTCGGGTATTCTGGACTTCAGATTTGGCGTACCACTTATCTGTCGAAATATTTCATCATTCACTTAAAACAGTCGATTGATCATACATTGAGTACCATATAACTGGAATTACCAATGCAAGTCGAAGAAGGAGTCGCCGGTGCTGCCGGCTGGCGTCAAGTACGATCCCACAGATCAGGAGCTGATCGAGCACCTTGAGGCCGAAGTGAGTGCCGACAGCGCGAGATTTCAGTCTCTCATCGATTTGTTCATACCAACCATCGACAGCGAGCACGACATATGCTACACCCAACCTGAGAAACTTCCAGGTAAGACACCGATCGGCCGTCTACTTGCACAAACATATTCCTTTGTTTATAGCTCTATTTTTCTTTTTAGACGCAGACCTGGTGAAGTAATTACAATTTGACAGTTAATAAAAAGTGAAACAAGTGACTACAACATGCCAAAGATGTTATGAAAATGCCAACTAGGTACACTAAAACCTGTATTCCACAATACTGCAGGTATCACACTGAGTGGCCTAAGGAAGCATTTCTTCCAGCGCAATTCCAGGGCGTTCAAAAGGGGCACGTGGACGCGTTGAAAGATACAGTCGGAGTGCGGCATGCATGCGATGTGGCACAAGACCGGCAATACCTTGCCGGTGATGGTCAATGGCCAGCAGACGGGCAGCAAAAAAGGTTCTTGTGCTGCACACCAACAAGAACTTCGACCAGCAGAGGACCAACTGGGTGATGCACCAGTACCACCTCGGGGACCTGGAGCAAGAGAAGGAGCGGGAGCTGGTCCTCTGCAAGATTTTCTACAACACGAACACTAGGGCCAGGAGTAAAAAGATTATAAGTTAGTTTGGTATTGGTAGTTGTACTACCTTGTCGTCCGCAAGTTGGTATTGTTGTTAACGATCTTTTGGTATGAACTTGCATTTGCTTCCAACCATCATGCTGAGGGTCGACGTGGATATAAAGCTGAATCATTTGTTTCAAAACGAATTTTCAGGCACCTGATTTTTATTTGATGGGTAGCATAAGCACCCGCCGTTCAAATTCCTAGTTCTCCAATTTTTTCGAAACAAGTGCATGCACTTATTATCACGATAAAAAACAATATCCGTGCTGCAACCAAGTTATCAGTCTGTACTTGCAGAATTCTCTCGTTTATTGAGCACATTTTTTTTTCAGGTCGAGCAAGCTTCAACTGGGCTGTAGACTGCCCAGGGTTGGTTTTGTTTTTAACAGGCCCAGCCCATGACGACAACGGGGCACAAAGATCCAGCAGGTATCTACTGGCCTCTGGCCCGCTAGCGTTAGTTATATTTTTTCTTACAACATCCGCAGGCAGTTTATTTTACTGAATCAAACACACAGCCCAGTTCTAGTTTCCTCTAGAAACGCATGTCCTACATCCATTTTCTAATCTCTACCTATAGTTTTACTAGTTCATATACACATATCATTACATTGAAAACGCATAAATTCCCTTTTCATATTTACATCCTTATTTTTGTTGTTTTTTCCCACCCAGCGCTGATTTTTTACCACTGGTTTTCCCTTAAACCAACTCAATTGTCCCACGTCTTATTTGCTTACAAAAACAAAATGATTTTTTTGGCAAATCAACAAGTTCTTAAAAAATGTTTATCATTTCGGGATAACAACATGCCGGGAGCTTTTGCTTCAACGGAACAAGCCCTAGGGCTTGCCGGAGCAGACTGCTCCTCAGCGCCTTCGGTGTTGATCTTGGGGACCTTCTTGGCGGCGGCTTCGGGAAGCTCTGCCGGCAGGTAGTCACCAGGAATCAACTTCCTCTTCTTGCTTTGTCCAGTTGATGGTGTCACGGACGGTTGAGTCAGCTTGAGCACAAAGGTCCCTGGTTCCACAGGTAACTTAAGTGCGGCGCACTTTGACAGGCCATCTGCAATGGCGTTCTGAGTTCTCGGAACGTGCTCCATTTGTAGGCCGTCAAAGCGCTCTTCTAGCTTTCTCACTTCGTCGACGTAAGCTTCCATCAACGGACTCTGATAATTCTTGTTTACTTGGCGGACGACAGGCTGTGAGTCACCCCTGACAATGAGCTTCTTAATCCCAAGGTCTACCGCGATCCTGAGACCGGCAAGCAATCCCTCATACTCTGCAGTATTGTTTGTTGCTTGCTCCTTGGGAAAGTGCATCTGGACTATGTACTTGAGGTGCTCTCCGGTGGGCGCGATAAGCAGCACACCAGCGTCGGCGCCTTGCAGCAAGAAGGCACCGTCAAAGTACATCAGCCACTCTTTGCTCGCTTCTTTGTCGGGGATGCTCGTCTCCGGAATTTCTTCGTCCGGAGTTGGCGTCCATTCCGCTATGAATTCTGCCAATGCTCTGCTCTGGATAGTTGAAGTGCTTTCAAACTTGAGACCAAAGCTTGACAGTTCCAGTGCCCACTCAACAATCCTGCCTGTCGCTTCAGGATTCTGAAGTATCCTCTTTCAGCGGAAAGCGAGTGACCACTGTGATCTCATGTTCTTGGAAGTAATGGCGCAGCTTTCTCGAGGCCATGAGAAGGCCGAAAAGCAGTTTCTGCACACCAGAGTACCTTGACCTAGCCCCCTGCAAGAGGGAACTGACAAAGTAAACTGGGCGCTGCACCGTTTTCTTCCGTATCTCCTTGTGTATCAACGCGGGTTCATCTTTGTCGGGACCAGAGCTTGTCGGGGAAGCCCCCTGCTTGTCGCTGGATGCGCTTGCCGCGGTTGCTGGCTCATCATCCGCCTCCCTCTCTGCCACTAACGCAGCACTAACCACTTGATTGGTTGCCGCTATGTACAGCAGCAACTTCTCTTGTGGCTTAGGCGCGACAAGTATTGGAGGGGAGGACAGGTATCTCTTCAGGTCTTGCAGCGCAGCCTCCGCTTCCGGAGTCCATTTCATCGGACCTGCCTTTTTCAATAATTTGAAAAATGGCAGGGCGCGCTCAGCAGACCGAGAGATGAACCTGCTGAGAGCAGCCACGCAACCGGCAAGTTTCTGTACATCCTTGACGCGCTTCGGTGCTTCAATCTGCTCAATGGCCTTGATCTTGTCGGGATTGGCTTCAATCCCCCGCTGAGACACGAAGAACCCGAGAAGCATGCCGGAGGGAACTCCAAACACACACTTCTCTGGGTTGAGCTTGAGGCTGATCTTGCGCAGATTTGCAAAAGTCTCGTCCAAGTCTTGGATCAGGGTTGCTCTGTCCTTGCTCTTGACCACTATATCATCCATGTAGGCTTCCACATTTCTGTGTATTTGTGGCTCAAGAGCAATATGGACTACTCTTTCAAATGTCGAACCAGCATTCTTTAATCCAAAAGGCATCCGTACGAAGCAGTACGTGCCAGATGGAGTAATAAATGCGGTCTTCTCTTCATCCTCCTCTGCCATGAAGATCTGATGATACCCGGAGTACGCATCAAGAAACGAAAGCAAATCACATCCAGCCGTGGAGTCAACAATCTGGTCAATGCGCGGCAAAGGAAATGGGTCTTTGGGACAAGCTTTGTTAACATCGGTGAAATCGATGCAAAGCCTCCATTTCCCGTTTGCCTTGCGCACGACTACAGGATTGGCCAACCACGTGGGATGGAGCACTCCTCTGACGAGGCCTGCTGCTTCCAGTTTCTTGATTTCCTCCGCAATGAATTCTTGGCGCTCCACCGCCTGCTTCCGGACTTTCTGCTTGACGGGCCGCGCATGAGGACAGACGGCAAGGTGGTGCTCAATCACTTTCCTGGGAACACCGGGGATGTCGGACGGTTGCCATGCAAACACGTCGACGTTCGCCCGCAGGAAAGCAATGAGCGCGCTTTCCTATTTAGGGTCAAGCGTGGCACTGATGGTAAAGGTACCACCAGCGCCATCCTCCTTGGCGGACACCTTCTTCGTCTCTGGCGGAGCCGCCATCGTCTTCTTGTGCTTGC
Source organism: Triticum urartu (assembly GCF_003073215.2). Taxonomy (NCBI): domain Eukaryota; kingdom Viridiplantae; phylum Streptophyta; class Magnoliopsida; order Poales; family Poaceae; genus Triticum; species Triticum urartu. The sequence continues at coordinate 43,491,095 of NC_053024.1, forward strand.
CGGTGAAGCTCGATGGTGCGTCCTCGACGGCAGCGCAGCACTCCGAAGAGGCGCGCTTGCCGGAGTGGGCACCAGAGCTTTTGCCGGACTTGGTCTTCTTGCCGGTGGAGCTCGATGGTGCGTCCTCGACGGCAGCGCAGCACTCTGAAGAGGTGCGCTTGCCGGAGTGGGCATCAGAGCTCTTGCCGGACTTGGTCTTCTTGGTCCCGGGAGCTTCAGCGGCAAGTGGATCGCGGTCTGCCGTGGCTGCTGCTTCCCGGTAGATCTTGTCGGCACAGATAAGAGCGTCCTTCTTGTTGCCAGGGACAGAAATGACGCTTATCGGGCCTGGCATCTTCAGCACGTTATACGCGTAGTGAGAGGCCGCCATGAACTTGGCGAGTGCTGGACGGCTAAGTATCCCGTTATAAGGCAATGGGATATCGGCAACGTCGAACGTGATCCTCTCAGTCCTGAAGTTTAACTCGTTGCCGAATGTTACCGGCAGCGTGACCTTCCCCTTCGGCTTGCTCCTTCCCGGGTTGATTCCTTGGAATGTGCCGGTCTCTTCGAGCTCGCCGTCAGGGATCTGGAGTTTTCGGAGCACAGCGGAGGAGATCAGGTTTAAGCTGGCCCCGCCGTCGACTAGCATCTTGGTGACCTTGAGGTTGTGGATGGTAGGTGAAACCAACATCGGCAGACACCCGACCGCGGTTGTGCGATCAGGGTGGTCCTCAATGTCAAAGATGATAGGCGTGCTGGACCACTTCAGAAGCTTGCGCGATTCGATGGGTGGTTCCGCTGCATTGACTTCCCGGACCCACTGTTTGAGTTGGCGGTGCGAGGTATGCAGGGAAGCACCCCCATCAACGCACAAGACCTCTGTGGCTTTCTGAAACTCCTGCTCACTGGTCTCAACGTCATCCATGTCTTCATCCTCACCGTCGTCTTTGTCGTTGTCGCGACCGCGGGGAGGTCTGTCTCCTTGCCGCTGCTTGGCCTTACCGCGGCGTCCTTCCTGGCCGGTGCGCTTCTGGCCAGGTTTCTCGGCACCCCCTTGGGCTCTCTCCTTGTCGCGCCGCTCGTACTCAGCCCTCTGTTGCTGGACGAGCTGCTCGACCTTCTTGCAGCTCTAGAGGTCATGGCCCTTGGTGCGGTGAATCTTACAGTATTGCTTGCCGGAGCCGTCCCGCTTGTCGGCGACCGCCACAGCCTGACAGTTGGTGCATGCGGCAACTTCCTTGCCGGAGCTACCAACTGTAGCCTTCGTGGCGTCACCTTCATTGCCGGACTGCTCAACGACTAGCACCTCGTTGTTCTGCTTCTTCCTGTTGTTGCGCCGCCGGCTTCTCTTTGCCGGGGCGGCATCCTCACTGTCAGATCCTCCTGCTCCAGTGCTTTCTCCGGGGAATTTCCTTCCCTCCTCAGCGCGTGCACACCTATCGGCCAGGGCATAAAGCTCGCTGACGTCCCGAATCTTGCACATCGCCAACTCCTCCCGCATCTTGCGGTTACGCACGTTCTGATGGAACGCGCTGATTACCGCGGCAGGGTGGATATTTGGGATGTTGTGGTGAACACGGCTGAACCTCTGGATGTACTGGCGCAGGGGCTCTCCTTCCTTCTGGACGAGCAGATGAAGATCGCTCTCTTGGCCATGAGGTTTGTAGCCGCCTGTGAAGGCGCCAACAAACTGATGGCACAGCTCGGCCCAGGAGGATATGGAGTTGTCCGGCAAGTGCATGAGCCAGGACCTGACGTTGGGCTTAAGCACCAGCGGGAAGTAGTTGGCAAGGATCTTGTCGTCTCGTCCCCCAGCAGCCTGCACCGCGATGGTGTAGATGCTGAGGAACTCCGACGGATGCAACTTGCCGTCGTACTTCTCTGGTACATCTGGCTTGATGTTCTTCGTACTGGGCCACTGGACTTGCCGCAGCTCACGAGTGAACGCAGGGCAACCTACCGGGTACAGCAAGTCGCCTGGTTCCCCTGGCGCATGCATGTCAACAGAGGGCCCAGCGCGCTGGTCTGACTGACGTCGCGCTTCTCTCCGGCGCTCGATGCGAGTACGAGCGCCTTCCCGCTGCCGTTCTTGAAGAACTTGGCGCTGATCGCGACGAGCCCGGGGATCAGACGACGCGGTGGAGTCGCTGTCGAGGTGGATCCGGCGAGTCGGCGATCTTGGCCTTCGGGGTGGGGAGTGCACAGTAGTTGCACCCCCACCAGTCTTGTCTCCACCGGTTCGCGCCTGGCTGACTCGCTGCGGCTGCGATGTGGTCGGCTGCCGAGGAGTGTCGCCGTCGGCGAAGCCGATGAGACTCTGGATAGTGGCCCTCCAGTCGTCGATCTTGTCCGCCGCCGGAGGGTAGTCTAGGAGCAGCTGAGCTCGCGCCAGGGCTTCGGCTGCGGTGGCGGGCGGCGGTAGCGAACGGTGCGAGGAGCGGGATAAGCTCGGACTTCTAACCACGTTAGAAGGAGCAGTATCCCGTCCAGGCGACCGTGTCTCGCTCACGCCAGCAGGTTGACGTGCATGGTGGTCCGGAGCGCTCCGAGATCCACCAGCGCGATCCGGATCCAGCGAGCGCATGGCACTGTGAACACCATGACGCTGCCGGTCCCGCGCCTCCTGAGTTGGGCGCCGTGCATGCACGGACGCCGAGGTCTTGGAGTGCGCCCGGTCGTTGTGGGAGCCAGCAACGCCGCTGATGGGCAGCGCAGCCTTGCCCTGGGACCTGGCAGCACCGAGAGTTCCCTCGTCGATGCGTTCCCTTCCGCCGGCGCCTGCCCCACCATCCGTTTGCTCCGGCGGTGGGTGGCTCGGCGCGGACGGGGCAGCTGCCTCCGAAACCTTCTTCTTCGGCGGCATGTTGATGAAGATGGCGAAGATCGATGAAGAAGATGAAGATCTAGCCCGCGAGAACACCGGATCTGATTCACACCACTTCGATGCCCCCTACCTGGCGCGCCAGAGATGCCGGGGCTGCTGATCCACGGGCACCTATGGGACCGGCGGACCGGGTCCCTTTTGGTTCGGCGGGGGGCGGAGGTCGCACAAAGAGTAGATCGAGGCGAAGCACGCGGGCGGTTTGGTCGTGCGAGGAGTAAATGGAAGCGAGGTACGCGAGCGATTTACCCAGGTTCGGGCCGCACGGATGCGTAAAACCCTACTCCTGCTTTGTGGATTGGTATTGATTTCTAGCTCGGGAGCGAGATCGAGCGTGAGTGTGTGGAATTGCTGAACCCCCCTCTACGTTGCCCCGGGCCTCCTTTTATATGCTCAAGGGGTTACCGACATAGGGCAACGGAGGGCAAAAGTGGAAAAGGGTGCCGTGGGTAGGCACAGCTAGGTGCTGTAGTAGGCACAGCTAGCGGCTACAGTGTTATCATACCTAACCCTGACGGCAGGGGACAAGGGCATTAAATGCCCGTCTGTGTTGCCTAGACAGCACCGAAAGGGACCGCTAGGGACGCCACCGTCTTGCCACGATGGTTGTCTTGTCAGCGCCTGCGTGCCACCGCACGCCCCTAGCTGCACAGCCTCCTGCCACGTGCGCTTGGGAGGGGCCCCGGAGCGACACGTGGGTGGATGTGCTGGAGCGCGGGCGTGGAGTGGGGGCTTGCCGCGGCAAGCGCCTTGCCGCGGCCGTCGACTTGTCGCTTCCGGGAGCTTGTCGCTCACCGGGCCTTGCCGGGGCGCGTAGCGCACCGCGGCAAGTTCCTTGGAATGCCTTGGATGGCCTTCCCGGCAAGCGCCTCTTGCCGGGACCTTGGGATGCTTCTGATGGCCTTCCCGGCAAGCTCCTCTTGCCGGGGTCTTGCCTTCTTCCCGGCAAGCTCCTCTTGCCGGGGTCTTGTCTTGAGTACTTTGTTCTTGAATGGTCTTCAAAGTAGCCGCGGAGGGTCTTGGCGGTCACCCGGCGAGCCTTGCCGCGGGACGCTGCAACTGCCCGTGCACAAGTTCGGGGTACTAAGGGTACCCCTACTTTAGTACACCGACACAACAGTTCGGACTCCTCCGAAATATGCAAAATAAGGTTGAACTTTTTGACCGTGGTCCTGGGCAGAAAATGGGCTGTAATAAATTACTTAAGAATTAGCAAATGGGCTGCAAATTATAAAAAATAGCAAATGGGCTTTATGTTGTGTGCCACAGATTTGGAGGCTGACTTGTGGGCCTACTAAGTTCATGCATACACAAGGTTTCTCAAAAAAGAAACTTAGTCAACAATCGACTCTACCAGCGTCACACCATTAGATGTCAATCTAACGGCAATCGTGCTTCTTCAGTCTCTGATCTTCCTGCCCCAGCCGCCCAAACCAGTGCCGTTGGAACCGCCTGCTCCCGCCTCCCATGGCCGGCAGTGCTGCCGGGCAGGCCTCACGGCCCCATCATACTCGCATCCCTGGCCTATCTATCCCTCTACTCACCCACACCTCCTATTATTTTCCGGCGACGGCAGTCGAACCAGTCAACCCTCATACTCTCCACCGCGTGGGCAGCCACTGCCGTGTCTTCCCCGGCTCCGTGTCGTTCCCCTCGTACGCCTCGCCGTTGCCCACCGCCCTGGTACTCTCGGCGCGGCATGGTCAACGATGTCCATCCAACGGCCGTAGTGCTTCTTCAACCTCTGGTCTTCTTGCCCCAGCCGCCCAAAGCAGCGTTGGTCGTGCCGCATGCTCCTACCTCCCGTGGTCGGCTTTGCTGCCGCGGAGGCCTCACCGTCCCCATACTACTCCCACCACTGGCCAGGCCATCCCTCCACCCACCCACTCCCCCTGTTATTCCGTAGCGATGGTAGCCTCACACCGCAGCCGAACTAGTGAACCCTCGTACTCCTCTCCGCGTGGGCATCCACTGCCGCGTCTTCCCCGGCTCCGCGTCGTCCCCTTCCTAGGCCTCGCCGTCGTCCACCGCCGTGGTGCTCTCGGCACTGCGTGGTCAATGTGGTCAACGACCGACTTCCATCGGAATAGTACTATACGTGGAGAGGCTGACAGCTGGGTCCACGACAGCCGCAAGGAAGGGCCTCCTTATTATGCGCAAAATAGTTATTCCTCCACCTGACAGCAGGGACCCACCGGGCGGGTCACCAGTATTTCGTGAAAAAAACGTTTCCCCTGACTGCTGGGACTCACCGGACGGGCCACCGTATTTCATGAAAAAAACATTTGCCCCTGACTGCTGGGACCCACCGGACGGACCACCGTATTTCGCAAAAAAACGTTCCCCCCGCTGTTAGCTCGGACCCACCGGACGTGCCTCCTTATTACGCACAGAAAAATGAATACTCCCCCTGCTAGCTGGGACTCACCATGGTGGGAGGCTGACTTGTGGGCCTACTAAGTTGACGGGGACGGAGGGCTTTGTCAACTTAGTCAATATGAACGATTCTAGCTCTAGTGACCGTACGATGTCCATCCAACGGCCGTCATGCTTCTTCAATCTCTGCTCTTCCTACTCCAGCCGCTCAAACAAGCGCCGGCGGGACTGCCTGCTCCCTCCTCCCCGCGGCCGGCTCTGCTGCCGCGCAGGCCTCACCGGCCCACCGTACTCCCATCGCTGGCCTAGCCATCCCTCTACTCACCCACACCTACTGTTATTCTCCGGCGACGGAAGACGAACCAGTAAACCCTCGTACAGTCGTACTCCCCTCCGCGTGGGAAACAACTGCCGAGTCTTCCCTGTCTCCGTCTCATTCCCTTCCTAGGCCTCGCCGTCGTCCACCGCCCTGGTGCCCTCGGCGCGGCCTGGTCAACATGGTCAATGGCCGACATGCATCTGAAGTGGACTGTACATGGAGAGGACGATAGCTGGGTCCACGGCCGCATGCAAGGAAATGCCTCCTTATTACGCGCAAAATAATGATTCCTCCACCTGACATCAGGGACCCACCGGAAGGGCCTCTGTATTTCGCGAAAAAAACGTTACCGCCGCTGACAGCTGGGACCCACCAGCTATATCTTTGCACGCAAGGAAGTGCCTCCTTATTACGCACAAAAAAAAGGAATACTCCCCCTGTTAGCTAGGACCCAGTATAGTGGCAGGCTGACTTGTGGGCCTACTAAGTTGACGGGGACGGAGGGCTTTGTCAACTTAGTCAATATGCATGATTCTAGCTCCAGTGACCGTACGATGTCCATCCAACGACCGTAGCGCTTCTTCAACCTCTGGTCTTCTTGCTCCAGCCGCCCAAACCAGCACCGGTCGTGCCTCGTGCTCCTGCCTCCCGTGGCCGGCTGTGATTCGGCGGAGGCCTCACCGCCCCCTACTACTCCCACCGCTGGCCAAGCCATCCCTCAACTCACCCAAACCCCTGTTATTCTGCGGCGTCGGCAGCCTCACACCACAGCAAACCAGTGAACCCTCGTACTCCTCTACGCGTGGGCATCCACTACCGTGTCTTCTCCGGCTCCGCGTCATCCCCTTCCTAGGCGTCGCCATCGTCCACCGCCCTGATGCTCTCGGCGCGGCGTGGTCAACATGGTCAAGGAACGGTTTCCATCGGACGTGGACTGTACGTGGAGAGGCTAATAGCTGGGTCCACGGCCGCAGCAAGGAAGTGTCTCCTTATTACGTGCAAAATAATTATTTCTCCACCTGACAATGGGGACCCACTGGACGGGCCACCGTATTTCGTGAAATAACGTTTGCCCCTGACTACTGGGACCCACCAGCTACATCTTCGCACGCAAGGAAGTGCGTCCGGACAAAAAAAAACGATTAGCCCCCCTGACTGCTGGGACCCACCAGCTACATCTTCACAGGCAAGGAAGTGCATGACAGTCGGGACCCACCTGGTCGAAGCATACGTAGCGTTGTCATTCTGGTCGCAAACGTGTACGTACATATATACTGGTGGATGTAGAGGCGCGCACGTGTCGTAGTAGAGGCGCGTACGTGTCGTAGTAGAGGCGCGCATGTAGCATGTACACGTACGTACAGCGGCCAGGGTGCAAGAAAGAAAATGCGGCCACGCATGTGTACATACGGGCGGGGTCTCGAACGCCTACTCGCGCATACGTAGGGCCAGGGCTCGTGGGCATGGCTAGGTCAGAACGGACAAACAACGTCGTTGTCGTGTTCATGGGGAGGCAACGGAATGTGTCGTGTTCATGGGGAGGCAGCGGAATGAGTCATGTTCATCGGGAGGCAACGGAACGCGTGGGAGCCAACCGGCTGGGTCGGAACGGAATGCGTGGTCGTGTTCATCGAGAGGGCTTGGACGGAACAGGCGATGGAAAAGAGGCCTGGCGTACCGCACAACGGAGGAAACGGACCTCCTACGTTCGGAATGGGGTGCTGTTGATCGGGAGGGGTCTGGCGTACCGCAAAACGGAGGAAACGGACGTCCTATGGTCGAAACGAGGGTCCTGTTGATCGGGAGGGGTGTGGCGTACCGCAAAACGGACGAAACGGACTTGTGTTGGAGCGCTACGGTCGAAACAGGGGTCCTGTTCATCAGGAGGGGTGTGGCGTACCGCAAAACGGGACTCCACGGGATACTGTTCATCTCCACCGTTGACCTCCTCCAGCCTCCACGGGCTCCTGTTCATCCAGCCTCCACCGCGCGCTACTCCACTGGCTACTGTTCAACCACCCCTCCACTTTCTACTGTTCATCCAGCCCTCCACACCACAGGGTCCTGTTCAACCACCCTTCCACCGTATACTTCATCCAACCCTCCACCACACCATGGGGTCCTGTTCATCCAGAGGCAACGCCACCGCTCACTGTTCATCCAAACCCCCCCGCAACGCTCACTGTTCATCCCAGAGACAGCATCGATCGACTTCAGTTAGCAGCAGTAGAAAAGGAATCGCTCGATCGAGTTCAGTTAACAGCCATTGATCGATCGCCCGAGTTCAGTAACGCGTAGCCTGCAGTGCAATCGCTCGGGTTCAGTTAGAGCCCAACGCCTCGCTCGGATTCAGTTAGAGCCAACGCCTCGCACACACACGCGTACGTGTATGAGAGAAACACGCATCGCTCGGCCCCCGACCTCCCACCGAAACCGGGAACTCCCCGAAATTTTCCTCCCCCTCGCTTCTACCATGGTTTTTTCCGTCATGGACGGCCCAAAGAATGTCATGCAGCTGCGTCTCCGGCCCGCCCAGGACGAAAAGCCCATTTTCTATCATAGAAGTAGGAGCCCACCACATCTATAATGATACCGGGTTTTGTCACAATTATCGTCATAGAAGTGTCATATGTATGACAGAAAAAAATTCGTTCGGCCCAAAATGTCACGGATGTGTTTTTTTTTTGTAGTGAACCCACTAACATGCAGTACTATTTTGCGATCATCAACGCTAACATCAGTCGCGGCCATATCATCCTCTCCTCCTTGAAACGAAATCGTCCTCGGTTTCGAATCAATCTCTTCAAAAATATTTTTATTTACAATTTGAACGATGCTTGGAAAATTTTCAGCGGCTTCAACCTTCTTCTTCTTTACTTCCGATGCAGCTTGAGCAATATCCCGCTTCTTGCGATTAGCCATATACTTCTCTGATGTGTGCGAATCAATTGGTACGTATTGTCCTCCACGAACAACAGAAAATTCGCTACACTCGTTGAAGTTTTTATGAGCATCAGGAAATTACAAGTCCCAGGTTGCTGCAAGCATGACAACCCGGCACTTGAGGGCTACATATATGGAATACTCAGTTTATGACCAGTGATGAACAAACTGGATTTCTTCAAGATTTTAACATTTATATTGAAGCAAGTCTTAAGCAGTTACTACGCTCCCTTGTTAAGACTTGGGGGCTACAAGTGATATGCATACAAAGAATGTATATTTTCAAGCTTGATGTTAACTACAATTATGACCCGGTGCCATCAATATTTATAAACCCGCAATTTTTGCAATGATAAACCCGCAAGTTCTACATTCTTAAACTGGCCGAAGATCAGATGAGTATTTCAAAGACCAATATTTTTGTTAAGCATTGGGAGCTGAGTCAAAGGAGTTATTCTTCACAATATTTCTCTGTGACAAACTAATGTCAGCAAATTGATTATGAAGCTGGCCTATTGACCCGAATTTTCTAGAAGAAGAAAATGACAAGGACTTAAGGATGATCAGGATCAGTTTAACATGGATAAATCCAAATTAAGCTGGGGGCTAATATCAGGGATATACTCCGCGGTATGACCCGGCAGGAGTCATAACCCGGCTGGGACTTGGTAATCCGGCGGATGGTAAACCAGCAGGCAGTTAAGACAGATAGTTAAGACAGATGGCTAAGACAGACGGTAAACCGACAGGTGGTAAACCGACAGGTGTTAAGTTAGATGATAACCCGACAGGTGTTAAGACAATCATAAACCGACAGACCATCATAAACCGGCAGATCATCATAAACCGGCAGACCATCCTAAACCGGCAGACAGTGATAACTGGTTGACAATCATAACCCGGCGGACAATCATAAACCGACAGACAGTGATAACTGGTTGACAGTCATAACCCGACAGCCAATGATAACTGGTTGACAGTCATAACTCGGCAGATTGAGTCGCTTGGAGTTATGAATCCCGAGACGTTATGAAACCCAAGACGTTAAGAAGCCCATGAGGAGAAGTCAGAATAGTCTAAGTCTTAATCCGGGTTGGACTCTATATGTAACCCGCCCCTTCAACATATATAAGGAGGGGCAGGGCACCTCAAGAGGGAGAAAAAAGAATCTTAGGCCTAGACATAACTGGGAGAGCCGGTTTACGGCGACCCCCCCATGATGATAATGAGACCTAGCCACAAACATCATGTAGGGTTGTTACCGGATGATGTTTCCCGGGGCCCGAAGCTGTCTAAATCCTTGTCTTGTGTTGCGTCTCTCGATTCCGCTCAACCCCTCTGAAGCTACCGCATAGATGCCTTGGCCTCACGACTAAGTCCTCACACTAGGACATCTGCCGTGATAATTTCACGACAGTTGGCGCCCACCGTGGGGCAAGCGCACGGTGGTGATGACTTCTTGGAGGGATCTTTCTTAGGGTTTCAAAAGGTTCACAAATTTCTAGATGAACAAGATCATCAGAGAAGATCAAAAGTTTACCAGATCTGAAGGATGTGAATCGCCAAACATGCACAAGATTAAAGTTTCAGTCGGGCTATCAGATCAGATTATGGGTCAAAATAACCCATGACCCGGAAGCAGTTTCCGCCATCAAGCCACCCCGATCACGTCTCAAGTGGCCTCTGCCTTCATGGCCTTTCTCCGGGTTACTTCCGTTGCTTCGGCCGGATCAAGTCGCCGTCGTCGCCGGATTGAGCCGGGTTGAGCCGGCTGTGTCACTGCAAGCCACCGCCATGGTTCAAACCGCCACCCGCGCCTCGGTGCTAAGTCGCCAAATCGCCATCGCCCCCGCCGCTGTGGTTAAGCCGGCCCCGTCTCTGCTTCCGTGGCTGATGCCATTGCCGATTCGCCTTAAAACCGGCCTCGCCTCGGTTCAACGTTGAGTCGCAACACCGCCTGCAAGAGGTCGTGACCGACAGGAGTTCTGTACGCGTACAGGATTCACCGAGTTATTCTTGGCCAAAAATAAGTGCAAGATAAGCCGCCCCCTCCACTTTGTGGCCGAGTGACGCACCTCCGTCGCTTTCATTGAGCCGCCTCGCTCCGTGGACGTCGCGAAGCCTGCTCGGCGGCGGAGAGGCGACGGGCCTCGCGGCCGCCTCTGTTGTGGTCTCGCATGTCCGCTTTAAGCGCCGCCCTGCCACGTTGCCGTTGCCCTCGCGCGTGCCTCCGCTGTAGCCGGCTCTCTGCTGCTACACACCGCCTCAACCTGGTGTCGTTGTGCCGCCCCGCCCCGATGGTTCTTTGTCCGCCTGCGATCCGCCAACTTCGCAGAGCGCTTCTTTACCTACAAACTGCCGCCGCGTCCAGCCTTTATTGCGAGCTGTCGTTGCTGTGCCTTACTGGCTCTCCGCCTCGCGGCGTTGCCACGCCAGGTCGACCGCAATGTCAAGCCGCTGCAACCGGAGATGGGCTCGTAGGCGTGGACTCGGAGGAGATGGGCTCGTAGACGTGGACTTGAAGTCAACCGCTCCGATTCATCTCCACCACGGACGTCTGCTTCAAGCGGCCACTAGGACTCGCCTCTGCCCTGGCCTGTCGGCGAACCGCCGCTGCCTCACTGCCAAACCGCCGTAAATCACAGCTGCACGCAGAGCCGCCGGGGCTGCGCCCGCGAGCTGCCAGCCAGCATGATGGATTAAAAGTATTGTTCTACGACTCGGGAGCGGATTGTTCGCGGGTTCTGACTCCTAAGAATCGCCCCATTGACGACTCGGCCTCTGCTTTGTGGCCGAGTTTCCCGCAGCGAGCAAGCTGCCGACGAGCCACCTCCCCAATGGCGAGTCAACGCCAAGCCACGCCTGGCTTCACCCCAAACCGCCGCCGGGCCTCGCTGCTGCGACCGCGACTCCGCCTAGCCGATGAACCAGTTTACAATTACAGAGCTACCGCGTTCGTCTTTGAACCGCCGTTGCGGTGTAACCACCTTGCCACTCCTCCATGAGTCGCCGCCGTATCTCGCTTCAGCTCTGTTGACCCGCCGGGTTACACCGAGGGCTGCTGTTGTCACTCGCCCCGCAGCCTTGAATCGGCCTCGCCTCTGCTTCAGCCCGCCGCCGAGTGTTGACTTGGGCTGCTGCCCCTGCGGCCTCATGCTGCCCCGTATCCTCACGCTAATCCGGACTCCGTCGAGCCGACGTCCTAGCGAGTCATCATATCACACTTTTGGAGATCGATTCTAATGATCATCAGCGAGTAAGGGACATCTGGGCAAAATAAAACTTAATGATTACGTTCAGTGGCTGAGAGAACAAGGGAAATAAGAATGTGATAGCAGGAGTTACCAGCATCAGTCAGAAGATGTGCGTACAAGGATTTTGAACCATTCAGCCCGGTTTTAAGAATGACTACACTGACCAAGTCACACATCAGGAAGGATGAGGTGTTGAAAGGAAAGGACCAGAGAGTTTTTCTCTTTTGGCTTCTCCGGCGTATCGCACTGCTGCTCCACGCTTGAGTCAAAAGCTCCAAGTCCCGAAGTACTTTTTCTGTTGTTAATCTACCGCAGCGCTACGGATGGGACAACTCCGACCACACACATGCCTTGTGCCAAACAGGAAGTCATCAACATATTGAGACGGAGGCTATCTATTGGTCCTGCTTAAATACCAAAGACCGCACCAGAATACATCTAACATTATCCAGTACTCCTTTCGTCTAGGTGTGTAAGTCATCTTACGAAAATCAAATAATCCCAAAACACTTAGGCACGGTACATTAACTCCCTCCTCGTTTCTTGTTTTGTGACATATCAACCAATAAGAGATGTGGGCCGTGCATACTTTAAATGAATTGAGACTACCAAACATGACATGTAGTGGTTAGTTCCTTGCATTTAATGCTATTAATTAGCAAAAAGATATTAAGTTTTATCGTTTCCTCTCCTCCTTGGTCGCGGTGCACAACGTAAGATGACTTACACACCTAGACGGAGGGAGTACTAGTATTTGTGTTCACCCGGAAAATAAATCAGGTGCTATCTGTTCTCAGTATTTTGAGCATGCATTAATACTTGTGAGAACAATTACTCTGTCTTTAAATATAATTTATGCAGGACAAGGTCCACTACAAAAGTGACGTCATGCCATGGACGTGAGGCTCACACCGGTTTAAAAAGTTGCGGCCGTCTCTCGCGTCCGCACTGGCTTACAAACGTCGCGGTCGACTCACCCGTCGGCAGCAGTTTACAACGTCGCAACCGACTTATTTGTCTGCTCCTGCAGTCGATTCACCCGTGATTGATTTCAATGGTCATCAACTCCGTGGTGAATAGTTTCTGGCATGACATATCAGGTGAAATCCATCCAGTATATTTTATATTACATGTTGCTTTCTTTAAAAGAGAAATTACTCTGGCTTGCAAAGTTATCTAATGCAGGACCCTAAATCGCCATATTGGTGAAAAATTTAAAGGCTGTCAATTTTCGGCTAAAAGAAGGATTCGGTTTAAAATTGGGCTCGAGCAAAAGCTATTGCCCACAAAGCTCTGAAGCTCTCATTATCCGGTTCAAAATACCGGTTCAAGAAGAATTTATCTCTTGCAAAAAGTTAAAGGTTGCCGAAGAGGACCTGTTGCCCTAACGCGCGGTTCAAACATGGGTATCCTGCCTTATGGGCTCATTTTCATATGATCACTTGGGGGCTTCTTGTTCAAACATAGGTGTATTCACCAAAGAGAACATAGCGTTACTACCCTCTTGATTCCGGCTATCAAGCCAATATTATAATAAGAGCACAGCTCTAGTTACTTCGGTAACCTGGCTATCAAGCCAATATTATCATAAGGGGCCAAAGAGTGTCTGTTGCACATCACAACTCAAACATGGGTATCCCTTGAGCACAGCACACAATATCACTTGGGGGCTTGGTCGTATTCGAACCATAGCTACACCTCTTGATCGGCGTAAGGCCACCAGGGAAATCACTTGGGGGCTTGGTCGTATTCGAACCATAACTACACCTCTTGATCGGCGTAAGGCCACCAGGGAAATCACTTGGGGGCCAAAGAGAGTTTTACAAAAGCACAACTCAAACATAGGCACCCACTTAGCACAACTCAAAATATTGCTTGGGGATTCTTTGCTTCGCAATGAACAAAGAATCTACACTTGTAATAGGCTATCAAGCCACGGCTTGGAAGCCAGGTGTATTCACCTAAAACCCCGGGTTATCCTGCTTTTTTAAGTAAGCCACTCCGTCCAGGTAAACCTGGTATGACCCGCCGAACTTTTGACAAGTCAATCTCATAGACCCTGAACTTGTCAAAGTTAAAACGGCGATTTGTTAAAGTTTGAGGTCCATCTTAAAAGGCTTTGTAAAATGGTTTAACTCAATGGCCTGGCAGCCCATGAAAAGCCTCGATTTTGGGCCTGGCAGCCCATGAAAAGCCTCGACTACAAGTTTTCATATGCTTTTATTTGTCAAATTTTCTCTTTTGATGATGTTTACAACACTCTATGATAAACCGGCGTTTATTGTCCCAGCTTGGCTTTCAACTACAAGTTGTCAGTACATGATCGGTTATAATCTAGTGTTTATTAACCCGGCCTGGCTTTCGACTATAAGTCACTAGTATATATTTGGATTGCGCCATTGGAATCATGCGCTCATAAATCGTTGGATTATATTATTCGAATCTTCAAATAGCCAACACGGCTGGATTTTTATTATGGTTATCAATAGCCAATATTATGATTAAGGTTTTGAAAGTCGCTTTAGCGCAATGACTATTATTTTATCAATGGATATGATTCATTCTATAATGGAAGGAATAGTCCCGAGTCACTGCAGGCTTACGACCCGGCACTTGGGGGCTACATTATTTAAGTTGAGATTATATCAAATATGCAAGTCTCATGTCGCTGCAAGCATGCACCATGACACTTGGGGGCTAATGCAAAGTCATTTTTGCTCACCTCATCGAAGACCCGACTCATCACATCATAATGAGCCGGCCCTTGGGGGCTACCAATTGCTCCTGTCAAAATTCAAGGTACACAAGTTTTAATCCATTATATTGAGAGATTCATTGCTCAGTTGGTAAAGCACAATGCTCTTAACCTTGTGGACGTGGGTTCAAGCCCCGTGATGAGAGTTACATCATATGATGTTATTTTCAATGAAGTATACATAAAGTCCCAGCTCAGTATTATCTTACTAAACCGGCCCTTGGGGGCTACACGTTGTTGTTAAAGTCTACATGATCATATTTTCAAAGTCCCTGCTCATTATTTGCATAATGACCCGACCCTTGGGGGCTACACTGGTTGAAGTTTTTATGAGCATCAGGAAATTACATGTCCCAGGTTGCTGCAAGCATGACAACCCGGCACTTGGGGGCTACATATGGAATACTCCGTTTATGACCAGTGATGAACAAACTGGATTTCTTCAAGATTGTAACATTTATATTGAAGCAAGTCTTAAGCAGTTACTACGCTCCCTTGTTAAGACTTGGGGGCTACAAGTGATATGCATACAAAGGAGGTATATTTTCAAGCTTGATGTTAACTACAATTATGACCCGGTGCCATCAATATTTATAAACCGACAATTTTTGCAATGATAAACCCGCAATTTCGACATTCTTAAACCGGTTGAAGATCAGATGAGTATTTCAAAGACCAATATTTTTGTTAAGCATTGGGCGCTGAGTCAAAGGAGTTATTCTTCACAATATTTCTCAGTGACAAACTAATGTCAGCAAATAGATTATGAAGCTGGCCTATTGACCCGGATTTTCTAGAAGAAGGAAATGACAAGGACTTAAGGATGATCAGGATCAGTTTAACATGGAAAAATCCAAATTAAACTGGGGGCTAATGTCGGGGATATACCCCGCGGTATGACCCGGCCAGAGTCATAACCCGGCTGGGACTTGGTAAACCGGCGGATGGTAAACCGACAGACAGTTAAGACAGATGGCTAAGACAGACGGTAAACCGGCAGGTGGTAAACCGGCAAGTGTTAAGTTAGATGATAACTCGGCAGGTGTTAAGACAATCATAAACCGACAGACCATCATAAACCGGCAGACCATCATAAACCGGCAGACAGTGATAACTGGTTGACAGTCATAACCTGACGAACAATCATAAACCGGCAGACAGAGATAATTGGTTGACATTCATAACCCAACAAACAATGATAACTGGTTGACAGTCATAACTCGGCAGATAGAGTCGCCTGGAGTTATGAAGCCCGAGACGTTATGAAGCCCAAGACGTTAAGAAGCCCATGAAGAGAAGTCAGAATAGTTTAAGTCTTAATCCGAGTTGGACTCTACATGTAACCCGCCCCTTCAACATATATAAGGAGGGGCAGGGCACCCCAAGAGGGA
Source organism: Triticum urartu (assembly GCF_003073215.2). NCBI lineage: Eukaryota > Viridiplantae > Streptophyta > Magnoliopsida > Poales > Poaceae > Triticum > Triticum urartu. The sequence continues at coordinate 43,506,996 of NC_053024.1, forward strand.
GAAAAAAGAATCTTAGGCCTAGACATAACTGGGAGAGCCAGTTTACGGCGACTCCCTCATGATGATAATGAGACCTAGCCACAAACAACATGTAGGGTTGTTATGAGATGATGTTTTCCGGGGCCCGAAGCTGTCTAAATCCTTGTCTTGTGTTGCGTCTCTCGATTCCGCTCAACCCCTCTCAAGCTACTGCATAGATGCCTTGGCCTCACGACTAAGTCCTCACACTAGGACATCTGCCGTGACAATTCCACGACAGCCTTTGAACGCCGGACAATGCGACGAGCCTCGTTCTGATCCTCCGGGAGTTCCTTCCTATTAAGGTAGGCCAAGAAAGGTTCAGTCCATGGGGCAATTACTGCCATAATGAGATGGGTCGATGGTGTTATTTCGGTGGCTGAGCCCCTGATGATATCGGTGTGTTCGGAATCTGGGGTTGTGTTCGGATCCGGACTGGTGTTGCCGTTCTCCCGTTTCCACACCACGGATGGCTTGAAAAGCCTTTACAGAAATATGTTAGGTGGATGGGGTCACGCTTGGCGCCGATGCGAGCAAGGACGTCCGCCGCCTGATTACTTTCGCGAGCCATGTGATGAAACTCGAGCCCCTCGAACCGAGCTGACATTTTCAGGATTGCATTGTCATAAGCCACCATCTTCGGATCCTTGGCGTCAAAATCTCCATTTATTTGAGATATTGCGAGGTTTGAGTCCCCGCGCACTTCTAGGTGTTGTATGCCCATGGAGACGGCCATCCTAAGACCATGCAATAAGGCCTCATATTCGGCTTCGTTGTTGGAGTCTGTATATAATATTTGGAGTACGTACTGGACTACATCTCCAGTGGGGGACGTTAAAACGACGCCCACTCCTAATCCTGCCAGCATTTTGGAGCCATCGAAATACATAACCCAGTTGAATATGTGCCATACTCTTTAGGGAGTTCGGCCTCTGTCCATTCGGCGACGAAGTCAGCCAGTACTTGGGATTTAATGGCTCGACGCGGTTTGTATGTTATGTCGAATGGAAGGAGCTCAATGGCCCATTTGGCAATCCGGCCCGTAGCACTGCGGTTGTTTATTATGTCATTGAGTGGTACTTCGGAAGCCACCATGATCAAACACTCCTGGAAGCAGTGTCGTAGCTTCCGGGATGCCATGAAGACCGCGTATGCTATCTTTTGATAATGGGGGTACCAGGATTTGCATGGTGTGAGGACAGTGGATACGTAGTATACTGGCTTCTGAAGCGGGAATTTGTGTCCGTCCTGTTCTCGTTCAACGACGAGCACGGCCCTCATCACCTGGTGTGTTGCCGATATGTATAATAACATGGGTTCGCCGACGTTCAGTGCGGCCCGGATTGGGTTGCTTGCCAGAAGGGTTTTTATTTCTTCCAGTCTGGCCATTGCCGCATCCGTCCACTCGAAGTGATCGGTGCGTCGTAGAAGGCGATAGAGTGGCAATGCCTTTCCTCCCAATCTGGAGATAAAGCGGCTTAAATCTGCCATGCAACCGGTGAGTTTTTGGACCTGTTTAAGGTCTATTGGCATAGCCAATTGTGACAAAGCTCGGATTTTGGCTGGATTTTCTTCAATTCCTCTATTGGAAACGATGAAGCCCAGCAGTTTTCCAGCAGGGACGCCGAAAACACAATTTTCCGGATTGAGCGTAATGTCATATGCACAGAGGTTGTCGAATCTGAGACGTAAATCGTCTATGAGTGTTTCGACATGTATAGTTTTGATGACGATGTCGTCCACATATGCTTCAAATGTCTTGCCAATCTGTTTCTCCAGGCATGTTTGGATCATGCGTTGGTAGGTGGCGCCAGCATTTTTGAGTCCGAAAGGCATAGTGTTGAAGCAGAAAGGCCCATATGGGGTAATGAATGCCGTTGCGGCTTGATCGGACTCCTTCATCTTGATCTGATGGTATCTGGAGTACGCGTCGAGGAAACACAGTGAATCATGTCCTAAGGTTGCGTCAATGATCTGATCGATGCGAGGGAGGGGGAAGGGATCCTTAGGGCAAGCCTTGTTGATGTCTTTGAAATCGACGCATAGGCGCCAGGATTTATCCTTTTTTGGTACCATCACCAGGTTTACTAGCCAGTCCGGGTGTTTGATTTCTCTGATGAACCCGACTTCGAGTAACTTGGCTAGCTCTTCTCCCATAGCTTGTTATTTGGGTTCGGAAAAACGCCACAGTGTTTGTTTGACCGGTTTATATCCCTTTAAGATATTAAGGCTGTGTTCGGCTAGCCTGCGTGGGATTCTTGGCATGTCAGAGGGGTGCCAGGTGAATATGTCCCAGTTTTCACGCAGGAACTCTCGTAGCGCGGCATCAACCGTTGGATCGAGTTGTGCCCCGAAAGATGCTGTCTTTTTGGGGTCCGTTGGATGGACCTGGAATTTGACTATTTCTTTTGCCGGCTTGAAGGAGGTGGATTTGGGTCGTTTGTCTAGGATCACATCGTCCCTGTCTACCGTGGAGCGTAGTGCGGTTAACTCTTCGGCCGTGAGGGCTTCAGATAATGCCTCAATGGCGAGGGATGCAGTTTTATTTTCGGCGCGGAGTGCTATGTCCAGATCACTGGCGAGAGTGATTGTGCCGTTGGGCCCAGACATCTTAAGCTTCATGTACCTGTAATGAGGTATAGCTTGGAAGCGTGTAAATGCATCTCGCCCCAAGAGGGCGTGATATCCGCTGTTGAAAGGGATGATAACCCACAAGTATAGGGGATCGCAACAATTTTCGAGGGTAGAGTATTCAACCCAAATTTATTGATGCGACACAAGGGGAGCCAAAGAATATTCTCAAGTATTAGCAGTTGAGTTGTCAATTCAACCACACCTGGATAACTTAGTATCTGCAGCAAAGTGTTTAGTAGCAAAGTAATATGGAAGTAACGGTAACGATAGCAAAGTAATATTTTTGGGTTTTGTAGTGATTGTAACAGTAGCAACGGAAAAGTAAATAAGCAAAGAACAATATATGAAAAGTTCATAGGCATTGGATCGGTGATGGAGAATTATGCCGGATGCGGTTCATCATGTAACAATCATAACATAGGGTGACACAAAACTAGCTCCAATTCATCAATGTAATGTAGGCATGTATTCCGAATATAGTCATACGTGCTTATGGAAAAGAACTTGCATGACATCTTTTGTCCTACCCTCCCGTGGCAGCGGGGTCCTAATGGAAACTAAGGGATATTAAGGCCTCCTTTTAATAGAGTACCGGACCAAGGCATTAACACATAATGAATACATGAACTCCTCGAACTATGGTCATCACCGGGAGTGGTCCCGATTATTGTCACTTCGGGGTTGCCGGATCATAACACATAGTAGGTGACTATAGACTTGCAAGATAGGATCAAGAACTCACATATATTCATGAAAACATAATAGGTTCTGATCTAAAATCATGGCACTCGGGCCCTAGTGACAAGCATTAAGCATAGCAAAGTCATAGCAACATCAATCTCAGAACATAGTGGATACTGGGGATCAAACCCTAACAAATCTAACTCGATTACATGATAAATCTTAACCAACTCATTACCGTCCAGCAAGCCTACGATGGAATTACTCACGCACGCCGATGAGCATCATGAAATTGGTGATGGAGGATGGTTGCTGATGGCGATGGCGACGGATTCCCCTCTCCGGAGCCCCGAACGGACTCCAGATCAGCCCCCCCGAGAGGTTTTAGGGCTTGGCGGCAGCTCTGTATCGTAAAACGCGATGAATCCTTCTCTCTGATTTTTTCTTCCCGAACACGAATATATGGAGTTGGAGTTGAGGTCGGTGGACCTCCAGGGGGTCCACGAGGCAGGGGGCGTGCCCAGGGGGGTAGGGCGCGCCCCCTATCCTCGTGCCTAGGGTGTGGGCCCCCTGACCTTGATTCTTTCGCCAATGTTTTTTATATTTTCCAAAAATAATCTCCGTGAAGTTTCAGGTCATTCCGAGAACTTTTATTGCTGCACATAAATAACAAGACGGCAATTCTGCTGAAAACAACGTCAGTCTGGGTTAGTTCCATTCAAATTATGCAAGTTAGAGCTCAAATCAAGGGCAAAAGTGTTTGGAAAAGTAGATATGATGGAGACGTATCAACTCCCCCAAGCTTAAACCTTTGCTTGTCCTCAAGCAATTCAGTTGATAAACTGAAAGTGATAAAGAAAGACTTTTACAAACTCTGTTTGCTCTTGTTGTTGCAAATATGTAAAGCCAGCATTCAAGTTTTCAGGAAAGATTATGAATTAACCATATTCACAATAACATTTAGGTCTCATGTTTACTCATATCAATGGCATAATCAACTAGTGAGCAATAATAATAAATCTCGGATGACAACACTTTCTCAAAATAATCATAATATGATATAACAAGATGGTATCTCGCTAGCCCTTTCTGAGACTGCAAATCATAAATGCAGAGCACCTTTAAAGATCAAGGATTGACTAGACATTGTAATTCATGGTAAAAGAGATCCAGTCATAGTCATACCCAATATAAATTAACAGTAATGAATGCAAATGACAGCGGTGCTCTCCAGCTGGTGCTTTTTAATAAAAGGGTGATGACTCAACATAAAATTAAATAGATAGGCCCTTCGCAGAGGGAAGCGGGGAATTGTAGAGGTGCCAGAGCTCGATTTTGAAATAGAGATAAATAATGTTTTGAGCGGCATACTTTCATTGTCAACATAACAACCAAGAGATTGCGATATCTTCCATGCTACACACATTATAGGCGGTTCCCAAACAGAATGGTAAAGTTTATACTCCTCCTCCACCAATAATCATCAATCCATGGCTGGCTCGAAACAACAAGTGCCTCCAACTAGCAATAGCCCCGGGGGAGTTTTGTTTGCTATTATTTTGATTTGATTTGCATAAAGCATGGGACTGGGTATCCCGCTGACCAGCCATTTTCTCGCGAGTGAGGAGCGGAGTCAACTCCTCTTGAGAATAACCTGCCTAACATGGAAGATATGGACAGCCCTAGTTGATACATGAGCTATTCGAGCATACAAAACATAATTTCATTTGAAGATTTAGAGTTTGGCACATACAAATTTACTTGGAACGGCAGGTAGATACCGCATATAGGAAGGTATGGTGGACTCATATGGAATAACTTTGGGGTTAAAGGGATTGGATGCACAAGCAGTATTCCTGCTTAGTACAAGTGAAGGCTAGCAAAAGACTGGGAAGCGACCAACTAGAGAGTGACAACAGTCATGAACATGCATTAAAATTAATAAACATTGAGTGCAAGCATGAGTAGGATATAATCCACCATGAACATAAATATCATGAAGGCTATGTTGATATTGTTTCAACTACATGCGTGAACATGTGCCAAGTCAAGTCACTTGAATCATTCAAAGGAGGATACCACCCCATCATACCACATCACAACCATTTTAATAGCATGTTGGCACGCAAGGTAAACCATTATAAACTCCTAGCTAATTAAGCATGGCATAAGTAACTATAATCTCTAATTGTCATTGCAAACATGTTTATTCATAATAGGTTGAATCAGGAACGATGAACTAATCATATTTACAGAAACAAGAGAAGTCAAATTCATACTAGCTTCTCCTATCTCAATCAGTCCATCATATATCATCATTATTGCCTTTCACTTGCACGACTGAATGATGTGAATAATAATAATAGTGCACGTGCATTGGACTAAGCTGGAATCTGTGAGCATTCAATAAACAAGAGAAGACAAGGCAATATGGGCTCTTTGTTAAATCAATAATAATGCATATAAGAGCTACTTCAACAATTTCATTAAGGTCTTCTCCTATTGACCCCCAAAGAAAAGAAAAGAAATAAAACTATTTACACGGGAAAGCTCCCAACAAGCAAAAGAGGAACATGAAATCTTTTTGGGTTTTCTTTTTAATTATTACTACTACAACAAGAAAAGTAAACTAGCTAAAGCTACAACTAATTTTTTAGTTTTTCTTAAGGTTTATCAAACACACAAGAAGAAAGCAAGAAAAAGAAAATAAATTAGCATGGATATTACAATGAAAGAGTATGAGCACCGACATCTAGCAATGAGTGTGTGAACATAAATGTAATGTCGGTGAGAAATACGTACTCTCCCAAGCTTAGGCTTTTGGCCTAAGTTGGTCTATTGCCACGGATGGCCTGGCGAATATCCAAAGTTGTAGTTGGGGTCGTACTGAGATGCAGCAGTCATTGCGTCGTGGACTCCAGCTTGGAGGCGAGCTATCTCAGCCCTCCTCTTATACTCCTCCGCCTCCTCTCTGGTTATGTAATATCTCTCCTTTGCCTGAAAGTCAAAGAAAGTGGAAGCAGGGAGAGCGACGTGATAGGTGCGTCATCTGTCAAAGATTAGTTGGTACTGGAGGAACTGATCATTCCTCTCAACAAAATGATGACGCACCATAGCCTCATAATCTAAATAAGCAGGAGGCAACTCAATATCATCCTCACGTATAGTTATACCAAGGAAATTAGCTATACGGGTTGCATAAATTCCACCAAAGAAATCTTTATTAAATCTATTATGATGCAACCTACGTGCAACAATGGCTCCCAAATTATAATATTTATCTCCTAAAATAGCACTCCTGAGAATACTGAGGTCAGGGACACACATGTGACATGCTTCATCCTTACAATTTATGCACCTACCTATGAAGAGAGAAAAATAATGTAAAGCAGGAAAATGAATGCTCCCTATGGTAGCTTGTGATATGTCTCTAGATTCCCCCACAGTTATACTAGCAAGAAAATCTCTAAATTCAGATTTGCAAGGTTCACTAGTACTACCCCATTGTGGAAGTTTGCAAGCAGCGGTAAAATCCTCTAAGTCCATAGTATAAGAATTTTCATAAAGATCAAACATGACAGTTTGAGAATTGCGTGTAGATGAAAATTCAAACCTCCTCACAAAGGAACTAGTGAGATAGTGGTACTGACGGCACTTTTCTGCCTCGAAGCTCACAAGATCAGCGTTACGCAAATATGTGTTAAATTCTTCCTTAGTTCCTGCTTGATCCGTGAAGTCCTCTGAAGGCCATTCACAAGGCCGCACTGGAGCGTCCCTTGGTGGTTCATCATCAGCATCACGCATTGCAAGCCTGGGTCCTTAATTCCTTGAAGGACCACTTTGGTACATTTTCCTAAACATATTTCTTTCTCTGAAAAATTTCTGAAATTTTTAGTAACTTCAAATAAAAGTGCACCAAGATCAACAAAATTGATAGCAACTACTCCTACAAGTGCCTAGAGCCTATATCATGCATTAGAACTACTTGGAACCATATAAATTTGACATGCAAGCTCAAGAACAAGGTCACCTAGGCAGCACAAATTTGCAATGAATAAAGCACTAGAACAAAAACTAATTGGACCAATGGAGGAGTCACATACCAAGGAACAACCCCCAAAAGCAGTTTTGTGAGAGGTGCTTTGAGCAAGGAGATCGAAAATCGCAGCAAAATGAGCTAGAACTCGTGCTTGAGATGGATGGTGATTTTCTTGGGAGGAAGAAGAAGTGTGTGGGTGCAGGAATAAGTGGAGGGGAGCCAGCATGGGCCCATGAGGCAGGGGGCGCACCCTGGACCCTCGTGCCTAGGTGCTTGCTCCCCATGCTGTGTTCTCAGTGCCAAATATTCTCAAATATTACAGAAAAATCATATTAAATTGGCAGGGCATTTGGAGAAGTTTTATTTTCGGGGTATTTTTATATTGCACGGATAATTCAAAAAACTGACAAAAAATACTATTTTTACTTTATTTCAACTAAATAATAGAAAGTAAAATAAGGGTACAGAAGGTTGTGCTTTCTAACTTCATCCATCTCATGCTCATCAAAAGGAATCCACTAACAAGGTTTATCAAGTCTTGTTATCAAACTCATTCCGAATCGCATGAAACCAGAGAAATTTCGAATAACACTATGTTACCTGAACGGGGATATGCACATCCCAATAATAAGAATATCATATCTCTTTTTGACAGTAGGAAGAGGAACACTACAACATGACCCCCCATATAGCAACGCCTTTTTCCGTATCTAAAAGTCCATATATGCGTTGCTACTGTCTTTACCAACGGTTTGGGATGCGTAGCCTTATCCAGTGTTGCTAATACATAATGCAACGCTTATATTTCCGTTGGTAAAAGGGAGCGTTGCAAGACTACAACAGATAAAACAAACTTCTACAACACTTATATATGTTGGTCCTTAATGTATAGGAATCGAAATCCCATTGCTTGGCTACAGAGAATTTCCAACGCTTCATGTGCTAGTACATATATAATGTGAATAATATTTTTTTATCTATATAATTGCCAAGAATTAAATTAATGCTCCACTATAATGGTAATAATAATTATGAAAAAGGAGAATATACTCAAGAGAGGAAAAAATCATATATTAGATGAAACTGCTGGATTACAATAGTGTATATTACAGGAGGAACTTCATCCAGATGTGATGCATAATATAACTATTTTCTTCACAGCAAAATTTAAACGGAAAGCATCCATCAACATCCCTAGAACTTAACTAAAATTGAACCGACGAACAACAACCAAGAGGAATGTCATCCCTACTACTTAACTAAAACTGAAAGCATCGATCGTCATCTTCATCATGAACTGGAACATGAACATCATCATTGCAATATACTTGCCATGCACCCATATACTCATCCATTTGTCTTTTGAATCTACAAACAAGAAAACAGAATGAATTGTTAACACACAATGCATTGACATGATGCAAGTAGTAATACAGTTAAGGTACTAGTCACGTACAAAGGTTGAAGGCCATGCAATCTTTATTTTTCTGCATTACTGAGAGTATTGCAGGTTTTGCGACTCCGTACCAAATTTTCAGTTTTCAAAAGTGACATATCGACATGAAATGCCCATAATTCATTTCTAATTTCAGCACCATCAAGTTTAAATTTAGGACCATAACTTACAATTGTAGCAAGAGCTACGTCACTGTTATGGTTTTTCAGGCTCTTCAAGAATACTTTAGTTCCTGCTTGATAGAGAAAACCAAAGTTACCACTGGCAGAATCATCCTCACCACCCATGACAAAACAAAGACAAAACAGGGGAACATATGACATGATTTTGAGCACTCTTACATGTACTTCACTAGCACCCAACGAACTCGGCGAACCACCTTGAGCAGTCTTATAGGCTGTATCAGCACCTTTTGTTGTTGTTTTTTTGTCTGGACAACCCTCTTGATAGCAAAAAGGAAGTATAAAGAAATCAACAAGTCGACACTACAGCTTGAACACAAATTTGTACAGTATATGATTATGAAAATATACCAGCTTGTTTGCAGTAGAAGTTTTTCTACCTGACATGCACTCGCATTCTCAAGCAAAGTTTAGGAGTTCCGAACAGCATTCTGATAGCAAGACAATCAGTACATACATAAACATCAGAGCAATATATTTCGAACATTTTGTATAAGGTAATGGAAATATACCTTGTGTGCAGCAGAATTTATTTGGAAGGTCATTGCAGCAAACCATTATCCTTTTCCCTTTTGGAAGGTACCAAATATATTTCAACTTCCTCTTCTTACAGTCTTTTGTTACTGCATTTTCAGCTGAATACATAGAAACATGAATTATATATGTTATACGATGATGAATAAACATATATTGAAATCAGTAAGGAATGAGCAACAAACTTACCATCTTCATTTTCATCGCCACCAGGATCATCACAATCTGTGAATCCTTCTTCAGCATTAGTAGTTATTTCTTAGGCATCAGATGATTCATTTACAGCATCCACTGACGCAAGGCCCAAAAAAGCCGAAAAATGGGGTCCATTTGATCCAGGACACCTATCTCTCTTTTTTTGACAAAATCCAGGACACCTATCTCTGCCTGCCATGTTAACCATAACAGAGGTAATCGAATAGGTAGACCAACAACCTCTGCCTGCCAAAAAAAGACCAGCAACATCCAATACAGAAGTTTGAGTAAAAAATGAATTTTATTCCTGGGGTTCGATTTTTTCGCAACTCAGGCAGTTGTACAAGTTACATTTCTCATTATTGGTTTTGCCCCCTTTTCACACATTATGTGGCTGGAATGCAAACTACAGGCAAAGGTGTGGCACATACAACATCTCATGAACCGAAGCATGAGCTTGCCTTCGCAATCAGCGATTCTTGCTTCGCACCTGGATCATGCCTCTACCTGAGCAATCCGGACAGTCCACATGGAACCCGATCCCTGGACATCTACCAACTGTTAAAGATCTCCACATCGTTGATGTCGCAGAGGAAGAAATTGCGTGAACAAAATATCGGTCTATTCTACCAAGCTGAGAACAGCGACATGGAAAAGCAATAGATTTATTCTGCTTACCTCCTCTTCTACATAAATGAATAATCAATCTTAACTATTATAGTTGCTTCATCCTGCTCTGTGGTAGCAAGCACCTCACCAAACTAGAAACAAAATGCCAACAATTAAACTGGAGATAACCATCCCCATCACTGGAATAGAGTTTACAGAATGCTTGTATGAAACAGCGGGGCTCAAGGCAAAATTACTAGCAGTAACATACTATTACTTGTGTTAGTCCTGGGTGTAACTTTCAAGTCTGGACTCCAGAGCACAAAATATCTGGAGGTCGCTGCAAACTACAGAATTACTGGCATCCTAAAATCTGTAATCAACTCACCGGTTCAACAGGAGTGGAATGTCCCTCATACCTGGTTGTCAGCAGCCCTGGCATCAGAAAGATATATTCAGAACATAAGCAGAGATGATATGATGTAAAATATATAGGAAAGATGCTTCAAATTGTACTTATGTCCGGTGTCTAAGATTACCCCTTCCCATGGATCCTATCCAAATTCTTATGTTTGGTCTCTCTCACGGATTGAATAGTAATGTTTCAAATCTCCGTGTGCTATATACTGCAGTTTCCAAAACAACCTATATTGTATTTTGCATACATTATTTAAACTTTTGATCCTATTCCTCCCTGCTAATGTCCAGGTGTCAATGTCTTCCACCATCCTAGAGCAAGCCTACACCCGTTGTCCATTTGTTCTCGAAAATAAATTGAATTGAGGTAACTGCACAAAGAAAATCGAAAAAAAAAATCTCTCTGTATATCGATTGGCGGGTGAAAAAAACAGATTGGAACCAATACGGAGGGCAGGAATTGCAGCAATGAGATGGGATAAGGAGCAGAGCACTAACTACATGAACTCGCAGGATTGTTTGCCACCACGTATCAGCCGGAGCTGGGGAATGTGCCAGCCAGATTTGTCTTGCGAGAGATCTGAATTGATTAGGAGAATAGATCGGTAGAGCAGGGAGCAAGAGAGGATGGATTGTGGGAGAGTGGGTCCGGAACTAACCTTGATCAGCTCCTCATGGTGATGCCTCCGCCACCGGCAGCCGGACATGCGATGAATCCAGCAGGAGACGAGGAAGGGAGCCGTGTTGATATGGGGGAGGTTTCCGATTTTATTTGCGTAGTTACCTCATCGTGATCTGTTTGACTGATGTTAGTATCCGTCTTGGATTCCAATGACAGGTGGGGCCTTGGTAATGAAGCGCGTGTATTTGATTTTTTTTCTTCAGATTAGTCACTATTGGCGGGAGAGAATGGAGGGAAAGGTCAAAATTGGAGCGAAACCAACAAAAGTACGAGGGTGTCTAACAATTTGAAACCAACATATATTTGTGTCAAGTAGAACGATGCTTCTTCTATGTTTGTACAAATTAAGTGCAATATGGGTGAAGTAAAAATGAATACTATTACTCAAACAATAGAAAAAGTTAATCCAAAAACAAGAAATTTCCTAGCTTGCAAGTTCCGACCTACATGTATAATTATCATCCAAAATTACTAGTTGTCGTCCATCATATCCAAGATCACTAGTTGTCCCCCACATGCAACCTGGCCGTCCAGATCGAGCGCCGCGTGAGGAGGAGTCGCCCTTACCGACACAGAACTGTCGTGCCCGCTGAGATGAGGGCGGCGAGGCAGGCGACATCAGTAACATGATGCAGCAATTCCATCAAGGAGGAGGTGCCGCCGACGAACGTGAAGGCGAACGCCCATCTCCTCCACTACCTTAGCGGTTGCGGCGGCGCCAACTCATCATGGCGGACCATTGTGTCAGGTGAGGAGAGGGCAGCGAGGCAGACGACGCAGTAGGAGTGGCGCAACACGACAAGTCCGTCAAGGAGGAGGTGTCCCTAGCGATAGCAAAGGCGCGCGGCCATATCCTCCACTACCTTGGGGGCCACGGCGGGGCTGACTCTTGTCGCAGTCCATTGTGTCGGCTAAGGAGAGGGAGGCAAGGCGGCCAGCACGGTAGGAGTGGCACAATGCGGGAAGCCGTCAAGGAGGAGGTGCCACTTACAATCGCAAAGGCGCATGACCACCTACTCTACTACCTCGGTGATCACAGCGGCGTCGACTCCTTGTCGAGGGCCATCGTGTCAGCAGAGGAGGGGGCAGTGATGTAGGCGGCACGGCATGAGTGGCGCAACACTGCATGTTCGTCAAGTAGGAGGTACTGGCAACAATCGCGAAGGCTCACGACCATCCCATCCACTACCTCAGTGGCCGAGGCGCGGACTCCTCGTCGCGGGCCATCCTGTCAATTGAGGAGAGGGCGGCCAAGGAGGAGCAAAGAGGCACGGCTGCAATGGTGCAACGCAGCAATTCCTTCAAGGGAAGGGGTGTCGCCGACAATCGTGAAGGCGCGCGCCCACCTCCTCCGCTATCTTGATGGCCGCGGCGGCGCCGACTCCTCATATCAATGGGGAGCTCACCAGGATCAGCGATGAGTGGCGCTAAGCGACACCTCCGCCGTCGCCGCCGCCAGGACACCTCCGCTATAAGTTAGCCTAGTTTTATTTAAAAAAATTAGTTAGACAAACAAAATGTCGTCCATTTTATGTAAATTATGTATGAACTTTAGTGAATTCCATTGTGTTTGGTAAAATTCGTCCAGTTCATTCTAATTCATTTTGAATGGGCCGGAGTATTTAAATAAACTTTGAAATGTACCTGCTCATACTTTTTATATAAATAGTATATAGAGCAATGACTTGTATTATAAAAAAATTCTCAAATTTTATGACAAGTTCCCAAAACGTAGTAGTTTTTAAATTTCTAAAAAATATATTGTCAGAAAATTATATTCAGTTCGAAATTGTTGCAGATGGAGGACGTGAAGAAGACCAGCAGCAGCGATCTGCATTAGGAGAGCGTGGAGAGGAGCAGCAGAGAGGAAGATTAGGACAGTCACACTTACAAATCTTCTTGTCTGAAATACTACATGGACATAAAAGAAAAAAAATAGCAAATAACACTAATGAATTCGTCACTTCAACTAGGCTCCACATTTTCAGATCGGTGACTTTTTCATTATCCATCAAACCTGCATGCAGAAGCAATATAGTAGTAAGTTTCATGTGCGAAATCTATACACCAGATTGTACACCATTTCCTAACAATGGTAAACTTGACATCCAACAACACAGAATGACTGTAAATTTGCGAACACATAGTACAGCTAGGCAATATCTGTGAAGACATAGTGCATCACAAGCAGTAAATAGTATAACTAGCTTTCACCTCTTGTACGACAACAGCTAGCAAGTTCAAATAGTCCAATTCAATTGTTGATCCATTGAATTTTCATCATGATACAACACCAACTGCAGCTGCTAAAGTTCAGCTAGTCCCAAACACCTAGAACCATGTTGTACAATCTGAATTCTTTGACCTAACAATTCACTACAAGCAAAAATATTCTAAACATATGCCATACAAGTATACACAAAAAATCAAGGATTTCTTTTCTTTCTTGGTTGACTGAAACCGGCAAGGAACTAAGCTGAGACGAACACAACAAACACTCAAGCCAAATAAAACAAAAGCATTGATCTTCCAGGAAACCGAGAGGCTAAACAGAGAGGCATTCACATGTTAAGGGGAAGAAATGGAAGTTAACAGTAAGTTTAATCAAGGTGCATCTTTAGAGTGATATCTTTGTGCATTTTCAAACTATTGTCCACTTGAGTTTCAGAAAATACTGTGAAATAAATATAATAGTCTTGTCAACAAATGATATAAGTGTATGTACTCCCACTGATTTTATATAGGTCCAAGTATTACTCTTAACATATAGAAATATAGAGGTTCATGTAATCATCTCTCATCTTGTACCTGTTATTCAGATTTGGATAAAAAAATCAACACTGGATTCAGAGTACTACTCGATATAGATTCTCAAAGTCGTCATTTAGTTTAGCAGACATCTGTTATATTTTTAAACACTCTTGTACATTTGCTTTAGACTATGGTCTAGACTCTAGAGCGCAGATGTATCCGCCCCCTCCCTCGCGTCGCCCCGCTCGGGCGGCCCGAGGGGCGAAACCCTAGCCGCGCCGTCTCCCTCCCTTCCTAGATCCCCCTCGCCGCCGCCTGAAGCAGCTGCCGGGCTAGCCCGCGCGCTGCTGATGAAGGTGGCGGCGGGGCCCTTGCTGCCCCGCCTCGCTCGCGGGGGGGTGGGGGGGGGGGTTCCGGGGCGGCGGCCCCGGCTGGTGAGGCGCCCCAGCTTTCGGCATCTAGTGGCGCGGGCGCGGGCCGGCGGATCTCGGCCGTGCGGGCGGCGAATCCACCGGAGGATGCGGGCCAGGGCGTGGCAGCGTCGGCCTCGGCGACATCAGATCTGGCCATCTCCACCACCTCTCCAGCGAGCTCATTCCCCAGATCTGGCCTACTCCGTCGAGGAGCTCCGGTTTTCATCAGGTGGGAGCGGGTGCCGGGATGCAGGACCGAGGGAAACCCTGCCAGCCTTGCCGGCTGCGACGGCGGCGATGCCCACGGGCGCCGCTCACCTTCCTGGAGGCGTCGGTCAGGTCCTGTTCCCCACCCCCGTCCCCCTTGTCTCCCGGGTTAACACCTCAACTCTGTTGGACGGCGGCGACGCCTCTGGCGCCGTAACCTTCTTGAAGGCGCTGTTTTTGGGAACAAGGATGGGATGTGGGCTTTGTTGCGGTGTGGGCGGAGGGCGTGTTCATCCTGGCTGCTCACCCTCTTTCGTGCCAGAGCTCTGGTCTTCGGCGTTTGGTTGCTCTAGGTGAGTCGACGGCGGCAAGCGGGGATCGCCTGGTTCCGCTCTTGTGGCTTCCTTGGATACCAGACATGCAGGTTCTAGGGTGAATATGTCCATCACTCAATGGTTTGGCGCCCTCGAGCTGGGCGAGGAGGCAGGGGCCTTCTTTGATGATGGATGCGGTAGGCTGCGTCTTCTCCAAGTCCTGGAGTTTTTTTGGCAACGGCATGCTTTGTTTTGTCGTCGTTCCCCTCTCCTGAGCCGGCTGCCGTCTCCTCCTTGGCTCTGTGCATGCAAGAGGTCGCTGGCATCTCCAAGCATTTGCTCTTTGTTTCTCTAGCTTGTTGTATGTAGGCATTGTGAGTTGCTCCCCGGCGCCTCTGTACCTTTCGCCATTTTTCTGTTCCTGTTCTTTGTTTAGTGTGTGGTTGTAATCTTGCTATGTAATCCTGGCCGGTTGATGGCTTTGTTAATTTAAAGACGGGCTCCTCTGGAGCCTTCGTTCTAAAAAAACATTTGCTTTATAAGAATATAATCTTTGCCTTGTTCTTATTATTGATGTTCTCCTAGCACAAATCTGTTATTGCCTTAGAAGAGTCCTGAACATACATGTTCCTATTTATGTTACAAATTAGGGTCCCTGTTCTGAGTATTCTCACTTGTGTTCTCTTACTCCCATATATACATGGACTCTATACTGAAACAATAACTTAGATGTTATTAGTTTCGCAGTGGATATGACAACAAGGGATTCACAGTTAAAAATAGAAGGGAGGAGTACTAGGACTTTGTACACTTTTTCTTAGGTCAACCAACTTTCTAATCATGATTGACTGAATTACTTACCTTTTTCCTTGTGCAAATCCATGCCACATTTTCAGTGACTTGTAACCGATAATAAATGTTACAAAAATATTACCGACATTTGTGATTGCAGGTACACAAGGAAAGACTGAAGCTGGGGGAGATCACACAGTTCAGAGAGTTGCTATTATGTGTTGGTGATGATGTAGAGAAGTGCATCGATGCACGCAGTGGTATCTGCACGCAGCGCATCAACGGCGCACGTGGCGTCGAGATTCGAAGCGGCGAGCGTGCTCACATAAAAGAAATGTTTTGAATATTTACAGTCCCTAACTCTTGAATATTTCTGAAACTTCAATTATAATATCTAACTGTGGATATACCTTGCTTACACTATATAATAACTCTATCAAATATTCCCTGAAAAACTGAATTCAAAGATGAATGTTTACTCAGTGTGATGCTTACACTACATTCCCTGAATATTTCAAGCATTCTTTGTACAAACTGAATTCATTGGTGAATGTTTACTTCGTGCAAAATTTAAACTGTATTCCTATATAAATTATGTTCAATCTTTGACCAACAGAACAATGATGAAGTGGACAAGGATTAGGAGGGGTAGGGGACAAACCCCAATAGGGATTAGAGTGACAGAAAGAGGTTTCACTCAATCCCCATGTTGATTAATTCACTGTTGGGAACAAATCCCAAACTAAAAATAGCTCAGGTGGTACAGTACATCTCTGAAATTGTAACAAGCCCGAAGCTCCTCTCTCTCAGATGATTTGATCGCAAACACAGGGGAATAGATCCATCTCTCCTATCTGACGGTCCATCCCCTTAATCATCTACCAAACCCCCCTACATCCCACGGCCATGTCTTGAGGTGGCTACGAATAAGGTGACTGGATGAGAGGAGAGACAGGAAGGAGGGAGGATACCTCGGAGGCCAGTCTCGCCATCGTACACGGTGAGGGGGAAGAAGGGCGGCCGGAGGAGCAGCGCGTCGGGCAGGCTGGATGGGCAGCGAGCAGGGGATGCCAGCAGACGACTTGCAGCTTTCCTACCGCGGCCTTGCCGCTTCTCCCTTTGTCGCTGCCCACAAACCCACCGCTCCGCTATCCGCCGTCGCCCCCTTGTCGGTCGTCGCCTTCCCGCCGCCCCCTTGTCCATCGCTGCCTTCCCGCAGCCCCCCTATCTGTCCGCCTTCCAGCCTTCCCGCTCAGCTAGAGGAGATTGGATGATTGCTTTGTGTCGTAGTAGACGTAGATCGATCCGGACTTGAAGGCGAATATCAATCTGGATCGCAGAATAAAAGTGGTGGATTTCGCGCGATTTGGTTTTGCTCGGACGGTTAGCACATATTTTCGCGCCACATATAAAAAAAATTATTTTTGCCCCACATTCATAATGTGTACCTTCCTAAAAAATGTGTACCGGCGTGTCTAATTGATTTTTTGGATCCCTAATTTTTTTGTCTGAATTATTTTTTATTTTTATTATGTATATTTGTCATCTTATAATAGATACAATTTGCAACCAGTACATGGCAACATATAAGATCTGTTGCACCACGACAGGGTGACGAGATGCAAGTCTGCAACACATATGCTACACCGCTTATATGCGTATCTATTGTGAATTTTGCAACAAATAGTCAAAACGATGTAGAATATGTGTTGCTTTATAGGGGGTATCCTTGTAGTGAAAATTC
This sequence comes from Triticum urartu, assembly GCF_003073215.2. NCBI lineage: Eukaryota > Viridiplantae > Streptophyta > Magnoliopsida > Poales > Poaceae > Triticum > Triticum urartu. Next base: position 43,524,664 of record NC_053024.1, read on the forward strand.
AAAACCTCCAAAAATAATCGATGAAAATTTTCCAATAGAATTTATACTGTGGACTTGAGGTTGTTTCCTCGGAAAGTGTACCGTATGCTCATTACCATTAACATGAAAAGTGACATTTCCTTTGTTGCAATCAATAATAGCCCCTACAGTATTCAAAAAGGGTCTTCCAAGAATAATAGACATACTATCGTCCTCGTGCATATCAGGAATAACAAAGTCCGTTAAAATAGTAACGTTTGCAACCACAACAGGCACATCCTCACAAATACCGACAGGTATAGCAGTTGATTTATCAGCCATTTGTAAAGATATTTCAGTAGGTGTCAACTTATTCAAATCAAGTCCACGATATAAAGAGAGACGCATAACACTAACATGGGCTCCAAGATCACATAAAGCAGTTTTAACATAATTTCTTTTAATGGAGCATGGTATAGTAGGTACTCCTGGATCTCCAAGTTTCTTTGGTATTCCACCCTTAAAACTATAATTAGCAAGCATGGTGGAAATTTCAGCTTCCGGTATCTCTCTTTTATTAGTAAGAATTTCTTTCATGTACTTGGCATAAGGATTCATTTTAAGCATATCAGTTAATCGCATACGCAAAAAGATAGGTCTAATCATTTCATCATCCTTTTTCTTGGATGATTTAGGAGGAAAAGGCATAGGTTTTGAACCCATGGTTCCCTTTCTTTACCGTGTTTCCTGGCAACAAAGTCTCTCTTATGATAACATTGATTCTTTGATTGTGGTTTATCAAGATCAACAGCAGGTTCAATTTCTACATCATTGTCATTGCTAGGTTGAGCATCAACATGAACATCATCAATAACATTATCACTAGGTTCATGTTCGTTACCAGATTGTGTTTCAATATCAGAAATAGAAATATCATTTGGATTCTCAGGTGGTTCAGTAATAGGTTCACTAGAAGCATGCAAAGTCCTATCATTTTTCTTTTTCTTCTTTTTAGAAGGACTAGGTGCATCTAGATTATTTCTCTGAGAATTCAGCTCAATTCTCTTAGGATGGCCTTCTGGATACAAAGTTTCCTGAGTCATTTTACCAGTTTTGGTAGCCACTCTAACAACATAATCATTATTCTTATTATTTAATTCATTGAGCAAATCATTCTGAGCCTTAAGTACTTGTTCTACTTGAGTGGTAACCATAGAAGCATGTTTACTAATGAGTTTAAGTTCACCTTTAACTCTAGACATATAATCACCCAAGTGTTCAGTCATATAAGCATTTAGTTTTAATTGTCTACCAAAATAAGCATTTAATTCTTCTTGCTTAACATAAAATTATCAAAGTCATCCAAACATTGGCTAGCAAACTTAGTAGGAGTGATTTCAGCTTTATCATATCTACAGAGAGAATTTACCTTTACTACCTATGTCGGGTAATCAAGACCATGTGTTTCTTCAATAGGCGATGAATTAAAACCATGTATTTCTTCAACAGGCGGTAAATTAAGCACATGTATTTCTTTAATAGGAGGTAAATTCTTAAGATCTTCAGCTTTAATACCCCTTTCTTTCATAGATTTCTTTGCCTCTTGCATATCTTCAGGACTGAGAAATAGAACACCCCTTTTCTTCGGAGTTGGTCTAGGAATAGGCTCAGGAGTTGGCTCAGGAAGCATCCAATTATTTTCATTAGTCAACATATTATTGAATAAAATTTCAGCTTCATCCGGTGTTCTTTCCCTGAAAACAGAATCAGCACAACTATCCAGGTGGTCTCTGGAAGCATCAGTTAGTCCATTATAAAAGATATCAAGTATTTCATTTTTCTTGAGAGGATGATCAGGCAAAGCATTAAGTAATTGGAGAAGCCTCCCCCAAGCTTGTAGGAGACTCTCTTCTTCAATTTGCACAAAATTATATATTTCCCTTAAAGCAGCTTATTTCTTATGAGCAGGGAAATATTTAGCAGAGAAGTAATAAATCATATCCTGGGGACTACACACACAACCAGGATCAAGAGAATTAAACCATATCTTAGCATCACCCTCTAATGAGAACAGAAATATTTTAAGGATATAAAAGTAGCGAGTTCTCTCATCATTAGTGAACAGGGTGGCTATATCATTTAATTTAGTAAGATGTGCCACAACAGTTTCAGATTCATAGCCATAGAAAGGATCAGATTCAACCAAAGTAATTATATCAGGATCAATAGAGAATTCATAATCCTTATTGGTAACAAAGATAGGTGAAGTAGCATAAGCAGGATCATATTTCATTCTAGCATTCAGAGTTTTTTGTTTGAGCTTAGCTAATAATTTCTTCATCCATAACATAGCCCTCAGGCACAACATGCAATTCATATTTATTGGGAGAGTCTTCATCATCACTTTCATCAATATTATCAGTTTCAATAGTTTCATTCTCTCTAGCCCTAGCAAGTTGTTCATCAAGAAAATCACCAAGTGGCACAGTAGTATCAAGCATAGAAGTAGTTTCATCATAAGCATCATGCATAACAGAAGTGGCATCATCAATAACATGCGACATATCAGAATTAATAGAAGAAGCAGGTTTAGGTGTCGCAAGTTTACTCAAAACAGAAGGTGAATCAAGTGCAGAGCTAGATGGCAGTTCCTTACCTCCCCTCGTAGTTGAGGGATAAATTTTGGTTTTCTCGTCTTTCAAGTTCCTCATGGTAACCAGCAGATATAAATCCCAAGTGACTCAAATAATAGAGCTATGTTGCCTGGCAACGGCGCCAGAAAATGGTCTTGATAACCCACAAGTATAGGGGATCGCAACAGTTTTTGAGGGTAGAGTATTCAACCCAAATTTATTGATTCGACACAAGGGGAGCCAAAGAATATTCTCAAGTATTAGCAGTTGAGTTGTCAATTCAACCACACCTGGATAACTTAGTATCTGCAACAAAGTGTTCAGTAGCAAAGTAATATGGAAGTAACGGTAACGATAGCAAAGTAATATTTTTGGGTTTTGTAGTGATTGTAACAGTAGCAACGGAAAAGTATATAAGAGAAGAACAATATATGAAAAGCTCGTAATCATTGGATGGGTGATGGAGAATTTTGCCGGATGTGGTTCATCATGTAACAATCATAACATAGGGTGACACAGAACTTGCTCCAATTCATCAATGTAATGTAGGCATGTATTCCGAATATAGTCATACGTGCTTATGGAAAAGAACTTGCATGACATCTTTTGTCCTACCCTCCCATGGCAGCGGGGTCCTAATGGAAACTAAGGGATATTAAGGCCTCCTTTTAATAGAGTACCAGACCAAAGCATTAACACATAGTGAATACATGAACTCCTCAAACTATGGTCATCACCGGGAGTGGTCTCGATTATTGTCACTCCGGGGTTGCTGGATCATAACACATAGTAGGTGACTATAGACTTGCAAGATAGGATCAAGAACTCACATATATTCATGAAAACATAATAGGTTCAGATCTAAAATCATGGCACTCGGGCCCTAGTGACAAGCATTAAGCATAGCAAAGTCATAACAACATCAATCTTAGAACATAGTGGATACTAGGGATCAAACCCTAACAAATCTAACTCGATTACATGATAAATCTCATCCAACCCATCACCGTCCAGCAACCCTACGATGGAATTACTCATGCACGGCGATGAGCATCATCAAATTGGTGATGGAGGATGGTTGATGATGACGATGGCGACGAATTCCCCTCTCTGGAGCCCCGAACGGACTCCAGATCAGCCCACCGAGAGGTTTTAGGGCTTGGTGGCGGCTCCGTATCATAAAACGTGATGAATCCTTCTCTCTAATTTTTTTCTCCCCGAACACGAATATATGGGGTTGGAGTTGAGGTCGGTGGAGCTCCAGGGGGTCCACGAGGCAGGGGGCGCGCCCCCACCCTCATGCCCAGGGTGTGGGCCCCCTGACCTTGATTCTTTCGCCAATATTTTTATACTTTCCAAAAATAATCTCCGTGAAGTTTCAGGTCATTCCGAGAACTTTTGTTTCTGCACATAAATAACACCATGGCAATTCTGTTGAAAACAGCGTCAGTCCGGATTAGTTCCATTCAAATCATGCAAGTTAGAGTCCAAAACAAGGGCAAAAGTGTTTGGAAAAGTAGATACGACGGAGACGTATCAAGGGGCCACTTGGAAGGTTATCTCTTCGGACCGATAATTCTCCGGCGTGCCGAATACCACGTCAAGTGTGATTTTTCCCGCACACCGCGCCTCCCGACTGGGAATGATTCCTCAAAAGGTCGTGCTGCTTTGCTCGATGTGGCTCCTGTCTATTTCCATTTTGTGGAGTGTATCCTCATAAATGAGGTTTAGTCCGCTGCCTCCGTCCATGAGAACCTTGGTGAGCCAAAAGCCATCCATGATTGGACTGAGGACCAAGGCGGCTGGTGCTCGGACTGTCCTGTATTTTGGTTCGTCACTGACATTAAAAGTTATAGCCGTGTCATTCCAAGGGTTTATTGCTGCGATTTGGCAGACTTCGGCGAGTTCGCGGAGTGCCCTTTTCCGCCTATTGTTTGAAGAAAATGTCTCGAAGACCGTCAATACTTTGAGGTTGTCATCTTCCGGGGGGTGTTGTTCTGGGGTATTCCTGGTGAGGATATCCTCACTGCTCTTGGCCACTTGCCGGAGTATCCAACATGCTCTAAGGCTATGGGTTGGTATGTTATCCGGCATTGTGTGTATTTTGCATGGCCCATCGAGCCATCCTTCCAAAACGATTCCGCGCCCCGTAGTGGGCTTGTATTTCTTTACTATTGGACTAGGTGTGCCACAAGGGTGCGCCCTTTTCGCCTGAATGGGGGGTTGAGTGGGGACCGATGGTTCCCAATGGGCTGCCTAAGTTTTCCAGGCGCTTTCCATTGCGCTCTACTTCTGTACGATAGTTGCCAAGTCAGCAAAGTGTAATATGCGACGGTGGTTGATGGCGTTCAGGATTCCTTCGTTCATGCAGTTGGTGCTGAACGCTGAGATCGCGTCCTCGTCGCAGCAATCTTTAATCTTGTCTTTGACAAGAAGGGATCTGGCCCAGAAGTGATGGGCCGTTTCCTGAGACTGCTGTTGTATGCTCCTGAGAGCGCTTATGTCCAGGTGGGTGGGTGGATTTAAATCTGAACCTTGACACAATTTTGGAGCCGAAGTTTGAAGATCTTCCAGACTCAACAGTCTAGGCTCCGGGATATCAACTGCTTTTTTAGGCTTGTCGTCCGATTCTATGTTCGGAGGACAAGATGCATCTCTTCGCAGGTGGGTGTCCGGTTCTTCGGGGTCGGAGATCTGGACATAGTCCGTTCTCAGTGTGAAGGAAGAGTTGTCGCCTCTCTCCTTACTACTTCTTGAGCACTTCGTTGGTTTTCCCTTGAAGAGGAAAGGGTGATGCAGTAAAGTAGCGTAAGTATTTCCCTCAGTTTTTGATAACCAAGCTATCAATCCTGGGGGAGGTCACGCTCAAGTCCCTTGCACCTACACAAACAAATAAGAACCTCGCAACCAACACGATAAAGGGGTTGTCAATCCCTTCATGATCACTTAGGAGAGTGAGATCTGATAGAGATGATAAGATAATATTTTTGGTATTTTTATGATAAAGAGTAAAAGTAAAGGAAGCAAGTAAACAGTAATGGAAATAACGGGAGATTAATATGATGGAAAATAGACCAGGGGCCATAGGTTTCACTAGTGGCTTCTCTCAAGATAGCATAGGTATTACGGTGGGTGAACAAATTACTGTCGAGCAATTGATAGAATTGAGCATAGTTATGAGAATATCTAGGTATGATCATGTATATAGGCATCACGTCCGTGACAAGTAGACCGAAACGATTCTGCATCTACTACTATTACTCCATACATCGACCGCTATCCAGCATGCATCTAGAGTATTAAGTTCATAAGAACAGAGTAACGCTTTAAGCAAGATGACATGATGTAGAGGGATAAACTCATGCAATATGATATAAACCCCATCTTTTTATCCTCGATGGTAACAATACAATACGTGCCTTGCTGCCCCTACTGTCACTGGAAAAGGACACCGCAAGATTGAACCCAAAGCTAAGCACTTCTCCCATTGCAAGAAAGATCAATCTAGTAGGCCAAACCAAACTGATAATTCAAAGAGACTTGCAAAGATAACCAATCATACATAAAAGAATTTAGAGAAGATTCAAATATTGTTCATAGATAAACTTGATCATAAACCCACAATTCATCGGATCTCGACAAACACACCGCAAAAGAAGATTACATCGAATAGATCTCCAAGAGAATCGAGGAGAACTTTGTATTGAGATCCAAAGAGAGAGAAGAAGCCATCTAGCTAATAACTATGGACCCGAGGGTCTGAGGTAAACTACTCACACATCATCGGAGAGGCTATGGTGTTGATGTAGAAGCCCTCCGCGATCAATGACCCCTCCGGAAGGACGTCGGAAAAGGCCCCAAGATGGGATCTCACGGGTACAGAAGGTTGCGGCGGTGGAATTAGGTTTTCGTGGTCACTTCTGATGGTTTGGGGGTACGTAGGTATATATAGGAGGAACAAATAGGTCGGTGGAGCCACGAGGGTGGAGGGCACGCCTGTGTGTGTGGGGGGGGGGGGTAGGCGTGCCCCCTACCCTGTGGCTTCCTCGTCTATTGCTTGACATCCACTCCAAGTCCTCTGGATCACGTTTGTTCCAAAAATCACGTTCCCGAAGGTTTCATTCCGTTTGGACTCCGTTTGATATTCTTTTTCTGCGAAACACTGAAATAGGAAAAAAAACAACACAAAAACAGCTCAAGAAAAGAAACTAAGTGGGTGTGCATCCAACTTGCTTGCTTACGAAGACGTAGGCATTTTGAGGAAGCCCATCATTGGAATATACAAGCCAAGTTTTATAATGAAAAATTCCCACTAGTATATGAAAGTGACAACATGGGAGACTCTATCATGAAGATCACGGTGCTATTTTGAAGCACAAGTGTGGAAAAAGTATAATAACATTGTCCCTTCTCTCTTTTTCTCTCATTTTTTTGGGCCTTCTCTTTTTTTTTCTTTGGCCTCTTTTTTTATTTAGTCCGGAATCTCATCCCGACTTGTGGGGGAATCATAGTCTCCATCATCCTTTCCTCACATGGGACAATGCTCTAATAATGATGATCATCACACTTTTATTATTTACAACTCAACAATTACAACTCAATACTTAGAACAAAATATGACTCTATGTGAATGCCTCCGGCGGTGTACCGGGATATGCGATGAATCAAGAGTGACATGTATGAAAAAATTATGAATAGTGGCTTTGCCACAAAATACGATGTCAACTACATGATCATGCAAAGCAATATGACAATGATGAAGCGTGTCATAATAAACGGAACGGTGGAAAGTTGCATGGCAATATATCTCGGAATGGCTATGGAAATGCCATGATAGGTAGGTATGGTGGCTGTTTTGAGGAAGATATAAGGAGGCTTATGTGTGATAGAGCGTATCATATCATGGGGTTTGGATGCACTGGCGAATTTTGCACCAACTCTCAAGGTGAGAAAGGGTAATGCGCGGTACAGTAGAGGCTAGAGAATTGTGGAAGGTTGAGAGTGCGTATAATCCATGGACTCACATTAGTCATAAAGAACTCATATACTTATTGCAAAAGTTTACTAGCCCTCGAAGCAAAGTACTACTACGCATGCTCCTAGAGGGATAGATTGGTAGGAAAAGACCATCGCTCGTCCCCGACCGCCACTCATAAGGAAAGCAATAAAAGAACATCTATGTGTCAAAATTGTCACACAACTTTTACCATACGTGCATGCTACAGGACTTGCCAACTTTAACACAAGTATTTTTCAATTTCACAATTACTCAACTAGCACACTCTAATATTACCACCTTTATATCTCAAAACACTTATCAAGTATCTAGCTTCTCATAACATTCAATGAACTCAATATAGAAGATTAATTTCACAATTAAAGCAAATTACCATGTTGTTTAAGACTCTCAGAATAATATAAGTGAGGCATGAGAGATCAATAATTTCTATAAAATACAACCACCGCTGTGCTCTAAAAGGTATAAGTGAAGCACTAGAGCAAAAACTATATAGCTCAAAAGATATAAGTGAAGCACATAGAGTATTCTAACAAATTTCGAATCATGTGTCTCTCTCTCAAAAGGTGTGTACAGCAAGGATGATTGTGGCAAACTAACAAACGAAGACTCGAATCATCCAAGACACTCCAAGCAAAACACATATCATGTGGTGAATAAAAATATAGCTCCAAGTAAATTTACCGATGGATGAGGACGAAAGAGGGGATGCCTTCCGGGGCATCCCCAAGCTTTGGCTTTTTGGTGTCCTTGGATTTACCTTGGGGTGCCTTGGGCATCCCCAAGCTTATGCTCTTGCCACTCCTTGTTCCATACTCCATCAAATCATTACCCAAAACATGAAAACTTCACAACACAAAACTTAACAGAAAATCTCACGAGCTCCGTTAGCGAAAGAAAACAAAATACCACTTCAAGGTACTGTATTGAACTCAATCTTCATTTATATTGGTGTTAAACCTACTGTATTCCAACTTCTCTATGGTTTATAAACTATTTTACTAGCCATAGATTCATCAAAATAAGCAAACAACACATGAAAAACAGAATCTGTCAAAAACAGAACAGTCTGTAGTAATCTGTAACTAACGCAAACTTCTGGAACTCTAAAAATTCTGCCGAAATAGGAAGACCTAAATAATTTATTGATCTGCTGCAATTGGAATCAATATTATATCACGTTCTGGTAATTTTTAACAATTGTTTTCGTGAACAGAAAGTTTCTGGAATTTTCAGCAAGGTCAAATAACTATCATCCAAGAAGATCCTATAGGTTTAACTTGGCACAAACACTAATTAAAACATAAAAACAAATCTTACCAGAGGCTATATCAAAGATTTATTCCTAAACAGGAGCAAAAAGCACAAAACTAAAAATAAAATTCGGTTGCCTCCCAACAAGCGCTATCGTTTAACGCCCGTAGCTAGGCATAAAAACACGGATATATATAGGTATTGCCATCTTTGGTAGGCAATTCTTCAATAAGGCGCCTATCACCCCTAGGAGTTTCTTCCCTTTTATTAATAATCAAACTTCTAGGCACGAAATCAACGAAATCTCTTGTGGCAAAAGGTTCCTTAAGGATAGCGAAAAAATTGGGGTGAACACTTATGGATTTGAGGTCCGCCTTCCCCTTGCTAGAAGTTTCACCCTTATTTTTAGGAACATACATTAATATGGAAATCTTAGCATTAGAAGGAGTTTTTTTCATGGAAGAAAAGGCAGATCCTAGGTTGGTAATAATATCCTCAATTTTATCAATTCTAGTGGAATCTTTATCTATCCTTTCATTAACCATAGGTCCCTTTTCTTTAAAAAATTTAAGAGCAACTCCTACCTTAGATCCGTATTGGGTAATTTGGTTATGGATGTGACACCCCAAAATTTTGGCCTTGTATTGTTAAATTAAATTTTTTTGCCAGGAATTAAAACTTTGATTTTTTGGACTCCCTTTTGATTTTTTTTAAACATTTCCTTTCTTACTATCATGGAGTTGTTCCCTAAAGTGAAAACATTTCAAATATGTTATTGGACTTGTTTAACCTCTCAAGAAAAACCTTTCTTTTATCAGTATAACTAATTACATTATTAATTTGCTTGATCTTTATTTTCTTGAAAAATGGTTTTTCAAGGTTATATGGCCATATTTGAACTACAACCATTTGATAAATTCACTTGAAATTCCAACCAAAATTTGGAGATGTCATGTGATGTTTTTAAATCACTTTTATACAAAAATATCTTTTATTCATGTAATATTTTGAGCTCTACACTCAATTTTTCTTCTCTGGTCCAGAGTGCAATTTGCACTACAACCCATTTAAATATTTCTTTCTGGCCTCCACCAAAATTATGGGATGTTGGTAGTAGCACATGATTCAACTTTATGCAAAAACCTAGTGCTGTTCTTTCAAAATTTTGAGTGAATCAACCTCTTTTCCATTCTGGTCCAGCCTTGTGATTTCTACTGCAACCCTATTTAATTTTGCTCCAAAGATCTTGTGCTTTCTCCTACTTGTAGACAGCCCTACCAAGCCCCTAAGTCCAGGAGCATGCACCCATTGGCATATTTTTGGTTCATGAAATAATGTCATTTATTTCCTGTCCAGAATTGTAGTTTTGCAAAACTTGCACTAGCAAGTTTCTGCTTTTGGCAAACTAACCTCACCACCCTCTTGTACATCTAAAGAGACCCAGTCTGGAAGTTTTGGCCACCCCATGAGATGCCTAGGTGCATGTGGCATTCTAGCGAGCACCCTGTAGGCATGACCAGTTTTGACATGAGTTTTGGCATTGCACTGTGAACTTGCACCTCTGATCAAACAAGCATGTCCACTAGACTCCCCGTTTCTCCTAACCTAGATCTGCTAAATGCCAGCCTCACCCAAGCTCTGTAGCATGCTCTGGCATTACGTCGAGCATGTCCCGTGCACGCCCAGAGCGCGAGCAGAGCGTGCGTTTGGCACGCACGTGCGCCGAGCCGACACGCTGGCCCCCCTGGTTTTGGCCCGCTCTGCAGCACCACGCCACGCACGTCCCTCCTCACCGCAACACGCCAAGCAGCCCCTTGCCACGTCCCCGACAGGCCAGGACCTAGCCGCCACGGCCGCCGACAGCCCCTGCTCCGTTCAGCGCCGCCCAAGCCTCTCCCGCTCGCCACCTGGCCCCTGGAACAGCGCGAGCTCATCCACGAGTGTGTCCACTAGCGCTCGTCGCCGCCACGACGCCCTAGCTACAGAATGGCGGTCGCCGGCGACCTTATCCGCGGCCGCCGCGGAACCGACCTCGTCGCGCTATAAAAGGAGGTCCCCGAACTCCCCCGAGCACGCAGGCAACCCCAGGCCACCCCAATGGCACTCCCCTAGCTCGCATTCGACCCGGGAAGGCCTCCTTCCCTATCTCCGGCAACCGCAGCCGCCGCCACTGCCCCGGCCATTCCGGCACCACCAGGGCCTCCCCCTCTCCGTTCTCTTCACCAGGAACCTTCTCATCCTCCCGTGAACTCATTCCCCTGCTCGATTTTGATCGGGAACCACCGCAGCCCCAAACTCACTTCGCCCCCGAAGCCATCTCCACCGCGAAGCTCGTCGCCGGCAACTCCGTCCACGTCGGCGACCATAGCGGGTACCCCCGAGTTCGTCTCGACCTCCTGAGCACGCCCATGCACTCAGATCACCGAGGGACGCCGCCATTCGCCGGCGAGCCTCACCGGAGCTCCGCCTCTGTTCGGTCAGGGCGGAGACGACGCGAGTGTGGACTAGTCAAACCTGACTAGTGGGCCCCCTGGACCCACTGTCAGTGACTCCCCGCGCGGTCCACGCTGGATAAGTGGAGGCGTAAAACCCGTAGTACGTTTTCTCTGCCCGAAGGCGTAATCTCTTTTGAAACGTTTTCTTTTTCCTGATTTTATTCAAAACAGATTCTGACCAAATCTTTGACTGGCTATAACTTTTTAAATATAACTACAAATGAATTAATTCTTTTTCCTACATCTCTCAAATATTTTCTAGTTTATTTTAAGATTTATTTGAAAATTTTCCAAACAACTTTTTTGTACTGTTTTTGAAATATGTGTTATTTGCATATTTTTGAAAATAGGATTTTTGGAGAAAGAAAGAAAACTTTCAAAAGTTTTGGAGAACACCCCACCTCTCCACACCATGAAGGCAAGCATTCTGAACCCCGGAATAATATTTTTGGTGTGTTAGTTCACACGTTTATAACACCACCTTATATCGGAGAACTTGTTATTTTCATGTGATATGATCATTTGCATGAATGCATATTAGTGATTTCCTTGATGTTGGAAATGAATATACTTGTGATGGTAATCATCCTCATGTGCCTTGCATGCATGCCGGAAAGAAATCCGGGAAAGCCTCTGCCTTGGGTAGGCGTGAGCTTATCGCCGGTCTCCGTCGGGACGGTTATGTCCGGTATGGTATGGTAAGGTATATTGAGTCATGATTTTGTTGGTTGAAATATATTTGTTATACATGTCATGCAGGGAATTTATAAACCTCCTGAGTCGACCGTAGACCGAGTCTTGTTCCAGTAACCCCCATACTTTCTATGTACTACCACTTGTCCCTGCCGCAGGTAGGGTATGGTTCAGTAAGTCGTCAACCCCTTTCAAGCACACACCGTACAGAGAGGCCATGGTGGAAGATACCGGTTGTAGCTGGTAGGCAGGCCACCTGGTCCGGGGGCATGGGTGTTTCCGGTTGGGACCGAGAGGGGAGGCCACCCCTTAGAGCGCGCGATATAAATTTGATCCCATGCTACGCGAGGTTGTAGCCTCCCCACTTAGAGTTTTGCTTAACAAGTGTCGTGGGTGATTCCAGACACCGATGAGTTAAGCTGGTGTGTGCAAGTTAGGCGTGTTTTCTACTAAAAGGCCGTAGACGGAATTAGTCCCGATGGACTAAAGGAATCCGTTACTCGTGGGTAAAGAGTACACCCTCTGTAGAGATTAAACCTATTCGAATAGCCGTATCCATGGTTAAGGATTACAGTCTGGGATGGGTCAAGTGTTGGTCTTAGTGTCGGTCTTCGGAGGAGATATTGTTAAACCAAACTTGGATACCGACTAGTTACTTGTGAGGACCATGATTATTATTTTGTATTATCTGTATTATCGAGTATCCCTGGGACGGTTCTACCTCCTGGATATTCATTGTGATTATTTGTTTTATAAGCCCTTTATGTGGTGTCGCTCAGACGCCCGACTGTGGCATTTCTTTTTAAGCCCTTTATGTGGTGTCGCTCAGACGCCCGACTGTGGCATTTCTTTTAAAGCCCTTTATGTGGTGTCGCTCAGACGCCCGACTGTGGCATTTCTTTTAAAGCCCTTTATGTGGTGTCGCTCAGACAACCGACTGTGGCATTTCTTTTAAAGCCCTTTATGTGCTGTCGCTCAGACGCCCGACTGTGGCATTTCTTTTTAAGCCCTTTATGTGGTGTCGCTCAGACGCCCGACTATGGCATTTCTTTTAAAGCCCTTTATGTGGTGTCGCTCAGACGCCCGACTGTGGCATTTCTTTTAAAGCCCTTTATGTGGTGTCGCTCAGACGCCCGACTGTGGCATTTCTTTTAAATCCCTTTATGTGGTGTCGCTCAGACGCCCGACTGTGGCATTCCTTTTAAAGCCCTTTATGTGGTGTCGCTCAGACGCCCGACTGTGGCATTTGTTTTAAAGCCCTTTATGTGGTGTCGCTCAGACGCCCGATTTCGGCACTTTTATTCCCACTCTATTACTGCTTATTCATGTTGCATGAAAATAACCTGCTTGCATGCCTAAAAGATGTTTTATTTATGACTAACGATGTGATCATGGAATTTTTCAGTGCATGATTATCAATTATATTATACCTGTGTTCTTAATGTTTGCGAGTACATTCAAAGTACTCACTGGCTTGTCCCTGGCTATTGTCTTGGCCAGATTGCTTGGAGAGGATCGTTGCGATGACAGCCCCGGAAACTAAGCAACGGTGATAGCAGCCTCGCGAAGATAGGAGTTAACCTGGTCAGCTGTTCCTGTGGGAAATGGAGTCCCATAGACACTGATGACTCACAAACCGCTTCTGCCATCAACCACTAGAAACCTTTTGTTGTACTCACAGGCCAGAATGGTCTTGTACTACATATTTTGTTTTCTGCTTGGAATTTCTGTATCAAATTGGAGCCTCATCAGCTAACAGTAATCCTGGGGCTGATGAGCACGACGGTCTTTTTCTGGAAATTTATACCCGGAAAAACCCGGTCGTGACAATGGATCTTTTTATCCAAATTTTCAATCAACTCTACGGTGGCAACTTTATTTTCAATAATTTCAAGCCGTTGCATCACATGTTCCAAGTTAAATAGTTCCATTAACCAAAAGAGGTGGTGAGCCAAACAAATCTATCATAGCATTATAAGAATCAAAAGCATGGCTACCCAAGAAGTTTCCTCCGGTAATGGTATCAAGAATATATCTATGCCAAGGGGTGATGCCTACATAAAAATTGCGAAGAAAAATGGTAGTAGATTGCTTTCTAGCAGATTTATTTTGAGTGTTGCAAATTCTATACCAAGCATCTTTTAGATTTTCTCCCTCCCTTTGTTTAAAATTAAGAACTTCATTCTCGGGAGATAGAGGAGTAGATAAAGGACTAGCCATAACGAAGAAGTAGGCGAAAAACAGGCAAACGGAAAGAGAGGGCGAATAAAACGGCAAGGGTGAAGTGGGGGAGAGGAAAACGAGAGGCAAATGGCAAATAATGTAATGCGAGGGATAAGAGTTTGTGATGGGTACTTGGTATGTCTTGACTTGACTTGGCGCACACCTCCCCGGCAATGGCGCCAGAAATCCTTCTTGCTACCTCGTAAGCACTGCGTTGGTTTTCCCTTGAAGAAGAAATGGTGATGCAGTAAAGTAGCGTAACTATTTCCCTCAATTTTTGAGAACCAACGTATCAATCCAGTAGGAGGTCACGCTCAAGTCCCTTGCACCTACACAAACAAATAAGAACCTCGCAACCAACGCGATAAAGGGGTTGTCAATCCCTTCACGATCACTTACGAGAGTGAGATCTGATAGAGATGATAAGATAATATTTTTGGTATTTTTATGATAAAGAGTAAAAGTAAAGAAAGCAAGTAAACAATAATGGAAATAACGGGAGATTAATATGATGGAAAATAGACCCGGGGGCCATAGGTTTCACTAGTGGCTTCTCTCAAGATAGCATATGTATTACGGTGGGTGAACAAATTACTGTCGAGCAATTGATAGAATTGAGCATAGTTGTGAGAATATTTAGGTATGATCATGTATATAGGCATCACGTCCGTGACAAGTAGACCGAAACGATCTGCATCTACTACTATTACTCCACACATCGACCACTATCCAGCATGCATCTATAGTATTAAGTTCATAAGAACAGAGTAACGCTTTAAGCAAGATGACATGATGTAGAGGGATAAACTCATGCAATATGATATAAACCCCATATTTTTATCCTCGGTGGCAACAATATAATACGTGCCTTGCTGCCCCTGCTGTCACTGGGAAAGGACACCGCAAGATTGAACCCAAAGCTAAGCACTTCTCCCATTGCAAGAAAGATCAATCTAGTAGGCCAAACCAAACTGATAATTCGAAGAGACTTGCAAAGATAACCAATCATACATAAAAGAATTCAGAGAAGATTCAAATATTGTTCATAGATAATCTTGATCATAAACCCACAATTCATCGGATCTCGACAAACACACCGCAAAAGAAGATTACATCGAATAGATCTCCAGGAGAATCGAGGAGAACTTTGTATTGAGATCCAAAGAGAGAGAAGAAGCCATCTAGCTAATAACTATGGACCCGAGGGTTTGAGGTAAACTTCTCACACATCATCGGAGAGGCTATGGTGTTGATGTAGAAGCCCTCCGTGATTAATGCCCCCTCCGGTAGGACGTCGGAAAAGGCCCCAAGATGGGATCTCATGGGTACAGAAGGTTGCGGCAGTGGAATTAGGTTTTTGTGGTCGCTTCTAATGGTTTGGGGGTACATAGGTATATATAGGAGGAAGAAGTAGGTCGGTGGAGCCACGAGGGGCCCACGAGGGTGGAAGGCGCGCCGGGGGAGGGGGGGTAGGCGCGCCCCCTACCTCGTGGCTTCCTCGTCTGTTGCTTGATGTCCACTCCAAGTCCTATGGATCACGTTTGTTTCAAAAATCACGTTCCCGAAGGTTTCATTCCATTTGGACTCCGTTTGATATTCTTTTTCTATGAAACACTGAAATAGGCAAAAAAACAACAATTTGGGCTGGGCCTCCGGTTAATAGGTTAGTCCCCAAAATAATATAAAAGTGTATAAATAAGCCTATTAAACATCCAAAACATAATATATAATAGCATGGAACAATCAAAAATTATAGATACGTTGGAGACGTATCACTCCTCGACTACCGCTATCTGGTGGGTGATCGGTGGAGCCTTGATTTCTCTCTGATCGGGTTTAAGCCCAATCCGATCGTAGTCTGTAGTGACCCC
This sequence comes from Triticum urartu, assembly GCF_003073215.2. Taxonomy (NCBI): domain Eukaryota; kingdom Viridiplantae; phylum Streptophyta; class Magnoliopsida; order Poales; family Poaceae; genus Triticum; species Triticum urartu. Next base: position 43,540,808 of record NC_053024.1, read on the forward strand.
CAGGACAGCGATGCGATCTAAGAGCTCGTTTAAAGACGAAAGCTCTGCCGGATCCATCTGCTTGGAGTGTTCAGAGTCAATGCGAAGGGGATTTTCGATGACCTGAGAGGTCATCGTCGGCTTAATAGCCGAACGGGTGGTCATGGTAAAGCCGCCCAGTCGGAGGGTTTGGCCTGGGGCCAGTGCTCCTGCAGAGGTGATATTGTCCTTGAGAACAAGGCGAGGCATCGATCCTATCTTCGACGTCATAGTGGAACTCTCAATGAAAGCGCCAATGTCGATGTCAAAACCGGCGGATCTCGGGTAGGGGGTCCCGAACTGTGCGTCTAAGGTCGATGGTAACATGAAACGGGGGACACAATGTTTACCCAGGTTCGAGCCCTTTCTATGGAGGTAATACCCGACTTCCTGCTTGATTGATCTTGATGAATATGAGTATTACAAGAGTTGATCTACCACGAGATCGTAATGGCTAAAACCCTAGAAGTCTAGCCTGTATGACTATGGCTATGAGTATCCGGCTCTACAGACCTAGCCCTCCAGTTTATATAGACACCGGAGGGATCTAGGGTTACATAAGGTCGGTTTACAGAGAAAGGAATCTTCATATTCGATCGTCGAGCTTGCCTTCCACGCCAAGGAGAGTCCCATCCGGACACGGATGGAGTCTTCGATCTTTGTATCTTCACAGCCCATCAGTTCGGCCCATGCCTAATAGGCCGGACGCCCGAGGACCCCTTAGTCCAGGACTCCCTCAACAGGTGCGGTGTTGAGGTCGATGGGCATGGCCACGGGCGTGGACGGTGTCACCACGCTCACCTCTGGCAAGCATTCCCCGGAGAAACGGGAGGCTTGCGAATAGGGATTGAAGTCAGGAATCGGCGGTGTTGCATACGTGCGCGGTGGCTCCGACAGTGCCACACAAGGAAAGGCCGACGAGACCGTACTGGCCACGGCCACGACAGCGCTGATGAGCCCGTGCTGGCCTAGTTTTAACTTAGGATGATCAGGGCCCGCCTCATTGCTACAGCAACTCTGCCATTGTTTTCCTCTTTCTGTGCGGCGGCGGCCAGGGCAGCGGCAGCCACGGTTTCGAGCATGCGGTCCTTCGCGTGCCTCTGGTCTTCCTCTTGGCCGACTACACCGCCCGCTGCTCGGGCGTCAACTACTTCTTCTTGGGCGCTGCCGCCGTGTTGCCGGTGGTGGACGGCAGTGCGTGGCTTGCCTTTGGCGGGGGCGATGGAGGTGAGGCCAGAGGCGAGGGAGGCTGAAAGTGCAATCATGCCCTTACATCATGTTTTGATATTGATGACAATATACATGCAGGGGACTAACTACGTTCGTCAAGTGAATCTCAGGTGTTAGTCCGCGGTTCACCAAAAGTGTGTGGATCATGAGCACACGGAGTTGATTTTACTCAAGGAAGAAGTATCAAAATGATTACATATTTGTTTTCTTGAGTATAGGATCCCACACTATTAAGAGGGGATCGGTAGGGTTAGTAAAGGACTTGCTCTTGCCACAAAACTCCTTCCTAAAATTCTTTTGATCTATCAAATTCTTCTTGTCTTGTGTTTCTGCCTCTGGGGTTGCCGGATGTCCGGGCTGCTCCCCCGGATGTCCGGCCCGCACGCCGGATATCCGACTTCATGCCACTATATGTCTAGTAGGGTTCTAGTGTTCACGCCGGATGTCCGGGTCTTCGCCGGATGTCCGGGCTCTATCCCCGATGTCCGGCCACTACTACCTGTGGTTTAAATAAGGTTTTGTAACCGTTCTGTGAACTCGCCGGATGTCCGGCCACCTGCCGGACGTCCGGGCTTGGCCCCGGATGTCCGGCCCCTCTGTTTTTACCTCTGCTTCTGCTATGTTCTTCAAGTGCCTTGCCAGGCCGGATGTCCGGCCCCGAGCCCGGATGTCCGGTCTGCCCGGTCACTTGCACTATAACAGCCACATTTACACTCACACTATATATAGCTCTCTTCCCCATGGGAGAGGGTTGACCATTCACTTTGAGCAAACCCTAGAACACATTTCACTCTCTCTCTCTCTCACTCTTCCACACCAAATCTTAGATCCCTAAGGGATTTGAGAGCATTTGAGAAAAGTTGTCCAACCAAGTGATAGATCCACTCCTTCCCCTTCTTTGCACCAAAGGAATTCGTGATTTGAGAAAGTCTTGAGCTTTTCCCCATCGTTCTTGTTACTCTTGGAGGTTGGAGACTCCTAGGCAGTAGGAGTCTTTCAGAGAGGAATCGAGCATTGTGATTATCCCAGGAAAAGTTTGTGAGGGTTTGGAGACCACGCCAAGGTCTACCACTAGTGGTTGAGAAACGCCTTCGCGGTGTTGTCTCAAAGGGAGAATAGGGTGAGCCTTCGTGGCGTTGGTGTGCCTTTATGGTAACATCCACCTCTCTAACGGTGACATAGCTTCCCTTCAAGGAAGTGAACATCGGCATACATCCTCGTCTCCCGGAGTTGTGGTTATTCCTAACCCTAACTCTCTACTTGTGGTTACTTGTCTCTTAGCACTTACTTATATCATATTGTACATGCTTTCTCACTTATTTGTGTTACTTGTTTATCTTGCTTAGCCTTTAGCATCATACTTGCAATTGTTAGGCTCACTTTCATATTCCGCATTATTGCCTAAAATTGCTAAGTAATAATTAAAATTTGTAATTGTACCTATTCACCCCCCTCTAGGTCCATCTCGATCCTTTCAGAGGCAAGGCCGGCTATGTCGAGGATCAGCTTGTCGTCCATGGCGAGTAGCAAAGAGCGCGAGCGGGCGAGAGTTTTTTGGGAAAGAGGGGGAAAATGGGGGTAGTTGTGCCACCGACTGGCGCGCCAGGGGAGGAGTAGGCGGGCATCGCACACGTTCGCCTCGTGTCTGCGTCGACTCAAATGAGGTCCAAATTTGAGTCAGGGATGGGTCACCCGGCGGATGAAAAGCGGGCGCGCATCCATTTGGGTCAGCGTGTTGGGCCGACTTTTGTGTCTGTTTTGACCCAAACGGACACGCGCGCGTTGGAGTTGCTAAACGGACACTCTAAAGCCAACTCCAACTCCAGCACGGACATCCATTTTGTCCGAATTTTATTCGTTTAGATCAGACTAAGGGGACGACGTCTAGCCCTTTTTCTAGATGTGTTGACAATGCACCCAACGTGGCCGACACATTTGGTCCGCCACGACCGGGGGCCAAATATAGACAATTTTTGAACTAAGCACTACAAATAGTTTTACATCCAAATAATAGTTTTACAACAAAAAAACACACACTAGCAAATAGTTATACTGCCAATCAAAATTGTCTTGAATACATGGAAAGAAAATGAACCGATATATTTACTGGAGAGTTTTTTTTTAAGGCAGGTTCAGGAGAGTTTTTTTGTTTAGAACAGGTTCAGAAGAGTTTTTTTTTAACACGGTACAGACGTAAGCGCTCATATACACGCGCATACATTCACCCCTATGAACGCATACACGCACACCCTATCCCTATGAGCACCTTTGAAAGACTGAGCCGGCATATCATCTTGAAATTTATGAAGTCGCCGTAGGTACCTTGTCGTCGACGGGGTGTGTTGTTGTAACTGAGTAGAGTAGATTGAGATAACTAAGAGGAAAACCCACATGTATAGTTTTTTCTTTGTGAGGGGATACTAGCTAACGATGGGGGATCCCGTCTAATCTTAACTAACTCATCCCTTGGGCCCTATATATGTGCCGTTCCTGCATCAAACATACACTTCATCTCGGATCCACTTTTTTTGGGTCCTAGCATATATCGGATCCAGACGAGAGGCGATCGGGATCAAAATCAATACGACAAACAAGGAAGAAATCGATATAAAGGCCCGATGGCTCGTCCGTGTACGTGATCGACCGAGCAAGCAAGCAATTGATCTGCTAGCAGTAGCAGCCGGGAGCTGGCCATGGCGTCCACGCCTTTGAACAAGACGGCGTCCACGCACAGGTCGACGTTAGTCCGAGGCAAGCACCAGTTTCATATCGTCGGCTACAGCGAGCGGAAGGCTCTCGCCGGCGTGAGCGCCAGAAACACCTCCGTCGTCAGGTCCGGCGACTTCGAGGCCGGAGGATGCACCTGGGCCTTCAGTTGTCGCTTCAGGAAACAAGGACTGGCGTCCATCTCCCTGGAGCTGGTCTGCGGCAAGTACGCCGCCACCGCCATGGCCAGCTTGAGGATGGACGACCCGTTTCACCGGTGGCCTGCCGCAGTATGGCGAAGCCCGGGCACCAACACCTTCCCCGCTTCGCCGGCAACAACAAGCAGGAGTTGGAAGCTGTCGGTCCCCGAGGCGTTCTTCCATGGCCAAGAGGAGCGGTACGTGGTAGATGACCGCCTTACCATCCTCTGCGTCGTCCATGTCCTCCGGCTGGACGTCACCCTCCCAAATACCAGGAGCTGCTTCATCTCCGCCGTGCCGCCGCCAACCATCTCCGGAGATCTCCTCATGCTTCTTTTTGCGTCCATGTCTAAATCGGATTCCGTGAAGCACGCCATGAGGCCAGACGTGACGTTCATCGTGGAGCAGACCGAGATCCGGGCGCATAAGCTTGTCCTCGCCGTGCGGTCGCCGGTTTTCGCGGCGGAGTTTGGATGGCACATGAATGAGAATATCATAATCAGGGTCGACGACGACGACATGAGCGCCTCCACTTTCAGGGCCATGCTTCGCTTCATCTACACCGACGAGCTACCCATCAAACCAAACAACGACCGCATGATACTAACAAGCGAAGATAAACATGCGGCAAGGCGCTACGAGGCCATGGTGCGCGACCTGCTGGTAGCCGCCGATCGGTATGACTTACAGAGGCTAAGGCTTTTGTGCGAGAAGGTACTGGCTGAGGGCATGGATGATAAGTCTGTCATACCTACACTGATGGTGGTGCACGGTAGGTACAGTTGTCGGCAGCTCGAGAATTTATGCATCGAGTACATAGCGTCCCATCCAAATTTTTATAGTGACCTGAAGGCGACCGAGGAGTATAACGAAATCATGAATAGTGGCTGCTCTTTCCTACTTGAGGTCACCGACAAAGTAGACACGATTAATATGGCTCCAAACTCAAGCTCCAACAAAAGAAAGCGAGATGATGGCTTGCCAGATCAGGTGGTAGTCCACGGCTCACACAAGTTTACGATCCCCTACTTTAGGGCTGTCCAGAGGAGCCTGCTTGCTGTTGGTAAAAATACAATCGGTTCCGGCCTTTTTCAGGTTGGCGGTTACAACTGGCAGCTACGCGTACGGTGGTTATACCCATCCAATTCTTCGGCATTCGTTGTGTATCTCTGTTTGGTGAGGAGTAGTCTTGAAACTTCCCCTGTCACTACGTCAATTGGCTTCAAGATAGATAACCCTTGTGGCAAGTCGTTGCCGCCGATAACAATGGTAGAAGAAATTTTTACCAATGCAGAAAACTTCAGGCGTGCAGAGTTCACCCTCATGAAATCAACCAACTCCTCACATGATGACTCCCTCACTGTACACTGCCATCTCAATGTCACCAAGGAGGCTGCTTGCACTAGTTCTAGCACCATCTCCCATGGTGCCGGAGTAACGGTCGTTGTGCCTCCACCCTACATCGGTTTGCACCTTGAGCAGTTGTTGGTGAGTGGGCAAAGGTACGATGTGAGGTTCCTGGTTGAGGAGTGTGACATACGTGCTCATGGTCTCGTAATCGCGGCTCGATCACCAGTCCTATACAAAGTGGTTGAAGCGGCGGCGACCAAGGAGGATGACCATCACATCGTACGGGTTGACAACATGAAGGCGGCGGTCTTCAGCTCTGTTCTCCACTTCATCTACACCGACAAGCTACCCTCTATGGATAACCCAGTCCTTGCTGTTGAAGACATGCTCGCGGCAGCCTGCCGATTCCGTCTCGAGAGGTTGAAGATTGCGTGCGAGAACTTTTTCGCTGACCACATCTCGAATAAGAATGCATTGTGCACGTTGAAACTGGCGCAACGTCACCACTGCTTGGAACTAGAAAAATACTGTGTCAAGTTTATCTCTACATGACTAAACTAGAACCGATCATATATATATATATATATAAAAATAGAATGTCGATGGTGTAGTCAGTTGGTTTCTTAAGTAGTGAGTCTAGTACTTCAACTGTTCCTTCATCAACTTTAATGATTAACAAGATCCAGTGAAATCTGCATGCACACACGTTTGCATGTCTTAATTAAGCGGGCATATGTAAACAAAAACATGTAGCTAGCTAGTAGGCAAAAACAGAATTTGTAGTACAAGACAGTGTGACTCACTCGAAGTTGTAAGGAAGTAGTATATCTTCATTGTATTTGAGGCGCTTGAAGAACTCTAGCATGCTTTCCTCTACACTTTTTTTTCGTAATATGGATCTAATTTCCATGTGTATTCATTAATGGTATTTGGGTCAATGAACCCAATGTCATAGCGTCCATCTTTTTTCATTTCATAAATCTTCATCCTGCATAATACCACAGAAAAGAATATAGTGAGGATAATTACAGATAATGATTGATCAAAATGATCATTACATCTAGCTTGAGACTTAAATTACAGAAATAAATCACTTACAAACAATAGTAACTGACGATAGATTTGTCCAGTACGTCTTGATTGTATAACTGAAATAATTCTGAATACTCAACGGACACAGCTTTCTCATGGTAATAATGATCCTTCTTGACATTCACCATGAGGGACTCTCGATTGGAAATCTTGGTAATGTCCATGTACCATTGATGCAATTCATACATTCTCGTTGGGAGCTTCTTGACCTTGTCTGGCTCGACCAAAGGTTGGCCCCGGACATATTTCCATTTTATTTCCTCCACTCTAATCGGAGACATGGGCTCAATATCGAGGAGTTGTCCAACAGTGATCATGAGCCTTTCAGCCTGCTCAATATGCTCCTCAGTTATTACCACATCGCCCAGCTCGGGAACGTAAACGGTTTGCCCACAATAATATTGGGAGAGCCTACTCTCATGTGTTGTTGGCACAACAAACGGGGGGATTGGTTGCGCCGCCTGTTCTCCCAGTTGGGGAACGGTTTTACCACATGTTTTGCCAGCTGATTTGCTCGAGCTCGAGCTCGCCTCTTTCTGTAGATGTGCTCGATTTAACTTCCTGAGGTGGCGCTCATAGTCTGTGTCAACGGGCTTGAGAGCTGGTGCTCTAGCCATACGAATGAAGTGGTCAATCTTTTCCTCAGGCACTTTCTCCCTTGGCGGCGGTGGCCGTTTTGGTGCAAAATGAGCTTCCACCTCGGCCTTCGATATGGCTGCGTTTTCCTCCTCGGACTTGTCGTAAGGCCTCTGCGGAAGAGGCGCGAGGCTGCTTGGACCATATTGAAATCGCTTGCCTCCGCCTGTACCTCCAGTACTACCTCGACTTGTACCGCTACGCACCATAGTTGAGGAGGCTCTCTTCCGTGATTGCTGAGGCGGCGAAGACGGCTGACGTGGCTGAGTTGGAGGAGGAGGAGTGGCCTGAAGCTGTGCCGGACTTGGAGGAGGAGTGGCCTGACGCTTTGCCGGACTTGGAGGAGGAGTGGCCTGAAGCTGTGCCGGACTTGGAGGAGGAATGGCCTGACGCGTTGGTGGACTTGGAGGAGCGGGAGTGTGCTGACTCGGTGGCGGACTTCGACGAAGAGTCGGATGACGCTGTGTCGGTGGCCTTCGAAAGATGATGCAATCATTTCTCCATAGGATGATACGATGGTTGGCCTCTCCCAATGTGTGCTCCTCGTCACCTCCAGGAATGTTAAGCTCTAGCCCCGAATATTGGTCCACCACCTCATCAACCAAGAAACGAGCATAGCCCGCTGGAATCGGGTTGCAATGGAAGGTTGCCTCGGTGGGATTTGTAAAAGCAACGCCGTCCGCCACCTTCATGGATATGTTCTTCATTTTGAAGTGTAGCTCACAGTTAGTGTTCTCCATGATGTCATCCACTGGGTAGCTATTCAGCAATGCGTCGCCCGGGGCGGAACCCACGCTGCTTCTCGGCATGGATGGGACGGTGCTATCCAATGCTGGATCATCCGCTAGTTGCTGCAGCTGCTGAGACCCCCTTTGCTGGCTAAGTGAGTCGATCTGCTCCTGCTGCCGCTGGAATTTGACTGCCAAGTCCGCGTGCACTGATTCTAGGCCTTGAAGGCGTTCATAGTCCAGCTTCCTCTGCTCCTCCTCCATCTTCCTCTTCTTCTCCTCCGCAATCTTCTTTCTCGCACGGGTTCTGTAGTCGGCGTTCCAGTCCGAAAACCCCTCATACCACGGAATAGCGCCCTTGCCTCGTGTTCTTCCCGGGTGTTCAGGATTTCCCAGGGCACGCGTAAGCTTGCCGTTCTCTCTGTTGGGCTCGAACACCCCCGATCGAGCCTCTTCTATTGCAACAAGTAGCTTATCTTCGGCTCCGTCCAGACATGCCTTCTTCGAAACTTTGCCTGTCTTCGGGTCCAACTCCTCCCCATGCGCATAGAACCAAGTCCCGCACCTAGGGGGCCAGCTCAATGTTTCTGGAGTGACACCTGCATCCTCCATCTCTTTCTCAGACTTATCCCACTTAGGCATTCCCACCGCATAGCCACCTGGCCCCAGCTTATGGAAGTTATCATTTTTTGCGGCATTGGCCTTGTTTATTCTCGACCGTTCCTTAGATAATTCCGAATCTTTGAATTTCACGAAATCGTCCCAATGAGCACTTTGCTTCTCTAGTGTTCCCTCGAATACTGGAGTCTTCCTTCTTCCCTTGACGTACTTGTCCCATTCACGATTCTTATGGTTGTTGAATGCAACCGCCATCTTCTTAAGAGCAGCGTCCTTGACTTTCTCCACATCTACATCTGTGAAATGATCTGGTAGGGTGAAATGTTCCATGAGCGTTTCCCAAAGCAGAAGTTTTTGTCTGTCGTCGACAAAAGTAACTCCTGGACGTGGCTTTGCTGGCTCTCTCCATTCTTGAAGGGAGATCGGGAGTTGGTCCTTCACAAGAACTCCGCACTGACGAATGAACTTGTCCGCAATCTTCTTAGGCGCTAATGGTTCGCCATTAGGTTCGATGGCCTCGATATTGTACTTTACGCCCTCCTTCAGCTTTTTGTTCGGGCCTCGTTTCCTGTTGCCTGAAGATTTGCTCGATCCGGATGGCTAAAAGAAGAAAGATCTATTCGTTAATATATCTTCAAGTCATTTAAAACATGTGATGATCACCAGATGCCTGCTTATATAAATATATATACCTCGCCGGTCTTTGTTGTTTCAAGATCAACATTTTCTTCGTCATGTTCATAGTTCATGACTTCATCAATTCGGTCGTCGCGATCGAATATCATATCACCCTCCCCGGTGTTGTTTAGATATTCGGAGCCGTCATAATCTTCTTCATTCTGATCATCATCTGGCCCGCGAGGATTGTGTATGATATTGAACAGGGCCTCTTCTCCCTCTCTGCCGGTATTGTCCGCCATAGGTTTTATTTAACTAATCCAAAAGAAATATATTCAAATTACAATGCATGGATGCAATCAATTAATAAGGAAAAACTGAATCAATGATAGTACATAATAAGCATCATAGAATATAATCTCGAATATGTCGTCTCGAATAATAGATATAATCTCGAATACATCGTCTCGAATAATAGATATAATCTCTAATACATCGTCTCGAATAATAGATATAATATCGAATACATCACTAGCTAGCTAGCTAGCAAGCTAATAAAGATCGAATACTACAGAGTAATCTAGGCCACTCGCGGTTCCTGAGGTGCGGGCGGTGGACACCCAAAGAGAAGGAACCATCACTGGATCATAGCTCGGGTGATCTCCCAAAAGAACCTGCCAGGTATTGGAGAACCTGGCGTCCATAGCAGCCATGTAGCGATGGGCGTGCTCGTCCTCCTCCCTGACACGGTGATGTACCACCTCCGGTGGGGCCGGCTCCCTCCTCAACGAAAGTGGCCCACGCGAACGCCACCAAAGGAGATCAGGGTCGACGACGGGACCCGGGGCCGGGTTCCTCACCAAGCGTCGTGCCCCTGAAGGTAGCACCTCCCAGTGCTAGCCCGGCGGAGCCCAGTCCCGGACATGGGTCCTCTGAAGTAGGACGTCGTCGCGAACGGGTCGACGGCGAGGATGCGGGCCGTGCATCGCCGACAACAAATACTATATATATGCCGCAAAAGTAAAGTAACATTTTTTAAATGATGGATTGTGATTTCATATATGCAAATTCTGAATTTTATAACTAAAACTAACATTTCTAATATTTCTATAACTAAAACTAACATTTCTAATATTTCTATAACTAAAAAACATTTCTATATAACTAACATTTCTAATATTTCTATATAACTAACATTTCTAATATTTCTATAACTAAAAAACATTTCTATATAACTAACATTTCTAATAATTCTATAACTAAAAAACAGAAAGATTGCTAACATTTCTATAACAATGTGTGTGTGTGTGTGGTACATGGCGGCCGGGGCAGGAAGCTCACCGGTGAGGCGCGACGACGGCGGCGACGGGGACGGGGCGGCGACGACGGGGACGGGGCGGCGACGACGGGGACGGGGAGGACGGGCCGGGCGGGGATGACGGGAGGACGGGGCGAGGCGCAACGACGGGGACGACGGGGACGGGGACGGGGATGGCGACGGCGACGGACGGCGACGGGGGCGGCGACGACGGGGCAGAGGGAGTGATGAGAAACTGACAAATTTTTTGAAGTGTTTTGTTATATAGAACAACTTTTAGTACCGGTTGGAGCCACCAACCGGTACTAAAGGTCTGTTTTGGTAAGGCCAAGTGGCGGGAACGGCACCCCTTTAGTACCGGGTGGTGGCTCCAACCGGTACTAAAGACCCCCCCCTTTAGTACCGGTTTGAGCCACCACCCGGTACTAAAGGGGGTGCACTGGCGCAGGTGCGATGCGTCATGTTTAGTCCCACCTTGCTAGCTGAGGGGCGTCCGCACTGGTTTATAAGCCCTAGTGCGGTAGCTCCCTTGAGCTCCTCTCCAAAGCAGGCCTACTGGGCCTAAATGTTTTGTGCTTCCCTGTAGGCCTACTGGGCCTTTGCGGGCCTGCATCCTGGCCCAACAACAGGTTGGGTTTCTAATCGTATGCAGGCCGCTATGGCGCAGTAGGTGGGCTTTTTTTCTTATTTTTTTGCTTTATTTATTTTTGTTTTATTTATTTTTGAGTTGTTTTTTGCTGTATTTAGAGTTTCTTTGTGAATATTTTTGCTTTAGGTACAAAAAATTACAAACTTTCTGTTAGTACTGGTAGTTTACAAATTTGAATAGTTTAAATTTTGAATTATTTGAAATTTGTGTGAATCACAAGTTTGTGAATAACTTAACTTTGAAAATAGATTTTTTCAGTGATTCTTTTTTCTTATGTTTAATATTAGTGTGTTTTATCATTATATTTAATTTGGTAATGCTTAGGTTATTTAAAAATGAAATGCCTTTGTAACGGATGAGTTTCGTCCGAAGTGCATCCAGTTTTTGCGGTAACCCTCTCTACTTTTTTGCACATGCTATGTGGGTGAAATTATGATACCATGCCAACTTTCAACCTTTTCTGGGTTCATTTGAAATGCTTTTCAATTTCAGGGTCATTAACTGAAAAAATCAGTAAATGCATGAAAGAATTTGCTTGCATAAAATTTCTTCGTGTTTCAAATGCCAAAACACATAACTAGCTACCCAAACTGTTACAGAGATTCCCTCTTGGGTGTGAAACACAGAAGAAAGTGATGATAGTGAAGCCGATCACATCCCAGATCTTTGGGTGTGAAACTTTTTCTTCGCGTGTGTCCCTTTACGCCGTAGCCATGGAAAATCTTCATCATTTAACTGGATGCTCGGGTCAATATTCACTATGAATGGAGCAATTTCATCAAACTTTTCATAATCTCCTGACATGTCTGTCTTGTCATCCACTTCCATGATGTTTCTCTTCCCAGAAAGAACTATGTGCCGCTTTGGCTCATCGTACGATGCATTCGCTTCCTTATCTTTTCTTTTTCTCGGCTTGGTAGACATGTCCTTCACATAGAAAACCTGTGCCACATCATTGGCTAGGACGAATGGTTCGTCTGCATACGCAAGATTGTTGAGATCCACTGTTGTCATTTCGTACTACGGGTCTTCCGTTACCCCGCCTCGTATCATATTGACCAATTCGCACTAAAACAAAGGGACCTTCAAACCACGTCGATAGTCAAGTTCCCATATGTCCTGTATATAACCATAATATGTTTCCTTTCCCGTCTTCGTTTCTACATCAAAGCGGACACCACTGTTTTGGTTGGTGCTCTTCTTATCTTGGGCGATCGTGTAAAATGTATTATTTATCTTGTACCCTTTGAAAGTCGTTATATTCAAAGATGGTAACTGGGACAGAAAGTACAGGTCATCTTCAATAGAGGCGTCATGTATGATACGTGTCTGTAACCAGCTGGCGAAACTCCTGGTTTATTTACGTGTAATCCAGTCATCAGACCGCTCCGAGTGTTTGGAGCGTAGCAAATTCTTGTGTTCATCCATATACGGAGCCACCAAGGCGGAATTCTGTATAATTGTGTAGTGTGCTTCAGTGAGAGAATGTCCGTCCATACATATTATTTGCTCCCCTCCTAGCATGCCTTTTCCATCCAGTCTGCCCTTATGCCGCGATTCAGGAACACCAATCGGCTTAAGGTCAGGAATAAAGTCAATACAAAACTCAATGACCTCCTAATTTTCATGGCCCTTGGAGATGCTTCCTTCTGGCCTAGCACGGTTATGAACATATTTCTTTAAGACTCCCATGAACCTCTCAAAGGGGAACATATTGTGTAGAAATACAGGACCCAAAACGTTAATCTCTTCGCATAGGTGAACTAGGATGTGTGTCATGATGTTGAAGAAGGATGGTGGGAACACCAACTCGAAACTAAAAAGACATTGCACCAAATCATTCTCTATCCTTGGTATGATTTCTGGATCGATTACCTTCTTAGAGATTGCATTGAGGAATGCACATAGCTTCACAATGGCTAATCGAGCGTTTTCCAGTAGAAGCCCCCTCAATTCAACCGGAAGCAGTTGCGTCATAATCACGTGGCAGTCATGAGACTTTAGGTTCTGGAACTTTTTCTCTGCCATGTTTATTATTCCTTTATATTCGACAAGAAGCCAGACGGTACCTTAATACTGAGCAGGCATTCAAAAAAGATTTCCTTCTCTTCTTTGGTAAGAGTGTAGCTTGCATGACCCTGATGTATGCCGTCTTTTCTGTGCATACGATGCTGGTCCTCCCGTGCCTCGGGTGTATCTTTTGTCTTCCCATACACGCCCAAGAAGCCAAGCAGGGTCACACAAAGATTCTTCGTCATGTGCATCATGTCGATTGCGGAGCGGACCTATAGGTCTTTCCAATAGGGCAGGTCCCAAAATATAGATTTCTTCTTCCACATGGGTGCGCGTCCGTCAGCGTCATTCGAAAGAGGTTGTCCACCAGGACCCTTTCCAAAGACCACCTTCAAATCCTTGACCATATCATGTACATCAGCACCAGTACAGTGGCGAGGCTTCGTCCGGTGATCCGCCTCACCTTTGAAATGCTTGCCTATCTTTCTTATGGGATGCCTGCTCGGAAAAAATCGACGATGTCCCAGGTACACATTCTTCTTACAATTAGCCAAATATATACTGTCGGTACCGTCCAAACAGTGCGTGCATGCGCGGTATCCCTTGTTTGTCTGTCCTGAAAGGTTACTGAGAGCAGGCCAATCATTGATTGTCACGAACAGCAACGCCTTTAGGTTAAATTCTTCCCCCATGTGCTCATCCCATACACGTACACCTGTTTCATTCCACAGTTATAAGAGTTCTTGAACTAATGGCATTAGGTGCACATCAATGTCGTTGTCGGGTTGCTTAGGGCCTTGGATGAGCACTGGCATCATAATGAACTTCCGCTTCATGCACAACCAAGGAGGAAGGTTATACAAACATAGAGTCACAGGCCAGGTGCTATGGTTGGTGCTCTGCTCCCCAAAAGGATTAATGCCATCTGCGCTTAGACCAAACCATACGTTCCTTGCGTCATCTGCAAACTCCTTCCCGTACTTTCTTTCGATTTTTCTCCACTGCGACCCGTCAGCGGGTACTCTCAACTTTCCGTCTTTCTTACGGTCTTTTCTGTGCCATCGCATCGCCTTGGCATGCTCTTTGTTTTGGAACAAACGTTTCAACCGTGGTATTATAGGAGCATACCACATCACCTTGGCAGGAATCTTCCTCTTGGGGCGCTCGCCCTCGACATCACCAGGGTCATCGCGGCTGATCTTATAGCACAATGCACCGCATACCGGGCAAGCGTTCAAATCCTCGTACTCACCGCGGTAGAGGATGCAATCATTAGGGCATGCATGTATCTTCTACACCTCTAACCCTAGAGGGCAGACAGCCTTCTTTGCTTCGTATGTACTCTCGGGCAATTCGTTATCCTTTGGAAGCATATTCTTTATCATTACCAGCAACTTTCCAAATCGCTTGTCAGATACACCATTCTTTGCTTTCCATTGTAGCAATTCCAGTGTGGTGCCCAGCTTTTTCTTGTCACCTACGCAATTCGGGTACAACAATTTTTTGTGATCCTCTAACATGCGCCGCAACTTCTTCTTCTCCAAATCACTTGCGCAGTTTCTCTTTGCATCGGCAATGGCCCGACCTAGATCATCAACAGGCTCATCCGATGCCTCTTCTTCAGCTTCTTCCCGCATTGTCGGCTCAGCTTCTTCCCGCATTACCGGCTCAGCTTCTTCCCTCATTGTTGTATCATCGTATTCAGGGAACCCATGGCCAGGATAGTTGTCGTCGTCCTCTTCTTCTTCATTGTCTTCCATCATAACCCCTCTTTCTCCATGCTTGGTCCAAACATTATAGTGGGGCATGAAAGCGGACTCAAACAGGTTGACGTGAATGGTTCTTGACGTAGAGTAATTGTGACCATTCTTACAGCCAGCACATGGACAAGGCATAAAACCATCCGCCCGCTTGTTTTCCTCAGCCGCAAGCATAAAAGTACGCACGCCATTAATGAACTCGGGAGAGCATCGGTCATCGTACATCCATTGCCGGCTCATCTTTAATACACAGCACCGAAAACACCAAATTAATACAATACATAAAGTTCATACATAAAGATCATAGAACACTTAAATGCAACAAACAAATAAATCTCTAGCTAAAGAATTTAAATGCAACAACAAATACGATCAAGATCGCAACTAAGGTAACAATTGATCCAATAGCATAATGTTACCAAGCCTCACTATGAATGGCATATTTTCTAATCTTTCTAATCTTCAAGCGTATTTTCTCCATCTTAATCTTGTGATCATCGACGACATCGGCAACATGCAACTCCAATTCTATCTTCTCCCCCTCAATTCTTTTCAATTTTTCCTTGAAATCCTCGTTTTCTCTTTCAACTAAATTTAACCTCTCAACAATAGGGTCGGTTGGAATTTCCGATTCAACTACCTCCTACATATACAAATATCTATGTCAACTTGATGGGCATAATTTATCATAAACACGAAATGCAATGAATAGTTTTAAAAGAGAATATACCACATCCGAATCATAACCCGGACGAGGGCCGACGGGGACGGATATCAAAACCATGGCACTATGTATAACAAACAACGTATGAGTAAGATAATTATACGAGTAACTATATATCCAAATCACACAAACATCAATTTTTTATATAAAACTTCATGAACAAGAGGCTCACCACAAGGTGGTGGCGGCAACGGGATGTTGCGGGCGATCGACGGTGGTTACGACGGAGATTTAGAAGGCACTAAGTAAACCACACCTACATATGCAAACTAAGTGTTATTTTGACCTCAAATTGCATATAAATCAAATACTAGCACATATATATAATTCCTCCCAAATTACTAAACTCAAAAGTCAATCACTATATAAAGCATTGCACGAGCTAATCTAGCAATGAGAGATGAACGGACAAAGTTGCTAACCTTTGTGATCATTTGAATGGATGGGGCCCATCAAATCTTGACAAATTTTGGGCAAAATATGTGATGAGCTTGAGAGGAAGAGGGAAAAGAACAGAGAGGAGAGGGGAAAGGGGAAGAACAGAGCGAGCTCGGGTGGACGAAGGGTCTATGTAGGATGACCTTTAGTACCGGTTCGTGATACGACCCGATACTAAAGGTGCTGGAGGGGCCCCGGACTGACAACATCCTGCCACCACTCACTTTAGTACCAGTTCGTGGCACGAACCGGTGCTAAAGGTTCACCATGAACCGGTACTAATGATGTCCGCCCGCCTAGCCGTTGGAACCGGCACTAATGGACACATTAGTGCCGGCTCAAATTCAAATCGGCACTAATGTGCTTCTCATTTGACCCTTTTTCTACTAGTGATATTAGCATTATTCTTATCCGCCCCCAAGCGAATCAAATTAAAATCACCCCCACCACCATAGGGAGGTTGATTGCCCTTTTAGCCCCAACCAGGTTGGTTAGTTCGAGCAGGAACGCCGGCGATCTGGAGTGATCGGCAGGTCCATAAACACACACGACCACCCACGACAAACCAGATACATGATGTTTAATAGTAGCGGCTAAAAGGAAAACACCAACGTCCCACTACATTACATCACATACATCCTTATTACAACCCAAAAAAATGCCACCAGAATGCCCAACAGAGGGTACCCAGTGCCAATCAAAACGTTGTAAGGGGTCATAAGCGAGCAGTTCTCTAAAGGTAAAATCAGTCTTAATCGTCTCTTGAAGCGCAACCACGTCAATACGTTCTTTGGCCATGTATTCTTTAAGTTGTGTGCGCAGGCCACCGTGGCCAAAACCACGTATATTCCAGAACATGTACCGCATCTAAATAATCCCGTTACGTAGGCGCACACCCCGAGAGGTCACCTCCTTTGCCACTCTCTTCCTAGCCGCCACTCGGCCATTAGAAGGAAGGACACCAGCTTCCCTAGCTTGTGTCGCCTCGTCGGGCACTCTCTCGTCACCAGTCTCTACTGGAACAATGGCTAACTCGTTCCTGTTAGCACAGCGCACGACGGCAGCCGCCAGCGCAGCCTGCGCCTCTTCCCTAGCATGCACAAGCGAAATAATGTCGGACTGAGACCCTTGGGTCTCCACGCCGCAATCGTCTAAAATGCTCGCGAGGTGATCATCCGAGAAGGCATTAAGAATGCGGAAAGATGGCAAGGGATTACCTGCAGCGTCCATGTTCTTGTCGGCGATGCGGAGTTTGGCGCTCTCCATGGAAGAGAGATCACCGAGCTTGGCCTTGGCCCGAACGCTAGGAGCGCGCTGCACCACCGGGATCGCCTTGGTGCGCCTGGCCTTGTTGTTAGTACCCGTCGCCCCCAGCGCCGCCCCCAGCTCGCCACCAAGGTCAGAAGTCGCCACCTCCGCCACCACCATCGCCTGCTTGTTAGCCGGCTTCCTCCCCGCCGTTTTCTTAGGTTGATGACCAGCGCTGTTGGAACCCCGACGCGGAGCAGGGGTAAGGTCGCCACCCTCGTTTACCACTCAACCAGAGTCCGCCCCCACGGTCACTGGAGAGGATGAGGCGGGAAGAGAAACAGTCGAGGATACCCCGCCCGCTCCACTCAGGGTCGCCGCCACCTCGTTCGGGGCAGTGTTGGTCCTGAACTCATTGAAGGAAAGCTCCAGCGACCGGGCGAGCGGAGGCACGCTCACCGCGGTGTCCTGACTCGCCACCCCAATGGCACCAGCCTCAGCCGACAGCGTACCCAGCTTATCCCGCGTTTCCGCGTCAATCTCCGTGCCAATGGATGTATCCTGGATGCTGTCGTCTGGTTCTATCCCCTTGTCTTGCATCTTGGCATCCTGGTTCGCCGCAGCACTAGGACCGCCCTCGCCCCCATGCAGATCTTTGCCTGGTTCAGCCCTACCATGTTTGTCATTGCCCTGTGGCCGTACGCCCGGATTCGCGTCCATGGAAGGAGGATGGGAACGACCAGATCCAAGCTCGGCCCTCGCACCACCCCTTTTGGGCAAGGTCTCACGCTCCACCTTGATTTGATCTCCCTCGTGGTTGAACCACACCTCGACGACACCATTCAGCTTCTCCCGGGCTTTGCAAGCGAGCTTCATCCGAACAGGCCCCAACCTGATCAGAGACAGTTCATCGACCATGATTGGCCGTCCCAGCATCCGGAACCCCTCCCTGATGCGGTCTTCACGGATATGCTTCTTTGGGACTCCATGGAGCCGCACCCAAGTCTCCAGCATCACCATGGGCTGGACCTCCTCATGAAGCATGTCGCATACACGCGCAGTAATGTCATTGATCGACAGAAACAGCTTACCGCTAGATTTCGCCATGTGTAACAGATCTGCAGAAGGAAAGACCACCACAAAATCGTCATCGCCCACCTGTGTGACCTGCCAATCCCATTCTCTCCGGTCACCATGTGCTTCAGTTCTTGTTTGAGAATCCGAAGATTAAGCTTCCCCGGCTCCGCAGAGAGGATGGCAGCGTTCTTGATGCAAGCATCGATGGGGGCTTCGTCCTCGTCCTCCTCTTCAAACTCTAGGCAAAAGAAACCCTCCCCGGAGATGGCACTTCCCATGATTTGTAGGTGAAGCTGTCGGCCCCGTGTCGGGCAGTGCGCGGACCCGTGCCCTTCTTCCTTGCAGAGCACACAGAGGGGCAAGAACTTGCATTTGGATTGGTAGTGACCGAGTTGCCCGCACTTGAAGCACTCCACATCCGGCGCCTCCTCCACTGGGATGGGTTCCTCCGCCGTACCCTTGGACGCAGAGGGCAGCGCCATCGCCAGTGGATCTGTAGGTGCACGCGGCTTCTTGGCCAATGGATCCCCGTGGCGCCCACCACAGTTGGGATGAGCCTCATGCTTCCTCTCAAGCTCACGCCTCCGCTGCTGAACCTTCTACTTCTTCTTGCGCTCCTGCTGCTGGATCCACCACGGGGGAGGAGGACCCGAATCCCCCTCACACCCGCCATGGTCGCGAGATCCCCCACGATCTTCTCTGGCCTCGCGGCCACCCGAACGATGGCGCATCACGCGCTTCGCCTTGTCGCGCAGCTCCCGTTCCCTGCATCGTTCCGCCTCCGGGTCTGAAATCTCCATCGGTCTCTTGTCTGCTCGCCGATCTCCCATCACCACCGCCGCGAAGGAATGGAGGAGGAGGGAGGAGGGGGGCAGATCTTGAGCGTGCGGGCGGATGAGCGAGGCGCCGCACCTCGCGAGTGGTGGCTGGAAACCCTAAATGGGGATCCAGGTAACCCCTCCTCACCCACTTATAGCCAGTGGTCGGGCGAGTACCGGGCCAAGGCGCGTTGGGCCGTTGGGGCACGTGTGGCCGCAGGTCCGAGGCCATCTCCAAGCCCAACCCCACTGGTGGGGCAGAGATGCACCCAGTCCGTCCCCGCCGCCCAGGCCCAGAACCCTCAGCCAGCCCCGCACCCGACGCCGGCCCAGTAAGGACCCCCGGTGCCGGCCCGTCCGGCCCAACCCTAGGGCCCGGTGCAGAGCGCATCGTCTCCGAACCGCACAGCACCACCGCCGCCTCTGCCGCCGCCACCACTTGGGACGCCGGCAGGCACGGCCAGTCCTCCCTGGACAACTCCATCTCAACCACCAGCAGGCTCACCGCCGTCTTGGATCGGATAAGCGTCGCCGCCCCCGACGAAACGCCAGCACCCGAGCCCGAGCTGCTGACCTCGACGGTAGCCAGATGCGCGAGGCCATGGTCCTGGAGCCACGGCCACCCGGCGCAAAGCGCCTCCCACGCCCCGAGCTCGAACCCACCGCACTCTGCTTCGCCGCAAAGACCACGAAATCTCTGATCGACGGCCCTGCAGGCACCGCGCACAGGCCCCGCTCCAAAACCAGCGCCTCGTCCTCGACCTCCTCCTCCGAGTCCTCTGCTGCCAGCGCCCAAAAGTGATTGTGTCGAGCGCCGCCCCCCGCCTCAGGAGAGCCGGCGCGGCCCGCCCCGCCGCTCCCCTAGTGACCGCTCGCGCCGGGCTGGACCACCGACCAGCCCGCCGCCTCCTCCACGGTCGGCACCAGCACCGAAATAGGCGCGTCGCCCACGCAGTCGCCTTCCCGACTAATCCTCCATCTCTTCAAACACACTCCTATTCCTGAATTTATCTCAAAATTTCCGGCGATGCGCTTTCAAGGGGAGGAGACGTTCCGGTCGGCATTTGTGCCCTGTCTGTTTGCTTTTTTGTCAGTGTAAGGATAAGAGAGGGATAAACTTATTCGTCACGGGGAAACTGCTCCTAGGGAGAGAGGGGCGAATCCCAGGCGACTATGTTCCCCTCTGCGTCCGCCAGCGTTCACGTGGGTTCCCTCTCCCTCCACCGGTCATTTCGGCGGCGGGAGGGTGGGGGAACCCTGGATCTACGCTCCGGTGTGTAGATACGTTGTGGGTAGTTAGGTTTCTGGCCGGCGGCACTGTGGAGGCGGAGTTGCTACCGGGGAGAGTAAGGGTGCTGCCGCTCGTTCCCCTCTGTGTCGCTGTCCTCCGGGGCTCCGCCGTCGAGCTTGCGGATTTTGGTGCTCTCGGATCTTGGGATCTGGCGTGATCTTCGTCCTTCTCGCTGGTCGAGGTCGCGTCGATGGCTGTGCTTGTGAGGTGCTCCTGCTCTGCGCGGGGCTGTCGTCGCGAAGGTGATGGCCTGCTGCTGGAGCCTTTGGTCCCCCGTCTTCGTCTTTGTCATGGTAAGGAGGCTCTGGTCTTGCTGTGGATGGCTGGGGGTTGGGCGGTGGCGCCGGTGTCGTCTGGTGTTGCTGCTTGTACAGGGCGTCTTGGTCGACTCCAGTTCTTCGTTCTGCCAGCTCCAGTGGTCGGGCGATGCTGGATCTTCCCCTGTCCGTCGTGCTGGTCCAGTTGGGCCTTAGCTGAAGACTTCCTGTCCGTGATTAATCCGCCTAGCAGATGTCAAGGTTACGCTGGCCTCGTGTGGGAGCAGCGGCAACGGCAGCGGCAGCGCGCGGGCAGCTCATGGTGGTGTGTGGGGTGGTTCGGCTCCCTAGATACCGGATTGTAGTTTTTTTCTTTATGGGGTGCTCTGTATCACTAGCTTGTGCTAATATAGTTCTGGGGTCCTTTTCGCAAAAAAAGAGAGGGATAAACTTTCCTAAAATGGTTGTTTGCTTGGGAACTCTAACGAGGAAAGGCACATAATAATTTTCTAAAAACACCATCGATTGACTATCCGCCGGGTAAATGTATTTTTATCTTTTTTTGCGTTGTGCAGGGTAAATGTGATTAGTAAACTCAAAATTAAACTGAAAATTCATACAGGAACATGCAAAATTCTGTGGAGAGCGACACGAGTTGATGAAGATAAAAAAGAGGCGTCAATTCAGTCGGCCGAAAACTATTATATACCATATGAGAAAAGAACATGCCAATAGATGACAGCAAAATTTATCTAATGTGTAGTTTGTAAACCAGAAACTTGCTACTCGAGGCTCACCTTGTTCGTCACATCCTTCGAAATTTTCTGGCCCCTGCCGGAACTCATTGTGAGGAGCCTACTGGCACTGTGCTTCGCCACAAGGCCAGCGGCCACCTGCCAACTAGCGTGTCGTCGATCCTTATGCCGGCCATGGCGATGACATCCTTTGCCATGTCGGTACTGATCAGCTCCAAGAATCTGGCAGATATATGGAAAGCATAATTGATCAAATATATTCTATAAATTACCTAGGTCTAGCCTGTTAGTTGAAGGATGCCCACCGTTTTCTTCGCGCTCCTTGGCTAAGAGTGGCCAAGGACGAATGAACTCGATGCAATAATCCTCGAGCTTGGAGCAATTGTGACAGTGAGCGTGAGCCAGCTTCAACATGTCTAATGCGTTATCTTTTGAGATGTGCTCAGCCAAGAAGTTTTGACATATGGCCTTCATCCTGTCCAGGCCGAACCGACATGCCGCCCCGAGCATCTCTCCTGCCGCCCCTGTGCTAACGAGAGGTTCTAGCTTGTCGGTGTAGACAAAGTTGAGCATGGCCTTGAAGACATCAGCCTTCATACCGTCAACCTGTATGAGGTTGTCATCCCTGATATTCACTGCTCCTGCCATCGCTTCACATAGGATTGGCGATCGCGCGGCGATCAAAAGACGGTGGGCGTGAATTTCGCTATTCTCGACCAGAAAGCACACGTCCGCCCCATCTCCGCTCACCAGCAGCTTCCCAAGTTGCGATGTGATGCTGGAATCGGGCACGGTGATCATGGCCCTGGTCGTGGGAGAGCAGGTAATAGTGTAGGGATGCGTGATAAAAGCAACGTTGCAGTGTATGGTTAAGGAGCCATCATGTGCTAGGTACTTTGATTTTGCAGACTCAAAGGTGATTAACCTTCCAAATCCCCAGCCTTCATTGTTTTGGGCGTATACTGCACATATTTGTTGTTCCACGTAATCTATGGCCATGTTTGACTTCCTACTTGGGTCAAAGATCTTGAAGGTGCTGGACACCTCGACACCACGGTCCGGAGGATCAGTCAACAGCCTGAGGTACACAGAGATGTTCCCTTGGTTCTCTGCTGCATCTCCTACCGGGTTCACCTCTATCCTCCAGTTGTAACCACCGATGTGGAAAGCACCCGAATGGATCACATGGCCAACACCATGGCTCCTCTGAACGGAAAGGAAGTTGGGTATCCTGAACTCGTGCACGCCATGCACTTTTTGGGACATGTTATAAGTAGACCAGGTCTTCCCAAGTGGCAGGCCATTGATACGGTCCGACGTCCGAGGACGAGGAGTTATGTGCGGCTACTCTTTCCATGATCTCGGTTATCAAAGAGGTGCAGCTTTCTTTGATGATGAGCTCCTGGAACTCTTGTGTCTTGGTCACAGCAGCGCACATGGCAGGGTCGGAACTCGGAAGCTATGTACTCGATGCAAGAATCCTCGAGCTGGCGGCAGCTGTAGCGGCCGCGCACGACCAGCAACGTGGCCATGACATTGGTGGTGTCCATGCTCTCGGACAGTATGTTCTCGCACATAAGCCTCAGCCTCTCTACGTCATAGCGATCTGCAGCCACGAGGAGGTCGCGTGCCATGGCTCCACGGCGCCTCGCCGCATATCTCTCCTTGCAAGCAGGCTGGTGTTTGCTTGTTGGTTTGATGGGCAGCTCATCAGTGTAGATGAAGCGGAGCATGGCCCTAAAGGTGGAGGTTCTCATGTCTTCGATGACGACGCGCGTGGCAGCAGCACCATCATTCGTCTGCCAGCGGAACTGCGCGGCGAAGACCGGCGATTGCATGGCGAGCACGAGCTTGTGCGCCCGGATCTCGGTCTGCTCCACAACGAAGGTCACGTCTGGCTGCAAGCAAGGTGGTCTCATGTCTGGTTCTGGTCCATCCACGAGCAGAAGTTTGCGGATATCCTGAGAGATGGTGGGTGGAGGCACCATGCAAAGTGGTGGCGTGTCTTCGGTGGTGGGGGTGCACGCCTCGATTATGAGGTCGACGGTGCAGTGGATGGTGAGGCGATCGTCTCTCACGTAGCTGCTCTCATGGGCAAGGAACGCGCGGGGAACCGAGAGCTTCCAGGTCATGCCCGATGTAGCCGTCGTGGAGATGGAGAAGACGTTGGAGCCGCCGCTTCGCCACACGGCAGGTGGCGACTCACCCAGCGGGTCCTCGATCCGGAGACTCGCCTTGGCGACGACGTCCTTGGTGATCCGGAGGCTGAGCAGCTCGAGGGAGATTGACGAGAGTTCACCCTTATAATCGAACCAGCAGCCGAGCTCCCAGGTGTGGCCACCGGCGCTGAAGGCGCCGGACCTGATGATGGTGAAGCAATATTTGTCGGCGACGCTGCCGAGATGCTTCCGCTGGCTGTAGCCGACGATGTCAAACTGGTGTGTGCCACGGACGAACTTTGTCCTGTGCGTCGACGCCTTCCTCTGCGGCTCCGACGCCATGACCGGGCGGTTCAGCTTCTCGATCGCTAGATCGATCGATGAGGATGCAAAGTTGCAAACGCAAACACGTGTGCTCAAGAAAACATAGATTTTTTTTTTGAGGGAACAAGAAAACATAGATTTGATTGAACTCGATCTCCTTATATATGATTTTGTTAATCAACTCAAAGAGGTTTATTAGTTAACCAATGATTTCTATTTTATTCTGCCAGTTTGACACCAATTTCCCGGCAACGCTCCATTGAAGCACCGGTGATGCAGCACCGTCGACGGCAGACATGGATGCTGCGTTGTAGCACCGTCGCCGGCGAGCATCTACATGGATGCTACGTCGCAGCAAATCACCGCCAAGCAGCACCATGGATGCTCCGTTGCAGTATCGTAGTTGTCGTGGAATTGTCACGGCAGATGTCCTTAGTGTCAGGACTTAGTCGCGAGGCCAACGCATCTACGTGGTAGCTTGAGAGGGGTCGAGCGGGACGAGAGACGCGATGTTTTTACCCAGGTTCGGCCCCTCACGGTGGAGGTAAAAGCCTATATCCTGCTTCATTGATATTGATGATGATGACCACGGTTACAAGATTGCTCTATCTCGCGAGCTATTATCTAAACCTAACTTGTCCAACCCGTGAAACTTGTCCCTCTCTCTCTCCTTTTGGGGAGCCCTGCCTCTTCTTATATATGTTGGAGGGGCGGGTTACATGTAGAGTCCTATTAGGATTAGGACAAGTCTATTTCTAATACAAACCGGATACAAGTCCAGGTCTTAACTCCTTGTAAGATAAATGTTCCTCATGCCTTTCCTCTTAAACCGGCCCATGATTATCATAAACCGGCATGTTGGGCCTTGGGCCTTGTCATCCATCTGGAACATGCGCCGGGTCACCAATGAGTCTTCAGGCTTGTGAATCGTCATACCAGTGAACCGCCAGACACGTAAACCGCCAATCCTTTGGCGGTTTACCAATGAAACACCTAGTCCGGTCGGGTTATACTTTCGGCCGGTTTACGCCGCGGGGTATATCCCCGACATTAGCCCCCAAGTTTAGCTTGGATTTATCCATGGTAAACTTATGCTGCAAAATTAACACAAGAACAAATTTGATAGGTTGTGCTCCGGGTTAAGAATTCTTGTAAACCGGTACCTGATCACCCTTAAGTCCTTGTTATTTCCTCCTTCTGGGAAGTCCGGGTCAACAGACCAGCTTCATAATCAATTTGCCGACATTGGTTTGTCACAGAAATATTATGAAGAATAACTCCTTTGATTCAGCTCCCAAAGCGCTGGTTTAAGAAATATGGGTCTTGAAACACTTATCTGATATTCAGCCGGTTTGGAGATGTAAAACTTGCCGGTTTGAGAATGTTAAACTATGCCGGTTTAAGACTTGAACTTGCCGGTTTATCATTACCGGTTTACAAATATTGACGGCACCGGGTCATAATTGTTGTCGACACCGGGTCATGTAACTGATTTTCCTGATTTGCTCAAAACTGATAAAATGAAGATGTTCCTCCTTTATATGCATAATACCTGTAGCCCCCAAGTCTTAAGAGGAGAACATAGTGATAACTTAAGACTTGCTCCAATAAGTGTTTCAACCTTGAAGAAATCTGGTTTGTTCATCTAAAAACTGAATACTCCATATATGTAGCCCCCAAGTGCCGGGTTGTCATGCTTGCAGCAACTTGGGACTTGTAATTTCTTATTAAAACTTCAATCAGTGTAACCCCCAAGGGCCGGGTCATTATACAATAATGAGCAGGAACTTTGTAAATATAATTATGTAGATTTTAGCAGTGATGTGTAGCCCCCAAGGGCCGGCTTAGTAAGACAATACTGAACCGGGACTTGATACATACTTCAATGAAAATAACATCTTATAATGTAGCTTCCATCGTAGGGCTTGAACCCACGTCCACAAGGTTAAGAGCTTTGTGCTTTACCAACTGAGCAATGGATCCTTCAATATTATGGACGAAAACTTGTGTACCTTGAATTGTTGACAGGAGCAATTGGTAGCCCCCGAGGGCCGGCTCATTATAATATGATGAGTCGGGTCTTCAGTAAGACTAGTAAAAATGACTTTGCATTAGCCCCCAAGTGTCATGATGCATGCTTGCAGCGACATGAGACTTGCATGTAATCTCAATTTGAATAATGTAGCCCCCAAGTGTCGGGTTGTAAGCCTGCAGCGACTCGGAACTATTCCTTCCATGGCAAAATAAATCATATTCATCGACAAAATAATATCCATTGCACTAAAGCGACTTTGAAAAACCTCAACCATAATATTAATAACCATAATAAAAATCCAGCCATGTTGGCTATTTGAATATTTGAATAATATAATCCAATGATTTATGAGCGCATGATTCCAATGGCGCAATCCAAATATATATTGGCGACTTATAGTCGAAAGCCAGGCAGGGTCAACAAACACTGGATATTATCTTATCTCATACTGGCGACTTATAGTCCAAAGCCAGGCCGGGTTTAATAAACGCCGGTGATTTATAATCATGCTTTATTCAACCTGTTTCTGCATACAACAAGTTTAAAGTGTCCTGGCGGTTTACCGCCGGACGGGTCATAATGCTCGACATATAACCTGGGTTTATAACCAAGGCTGCACTTAAGAATAATCAAATATGAAATACATCATACCTGTGACATTGAATCACATCGTTGGTTTACCAACTTTTTGTAGTAAGAGTGATAACCCCAATCTTGAGTAATGATAACTCCTTTCATATTGTGCCGGTTTATGATAAAACCGTACCGGGTTGTGATAAACACCGGTTTAACCATATATAATGCTGGCGACTCGTAGTCAAACCAGACCGGACTGATAGTCTCCGGATTATAATTTGATCGTGTACTGACAACTTGTAGTTGAAAGCCGAGCCGGGTTGATAAACACCGGTTTACTCCACAATAGGATGGTAACAGAAAATCAAACCGGGCAGATAGCCTCCGGATTAAGATTTGACCGTGTTCAGTCAATTTGTAATTTGATAGTCGAACCGGTTTAAGAATTGTCAGTTTAAAAAATGCAACAAAAGAAATATTTATCAAAACAAAATTTCAAGCAAAGGCAATGATAAAACCATTTGTAAAAAGAGGCTATTGAGCCGATCAAATGGCGTTACCATGGTCGTACACGACCAAGCCCCCGATAGGCGTAGCTATGGTTCAAGTCAGCCAGGTTCCCAAATGAAACAGTGGCATTATGCCGATCAAAAAGCGTGGCAATGGTTCGGGTTCGACCAAGCCCCCAAGTGATTCTGTGGCCTTAGGCCGATCAACAGGCGTGACTATGGTTCAGACGTGACCACAAGTCCCCAAGTGATGCATTGGCATTACGCCGATCAAGAGGTGTAGCGATGGTTCGGGTTCGACCAAAGCCCCCAAGTGATGTTGTGGCACTAGGCCGATCAAGAGGCGTGACTATGGTTCAGACGTGATCACAAGTCCCCAAGTGATGTTGTGGCTTTACGCCTATCAAAAGGTGTTGCATTGGTTCAGACATGACCAAGCCCCCAAGTGATGTTGTGGCACCAGGCCGATCAAGAGGCGTGACTATGGTTCAGACGTGACCACAAGTCCCCAAGTGATCATTAATATGATAAGCCAATAAGGCATGATACCCATGTTTGAACCGCGCATCATGGCAGCAGGTCCTCTTTGGCACCTTTTAACTTTTTGCAAGAGATAAATCCTTCTTGAACCGGATGTTAAACCGGATATTGAGAGCTTCAAAGCTTTGTGGGAGACATCTTTCCCTTGAACCGGATTTTAAACCGGAATCTTCATTTTCAGCCGGAAATTTTCTGACGGCCTTTAAAATTTGCACCAATATGGCGGTTTAGGGTCCTGCATTTAGATAACTTTGCAAGCCGGAGTAATTGCTCTTTCAAAGAAAGCAATATATAATGTAAATATATATTGGATGGATTTCACCTGATATGTCAGTCCAGTTGATATCCAACATGGCTGGATTATACGCCAGTACGGACAAAAAAGTCGGCCGCGGCATTGCTGATGTAGTCCGGGCTGCGGGGGCGGCGGTTTGTGTTCTGGTTCACCAGTGTGATATGCACAAATGCCAGCGCAGAACAGCTATTGCGCGTCGTCCGTAGTAGGGCATCACTTTTATAGTGAGCACTTGTCCTGTATAGAAAGATATAGGCCAGAGTAATCATTCTTGGAAAAACAATATGTATAAAAAAGAAACAAATGGAAAAGATAGCACCTGGAAATTTAATTGGCCGTGCTACCAGCGAGTAGTAGCATGCTTTTTGTCTGCACGTACCGAGTGCTCCACAGTAAACCGGCCAGAACACATGCCATGGCCTGGTGACTGTTAGCACCAGGATTTGATTTTTTATGGGATATCAACCCAGTCGTCATGACGAGGCGAGTATGAAGATGAATCATCAGGCACAATTAACTCCTACTGATTATTTTTAGCAGTCATCCGTGCGGGTCAACACCTCCTCTTATCTGGCGAGGCGGGTTACTGATTTCGCAGTGTCATTCGGTTGCAACGGCGATTTACAGCGACGGCGGCACGCGGCTGATGAAGCGCCAGCTCTTCCGTTGCTGTCTTGGTGGCAACCAGTGGCTCAAGTGAGGGCCGCGACTCAGACGACAGCGGCTATGACTCATGTCCCGGTCCTTTTGTAAATCGTGATCTTGAGGCAAATCTTCAGCAGCAAATTTTGATCCGGTGGAGTACTACTTGACGTAGTATTTTTCCTTCCATCTCTACATTAGGAAGTAACCGCAAGTACGTATACTTATACCTTGAGACTTGAACTCGTAGCAGGACGAGTTAGCAGTATTCCTGGGCCAGCAGTCTCTCGAGGCAGGGGGATGAGCCAGCAGTGAATCGGCCGTGAAGGTTCAGAGGTAGCAGGGTAAACCGGCTGGCGAGACAAAGTTCGCGGCGACGGAGTCCAGCGGTTCAACTTGTGGCGGGTCGCAGGAGCGATGACAGTGGGGGTGGCTCGGTGGAGGCGGCCAGCATGATAGTGACTTGAGTCGACAGAAGGACATAGCGGGTTGACAGAGAAGTTCAGCGGCATGCAGTGGTGGACCGGAGCACCGGTGGCAGTTCTCGGGCAGTTTGGAGCAGCGGCCATTGGAGCCCGGCCACGGGGCGTGTCGTGGAATTATCACGGCAGATGTCCTTAGTGTCAGGACTTAGTCGCGAGGCCAACGCATCTATGTGGTAGCTTGAGAGGGGTTGAGCGGGATGAGAGACACGATGTTTTACCCAGGTTCGGCCCCTCACGGTGGAGGTAAAAGCCTACATCCTGCTTCATTGATATTGATGATGATGATCATGGTTACAAGAGTGCTCTATCTCGAGAGCTATTGTCTAAACCTAACTTGTCCAACTTGTGGAACTTGTCAATCTTGTCCCCCTTTGGGGAGCCCTGCCCCTCCTTATATATGTTGAAGGGGCGGTTTACATGTGGAGTCCTATTAGGATTAGGACTAGTCTATCTCTAATACAAACCGGATACAAGTCCAGGTCTTAACTCCTTGTAAGATAAACGTTCCTCATGCCTTTCTTCTTAAACTGGCCCACCGTTAAACGTGAACCGGCCTTCTGGGCCTTGGGCCTTGTCATTCGTCTGTCCCGCTCGCCGGATCACCAGTGAGTCATAATGACCAGGTGGGTTGCTTGTAAACCGGCAGGTCAGGGCGGGTCGCCAGTAACTCGCCAAGTGTCAGCAGGGTCTTCAGATAAACCGCCAAGTCCGGCCGGGTTAACTTCCGGCCGGTTTACACCACGAGGTATATCCCCGACATTAGTCCCCAAGTTTAGCTTGAATTTATTCATGGTAAACTTATACTGCAAAATAAACACAAGAACAAATTTGACAGGTTATGCTCCGGGTTAAGAATTTTTGTAAATCGGTACCTGATCATCCTTAAGTCCTTGTTATTTCCTCCTTCTGGGAAATCCGGGTCAACAGATCAGCTTCATAATCAATTTGCCGACATTGGTTTGTCACCGAGAAATATTGTGAAGAATAACTCCTTTGACTCAGCTCCCAAAGCGCCGATTTTAAGAAATATGGGTCTGAAAATACTTATCTGATATTTAGCCGGTTTGAAGATGTAAAACTTGCCGGTTTAATATTACCAAAATGGCCGGTTTATAAATATTGATGGCGCCGGGTCATAATTGTTGTCGACACCGGGTCATATAATTGATCTTCCTGATTTGCTCAAAACTAATAAAATGAAGATGTTCCTCCTTTATATGCATAATACCTGTAGCCCCCAAGTCTTAAGAGGAGAACAAAATGATAACTTAAGACTTGCTCCAATAAGTGTTTCAACCTTGAAGAAATCCGGTTTGTTCATCTCAATCATATAAACTGAATACTCCATATATGTAGCCCCCAAGTGTCGGGTTGTCATGCTTGCAGCAACCTGGGACTTGTAATTGCTTATAAAAACTTCAATCAGTGTAGCCCCCAAGGGCCGGGTCATTATGCAATAATGAGCAGGGACTTTGTAAATATAATCATGTAGATTTTAGCAGTGATGTGTAGCCCCCAAGGGCCGGGTCAGTAATATAATATTGAGCTGGGACTTTATATATACTTCATTGAAAATAACATCATATGATGTAACTCCCATCATGGGGCTTGAACCCACGTCCACAAGGTTAAGAGCTTTGTGCTTTACCAACTGAGGAGTGGACCCTTCAATATAATGGATAAAAACTTGTGTACCTTGAATTGTTGATAGGAGCAATTGGTAGCCCCCAAGGGCCGGCTCATTATAATATGATGAGTCGAGTCTTCAATAAGACTAATAAAAATGACTTTGCATTAGCCCCCAAGTGTCATGATGCATGCTTGAAGCGACATGAGACTTGCATGTAATCTTGATTTGAATAATGTAGCCACCAAGTGCCGGGTTGTAAGCCTGCAGCGACTCGGGACTATTCCTTCCATTGTAGAATCATATCTATTGATAATATGATAGCCATTGCGCTAAAGCAATTTTGAAAACCTTACTCATAATACTAGTTATTGATAACCATAATAAAAATCCAGCCATGTTGGCTATTTGAATAATATACCCAATGATTTATAAGGCCATAATTCCAATGGCGCAATCCAAATATATACTGGCAACTTATAGTCCAAAGCCAGGCCGGTTCAATAAACACCGGTGATTTGTAATTATGCTTTATTCAACATGTTTCTGCATACAACAATTGTAAAGTATCCTGGCGGTTTACTGCCGGACGGGTCATAACGCCCAACATATAACCTGGGTTTATAACCAAGGCTGCACTTAAGAATAATCAAATATGAAATATATCATACCTGTGACATTGAATCACATTGTTGGTTTTACCAGCTTTTTGTAGTAAGGGTGATGACCCAAATCTTGAGTACTGATAACTCCTTCCATATTGTGCCGGTTTATGATAAAACCGTGCTGGGTTATAATAAACATTGTGTTACTCCATAAGAGGATGTTAGCAACAAGGATCAAACCGGGTAAATAGTCTCCGGATTGACGTGAACTGTGTTCCGTCAATTGATTGGTTAAAAAAACTTTGCCGGTTTAAAAAACGCAATAAAAAGCACAAAAAAACCCCTTCAAAGAAAGGTGTAAATCAAGTGCAATGACAAAACGTTGCAAAAAAAGGTTTATTTGAGCTGATCAGATGGTGTTACCATGGCTGAACACGACCAAGCTCCCGTTAGGTGTAACTATGGTTCTAGTCAGCCAGGTCCCCAAATGAAACCGTGGCATTTATGCCGATCAAGTGGCATGGTCATGGTTCGGGTTCGACCAAGCCCCCAAGTGATTCTGTGGCCTTAGGCCGATCAAGAGGCATGAGTGGTTCAGACGTGACCAAGTCCCCAAGTGATCTGGTGGCTCTCGCCTATCAAGAGGTATGGTATTGGTTCGGACACGACCAATCCTCCAAGTGATATAACACAATGCTTTTAAAAAGCAAACTCAAGGGGTAAACTGGAGGCCGCTTTAGAACAACTCCGTGTAACCACACATGATGTAAAAGACCAGAGACCCCGCTTTATGAAGCAGAAGGCCCCATGTGATCAATAATATGTCGGGCCAGTAAGGCGGGGTACCCATGTTTGAACCGCGCATCATGGCAGCAGGTCCTCTTCGGCAATTTTTAACTTTTTGCAAGAGATGAATTCTTCTTGAACCGGGATCTTGAACCAGATATGGAGACCTTCAAAGCTTTGTGGGAGACATCTTACCCTTGAACCGGATTTTAAACCAGAATCTTCATTTTTAGCCGGAAATTTTCTGATGGCCTTTAAACTCGAACTTGCGAGAAGTTAATTCCTTTTTGAACCGGAAATTCTTAAACCGGATTTGAGCGCTTCAGAGCTTTGTGGGAGAATATATTTCTCTTGAACCGGATTGTAAACCGGATATTTGAGAGCTTCAGTGAGACTGACTTCCCTTGAGCCGGATTTTAAACCGGAATCCTTTCTGATGACTCGGATCTTCTTCATTGAGCCGGGATTTTGTAACTGTCATATACTTTCTAATCCGGAAATCTTCTGACAGCACGATGTGAATCCGGGACCGGGTTATCTTTCCCTCCAACGTATTGGGGTTCTTGACTTCACTGAAAACCGGCAACGTGTGCTAAGTCATATCATTGTAGCCCCCAAGTCTCAAGGTGACTCGAGGAGTTGGCTTGAGATTCTCCATATTTGACTGTGATATAAACCGGCATAACTTGTATATCATTGGCGTTGATAGCACGGTGCGAATCCATAGAAGGTTGAGGTGACTGCGGCGGGTTGTAAATGATCCCATATGAGCTGTATCAGCAACTCGGCCAATAGTTCCTTCCAACTGGTGATTTGAAGTTGACCAAACTGTAGTGGCGGCGATTTGTGCGCCTGCCCATTGAACCACCCAGTGCAGACGGCGGTTGATAGTATATGATGATTTACCTCCATTTTGTTGAAAGAAAAACTGGGCTACCCAAGCTGTGACTTGCTCATACTCAATAAACAGCTCATGCAGACAGGTGCGGCCCGGTATGTTGATGTAGACCAGGCCGCGAGAGACGGACGACAAGGACGACCGCAACATCAGAGGCAGCTCGGACAGATGAGTCGGCCGCGGCATTGTAAACTGGTGCGGAGGGGGAAGATCGGCACCGGTGTCGTAAACCGGCTCGGACGGGCGAGTTAATCGCGGGCGCAGTCCCGGCAAGCTGATGTAAACCGGGCCACGGGGACGGCGACCTTCTCACGTTCATTCACCGGGTGGTAGGACACGGACGAAACACCAGTGCAGAACGTTGCTAGCGCGTGCTCCGTGCCCATAACATAACGCCTCATTTGTAATGAACAATTGCCCTGCATAAACAATATTGCAGACCAAGGCAAAGATAAACTGCTCTTTGATAAAAATAATATGTGCTAATCAAATATATTTCATATGGGTGTCACCTGATGTGTTTAGGCCGGAAATAACCCGCCATGAAGTTGATGATAACTGTATGAAGCTGAAATTAATCACGGATGAACCGGCCGCAGTGTGATAAACCGGTGCGGACGGGTGAGTCGGCCGTGATGTTTGTAAACCGGCACGGACAATGAGTCGGCCGCATGCGTGGACGGATGTAAACCGAATAGTGGGGGCGGCGATTTGCATGTGTATCCGTCGAGCAACATGGCCCGGAAGAACGCCACTGCAAAACTATGCCGGCACACGCTCCATGTCCGCGGTATAACAATACATTTGTCATAAATAATTATCCTGCATAAAAACATTGCAGCAAAAATAGATTGCTTTTTGATAAAAAACAATATGTGTTAAAAGTAGACTCGGATGAATATCACCTGATTTATCCGGACGACAAATGATCTGTGCGCAGGCTAGAATTTGATCGGACCAAATATCAGTGTAGATGTGCCATGCATGGCTGTTATTCTATCTTTCTCTTCCTCTCTTTTTTCCAATGATGGACAAGGCAGCTGCTCCTTTTTTTTTCCTTTCTTTAATCAGCCTGAGCAACTTTCGCAACCGATGATAGATCTTGCTGGACGTAGCACATGTTGGTAAAAAGCAAAAGGCTGGACTAGCACTCTGTACTAGCGCAAGTACTAGTGCCTTCACACGTACCGATGGATAATGGAGTAATAGCTGATGACTTGACTTCGGTTTTCGCACACATCTTTGACTTTGCCTTTTGAACTTGAGCTCAAATCTGACCGGATTAATACTACTAGTAATAGTAATTTCCCCCAGCTGTCTCTGGCATCACGTGCCTCCTATTTCAGATAGGAAACAATGCTTGTTGCTATTTTGGTTTTGACTGTGCTGGACAGGCTGCTCCAGCGGCGGATCTATCTCCTGGCGTATCCTTTCCTTTCTTATTTTATTCCGAACTCGGCTGATCTAGCTTGTCCTCTGCCTGGACTTGGTCAATGTATTGATAGTAGAAAATATATGGGATATTGGAGCCGCAAACTCAGTGATTGGTACGCGTACACAACTCTTGTCGGTTTCGGTCTCTTGCACACGGTATTTCCAACATCGATCTGGCTTCGGATCATTGATGAATTGACGACTTGATGAACCGCTAGATGCCACGCACAACAATCGTCGAGGAAATTTAATCACATCCCTCCGATTGCACAATGACGCGAGGACTAGATTCATGTTGGCCTCATAAATCGGCAGATTGCCCGACGACAGCGATGGACAAGTTGTAGCCCTAATTTTCTTGAACCTTAAATCTCACAGATCTAAAATCTGGTTTGATGAATTGAAGTTGATGCACACCCTTCCAAACCGGCTCATCCGGAAAATTGCAAACTTCTCGATCCCTGGAGAGATCCCTACAAGAACTCAACACCACCGTGCGCAGGCCCCACGGTGGGCGCCAACTGTCGTGGAATTATCACGGCAGATGTCCTTAGTGTCAGGACTTAGTCGCGAGGCCAACGCATCTATGTGGTAGCTTGAGAGGGGTTGAGTGGGACGAAAGACACGATGTTTTACCCAGGTTCGGCCCCTCATGCTGGAGGTAAAAGCCTACATCCTGCTTCATTGATATTGATGATGATGATCATGGTTACAAGAGTGCTCTATCTCGAGAGCTATTGTCTAAACCTAACTTGTCCAACTTGTGGAACTTGTCAATCTTGTCCCCCTTTGAGGAGCCCTGCCCCTCCTTATATATGTTGAAGGGGCGGTTTACATGTGGAGTCCTATTAGGATTAGGACTAGTCTATCTCTAATACAAACCGGATACAAGTCCAGGTCTTAACTCCTTGTAAGATAAACGTTCCTCATGCCTTTCTTCTTAAACCGGCCCACCGTTAAACGTGAACCGGCCTTCTGGGCCTTGGGCCTTGTCATCCGTCTGTCCCGCTCGCCGGATCACCAGTGAGTCATAATGACCAGGTGGGTTGCTTGTAAACCGCCAGGTCAGGGCGGGTCACCAGTAACTCGCCAAGTGTCAGCAGGATCTTCAGATAAACCGCCAAGTCCGGCCGGGTTAACTTCCGGCCGGTTTACACCGCAGGGTATATCCCCGACAGGGCGGGTGAAACCGGCGCAGCCACATATCTGGAGCAGGCAGAGACCGGCAGAATCCGGGCGGCTCACCGACAGTTTGGAAATGGCACGGTCGGCCGACTTCAGCTAGGCATCTTCCCGGCGGTTTGGAAACAGCACGGTTCGACCCGGCGACACTGCGGGCGACTCCGGCGAAACGTAGGTCAACAGATGGTGGCTCGGCGATGGAATGACAAGACAAAGATGCACCGACAGCTATCGGCAGAGGTGGCCATGGTAGCGACTCTAAAACAGGCGACTTAGGCTGAATCACGGCAGCGGCTTAGCAGCTTGGCGGCAAGGCATCCACGGTGACAGAGGAAATGGCGGCCACTCGGCGAATCCGTGCTTGTGGCCACGGCAGCCCCTGGACGCAGTAGCTCAAAGCGGCCACTTGAGGCGGAGGCGAGGCCAAAACCGGGCGGCTCCGAGATGGAAGTGGCGGTTTGAACCGCAGCCAGTCAGGAGGCTTGACAGCACAGCGGATCGGCGGCGGTTCATTGCAGCGACTGGAACGATGCGTTGATCCACCGTAGATTAATCCGACTGGTGCACGAGACATGGCCGAGCACAAGGGAAGCGGCGCGGGGACGACAGCTCAATACGGCTCAGGGCGGCCAGCGAACGAGGGTGGCTTAGAGGTGATTGAGTCAACCGGGCCGGCTCACGGCAGCTCGGCGGTGCGGTAAGGGAGGCGAAGGTGGCATCGGCGGCGGTTCAGCAGTGGTGAGCGTCCGGCTCGACGCGGAGGTTATGGGCGACGGCGGCTTCGTCAGCGTTTCGGATCGGCTGCTCGGCGTTGATCCAAAAAAGGCGGCTCACAGACGCCGGGTCAGTCGAGGCGGAGCAGCTCGGATCCGGGTTGATGAAACGGGTTGACGGAGAAGTCCGGTTCATAGCAGCGGAGATTCGGAGACGGCCGCGGGTCGATGAAGCGGAAACGGCCGTGAACATGGGTGGCAATTTGGAGCTGAAGGTGAGGCGGCGGTCTTGGCACGGACGTCCGCCGTGGAAAACAGCATACAGCCCATCTGCCATTATTTCAAATAATTTACAGCCCATTTGCTAATTCTTACGGGTTTTTTTGGAGCCCATATTCTTTATGTTAGCATTACAGCCCATATTGTGGCCACGGTTAAAAAATTATAAGAAATTTTGCATATGTCGGTGCGGTCTGAACTGTTTTTAATCCCGAAATTTCGAGTCATATTTAGACTGATTTTAAAAATAAATGTATATCAATATAAAATCCAATAAATTGTCCATGCATAAAAATCAATGCAATTTAAAATCTCGAAATGAAAAAAAGATATTTGAAAATAATTGCCAGTTTGATGTGTTTTAAAAATGTACAGCCCATTTCTCATTACTGATAGGCCATTTTCTCGGCCAGCCGAATGAAGCTCTCCTCGTCTTGAAAGATTTGCAGCCCAATAGGCCTGATAAAGCGACTTACTTGACAAATCACAAAACAACTGGGCTAGCCATTTTCAGAAAGAAAAAAAAACTACTGGGCTGGTATGTGGTAAACATAAAATAAAAGGCTGTCTAGACAGGCTAGAGTGTCTCGCACAGCCCAGTTGACACCCTGCTTCCATCTCAAAAACAAATTCGATAAATGCCACTCCAATTATGGCGATTCATAAAAATACCACTGCAATTTCCAAACTTTGAAAAATGCCACTGCAATTTTTGCAAACTTTGAAAAACGCCACTGCAGTTTGCAAACTTTGAAAAACTCCACTCCAGACTACGAAAAATGCCACTAGAAATGGCATGAAATGGCATTTTTCAAAGTTTGGAAATTGCGGTGGCATTTCTCGGATACACCAGATTTGGAGTGGCATTTATCAAATTAACCCAAAACAAAATAACTGGGCGAGCTGCTGGGTCCCTAATGTCAGCCGCTCGTTGTGCAATTCTCTCGTTTATTGACTACGTTGACAATGGCATGGGACCCAGATGTCAGAAATCCACTAGGAGGAGCCATTTTTTTATTGGCTTGAAATAAGGAGGCACTTGCTTGCGTACTGCCATGACCTTGGCGGGTCCCTGCTGTCATCCTCTCCACGTACAATCATCTTATGATTGTGTATGCGTCAACTTGCTAGGCCCACAAGTCAGCCTCTAAACCGTGGAGGACAAATACAACCCATTCAAAAAAAATAACAGCCCATTCCATACGTTCAAACAGAAAGTTCAACATTCAGACCAAAGTAACAGGTCTGATCCACATATAGAGTACTGAACTTCCACATTGACAACCATCATAGCCAAGTTAACTATGTACTCCCACTAACACTCTAGTAGCGTACACGTACTTACTTACTCTTAGCTAACTAGACAATGCCGGCCGCCATCTGCTGTCCATGCTAAACGCTGGCACCGGCGTCCTCAACCTCGCCTCGGACTTGCCAGAGGTGCGATAGGAGGCACTTGCTTGCGTACGAGCTTGTCAGTTTCTTCAGATGTAGGCATTTTTATTTAAAAAACTGCCACTTCGCATCTTGCGTCGCAAATAAAACTGCCAGGAGCGCATTTGTAGGCTAGCTAGTGATCGATCAGTAACTTGTAAACACTGAGCGAACAGAAATAAGTAACTGTTAATGCATCTCAATGATTCACAGATCATATACAAATATGTAGCTCCAAAAGCAAAGATCAGCCACTTCGGATCTTGCGTCGCAACTAAAACTAACTAGTACGATTCCCATACATAAGATCAACATGTTAATGCATCTCAATGACTCACAGATCATATACAAATATGTAGCTCCAAAAGCAAAGATCTAGAAAAAACATTTGTTCTTCCTACTAACATGGATGCTTCTATTGGCCAGCATTCAGTACAAACTGAAAGACAAATTTGTTTGTGAAGTCTACAATTCCTCTTGCAAACATAAGTGGTTTCACCAACAGCTGGAACCATGAGAATGAACCAGACATGATGGAGGAACATGCACTGCAATATGATTTGGTCTTCCCTCGATCACACTGCGAGACTATTTTTGGAATACAAACTTTAACTTAGGAAAAATGATGTCCATTGTATAATCAGACCAAAGCAGTGAAGCACCTAGTGTTGGCCAATAAATAGTACAGTACTACTTTTTTGCAGTCCATGAAGTGACTATCCAATCTTTCTGTGTCTATTTTCAAATGGCACTGCATCCAGTGACTATACTATTCTCTTGTGCAGTTCAACCAAAATTGCGGGCACTTTGTTGGTTTGCCAAATAGCAACGGGCAGACATCTCTGCCTGCACAAATATCAAGCAGCTAGTAAACATATACCACACCTTGTATTTTCGGTTTAAACATGTCTCTTCCGCTTAGCATCTGTCATGTTCTGCACTGGACAATCTGATACAGTTATTTTTTGCCCTGGACAATTTCATACTGAATTGATTTGCTGGTTCAGAGCAGAAATATAGCGCCTATTCTCCATCAGACCAAGGATATCCATGCTCGCAATGATGGAAGAGGTGAAATCGATACAACCGAAATTGAGCATCCAATCATTGAATCATGTCCTGCACCTCCAATGTAGGTCCACCCTGCCAATAAATTCACATGCAAACCACTACTATTACTATCTAATGACAGTACAAAAAGAGTAGCAAGATAGTAGAAAACCATGTACCTTCATAATGAACAGCTCATAGTGCCACCAATTGGATATAAAGGTTGGGAAAAAACATCCTCCTAATGTTGAACCAGTTGGACTTTTTGTGCAGTTCCACTAAAATCCAGCATCCCTGTTTGCATAGATATTGAAAGTGTGATTACTCTAAAAGTGGCACTAGTTGAAGCATAGACTCACAAATATAAGCATTCCAATTTCTTAATGGGAAAAGGTAGCAAGATTGTTTCTAACCACCTGTTTGAAGGAATAATTAAAGCAACAGCGGCTGATGTGAGGAAGGCATACATAGTTTTTTCTGCAAAAGTGAGCCATTCCTGACCTTTCCTCTTCTTTTAAGCAAATTTTGTGCAGTTCTACTAAAATAAAATGCCATCACCACCTTGACAATTCAGTGACACTGTACAAAAGGAAATGACTTAACATTACATCATGATGTCAGGTATGTAGTCGACACGCATTAGAGACAAACATACAGACCTCCTCAAGAGAACAGCCGGAGGAGGAGGTGCCCACTCTTGACCTTTCCTCTTGTATTCATAATTGTCTGTATAGTTTAACCAAAATAAAATGACATCAGCGCCTTGGCATTTTGGTGACACTGTACAAAAAAATTAACTTATCTCATGAAAGTGAGGTATGTAATCTATAAGCATTAACAGTACAAAAATCTAACGGGAGCAACAAGTTTCATCGTTGGTATACTGGCTGTGCAACAGCATTAGAATGCCTTATAGCTGAAAAATCTTTAATACATCCACAATCAACAGCTAACCCTGAAATAATCCAGTGACATTAAATGGCATTGCTTAACTTTATGGGTGGCATTAGACTGAGAGCGGCATTAGTTAAATGTGGCATCACTTTAGCAGTAGCATTGCTTGAATTGACTGCTGGCGTTATACTAACAGCAAAAAAAGTGGCAATAAGAGCATGGGAGGCACTAGTACGATGTACCTCCACGGACGCAGAGTGGTGAGGGAGGTATGGTTGCCCAGAGCAACAAATATCCAGGCAGCATATGTGGATTACGGTCCCATTTTTGTTCTCTTTAGCCACCTTTTTCCTATGCGAGGACAACAAACCGATCGACCTGGTCATTCTCTATTGTGTTTTCATGCCTTTCTACCCTTCTTCAACCAAGAGACACGAGACTCGTTCCTTAGCTACTGATTTTCCCCTTCTCAACCTAGATGCGGGTTCGATGCCTACTCTCTTGGACAGTACAGTCTTCCTTCCTTTCCTTATTCAACCCAGACATGGATTACTCTGCATGAAGTAGGGTTTCCTTTAATAGTGCAAATTATGGTTTTCGTCTGCGTGGCCAGCAGAGTAGAGGATAGCAAATTGGGAAGATGGTGGAGTGGAAAAAGATCCACATGCAACGACGTAGCAGATGGGGCAATAGAACAAGGTTATGGCTCGAAAAGAGGTAGCATACCTGAGGGTCGGTGGGAAGTGGCTTCGCTCGTGGTCATCATCCTCCGCACACACTACGGCAGCGAGCTTGGGGACGGAGGCCATCCCGCGCGGGCACTAGGTCTGAGAGGACGGCCTTGTCGTCAGTGCGTGACATCGCTTGCCGACGACGAGTGCGTCAACGCTGCACGTCCTTTTCTTCCCCGGCGGATCTGTGACCACCGGTGAGGAGGGAGAGAGGGGCCATCTTTTTTAGATCTGGAGAGAGGATGGTAGTGTGAGAAGCAAGTGGGCAGCCCTTAGCAAGAAAGTGCTGAAGCTCCAGCCTATATATATCTTTTTTATACTACTAGTACTGGAGGTGGGGTAGTGGTAGAGTAGTTTATATTTTCTCTGCGTACAGTACCAGTTAGTCGTGCTTCAAAACTGATCAGCACGCCATTAAAAAAATAAAGGTCGATAACTAATGCGGCACCTCGGGCCAACACGGCCAGATCGCATTTTGCACGAGAAATTACACACCATGTTTCGTTGACATGTGGTCGCGTTCCAACATATCAGTGAGATGACAGCGAGTAGTAGGAGTATTTCCGAACGGACGTGTAGGCCGGGGCGCCTCTTCGTGAACCATGGCAAACTCACAACCGTCCACCGACTCTCCGCCTTTCCCTCTCGATTTGGAACTGCTGTCGCACGCTCTTCGTCTCCCTCCTCCATTTTCCTTCAGCCCTTCACCCTTCCTTCTGCCATTGTTTGATTGTCTTCTCCATGGAGGGAACAGGCTGGAAACGACCTCGTTATTCTTGCCCCGATCTGAAAGATGACGTGGTGGAGGAACTCATTGATCGGTGCGACGTCATCACCTTGGCTAGCATGGAAGGTTCGTTCCAGCCCATTCTCGACTCAACTAATAACATCATTGCAAGGATCCCAAGGGTCAAGGAGCGGTTTGATCTCCCCTATCTTCTTCGCCGTGACCCTGATGACTGGCGCCGGCACGACGGAGGCCTCGCCCTGTGCAAGTTGATGCCGCTTGATAATGATACGTGTGATGTTAAGATGCCATCGCTTGAGGGAAGGCTTGGGCGGGCGCAAATGGAGATTGGGTTGTTTACATTGTGTCCAACTATGAGTGGGAACTTGTGAATGTGTACTCTCGTCACCGGGTTCCACTTCCAAAAATCTCAGCACACTGCCTAGAGGTTGAGCACACCAGTAATGTACGCACGTTCAAATATGATCATGGTGACTATCATCTACGGAAGATAGCAATTTGTCGAGTTCCCAACCGCTCTTGGAATTACAAAAACTATGATGTTGTTGCTATCTTCGACAACCTTGTTGCCGTCCTTGATGGTTTCACTCGATGGATATTGCTCAAAAATCAGTTTCTGTACACGGATGACTACTATGATGCAATTGAATACGAGGGCCTTGTGTTTGCTGCCACCACTCGTGGCACTGTTTTTGCATGGCATCCTCGTTGTTTTGGTACGTTTGTCTTCCACCGTAATTATAATTGTTTCATCCACATGCATGCGGGTTAGCAAGTTTCCCTTTACTAATTAACCTTCTTCTTGTGTTTCCAAGGTCCTGTGAACATCCCACCACCTATACTTGAAGATTTTTATAACCAAGGGGAGATGACGATGGTGATGATCACGAGCATGAGGACGAGCAGCGCCGATATACTATGTGGCGCCTGGCAACTAATTCCGATGGATCACCTCTTCTTGTGTGTATACAGCCCACTGATGATGTTACTGCTAAGGAAGCAGGTGTAGTCTCCCATGGTCGCACTCTCCGGACCTATTCCAACACCCGTTGCATGGTATTCGGGATGGATACTAGGGCGATAGCGCCAACTCCTTCTCCCTGGCACAGAATTCATAGTATTGGAGAAAACTCGCTCTTCCTTGGACAAAACTATCCGATGATGGTGAAAGGCGATCCAACTGCTGTTGACACATTTATGAGAAGCAATTGTGTCTATACCTTGGACATTTGGGTGGTTCCCTACCCTGGTACTGATATAGTAGGCCGCTTCAGCCTGGATGATCAGTCCTGCGTTGGTCTCCAGATCGACAACGGATGGCCCGTCCCAGAGAATCACTTGTGGTTCAAAGCAAGCGTTTCCAACGCCGCGGAATGGTCGAGTTGAAGTTCATTTTATGGCTTGTTATTTGTTGTGTGGTGAAAACTTTAGTAGTTATAATGTATCCTCGTTGTCGATGTGGGTTGTTGACCTGTTGTACTATGTAATAAAATAATATGCATGTGATAAACTTACTAAATTTATGAATGGATTTCGAGTCGCTTCTCTGAGTGAGTGGTGTGACGAGGCAAAAAAATATTTTCCGAATACATAATTGTACGTGCATTGCAACAGGTTATCCGATGAGGCCAATCAACAATAGTAGTACACTATGTGTACTAGCTTCACATGCTTCGTGTGTCGGGCGGGTGTTTTTACTGTAGCCATATGTTAATGTGTTGGTTGTACGTAACCAGCACCTCGAATCCTCGATATACTAGTAGTATAGTATATAGTAGGAGTAAGTAGTAGGAGTAGTAGGGTGGCATGGGCCAGAACAAGCATTCACGTCCAGGAGTACGGCACACGCCACCACCACGACATCCATCTGACACCATATTATTTCTTGGAGTCCGTGCGAGAGCAATCTCTTCAACCTCGTTGTTTCTCTAACTTCAGCCATCGCGCGGCAGGCGAGGTGGGGGTTTTCCGATAGTCGGTTTCCTTAACTGCGGTCCCACTTGTAAGGCCAACTCCCACGCATGACCCCAAACGGACCTCCGTTTTGCACAAACTCCAATGATAATTTTGACTACTCCTGTAGTAAGTTGGATTAGTGCCTTCTCGATGCATTCATTGTTGATCTGCGGAGGCTCGATCTTGCGTGCTTCTTTCTTCTTCGAGTGTAAAGAAGTAGACGTTGCTTCCTCGCATTTAGTCTCATGTCTAGCCTCTATTCTATACTAGCTAAAAGTGATAGAACATCTACTAAATTGTGCTCTATCAATATATGGATGTACTCTTCTTCCCAATACAAAAACTTGCATCCATTCTACTCCCTCCGTTGCACAATACTACATGCCTTCTATTTGTCAAAATATATATGTATCTAGACATGTCTTAGTATATAGGTACATCCATTTTTGGACAAATGGAAGTCAAGTATTTTGGAACGGAGGGAGTACACAATAAAAATTTTAAGTTAGCACAACTAGTCTAATCCGAGAGCAGAACCGAAGATTTGGTCGGGTTCTTCCTCCTTTTGCCGACACGTGGGACATCCAGCATCCAGGTCGTGTCATGAAAGAAAATAGAGTGGTAGTTGAAGCCACGAGATGTGCATCTTGGGTTAAACTGTAAATAGAATCTTACTACTCTTGAGTAACTCCAAAAGCGGCCACCGAAGATCTTTATTGGATTTGTTTTTCATCACCAGCACGTCGAGGTGAAAGATGTGCAGGTTCAGTGGGTCCTCTTGCGTTTTCACTGACATGTGGGGCCGCATGTGAGCAAACAGACGATGGGCTCCGCGCGTCCGCTGGCTGGCTGAGAAGAGAGATAGAGGAGGGCTGAGCACGGACTGCAGGAAATTTGTTCTACGTACCTCGATATAGGCTCGATATAGTGGGGTGGCATGGGCCATAACTAGCATTCACGTCTAGCAGTACGGCACACGCCACCCACACGAGTCCCATCCGACACCAATTTTCTTGGAGTCCGTGCTACAGCCATCTCTTCTCCCTCCTGTTTTCTCAGCCATCGCGCGGTGGGCGGGGTGGGGGTTTGCCGATAGTCGGTTTGCTCAACTGCGGTCCCACTTGTAAGTGAAAATGCAACACCGCACGCATTCCCGCTTGAGCGGCGTGCCGGACCAACCGTGTGGGGGTGCGACGCGAACACGGCAGGCTTTTCCTTTTGAACTCGTAACTTGTAAAATTTGGTTCTGCTCCATGGCGCGACCGATAGATAGAAAATAACGATTTTGCCTAGAGTAATGAGAAGTTTGGTTCTGGCGCCGTTCATGCAT
The DNA here is from genome assembly GCF_003073215.2 of Triticum urartu. NCBI lineage: Eukaryota > Viridiplantae > Streptophyta > Magnoliopsida > Poales > Poaceae > Triticum > Triticum urartu. The sequence continues at coordinate 43,585,584 of NC_053024.1, forward strand.
GGAGTACGTACGAAAATTATGAAGTTGATGCGAAAGGTAAGATAATTACTGTAGTATCATATACTACTACATGGATTTGACGGAAAGATAAAAATACATACGGATCCATCAACGTTCAACGACATCCTCACGCCCTAGTGCGCCGGGTCACCAACCGACGTGTGAGGAGCAGCGGCGTTGGCGGCGAGCTCAACGTGCTTCTGAACAAGTCGTCCAAGGTTGCCCTGCGCTCCAAGAAGGCCAGCGTCCTATCGTCCTCCTCTTGCATGTAGTAGTCCTTGTGGACGATTTGCGCGTAGACGTGGGTGATTATGTCGATGGTGTCTTGCTGCGCCAGGCGCTGCGCGGCGAGCGCGACCTCGAGGTGGACATTCTCCGGCGCGACGGCGGGCAGTCGCAGGGCCACCAGTGCGTCGAAGAGGTTGTTACCATAGTGGCCGTTGAGGGTGGCGGGCATCGCAGAGCCTGGGCGCGTCGGCTGGAGGCTTACATCAAAGTCGTCCGCAAGCTTCTTGACGACGGTGAACTTGTCGAGGAAACCGACGAGGACCTCGTCGAACAAGGAGATCGAAGCTGTCGTCCAAGCGGCCCCTCGCCCTGGCGGCCTCAAGCAATACTACCTGCCGGGCCGCAGGCCGGCGTCGTGGACCATCTGGCATAGCCGGCTGATGCTCGCGCTCATCGCCTCCATGGGTCTAGCGTAGCTTCTAGTCAACTGATCTTGCGATTCGAGTGATCACTCAGCCCTTGGTTAGCGTGCGTAGGTGCGTAGGATTTCGTACTACTCCTCGGCCCTCTACTGCACCTGCCTTTGGCTGTATGATAGGTGGGCCAGCCACCCCCTGGGGCCACGTGTCATTCACCTCCTGACCCGTCTCTCACACGCACCCTGCTAGTGTATATACTCCCTCCTTTCCGGTTTATAGGGCTTATCTCAAAATTTTAGTTTTTCCATTTCATAAGGCTCAATTTGGTTGTTTTCCATCACATGTTCAGATTCCAAGGTGCATTAAATCATTGCATGCAAGTACTAAGAGAAAATTGACCAATGCATGTAATTTATGCATGCATGCATTGCAATTAATGCATTGGTAAACATACTTTTTTGAGGAAAACAAGAGCATTAATTGGGTGCTTTTGCAAACTACAAAAAGTATTCCACCACTCACCATCTACCTTGGTTGGTGAGAATTTTGAATTGAGCCTTATAAACCGGAAAGGAGGGAGTATAGTGGTTTTCTTTTTCTCTCCATATCAACCATTTTATATTGCGTACGTGTCATTCAAGAGTGAAATGATGGTTGCTTCTTCCGACTAACTTACTGTGTGATTTGACTGCTCCTTAGTGGCCCCTACACGTACTCCCCCTACGTGTATGCAACAGTCACACGTACACATGGACGCAAAAACGCGCGCACGCCCTAATGCATGCATGTCCGAGCACACGACGGAACACACACGGTGACGCTCAAGTGCTCAACCTACACGTGCATGCACACACATACTCAGTCAGGGTGAGCTAGTGACCGTATGAACACCGGAAAATATATATATTGAGCGCAATGAGCGTATTATGAAGTCCACTGACCGTATTTTTACAAATATACAGTGACAGACAGTGTATTTATCTCGTTTGAAATTAAGCCATGTTAACCGGAGAGGAGGCAGCATGGACTAGCATTACTTTGCTGTCCCGTCAACTTGCCGAACGAGGAGAAGGTTGCAGGACGGGAGAAGCTTGCGCGCGGTGGCTCACAGGACAAGGAGAAACTTTTGACTAATGCAAGCTCTCCCTCGCTCAGGCGGTGGACGTGCAACAGTTAATTCGGTGTCAGATTGCCAGAAGCATACTACACTATACTACTAGGAACCGGATGGAGGAGCGTCTGCACTCTTATTATAATTTTAAAATGTGATAAAGCAATCTTCAACACATTTGGTTCTCTTCGAGGGTTCTCGCATGTGATAATGGAAGTTGATTGCATGGAACACTCCACAATTCTCGCTTAATTCTGGCTCATATCCTGTTACAAATAGTAGCGCTCAGTAATATTTCCTCTTTTTTGTTATTCAGCATGTAAACAGGTCAGCAAACCTTGCGGCGCATCTTCGTGCGAACCGTGCTTGCTGCACTTTGAATGTGGCGAGAGCTGGCTTGATGAAACACCTCGCTTCCTACTTTTTTTGGCTTCCTAGTGATCAGTGTCTTGGCTGATCGTCCTAAGAATGCTTATATATGAATAAAGCTCTCTCATTTACCCGCAAAAAAGATTAAGCCATATTAACCGGAAAGGAGGGAGTATGGACTAGCACTACTTTTTGGTGTGTCCCATCAACTCGTAGAACGAGGAGAAGCTTGCAGGACAAGGTGAAGCTTGCTTACACCTTTTGACTAATGCAACCTACCCTCGGTGGACATGCATCAGTCCATTCGGTATCAGATTGTCAGAGCCATACACTGTAGTACCCAACATGCGGAGTACCATCATTGTTCGACTTCACGAAGGGGCGAAGAGCCAAGCGCAGTAGTACGTGTACTTGGTTTTGCACCTTCATACTACTCCACCCTCCGTCACAGTTTAATGGGCGCACTTCATTATGATGCATTTCTCTCAATGCATTTCCACCACCAGAGAGACTTTAGACGCATTTAGTTTAATGCTCAATTAATTAGGGCGTGGTAACCGCAATCAAGTCCTCAATTTTCTCTCCATGTACTGTACTACTACGGAGTGCATGCATGTGTGTACCCGGGGTGGAAGCACTGCATGCATGTGTGTACGCATTATTCCCTCTAGTAATAGACGCCGTGCTATAACTACCAATGCTATTTTTCAGGCCGATCGCTAGTCGCCTTGGTCCCACAGATTTTTTTCTTTTTTCTGAAGCGCGCTGTATAAACAGTGACGGATGGAGTAGTATGAGCGGATTCAAAGAAGAGCGTATTGATGGTTGCTTCTTCAGAGCAACTTACAGTGGGAAAGGTGGGGCTTATGATTTGACTGCTCATTACTCACTATTAATGCGGCGCAACGACCGGGCTGAGTCTCCCATGCGGTTGTGCACTACCCCCTCGGTTCTTAAATATACTCCAGAGTATTTGTCTTTCTAAAATATGTGAAATCTCTGTTAAGACGAATAGAATATTTAGGAACGGAGGGAGTACACATAGAAGCAAAATGAGTGAATTCTACACTCTAAAATATGCCCGTTTGAAATTTGTAAAAAGACAAATATTTAGGAACGAAGGAGTATAATTTCTGTGCATGGCACATGGACCCGGATGATGAAGAGGCTTCTGGCAATGCTATCAAGCTTCCATCATTTGTTTACATAATTGACGTACTATACAAATAATTTTCCAGCGACATGAAATTGTACAATGGTGTGAGCTTTCAGCTTTTGTTTCGCGTGTCTTGCCATCGATGCTCTTTCGGAAACAATAAAAAACTAACTTCCTTGCTAATGCATGTCAATTATTAGCAGATCAGAGCTAATAATTACATCACAACTGAAGACAAAGTTGTGAGAAGGTGTTAAATTAAAATTGATCCATGCTTTCATTGGCAGCAACGTCCCCCCAGCTCTGTCTAAATCAACAAGGCATGTTGGGAAAAAAAGTAGCTGTCTGGAGCATGCAACATTCCGATCATTTTTGTGCAGTTCCACTAAAATAGAGCTGAGCGTCCCTGTTCCAAAGATATCAAGTGTGATTACGATAATAGAGGACTGCTGATGAAACAATAAACACACAAATAGAAGCCGGTCACCTTTGCGGTCTCTCTTAAGACTAACTAGTTGGAGAAGATTAGGCTCAGAGTTGGATGAGGAGGATAGAGCAAAACCAATCTCCCTTTGTGCAGTCGCACTGAAATGTAGAGACATTGCCCGTGTGACATTTTAGTACAACTGCACAAAACACTCTTAAGAAAAAAGTGATTTGTGCAGTTCACCAAAAGGTTGCAATAGCAACGAGGTGAAATGGATAGCCCTGTTTGCAAAAAAGAGGTAGAAAGGAAACAATTACTGGCCAATAACAGTTGATGACACATGCGACGACAAAAAAGAAGCATATTCCTTGTCCTAAGGGAAGATAACAACACGGTTGTGTTTGTCTAAAATGGTGTGAGGACGAGAATGCAATATGGAAAGTACGCCGGACGAGCTATGTTTTGGGCAAAGAACTATATGGAAGATCCACATGCAGCGACATGGGAAAACAGGCAGTGGAGCAAGGCCGGAGGGGATACCTGGAGGTCATCGGGATGTAACTAGGTGAGCGGCGGCGGGCGGAATCTCCGAGCAGGTGGCATAGGCCCTGCCGCGCCGGAGCTTGGTCAGAGAGAACGGCGTGTACCGCAGATCAGGACATGCTGCCTCGGCGATGTCGAACGGAGAAACAATGCATTTCCTTCCTTTCCCCCGGCGGACAGGATGTGGCCGAATCAGTGACCAACGGTGAGAGAGAGAGAGGCCACCGCACTCCCTTTCCCCCGGCGGATGGGATGCGGCCGGATCAGTGACCAACGGTGAGAGAGAGAGGCCACCGCACTCCCTTTCCCCCGGCGGACGGGATGCAGCCGGATCAGTGACCAATGGTGAGAGAGAGAGAGAGAGGCCACCGGAGCCTTGTGTGAGATACTCTGAAGAGCGGACTACCTTTTCCTCCATAAAAATTGTTTTATATTCTGTGTACGTGCCATTGAGCGCTATAACTTTATTTAAAAATAACGCAGCCACGCGTCAAGTCGAACTTTGTTTCATGCACGAGTGGTACACGACCTCCCTAGGTAAACAACCGCTACAGGCATTCAAATTAGCACGTGGGCTGCCATTTCGTAAAGAAATGAGCTCCACCGTGTATCCGCGCGGGTGTGGCTGGGTGTTGGGGATATTACTACTGGGCATAAACCGGCCTATCTGGGCCGGATTAGCTTCATCAGTAGTTAAAGCATGTTAAAGCCCATGAAGTAGATGAGGGCTCAAGACCCATAATCGGTTGAGAGCCCGTAGCCGTAAACCGGCGTCAATATGTAACTTGTATTGTAAGTTAGGAATAAGTAGAGACCAAACCGGACACATCTATGAGCCGGTGTTGGGACTCTGTAAACCGACGGGCGTCACCCATGTATATAAGGGGACGACCCGGCGGTGGTTCAAGGACGACAGACAACAATTCGAGACATAGGCGAAGCTTATTGCTCCCTAGTCATCGAGACACCCATCAATTCCATCACAACTAGACGTAGGCTTTTACCTTCATTGAAGGGGCCGAACTAGTATAAACTCTCTTGCGTCCTTGTGTTCGCTTTAACCCCTTCAAGCTAACCCGTCGCGATGGCTCCATGACTAAGTCCTTTCTCTAGGACATCTGCCGTGACAAAAACACGACAGTTGGCGCCCACCGTGGGGCTATCGCACGATGGTTTCCAGTTCTTGGAGGGCCGCTTTGAAGGACTCAAGGGCTACGCTGTAGGCCGGATGACTAAGAGTCGTCGCGGCAAACTCTACATCGACGACGCAGGCTGGGGCCCCGAGGCCGGCTCAATTGAGTACGGGTACCGGGTCCCCTTTGGTTGCATTCATGTTTTCATTGGCAAGATCGGTGAACCGGGCCCTGAGCCGGACATCTGCACCGGCCTCGTCGAGACGGCTCAGCGTGCACGATCCGCCCGGATTAAACCGGCCATGAAGCGTGCCTTCGTGGGAATGATTCATGGAGGGAGTTATGAGGATGGATGGGAGCTTCGCGGGGCAACTACCGTTTGTTCCGGTGACGACTTTTCGACCGGAGAAACCGAATCTCTTTATCAGCTACAAGATGGCCGGATTGAGAGATGTTCCGATGGTGACAGTATTCCCGGACCCCTCTGATATGCCTAACCGGGCTGGAATATTCATGACCGGAACACAAGCAGCGCTTCACTCTTCGACAGCCACGGCAACGATCTCCGGTTCAGCAGCGGCAACGGCTGCCGGGGCAGGGGGCCCCGTGCGCCCGCCGGCTCAGGTTCTATCAGAACTATTTGATGCGTTGGCGGTGCTTATGGCAGAAGTTAATCTGCCAGATCAGGACGCTCACAACATGGAGATTGCAAAGATAAAGGAACAAATCACCCAGGCCAAAACGGATCTGGCGGCTGAAGACACCAGGATGGCCGTAGAGCGGGCCGCTTTAGACGCACAGGCCTACAGGCTTATGTTGGACCAGAGCGCGTCGCATGAAGTCATGAGGAGGAAGCACCGGTCCCGCTTACCTCCGGTTTTCGAGGCCAGAGACCTTTTCAACACTCCAGGACCAAGAACCAGCAATCCGCTAGAGGGAACCGGGCAGAAGCCCCTGGGACCGGTGCACCGGTTCAGCCCCGTCAGATGGACCCGCCTCGTCAAAACACCGTTATACCTCAGGATGCTTTAACACCTCCGGGTCACTACTCCAACCCAATGGACAATATTGTTGCCGCTGCTGCACGACTGGAGGCCATTCCAGTTGAGGGTGACTCGCCGCAGGCAGTAGAGACGCGACGGGTCAAGAAACTTCTGAGGATAGCTTTGGCCCAACAGGAAGCGTACTCGTACAGCCGCGACCGGATCCACTCGACCCCCCGTCCAAGCCGGAGTTATAGCAGACATATGGATGAACCAGCAGTGTCGAGTAATGAACGACGTGGAGCACCCCGTGGTAACAACCCGACGGGTGGAGCTGATGACGCTCAGGAAGTGGTGAACCGGGCCCGAGCGCGCAGGGAGGCCGAGTTAGCCGCTCAGCATCAGGCTCGTCAGCTCATGCCGGTTCGTCCAACCATTTCGATCGAACCTGGTGTTACTTCTAGTTCTTTGGGGGTGCCTTGCCTCGTCCTCGCTTTACGGAACGTGCGCCTGCCCAAGGATTTCAAAGGCCCACGCAAGGTACCAAATTATACGGCGGATCAACCACCAGAGACATGGGTAGAGAGCTATGAGATGGCCATGGAGATGCTAGATGTGGATGACACGGCGTGTGCAAAATACTTCACCCTGATGCTTGAAGGAACGGCCCGTACTTGGTTAAAAGGCTTGCCCGCTAATTCTATCAGCTCATGGGCCCAATTACGAGCCCGGTTTATCAACAATTTCAAGGATACCTGTAAACAGCCTATGTCGATAGTGGACTTAGCTGCATGCGTCCAGGAGGAAGGAGAGTCAATGACTCATTGGGTGCGCTGGGTTTCACAAGTGTTGCACTCCTCAGACCGCATCAACGCTGACACCGCAGTATTAACCCTAGAAGGCAACTGCCGGTTTGGGCCCCTGAAGTTGAAGTTGGGACGGATGAAGCGTCATTGCACCGACATGGGGACCCTCATGGCCGCTTCTGTAAAATATGCTGACTCTGATAGTACCAAGGATCCCGAATCTAATGATGACAAGACAGGGAAGGGGAAGAAGAACAGCAGCTCCAAAGGTCAGCAGCATCACTGGGTAGGCAATGGCGGAGGAGGCAAGCGTAAAGCGGATGGCAACATGGATTTTGTGGCTAATACCAACGTACAGGACAATGGCCAGCGGCGCAAGGGTAGGCCGAAAAATCATAGTGGAGCACCCAACCCCAACCCAAACCGCCTGAACTATCTTCTAAGCCAGCCCTGTCCAAAACATGGGACGAAGGAGGAGCCAGCAAACCACCTTTGGAAGGATTGCTTTATTATGAAGGAGTTCAAGAATTATAATAATTTCCGGTATGATCACGGATCTGGCGGTGGCTCAGGCTCCGGGCCGGGTTACGGTGGAGGAAGTTCCGGTTCAGGATTTAATGGTAATCCGGGCGGACATAATGGTTAAAATAGTCAGAACAACCAGGGTGGTTACAACCAACAGCAGCAACAGTCAGGTTACCAAAGCAACCCAAAGCAGTTGAGTAGTGGGCAGTACCATGTCTTTACCACTAGCTTGGACAAGCGAGACCGGAAGGTTCAGAGGCGGGTAGTCAACTCTATTGAACCGGCCACACCCCGTTATCTACGTTGGTCTGAACAGCCAATCATATGGAGCAGAGAGGATCACCCACTCCAGATCAATAATCCGGGTCAGTTGGCTCTGGTGGTGGCGCCTCAGGTGGGAGGTTATAAGTTCACCAAGGTGCTCATGGATGGAGGGAGCAACATTAACATCCTATACTATGAGACCTTCCATCGTATGGGACTAACAGATAAGAATCTCAAACCGTCCAATACAGTATTCCACGGTGTAGTGCCTGGCAGATCAGCATATCCCGTTGGTAAGATAGCTCTTGAAGTGGCCTTTGGGGATGATCATGATTCCAGGTCGGAGACATTAATGTTTGAAGTGGTGAAAATCCAAAGTCCATATCATGCCCTGTTTGGGCGTCCGGCATACGCCAAGTTTATGGCTCGGCCCTGTTATGTGTATTTGCAGCTCAAGATGCCGAGTCACAAGGGGACAATAACGGTTCACGGAAGCCGCAAAATCGCTTTGGAATGTGAGGAAGGAGATGCGGCTTATGCAGAGTCGGTTTGTGCCACCGAGGAGTTGAAGTACTATAAAGACAATGTTGATCCAGCGGACATGACTCCGTTGAAGAAGCCAACTACGGAGCATGATCCGGCCCTGAAGTTCAAATCGGCAGCAGAAATTAAGCTTGTTGACTTCATACCTGGCGATTCGTCCAAGCAGTTCAGCATTAGTGCCAACTTGGATCCGAAATAGGAAAGCGCGCTCATCGAGTTCATCCGTGAGAATCGGGACATTTTTGCATGGAAACCCTCTGACATGCCAGGTGTACCGACGCAACTCGCTGAGCACACACTTAATGTGGATCCTAAATGCAAACCGGTGAAACAGTTCCTCCGCCGGTTTAACGAAGAAAGACGCAAGCCAATTGGAGAAGAGGTAGCCAGGCTCTTAGCAGCTGGTTTTATTGTTGAAGTTTTTCACCCCGAGTGGCTTGCCAATCCGGTGCTAGTCCTTAAGAAGAACGGCACCTGGCGTATGTGTGTGGATTACACAGATCTTAATAAGGCTTGTCCAGCAGATCCTTTTGCCCTCCCCCGTATTGATCAAATCATTGATGCTACGGCGGGTTGTGAGCGTTTAAGTTTTTTGGATGCATATTTTGGCTATCATCAGATCAAAATGGCAGTTAAGGACCAGGAGAAGACGGCATTCATAACTCCCTTTGGAGCCTTCTGCTATGTGTCTATGCCCTTTGGGCTCAAAAGTGCCCAGGCAACTTATCAACGGTGTGTACAAAATTGTCTTCACAAGCAGATTGGCCGTAATGTACATGCTTACGTGGATGATATCGTGGTTAAATCCAGGGAGAAGGAGACTCTGGTTGATGATTTGAAGGAAACCTTTGATAACCTAAGGACGTACAAGATGATGCTTAATCCGGACAAGTGTGTCTTTGGTGTACGGGCGGGCAAGTTATTGGGTTTTCTGGTGTCCAACAGGGGAATTGAGGCTAATCCGGAGAAGATCACAGCCATCACCTCCCTAGCTAAACCGAAGTGTATCAATGATGTTCAATGCCTGGCAGGCCGGATTGCCGCGTTAAGCCGGTTTATCAGCCGCCTTGGTGAGAAGGCGATCCCTTTGTATCAGATGTTGAAGAAGACGGATCAGTTCATCTGGAGTTCTGCTGCTGATGAAGCATTTGAGGACTTAAAGCGGCAATTGGCCAATCCGCCTGTGCTCGCCGCTCCCATTGACAAGGAGCCGTTACTGCTATATGTTGCTGCTAATGCTCGTGCGGTCAGCGTGGCTATTATGGTGGAACGAAAGGAGGCAGGTAAGGAGCATCCGGTTCAACGTCCAGTCTATTATATCAGCGAGGTATTCATTGAGTCCAAGCAAAGGTATCCGCATTGGCAGAAGCTGGTGTACGGAGTTTTTATGGCAAGCCGGAAGCTTAAGCAATACTTCCAAGGGCACCCAATTACGGTGGTCAATTCTGCTCCTTTGGGAGATATCATCCAGAACCGGGAAGCAACTGGACGGATTGCAAAGTGGGCTATAGAGCTGGGGCTGTACGGTTTGAAATATGTGCCTCAGACAGCGGTTAAGTCTCAAGCACTTGTTGATTTCATCAATGATTGGACGGAAATGCAAGCACCTGAGGAAAAGCCAGATCATACGTATTGGACCATCCACTTTGACGGATCCAGGCAGTTGGAAGGCTCGGGGGCTGGAGTCGTATTAACTTCCCCACGAGGTGATAAGTTTTGTTATGTTCTCCATTTAATGTTCCCTTGTACTAACAATGCAGCTGAGTATGAAGCCTTGCTCCATGGTCTTCGGATGGCTAAGGAGATGAATCTAAGTCGAGTTAAGTGCTTCGGTGATTCGGACCTTGTGGCTCAGCAAGTGTCTGGCACTTGGGACTCCAAGGACCCACTCATGGCAGCATATCGTCGTGAGGTGGATATTGTTGCAGGTTATTTCATAGGATATCAGGTGGACCATGTGGACCGGCAGAAAAATAAAGCGGCGGACGCTTTAAGCCGGCTGGGCTCTCAGCGCAAACCGGTCCCACCCAATGTTTTTCTGGATGTGCTGCACAACCCGTCGGTGAAGATCCCTGGTGAAGAGGATTTGGACATTCCTGATCCGGAGGATCAATTGGTGGCAGTTCTTCATGTTATTCCGGATTGGACGCTTCCTTACCTGGCGTACAAGAACCGGGGCGAGTTGCCAGAAAATGAGATTCTGGCCCGGCAGATAATCCGGCGATCCAAGTCCATGGCTGTCATCAATGGTGAGTTGCATCATTGCAGTGTATCAGGAGCTTTTCAACGTTGCGTGTCTCCTGAAGAAGGCCGTGAAATTTTGCGTGAGATCCACGAAGGAGATTGTGGTCACCACGCCGGTTCAAAGTCTCTGGTGGCTAAAGCGTTTCGCCATGGTTTCTATTGGTTAACTGCTCATGCTGATGCGAAGGATCTGGTCAGACGATGTGATGGTTGCCAAAGATTTTCAAGACGTGCTCATGTACCGGCTCAAGAATTGAGGATGATTCCAATTACTTGGCCGTTTGCGACTTGGGGGCTGGATATGGTTGGGCCTTTCAAAAGGTCCAAAGATAAGAAGACCCACCTCCTGGTGGCGGTGGACAAGTTTACAAAGTGGGTGGAGGCAGAACCTGTTAGCAAGTGTGATGCGGCCACGGCGGTTCAGTTAATCAAAAAGGTGATTTTTCGATTTGGATTTCCGCACAGTATTATCACAGATAACGGTACCAATTTGTCCAAAGGTGCTATGAAGGAGTTCTGCAAACGGGAGCACATTCGGCTCGACGTTTCATAAGTGGCACATCCACAGTCCAATGGTCAAGCAGAAAGACCTAATCAAGAGATCTTGAGAGGCATCAAGCCTCGGCTCATGGTTCCTTTGCAGAGAAGGCTGGGTTGTTGGGTAGAAGAATTACCATCTGTGTTATGGAGCATCAATACAACACCCAATAGATCAACAGGATACACACCGTTCTTCATGGTTTATGGAGCGGAGGCGGTTCTCCCCAGTGACATCCGTCATGATTCACCTCGTGTCACGGCTTATATTTAAGCGGACAACGAAACAGCACGGCAAGATGCTTTGGACCAGTTGGATGAAGAGCGTGATATCGCAGCAGCTCGATCGGTGATTTACCAGCAGGATCTTCATCGTTATCATAGTCGCCGAGTCAGAACCAAAACCTTTCAGGAAGGAGATTTGGTGCTTCGGCTCATCCAAGCTCAGACTGATATGCACAAGTTATCCCCACCTTGGGAGGGGCCTTTCGTGGTCAGCAAGAATCTGCACAGCGGGTCATACTATCTGATTGATATTCGAGAGCATAAGGACTCACGTACATCAGAGGAGGAGACTAACAGGCCGTGGAATATAGCTCATCTTCGGCCTTACTATACCTGAGCCATTGGCTATACTTATGTACATATTACGACAATGTATATATTTTAATAAACCGGAACCTCAGCTAAAACGGGGTATCTATTCTTTTACATCATGTGAGGTTACACGGATTTGCTCTAAAGCGGCCTCCGGTTTACCCCTTGAGTTCACTTTGCTAAAAGCATCATGTTATATCACTTGGAGGATTGGTCGTGTCCGAACCAATACCATGCCTCTTGATAGGCGAAAGCCACCAAATCACTTGGGGACTTGGTCATGTCTGAACCAGTCACGCCTCTTGATCGGCCTAAGGCCACAGAATCACTTGGGGGCTTGGTCGAACCCGAACCATGACCACGCCATTTGGTCGGCATAAATGCCACAAGAATCACTTGGGGGCCTGGCTAACTATAACCATAGTTACACCTAACGGGAGCTTGGTCGTGTTTTGCCATGGTTACACCATTTGATCAGCTTAAATAAATCTTTTTTGGTCGTGTTTCATACTTTTCTTTGAAGGGGTTTTTTTTTGCTTTTCATTGTGTTTTTAAACCGACAAAGTTTTTTCACCAATCAATTGACGGAACACAGTTCACGTCAATCCGGAGACTATTTGCCCGGTTTGATCCTTGTTGTTAACATCCTCTTATGGAGTAACACGGTGTTTATCACAACCCGGCACGGTTTTATTATAAACCGGCACAATATAAAAGGAGTTATCAGTACTCAAAATTTGGGTTATCACCCTTACTACAAAAAGTTGGTAAAACCAACGATGTGATTCAATGTCATGTGTATGATATATTTCATATTTGATTATACATATATACAGGAGTCGTTATTTCCTCCAACAGTGTGGGTTTGCAAAACTGCACTTCAAGGTTGGCCAAGCCAACTTCACACTCAACGGTGGCAGGTATTATGTATCGCAAAATTTTTGATCATGTATACTTAAAAAAAAAATTGGATGTTTTGACTTTATACATACAGACATCATATTTTGCCTGACGGTACAACCGCGGTGGCACTTAACGAATTTCTTATTTCAAAAAGTATTTTGGAAAGTTCATTACCACAGGAAGAACAAGTTATGCACGAAGGCATATCAACATCAAAGGTATCAGCTAGCCTATTACAAGGCAACATGGTGCCCATAATAACATAATTGTTTTTCACAAAGGAGAGACAGTTTTAAAACCGGCTTCCAGTTTAAGATTGGCCACCAGCCTGGCCTGATGGTTGTGGGTCATCCTGTGCCGCTTCAGCTTCTGTTTCTCTACCCAGTGGCTGGAAATCCACAGTTGTCCAGTCGATTCCCATTAGTGCTTGAAAAACAGCTTCGTCATGGATTAGCAAAGACGGGTCAATATCGGGAGCGTAAGTATGCTTACGGATTGGACGGATCAGGTTTTCCGATTCATGGATTGGTGCAGCTATTCGCTTGTTCTGGCTGTCATATCGGGCTTGATAATGAGACAAATCTGCTTCCTTAGCCAGTTGACAAGCTAGCGGACGTACCTCCCGGTTTATGGCTCGCAAATCTGCTTCACCAAATTCTGACCCGTCTTCCTTCAAGCTGGGATAACCCTGAGCCGCTTCAATTGGATCAAAATCCGGCACCCAAGCTTTTGCCCGGATTAAAGCATTGATTGCACCGGTTCGAGCAGCAGATTTCTTCAGCTCTTCAACCCGGGCAGGAAGCACTGACAGTTTCATCAGAGTATCTTGAATCAAACTGGGCGCCGGTTTGTTATGAGATGCGGTACAGATGATCCGCTGGGCACCAGTATACAATTGTTCAACTAAGGTATAGGCAGCCTTCAATTTCTTCCGCACATCTGACCCCAAGTGACCAATGCGTGTCCCTGAAATACCATAAAGGGTTAATAAACCGGTGACTCTGTAAGAAGGCAGAACCAATTCAGAAGGCAAGCTGGCTTACCAAAGATAGTAGTGGTCATGGCATGAACGTGCCGCTTTATGCTCGTCAGTTCATCTGTCACTGGTTTTAATGCAGCCTCGGCATCCTCTACTCGTTTGGTCAAAGCGGACTTTTCAGTGGCCCAATCGGCCCGTTTCTTCTTGAAGTTCTCCTTAAGTTGTTCCATGGCGCTTAAGGCACTGGCCAATTCCTCTTTTGCTTTGGAGGTTTCAGCCTGTTGGGTTTTCAAGTTTTCTTGAAGATCGATGACTTGGTTTTCTTTCGCCTTCAGCTCCGCCTGCAGGCATACAGATATATGTTTCAACAAGTCGGTAGAAGGATTCAAGTGCCAACCACATAACAAGTTATGTGCTTAGCACTTGGGGGCTAATGCATATTCGATCTTCATCTTTTCAATTGTTTACAAAGTCCCAAGCTCAATACAAGTATTCAACTTGGCACTTGGGGGCTAATGGCTATTTGATCATATGTATTCTGATGCGGCAGTTTCAATTACTTAAAGTACCGGTGTAACTACGCTAAGTTGAGCCGGCCCTTGGGGACTACATCAGCAAATTTCAAAGCATCAAGATTCATATTATTAAAGTCCCGGTTTGAAACAATATTTCAAATCGGCCCTTAGGGGCTAGGAGAGTCAGCAAGAATGAAAGCATACAAGCAGGAAGGAGCATATGGAAGTTACCTCATATTTATCTTTCATCATATTAACCAGACCGGCTTCGTAGTCACGGCTGGTATACAGCCGGTTTAGATAGCCGGAATGGATATCTTGGGCGTTCAGAGTAGCATAAGCCGTCAGATCAGCGTTCCACTTGCCTTTGCCAAAAGCAGCAAATTCTTCCTTGGCAGAATGTTTGGATAAATCCACAGGATTGCTTGGCTCAGTATGGCTAGTGCCAGTAATGACAACTTCATCATCCTTGGTACCGTCGGTTTGCACTGGAGCTATTGGTTGATCAGTAGATTTTGCTGGACCGGTGGAGCTTTCAATCCGGAGGGAACCTGTGGGCTGATGGATAGGACCTGAGGTATCAGTAGGTCTCTCTTCAGCAGTAAGATCATCATCTGGCTGCGGTGGATCGTTGGGAATATCTTTAGGGACAGCCGCTTCAAGATCGGGTGTCGTGCCTGGTTCAAGAATGACAACTTCTTCGGCCGCTTTATCCAGGCTGGCCTTCTTGCTCGGCCTAGGTTTGGCCCTGAAAAGAATAACAAAATTAAATACAGCATATGTTCTAAGGCAATATACTGCAAACATCACGATAAATATAGCTTACCCAAGCACCGTTTTGAGCGGTGGGAGCTGAGTAGCCGACGACTCGCCAGAAGATGAGTGGGAAACAACCTGATAATCGGAGTCAGACGGATTAAGAGGTTGACGAAAACAGCCCGCTTTAGGACAAGCACTGACAAGCGAATTAGAGACCTCAGAATGATGTTTCCGAACCGGACTGTTCGGTAAACCGGCGGAGGTAACTACCTGGCCGCTGTGCCGGGTGGTGCGGCGAGCTTCGTGTTGTTGAGTCTTCATAAGAAGTTTAGGATCCAAATAAGAAAGAGGATGAGAAAATTTAACTTTCCGGTTTGCCTAACGGATTTTTTGTGAAGGCAAAGTTTCTGAATCGGAAGAGAGAATAATTACCTCTGCAACATCCGCATGGCTGGCTTCGGCATCATCCTGACAAATATCATCATCAATAAGATGCATGAAAAATAAACCAAGTGAGTCAAGCTCTACCTCAAGGTCCGGATTATCCACCTCGTCATCAGGGGCCGGATTAGAAGATGCAGTGGTTCTTTTCCGGTGGGCAGTCTTCTTCACAGCTTTAGTTTTTTGCCGGGTTGCTCTTTCTGGTTTATCTGTTTTCTCTGGTTTCTCCTGTGGCAGATTTTTGCTCCAAAACGGATCATTGCCCTGATTATGCAGACACTGATATTAAAAACAATGACCAGACATATCAATAACAGGTTCAGCAAAGAGAAAAATCAAAGTCTTACAGCTGGCGGTTTGTTGGTGGCACAGAAGGGAAGCAGGCCGGTTCTGGCGCAGATGTGTTCCGGTTCATTCAGTATCTTATGCACAGCCTCTGTGATTTCTTCACCGGAGAGCTGAAGTCTTGAATGTCGCAGTGGGTCATCCACACTATCAGTATATTCGCACATCAAACCGGAGCGCTGACTAAGGGGCAGTATGCTCCATGATATCCAACAGCGAGCAAGGTCAACCCCTGTTAAACCGTTGTCCATAAAGGCTCTAAGCTTTGACAGCTGGGGAGCATATTTGCTTCTCTCCTGAGCAGTCAATCTTTAAGGAAAAGGATGGGTATTGCTGAGCCGCTCCGGACGAAACCCAGGCAAGGGATTCTCACCAGCAGGGGAGGTGTCTTTGCAGTAGAACCACGTCTGATTCCACTCCTTGGGGTGACTGTGCAGCTTGGCGTGAGGGTATGTGACCTCTTTCCTTTTTTGAATCGCCATGCCACCCAATTCCGTATTAGAGCCATCAGTAAACTCAGTACGGCGGTTTAGATGGAAAAGATCTCTAAATAATTCTACTGTGGGCTCCTCTTGAAAGAACACCTCACAAAGCACTTGGAAGTGGCACATATTTGTAACAGAGTTGGGGCCAGTGTCTTGCGGATGGAGTTGAATATCAGCCAGAACATCCCGGTAAAATTTGGAACCGGGCGGTTTAAAGCTCCGGGCTAAGTGGTCTATGAAAACAACAACCTCTCCTTCTCGAGGGGTGGGGGGCATTCTTTGCCAGGAGCCCTCCAATGGAGGGTGTCTTTGCTGCCCAAGGCGCCAATAAGGACTAAATCCTCTAGTTGATCCTCTGTGACGCGGGAAGGGACCCAATTGCACTCATATACTTGCTTGGCCATGACGGAGTCTACAAGGTAGAAGATACCGGTTCAAAAATACATTTGATCAAGGTATGTTGGTATGGGCACTGTTAAACCGGAGGAAGAACTATCTGAACCGGAGTTTCATGAAGCAACCAATATCTGGCGGTTCAACAAGGGGACTAATGGTATATATCGGTTTGTAAAATTCTTCTACAAAGTTAAACCGCCGGATCTAAGCATTGAACAATCAAGACTGCAGATGAGTAAGTACACAAAAACAGATTTCACAACATTATGCTACAGCTTTGGATCTGGTACATGTTTATAAAGGAGATAAATATTCAAGGCCCAAAAGGAGCAGTACCGAATCAATAAGCAAAGGTATGGATAAGATCTATGCTCTTAGTATGCCGGACAGTGAAAACGGAGGATAAAAACTATCGCTACACAGAGCGAAGATACACAGACTCGTCTAAGGATCTATCATATGAACAAGAAGCAAGCAATGAACACGGGAAGAACAGGGAAACCCTAGAACATATCTATGATGGAAAGGATAGAAGACTTATTGGGGCTGAGGAAGAAGCGGAAGGTCACCGCGGTGCTCTGGTGCGTTCAGGGTGATGCAGCGGCCAAGGTTGGTGCAGAGGTCGACGGCGGTGGCGGAGCTCCGAAGACTGGGCGACGCGAGGAAGAGGAAGCAGAAGGGCACGAAGGGGAAAAAAGGGATGACCCTTCGGTCCAATTTATAAAGCAAGGGACATGGGTCAAGCGTGAAAATCAAGGAGCCGCAAGTTTGGAAACAGAGCGGTCGCCTCGATTATCGCGGATCTATTAAACAAGAAGGTATCATGGATAGTTTCTTTATGATAGATGACGT
This sequence comes from Triticum urartu, assembly GCF_003073215.2. Taxonomy (NCBI): domain Eukaryota; kingdom Viridiplantae; phylum Streptophyta; class Magnoliopsida; order Poales; family Poaceae; genus Triticum; species Triticum urartu. The sequence goes on from NC_053024.1 coordinate 43,603,144, forward strand.
CATGCCGATTTACAGCAATCAGAGAAGATGACATCACGGCGGTTCACCAAACTACAAGAAGATGTTGAAAATGAAGTTTTTGCTAAGGATTGACATGAACCTGTTCAAATCAATCTGGGGCCTAATGTTGGGGATATTACTACTGGGCATAAACCGGCCTATCTGGGCCGGATTAGCTTCATCAGTAGTTAAAGCATGTTAAAGCCCATGAAGGTAGATGAGGGCTCAAGACCCATAATCGGTTGAGAGCCCGTAGCCGTAAACCGGCGTCAATATGTAACTTGTATTGTAAGTTAGGAATAAGTAGAGACCAAACCAGACACATCTATGAGCCGGTGTTGGGACTCTGTAAACTGACGGGCGTCACCCATGTATATAAGGGGACGACCCGGCGGCGGTTCAAGGACGACAGACAACAATTCGAGACATAGGCGAAGCTTATTGCTCCCTAGTCATCGAAACACCCATCAATTCCATCACAACTAGACATAGGCTTTTACCTTCATTGAAGGGGCCGAACTAGTATAAACTCTCTTGCGTCCTTGTGTCCGCTTTAACCCCTTCAAGCTAACCCGTCACGATGGCTCCACGACTAAGTCCTTTCTCTAGGACATCTGCCGTGACAAAAACATGACACTGGGCACGAAGCGTGAGTACGTGCATGGTGCACCTATTCTCTTCTTGTATACGTACACCACCTATGTGGGGTTGTGTGAGAGAGATACAAACCTAGAGAGATATAGTGTGTGGGTTCTTGAGAGTTTTTTTGGGGGGTCAATCAAAAAATTTAACTTATGCAACGTGTGTGAAATAGAGCTCTGGATATAACATATATATAGAGGGGGCGATCCACGAGAAGAGAGTGGAGGTATCATCGGCTTGAGGTGTCTATAGAATTGAAGAGAAGGATGATGTGTGTGTGTGTGCGCGCGCGCACGCGATCGATAAAGAGTGCCATCGAATTTGTGTGTGCCCACGTCAAAGATATAGAGTGGCTGGCCTACTGGAATGTGAGATGGGACATGTGCAGTTTGTCTCTGTGGCATGGATACCTACCTGCAGCGCTTGACTATCGGTGTGTGGTGGGGGAAGAGGGAGGCCCAATTAACTATAGAGGTACAATGGCTGGTATATGTGTGGAGGAGGAGAGAGGCCTACCTCATGTATTAAGGAGATCGATCTGCCTCATGTATTAAGGGAGATCGATAGGCATCCATGCATATGTGCAGGAGATAAATAAGGTTGGGAGAGAGATAGAGCTAGAGTGTTGGAGGGGGTGGTAGTGGAGTTGCTTCTAACAAATGGTGGGATAGGCTTGCTATACAAACGGAGGGCACGCCCGCAATATCAATAAGAGAGGAGATGGCTGCTTGTTGTCTGTGCATGTGCGTGTGAGAGATGGGTTAGGAGGCATGCACGAATGATGAGGGGGACGATGTGGCTGTGGTAAGCAGACGTAACTACATAGGAAGATCAATCGCCCTTTGTAAGAGAAAGGAGAGACATAACTTGTGAGGTACGTCGATCGATGGGGGGGTAGTTAAAGTCGATCTAGGTATATGTTGGGAGATCGATCGGTATACATGCATGTGTGTGTTAGAAGCAAATGAGGCATGAGGAGAAGGATAGAGAGAGAGGGATGCATGTAGGAGGTGGTACAAGAGGCATACTATATCGAGGGGGAGGAGTGTGCGAGTACGAGAATGATGAAAAGAGTGGTGGGAGTGAGGCATGGACGGTGACAAGAGAAGAGGGGAAGCTTGTGTTTGTGCTAGGCACACCTGGCTAGAGAGGCATATCGATCGATGTGTGCCGTAAAGAAGGAGCTGGGGCCTACACACACCGTGGGTGAATGACCTAAAGTGAAAACACGAATTTGCACGATGGAGCTAGAGAATGCTGAGGGAGGGTGAGAGGGATGCGGGCGTGTGCATGCACAAGAGAAAGTTAGCGCTAGCTACAAAGATAAGAGGGTTGTGTGGGTGTAAAAGACGAATAGAGATCATATATACTTCATTATAAAAAGCAAATTCGGATATTTGAAGAATTTATCATAGTGTTTAAAACCGACGGATGTGTGAATATATATAACGGTGATAAACATGGTGTGGTTACGAACATGGTATACTACATTTAATATATTTTATCTCTACTCTTATAAAAACGGAGTTGTTGATGATGGTGTGCCTGCCATCCTGCATTATAGGCCGTTTGATTTATATCTGGCGGATAGCAAGGAAACTTTGATGGTTGAAGTTGGCAACAATCATGATTGTAGATTCTTATTGAAATAGAGAAACGAATTCAAATTTAGTTCGAATTGCAGCGGTAGTATAGACATTTGGAATGCACTAAAATGTTGGTATGAGTAGGTTACATGCATTATATAGCAAGCGAAAAAATTTAATCGGACATAACATGGATTCATACTCCCTCCTTCCATCTACATAGGTCGTAATGAGATTTTTAAGACCGCCTTTGACTATTGACAAGATTAATAGTACATGACATGCAAAATGTGAAAATTATATCATTGAAAGAACCTTTCACAGACGAATTTAACGGTGTGCTTTGTGTAAGTTGCATGTCATATATCATTGCTCTAATATTTGGTCAAAGTTAGCATCGAAAAACGCATTAGGCCCTATATAGATGGAAGGAGGGAGTAGCTTTGAATAGCATTTGTATAGTAAAACGGGGCAAGACTCTCTCTTTTGTGTGGTGTGAATAGTTTTATTTTTTTCGTTTTCTTTTTGGTTGAGGGAAGTGCAAATTGATTTGGTACGTACAAGTACAATATTACGACACGTTAGGCTTGTCCCTGAAATTCAACCCACGTCTTGTTATATCCTGAAAATTCAGATATCGTGCTTCCAAAATTGGCGTCTTCACAACCCGCGCCTTGCTATCCCGAAATTACAACGCGCGCGAAAACTCCCTCCAGCTGCCAAATCCTGACACGCGAAATCCCCCTTCTAACCCTGAGCCAAAAGCGCCGCTAGTTCAAATCGGTGGGGGGTACTTTTGTAACACACCCTACATTTTGGAAAAGCGCGTTCCTAAGTCATGCCTCACCCCCTCCCATCACCCCCTTTTCGCCATTCGAAATCCCAGGCCGCCATAACCTCTCCGCTCCAGCCATGAAACCCCACCCTCCTCCGTCCGCCACGTCACCGCTGCCTAGCTGGAGCCTCTTCCCCGACGACGTCGTCCACCGCAATAGCTCGACGTCCCTCGTCCACCTCCCCGGATGAGGATCCGTCGTCCATCTCGCCGTCCCACTGGTTCAGCCGCCCCGTCCTCCACCTCCAAGGAGCTGCTCCGATGATCGCCTCGTCTATCGCGGCTGCTCCATCCCCACAGCGCCGCCTTAACCTGCTCCACCGGAACCGCAGCATCCTCACCGACTCCTCGGATGAAGCCGAGGACTACTTGGCGCCACCAAAGAGGTTGTACAGTCATCGCATCGCACCTTCTCCTTAACTCGACCTCCCGGCACCGACGGTGCTCCATCCCGCACCCCCATGGAGCGGCTAACTTGAAGCCGGCGCCGCGGGAGACATCTCCACGGCCGCTCACCCCCAGTGCGAGGCCCCTTCGGCGGCGGCAGCCATACCAGACGGATCTGCTGCTGCTGCTCTGGCTCTCGCTCGATTGCTCGCTCGCCCAGCTGCTGCTACTTCTCTCCCCCTCGCTCGTGCTGCTGCTCTGCTCTGATTAAGCCACACTTCAGTCGACTGAATTGACTTTTGGGTCAGTCGATTTTCAGGGGTTGGGGGGCTCGCCGGAGTTAAGGAAGAACCACCTGCAGCGGGGATGGGGGATCACCGGAGAGGTACCCCACTATCTATCTTAGGGTTTAGGGTGGGGCAGGGGCCTAGAGGGCTGGCCGGGGCGGCGGTGGCGAGTTGTTTCGGGGCGGCGAGGCGGCGCTGGGGCCGGCGGTTCGGCCGGTGGTGGCTGGCGGCTCAGGGGGGTGCGGGTTGAAGATGAACTGCAGGCCCTCCCTAAACTACATGTCAAGTGCCTCTCTGCTACCATTGCATTCAGTTTCGACAGTAGCATTCAGATTTCACAGTAAATTTCAGTTTCGACAGTTAAGTTCAGAGTCAACAGTTTTTACCTCATCTATTGTAGTCAGGTGGTTTTTGGTGATGTTAATTTTACATCCATTTTACATCGTCTATTGGAAATGCTATTAGAATCCCACTTGAGATTGACGATGTCTATCTTGTGTTGCTTCAGCCTTGACGTCTTACGGCTCACCGGAGCTGCTCCAACGACAGAACGATCCATCACAATAGAGCAGTGCCCTAGACGCCGTCTATAGATTCCTCAGATCTTCCTCCACACCTCCGACAGCCACCTCTGCCTCAACTGCTTCAGCGACCAACCCAATGATGATGAGGTCGACACGGCTACGGCAAAGAGGTTGTACACTTGTTGCATCACTTATTACTATACATTCACGTCGATCCATTAGGGCTATTTTGGTTCAGCAGAAAAACATCGATCCACTGGTTGTTACCATCACTCTAAATTTCTGCATGCTCTCCTTACATAATCTCACCATATTTTTTCGTATGCATGTCAGATATTGTACACAGTCATGCTGAACATGTAGAGAAAAAGAGAAGAGTTTTGCGCGGCAATACAATGTCATGCAGACATCGCTCCATGGTGGGTTCAATGGCAAACTCTCCCCACCCCTCTCCAGATTGTAATCCAGAGGAAGATATCTGTTCTGAGGCGGATTCGGACGCCGCTGACCACTCCTATTTACCCCCCAAGGTGTTTGCTCTACCTTGGCATGATGATGTTAGTCATATCATGCATATGTTGCCTTGCAGTGCCTACTTTTGACATCATATATGTCATCTGCTTAGTTTAGACATGTTCTGTAATGCCACCTGTTTAGTTTCTATATCATATATGGGAATTATGCAGTCTCATATCTTTTAGCCAGCCATAATATATGTGAAATGTGCAGTGACATCCTATTTAACCAGGCATCATATATTTGAATGATATCTTGCCCATCCTTTTCTTCATTACATTTCCATTTGTCGACAATGTTTGTACATTAAACTACTCTTCCTGTGAATCAGCCATTTGGGTGGGAGATAGAAAAATCTGGAGTGAAAACAAGGCCTTCAGAGCAGACAGTGCTACCTATCGAAGCAGATCTCTTGTTGGGTCCCGATAGCTCCTCAGAGATGGATTCAGAGACAGATGACCAGTCCTATTCCCCCACTGAGGTGTATGCTCTAACTTGGCACGGTTATACTGCTCATATCATGCATATGGTGTCTTGCATTGCATAGTTTAGACATCATATACACAATATTCAACACCATGTTCTTAGTTCAAACATCATATCGAATGCCCTCTATTTAGCATATAAATCATATATGTGAATTAAATGATGCGATCCTGATTACTTAGATAACATGTAGGTGAATTATGTCAGGAGATCTTGTTTAGTTATTCATCATATCTTTGAATTATGTTATGCTATGCTATCCAGTTTAGATAGACATCATATATGTGAAATTATGTCATGCTATCCGTTTCAGTTAAACAATATACATGTCAACTATTTCATGCCCTCTTTTTTCCACACTATCTATTGCATCTATCTCTCATGCAATGTCTGTACATTCAACTATGTTTCCTGTTTATCAGCCATTTGAATTGGAGCGGGTGATGCCAGTATCTAGCGGACTAAAAACATGGTCTTCAAATAAAACAGTGCTACCTCTTGGTGGAGATAGCACCCCGGTTGTACATGCACAAGAACCAGCCCTACCACACATAACCCAAACACTCGCAGATTGTACCCCTACTACGATGGGCAGAGAACCAACTTCACCCAATCTAACCCCAACCCCAGCCGATAGTAACCCAATTCCTGTTGACACAGCACCATCTCCACCACAGAGCTCGCAAACAAGAGCAGTTAGTAAGGCAGCTCCAGTGCCCAAAGGGCCAGTACTATCATGGCGAACCCCAACTCACTACTAGGAAAAGGCCTACTAATGGCACACCAGTTTTGCCTACTAATGGCGCATCACTGGTGCGCCATTAGTATCACGCCACTAGTATTTATTACTAATGGCGCACCACTGGTGCGCCATTAGTATCTGGTATACTAATGGCGCACCACCCAATGCGCCATTAGTATATAACACCATGCGCCATTAGTATGCCTCCCAGGGCCATATTTAACCATGTGCTTTGGCACACTAATGGCGCACTGCGGATGGATGCGCCATTAGTATACTTGGCATACTAATGGCGCACTCTGTAGTGATGCGCCATTAGTATGAATATTAGGTTTTTTTACTTTTCTGATTTTTGCACAGGTTACAAAATATATTATTTGATAGAATATAGACAGTAGCACACAGCAACAGCAGATTCATCGAATACAATAGAAGATTAGTCTTCAAATACAATTCATCATATTAGTCTCCGAATTCAAAAGACCGAACAAAGATAAAACATTACAAGTCTCGAGACCGCGAGTATCGAGTTTGTCGGAAGTAATACTAATCTTAACAAGTCCTACTAATCATCATCATACAACTTCTACTCGTTATTCATAACAAGTCATACGATCATCATCTTGATAGTCATCGAACCAACCCTACTTAATTGTTCTTAGCACATGATCATCAGTATTAGGCAGGACCTAAATACCCTATTTAAGCTAAAATAGCATAAAACAATATAGACCCTGACTCTCCATTATGGAGAATGGAGAACATCCTGTCTCCAATTCTTGCGCTTCGCTTCATTTTGCTTCCACGAAGCTCCTTACGACTGTCCATACATTTTTTTCATCCTTTGATTTTCATGTCTCCACTTCTTTTAGAAATCTCGTATGGACAGTTGAGATTCGTAGGACGACCTGGCTGTATGTTCAAAACATTAAGACTACCTTTCTGATACATCATATGAGGCACACAATTCTCTGGGATTATCTATTGAAAAACATAGTAATAACTTCATAGTTAGCAATGATGTACTAGTTTTAGAAGTATGCAAAAGATGCACGGATGTCGTAATAGTAAAAATCTTACCAGGGTATCTCCATGGTAGTTACTGTAGTTGAACACATGCACTAGTGGCACGTATTTACCATAATGTTGGGGAGTTTGATTGTGGATAATGTAATTCTCAATGTCAGTACAAAATCCGACTAGATGATTTTTCTCCTTGTAAGTTGTTAATTCAGAGCCATTGGTGTAGTGGGTTTTGTCTACCATCTCCCGCACATTCTTTGAACAATAAAAATAAGCTGTCAATGGAAATAAGTTGTCAACTATTTTGAAATAAACAATATAAATTAGCTAATAACTATGTTTGAGAAACTCACATAGCGGTAGAACTGGAGGCGTATCAACAAGGACCCAAATGTCCATATTGTCTTGGTTGATGTCAGGATTACCAAGATCCATGGTGATAAGCATACCCTCATCAAAACCATACATCTTACAAAATGCTTCCCAATTTTTGCAACCAAAATGGGTTACGCTCTCAGAATTATATAGATTTACTTCAAAGTCCACATCGTGATGAGTCCTTAGGTGAATTTTCTTTGTTTCAGAAATTTCATGGTCTTCAAAATCCATCCTCTCCAAGACATAGCGTCTTGCATGGCATGGGATAAGCTATACTCGAATTGTAAAAGATGAAAATTACACGTTGAAATAGTTGAAGTCATGCTTAATTATGAAAATAACACTTGTCGTCGTTGTGTACCGTTTCAACTTCGAAGGTCAAATCGAGCTTAATGCTGAAGCGCCGATCATTGTCCAGGTGAGGCATGTCGCACAGACCTCGATCGTTGTGGCACCAGTCGCACTCCGCCGGGAGACTTTCATCGTCCGATGATGATGATGACATATCCTACGTTCATAATTCAAAACTACATCATTTAGGGTTTGTCGACACCGAGGCATCCTAAAAGCTAAGCTTTTATCATTTAGGGTTTGTCGACGTTGAGGCACCCTAAAAGCCTAAGCTTTCATCATTTAGGTTCTTATCAACACCGAGGCACCCTAAAAGCCAAGGTTTTATCATTTAGGGTTTGTCGACGTCGAGGCACCCTAAAAGCCTAAGCTTTCATCATTTAGGTTTTGTCGACGCCGAGGCACCCTAAAAGCCTAAGCGTACATCATTTAGGTTCTCATCGACACCGAGGCACCCTATAGAAGCCAAGTTAAGTTTTCATCATTTAGGGTTTATCGATGTCGAGGCACCCTAGGTTGGGCCTAATCACTTGGCACTAATCACTTGGCTCTATTGCCACCTATGTTGGGTTTATCATCTAGGGTTTATCGATGCTAACGAGAATTCTAAGTTGGGCCAAATCACTTGGCTCTATTGCCACCTATGGTTTAATACAGCAAGAATGGCGGGGCAGTTGATCCTACTTAACTAAGTACTAAGATACCCCGGCCAATGCATTAGTGGCAAGTACCCCATATGTCCTATTTTTAGCAAAGTCATGCTAAAATTCACGGAAAATTTCAGCATGACCTTTGCTGAAAATAGGACATATGGAGTACCCGAATTTGCCAGAACGGAAGTTAATCAACATTCCGGCAAACTCAAGGGCCTCTCGGGGTACCTGGAAATTCATCACGACACAATGGTCGAAGACAAAACCCAGCCACAGACCATATGGTCCTCTGCTTTCATATGGACAAAAATCAGCTCAACTTATGTGAGCTTCCATTCCAGATCTAATAGGTCACCCAACAAAAAATCATCAATAGTTTAGCAAGTCTGTACAAACACAGAAAGAATAGAAAGTTTGCTGCCTATTCAAACACAGAAACAAAACACTACTTGAAACTTCTGCTACATTTGGACCATGGCAATTTACTTTCATGGAGCATGACAAATGTATTTTACAGACCATGGCATTGTTTTTACTATCTGCACCATGGCAAATTTCATCTATAAACCATGGACAAATACATGATACAGTGCATTTTTCTTCAGAATGACAAATACTCGGTTGACAATATGCAAATGATTTCCTAGGGGTTTCAGACATGTTATGTGTGTCTGAATACATGCGTGTCAGAATCATGTGTCCAAGTCAGTCACAAGCACAAGCAGATCATGTGTATTCAGATCAGGAGCCAAACTCTAAAACTGGACTTTTAACTGACTTTTAAGCTGAATTTTTACTTCAAAATAAGAGTACCATGCCTGCTTAACTGAATTTTTAACATAATCTCTCTCTTGGCCTAGGAGTACTCAATTTCAATCTCTCTCTTGGCCTAGGAGCAAGTTTGTGCAGCACCAAATTTGTGCAGCCCCAAGTTTGTGCAACTGTTGGTACAAAAATGTGCAGCCTCATGTTCGTCTCTCACTTACTCTGTGGTGGTTATGCTACATAATCAAATCATCGATCCAAGAGCAGTATATTTGTGCTGTTTAGCTTTTTTTGGAAGGTTTTTCTCAGAGCCTACTTTACTTAAAACAGATGATTTTAAATATGAAGACAATAAGTGAACAGCATTCTAGGCATGCGATTCCAATCACTTTTTTACTTTTCTTCCTCAAGCACGTTCAGCCAACATTATCTCCTTTCTTGCAACACAGCAAAAAACAACCACTAGCTACCCAAATACATGGATGCTGCCTCTACCACCCCGTAAAACAAAAATTAGACCTATTTAACTCACGTATACATTCTAATTAGATCAGACAGATGTTTCAACACAATAAACATAGTCATGTACAATAAGAAGCAAATGTGTTACTGTCAGGGTTTGGTTTCACTTGAATAAAAACCATGCCAAAGAAACTAGCAGGTAAAAGTACAGCATTGCTCGGAAATTTTTGCACTTTGCATATACAAGCTATATAGTCTGAAATCAAATGCATACAGCTGAGACAAGCATCGACCATAGCAGTCCACAGCCATGAACTTGTACAGAGGGGGAGAGAGGCGAGACAAGTGGTCACCTTGGTGACAGGGGAACAAAATCCAAACAAGTCGAACCCACAGCAGCAGCTTCTCTGTATCCTGTTGAACCAAGTCCTTCCTTCACACAACACAACAGCACAACACAGCTATAGATGAGAACGCGTCAGAGATTGAAGGAGATGAAGAAGAAAATCAGCAAGAGACAAGGGGAAGAGGGATTCGTACCCTGTTCTCCTGCTGGACGGCAGGGAGGTCGCAGGCCTCCTCTCCTGCTGGACGTGGGGCCTCCTCTCCTGGTAGACGTGGGGCTCCGAGGCTCCGGCGGCTCCGAGGCTCTAAATCTCCGGCGGTTTCTAGGGTTTCGAGGGGGGAGGCGGGGCTCGGGGGGAGCCGGCGCTCGAGAGGGAGGAAGGGAGAGGGAGGCAGCGGGGGCGCGTGGGTGGCTGCGGCGCAGTGGGTCGGGGCAGCGGCGGCGGTGGCGCAGTGGAGGGAGAGGGACGAAGTAGTCTGGCGAGAGGGAGGGACGAAGTGTATGGATGGGGGAAGATTACTAATGGCGCACCCCCAGGCGGTGCGCCATTAGAATGTTTTTTTTCATAGCAATGGCGCACCAGCGGGACAGTGCGCCATAAGTATTCGTTTTTTTAGATAGCAATGGCGCACTAGCCACCCGTGCGCCATAAGTAATAATTTTTTTTATTTTTTAAAAAATGAATATGAATATGAATATGAAACAGTAATATTTTTTTATAAAAACAGTAATAATTGTTGTTTAACAACAATTGTAGTCTACACTTTATTATTATTATTATTATTTTGAAAATGAATATGAATATGAAATAGTAATATTTTTTTATAAAAACAGTAATAATTGTTGTTTAACAACAATTATAGTCTACACTTTTTTATTATTATTTTTTAAAAAATGAATATGAATATGAAACAGTAATATTTTTTATAAAAACAGTAATAATTTTTTTAAAAATATCATCAAATTTGTTATTTGAAAATATCATCGGCGGTGGCGGTGGAGCGGGGGAGGGTGCGGGGGGTGCTCATCGGCGGCGGTGGAGCGGGGGAGGGTGTGGTGAGTCGTCGGCGGCGGTGGACGGGGGAAGGGTGCAGTGTGTCGTCGGCAGCGGTGGAGCGGGGGGAGGGTGCGGGGGGGTGCTCGGCGGCGAGGGGGATAGCTATCGAGAGGGAGGGGGTCGAGATTGAGTGTCCTCATGAATATTCAATATTTTTTCATATGGAATATGAAAAAATATCATCAAATTTGAAAAAATATTCATGAATTCAAAAAGTGCCCATGAAATTTAAAAATATTCATGATATCAAAAAGTAAAAAAAAAAGTGCCCATTACTAGTTTAAACTAGTAATGGCGCACTATGCAACGGTGTGCCATTAGTAGTTTTGCAAAAAAGTAAAAAAAATACAGTAGTGGCGCACTCTATGGCTGGTGCGCCATTAGTAGTTCTAACTACTAATGGCGCACTCTGCCCAAATGCGCCATTAGTATGTTTGAAAAAATGAAAAAAAAACATTTTGTTACTAGTGGCGCACCATGTGCCTGGTGCGCCATTAGTGTCTTCCACACTAATGGCGCACCAACAGATGGTGCGCCATTAGTATATAGTAATGGCGCACCACTTGTCTGGTGCGCCATTAGTGTCATTTCCATCTATAGCCCTTTTCCTAGTAGTGACTCCACAAGTTAGTACGCCTATTCCTATGGAGGAAGCACAACCAGCTAGTCGTAGTTTAGCATCTATCGCATTTGATGTTGTTAAATCGTATGTGCGTATCTTCTCATCTTGGAAATATTATACTGAAGATGAAGGAAAATGCCAGTTGCAGGTGTTTGTCCATGAGGTATGTGTAAGTAATGTTATTCATGGCAATTACTTTGCTTTGTCCCATACATCCTACCTCCATGATGGTTATAATACAGCAAATTTTCCCATTTTTCTCTATAGAGAAGGACCAATTTGGAAACTCAGGATGAGGTAAATTGTTCTAATACCTCTGCTATCTTCAAGAATGCTTGGTGGCAGTATCGGAATTACCTGAAGAAAACGTACTTCACCGGCAAAGAAACTCATCAAATTCCCTTACGTTCTCCTGAGACACATTTACTGGACGATGACTGGGAACACCTTGTTCTGTACTGGTCCCGAACCAAGAATGTGGTAAGGTCTATGAGCTCATTTTCTATTTTTAAGTATTATATTCTTGCGTCTTACTGTACTCTGTTCATGTAGAACAAGTGCCTAAACCTGAAGAACAACTGTTCTAATTTAAGATTCCATTGCTACCATAGGACATAGATATATGTTTGTTTGATGCTTTTATTATGTACTAGTACTTGGCAATAGAAGACTTGGTAGTTTAATCCTGTCCACCTTACTAATGAACTGGTTCACCGAAATGAGTTTCATATACTAGTACATGCTAAACTTGTTATGTGTCTGCTTGTTTCTTCTTTTAGAATGTTGACAGAATATTGGGGAAGAGTGCCTTATTAAGCAATGGTAAAGGAAGTAATGCAAATAAGGTTCAGGATAGTGACACATCCTGTCTTGGTTTAGTGTTGGAGTTACTGGCCACTACCGCTTGCACAAGCTATTCAAACTCACTGTCTGAATCAGTTCGGTTTGTTGAGTCTCAACTACAAGCTAAAAGACATCGATCAGTTGTGCTGCGACAAGAAGCGGAAGGACTGCGGAAGTCCCTGGAGCATTCAGATGCATACTTTCTAGTGCAACAGCAAGCGTTGGAGGATTTTAGCGCCAAACAGGACAAAGCTAATCAGCTTGCTAAGCTTATTGCCAGCATGGTGGATGCCCAGGATAACGTTTCTTGAGCTCTTCTGAAGTTGTTTCAGTTATGCTCTTGTTTTGCTGCCGCGTTTATTTGCACTGGTGGCCAATTTTGACGGCCAGTGTATATGATATGCTGCTTTGTTCCCTATATTTGCACTGGTGGCGAACGTTGATGCCCAGTGGATGTAATATGTGTAATCACCGTGATAGCCTAGTGTTAGTTGCTTGCTTATTTATTTCCTTGTTGTCTTGTTTATTTGTTTGCTTGTAGTCATTGCAGTTCTTTTTCCGCAGTTAACTAGTGGCTGCAATAACCTATTTTTTTAAACTAGGCCACAATAACCATGGGCTAATATTTACTGTAGTGACACTGGGCCTCCTACGGGCCGTAGAAACAGTGGGCCTTTTATGGGCCGTAGAAACAGTTGGCCTTCTACGGGCCGTAGAAACAATGGGCCTTCTATGGGTCGTATCATCAATGGGCCTTATACGGGCCGTATGATCGATTGGCCAAACATGGGCCAATAACAGGCCGCATTATGGCCGTAAACGGTCTAGAGTTGGACGTCCGTTCATGGGCCGACCGTAATGGGCCATCGTTAATAGGCCGTATTTGATGACGCTATGAAAACGGCCCAGCATATTAACGGACCACAAACGGGCCGACTGTAACCACGGGATGAATTTGGCCCACAAGCAGAAAATGATAGTAACGGGCCGTAAGTAAACGAATGCTGGAAATGAGCCCAAGAATAAATGGGCTCTGAGAAGGCCGAAAGATAACATGGGCTGGAAACGGCCCAACGGAATAACCGGCCGTTAATGCGTATAAAGTGATACACTGTTCATTACGGGCCAGTTTCACCACGGGCCGTTAATGGGTGTAAAGTGATACACTGTTCATTACGGGCCAGTTTCACCACGGGCCGTTAATAGGCCAAGAGTTACATAGGGCCTCATATGGGCCGAAAGACATCATGGGCCATACATGGGCCAGAAGTGAAAATGGGCTGGAATCATATTGGATAGCCCAGATGACGCTACTGGGCCTAATTCGGATAGGGCGTAACGGGCCTTGGGTTAGCGGGCTGTAAATGGGCTATATGCGAATAGGCCGTTAATAGGCTTTCCATGGGCCGGCCCGCCAGCTTTTGACCAAGTCAAATGGGCTGGCCTTTTCACAGGAATGGGCCTCTGTTGGGCCGTGCCACGTGTCGACGTATAATAGGCGCCTATCTGACCAACTGACGAACTGACACATGTTTCGTCCGGCCAATAAGAATTTTACACGTGGAAATTTCCCATTGGTCGGGGCTGTTAACAGGTTATTGGATCCAAAACCCGACCCGATAGCTTAACGGCGTTCCATTACGGTGGATGCCACGTGTCGGTCACCCTTGACGAAAGCACTTCTGTGACGCGCGATTTATCGTCATGGAAGTGGACACTTCCGAGATGATAATTTTGGTAATGTCATGGAACACTTCTACGACAGCACATGTATGACTATCTTGGTTCTGTCATAAATTTGTCATGGATGTACATGCATGACAAAAAAGCGACCTACTGTGACAAACACGTATCATCACGGAAGTGTATTTTTTTTGTAGTGGATACAAGTGGTGCGATAAGCAAAAAATGGGAATATTTGACATGTCCCGTCCAAGGGAAAGCTGCGAGCTGGTATTTAAAACAGGTATTTCACTCGTTATCAGAGACCACCTGGGGATTCCATTGCATGACATAGCTTCCTACCTCCTTGGGTGTTGTATCATGTGTCCGGCTATCGTATTGCCGGATAGGGCTTCCGGAGAGCAAAGTCCTAAAAGAGAGAGGATGATAAAGGTAGTAAGCCCCTAGTGCGGTTGATCCGCATTGTGGGATGTGCCGTGATCGTGCCCCCGCCGACACCCATGGTATTTTCAATGCGTAATTATGTATGCGCGGGACGGATTTTGCCATTGTATTGAGACTAGGGCGGGGGCCGAATTGCTAGGCGAGCTCTGAACATGCCAGGCGATCCTGCTGCAGGTTACTCCGGACGCGCTTGACGGTGTTCGGGGGCTTGATCGCCGAACTGGTGGATTGCCTCAAAAGGCTGCTTTGTGCTTCTGCTGCGAGGGCCGCAGTGTGCTCCTCCGTACGGAGCGAGCGTTCTGTGTTTCCATTGACTATGATGACCCCCCTAGGTCCTGGCATCTTGAGCTTGAGGTATGCGTAATGCGGTGCCGCATTGAATTTTGCAAATGCGGTGCGCCCGAGAAGTGCATGATAGCCACTACGGAACGGGATGATATCGAAGATTAGCTCCTCGCTTTGGAAGTTTTCTAGAGATCCAAAGACCACTTCCAGTGTGATTGAGCCCGTACAATGGGCCTCTACACCTAGGATGACGCCTTTAAAGGTCGTTTTGGTGGGTTTGATCCTCGAGGGGTCTGTACCCATTTTGCACACTGTATCCTGATAAAGCAGGTTCAGGCTGCTGCCGCCGTCCATAAGGACTCGAGTGAGGTGAAATCCGTCGATGATTGGGTCTAAGACCAATGCAGCAGATCCGCCATGACGGATACTCGTGGGGTGGTCCCTGCGATCAAAGGTGATCGGACAAGAGGACCATGGGTTGAACTTTGGGGCGACGGGCTCCATCGCATATACGTCCCTTAGTGCACGCTTCCGTTCCCTCTTGGGGATGTGGGTTGCGTATATCATGTTCACCGTCCTTACTTGTGGGGGGAACCTCTTCTGTCCTCCCATGTTCGGCGGCCGGGGCTCCTCCTCATCATTGCTGTGCAGCCCCTTGTCCTTATTTTCAGCGTTTAACTTGCCGACCTGCTTGAACACCCAGCATTCCCTATTGGTGTGATTGGCTGGTTTGTTGGGGGTGCCGTGTATTTGGCACGAGCGATCGAGTATGCGGTCCAGACTGGACGGGCCCAGAGTGCTTCTTTTGAATGGCTTTTTCCGCTGACCGGATTTAGAGCCTCTGAATCCGGCATTGACTGCCGTATCCTCGGCGTTATCGCCGTTATTGCGGCGCTTATATTTGCTGCGACATGGCCTGTCATTACTATCCTTGGTATCCGAAGTGCCAAGGTTCCTTGATATGTTGTTGCTGCGAGCCAGCCAGCTATCCTCTCCCACGCAAAAGCGGGTCATGAGTGTCGTGAGGGCTGCCATGGATTTCGGCTTTTCCTGGCCGAGGTGCCGAGCGAGCCACTCGTCACGGATATTGTGCTTAAATGCCGCTAAGGCCTCTGCATCTGAACAGTCGACAATTTGATTCTCCTTGGTTATGAACCGTGTCCAGAATTGCCTGGCTGATTCCCCTGGTTGCTGAATTGTGTGGCTCAGGTCATCGGCATCTGGTGGTCCCACATAAGTGCCGTGGAAGTTGTCGAGGAATGTGTCTTCCAGATCCTCCCAACAGCCAACGGAGTCTGCTGGCAAGCTATTCAGCCAATGACGATCTGGTCCTTTAAGTTTTAGCGGGAGGTACTTGATGGCATGTAGATCATCGCCGCGAGCCATATGGATGTGGGGGAGGAAGTCCTCGATCCATACCGCGGGATCTGTAGTACCATCATATGATTCGATGTTTACGGGTTTAAAACCCTCTGGGAATTCATGATCCATTACTTCGTCAGTGAAGCATAGGGGGTGTGCGGCGCCTCTGAGCTGGGCTATATTGCGGCGCAGCTCGTATGAGTCTTGCCTGCTGTATTCGGCCTGGCCGGATTTACTTTTACTGTATCCGGCGTGACGGTCACTGTCCCACGTAGGGGCGCGCCCTCGTGATCCATAGATCGATCTTGCATGGTTTGCCCTGTCTTCCAATACGTCTCGCAGGTCTCGTGTGTTTCCCGGTGCCTTGGTATGTTTGTTTGAGTGGCAGCGGGGTGCGGGCTGAACTTATGGCTGAAATTCCTCTCTGTCTCGGCCACGAGGTGGCCGATCAGCTGCGTCGTACGCTGGTGATGTAGGTTTTAATGCTTCCTCCTCACGTCGGGGTAGCAACCTGCGCTTTGGGTGACCCTTGGAGGGGCGTTCGAGTTCGTATTCCTCGGACGCAAGGACTTCAGTCCATCTATCTGCTAGAAAGTCCTGATCAGCTCAAAGCTGTTTCTGTTTTTTCTTCAGGCTGTTCGTTGTGGCTATAAGCCGGCGCTTGAAGCGCTCCTACTCGATGGGATCCTCAGGTATGACAAATTCTTCGTCTTCGAGGCTCACTTCGTCTTCGGAGGGAGGCATGTAATTGTCCTCCTCTCCCTCTGCCGCTCGCTCCGGAGGGCTGGCTTGTTCATCCTCCGGCTCCTGCTGGAGGGGATTGTCATCGTCTTCGGCACTGTCCGGAGTACTGTTATCTCCTGTGCCGGTATCACCGCTTTTGCTGTGGCGAGACTTAGAGCGGCGCTGCTGACATTGGCGCTTAGGTTGCTTCTTGGAGGGGTCGTCCTCCGTTGTCTTGTCGCCATTGCCTTCTTTGGGTGTATCCACCATGTATATATCATAGGATGAGGTGGCGGTCCAGTGCCCCGTGGGTAGTGGTTCCTATTCGTCTCCTTCATCGTTGTCCATACCATCGATGTCTTCGGAGTCGAAGTCAAGCATGTCGGTTAGATCATCGACAGTGGCTACTAAGTGGGTGGTGGGTGGGGCGTGAATTTCTTCATCGTCCGCATCCCATTCTAGCCGTACATAGTTCGGCCAAGGTTCTTCTGACAAAGAGAGAGACCTTAACAAGTTTAGTACATCGCCGAAGGGCGAGTGCTGAAAGATATTCGCGGAGGTAAACTCCATGACCGGCGCCCAGTCGGATTCGACAGGCATGGGCGCAGGCGGTTCAGAGTCTGTGGCCGGAGACGAGTCTATAGGTTCGGCATCACGCCTCTCGTGAGGGGTAGGGTCAGTATCCGGCTCTATCGCCGCTGAGAGTGCGGCCTCCATGGCGGGGTCTATTCGCCCATCCTCGAATGGCGCAATCTGTTCTGGATTGAAGGCCAGAGTTGTTGCTAGTGCGATCTCCTGAACACCGTCCAACGGCAGAGCTAAATCGTGCTCATCATGATCGTGCGGCGCACCTGGTATGGGCTCGAATCCGTCGAAGATCAAGTCTCCACGGAAGTCGGCCGTGTAGTTCAAGTTTCCGAACCTGACCTGGTGGCCAGGGGGTAGCTCTCGATCTGCTCCAGATGGCCAAGCAAGTTGGCCCGCAGTGCGAAGCCGCCGAATACGAAGATCTGTCCGGGGAGGAAAACCTCACCCTGGACCGCATCGCTACTTATGATCGAAGGAGCCATCAAACCTTATGGTGATGACACAGTGGAACTCTCAATGAAAGCACCAATGCCGGTGTCAAAACCGGCGGATCTCGGGTAGGGGGTCCCGAACTGTGCGTCTAAGGCGGATGGTAACAAGAGGCGGGGGACACGATGTTTACCCAGGTTCGGGCCCTCTCTATGGAGGTAATACCCTACTTCCTGCTTGATTGATCTTGATGATATGAGTATTACAAGAGTTGATCTACCACGAGATCGTAGAGGCTAAACCCTAGAAGCTAGCCTATGGTATGATTGTTGTTGTCCTACGGACTAAACCCTCCGGTTTATATAGACACCGGAGGAGGCTCGGGTTACATAGAGTCGGTTACAATGGGAGGAGATCTACATATCAGTATCGCCAAGCTTGCCTTCCACGCTAAGGAGAGTCCCATCCGGACACGAGGCGAAGTCTTCAATCTTGTATCTTCATAGTCCAACAGTCCGGCCAAGGGATATAGTCCGGCTGTCTGGATACCCCCTAATCCAGGACTCCCTCAGCCGGCCTCCGCAGATAATGAGACGGTGAACTGTTTCATCATCGAGAACATCATCTTCAAAGGTAGTGTTGCTGCCTTCGTAGGCGGTGCTAGCACGGCTCCTTTCGATCCCGACGAGACCCAAAGCCCCCTTCATGACCGACACCTTTGATCATGGTGGCATGGACGACCAGTTCATGTAATACCAAGTTGGCATGGGCAACACCTTCCCTCTCGACCAAAAATTCTTGGAGGACTACAGCCTTGAGGAAGAAGATGAGATGGACAGCGACGGGGAGCCATTGTTCGAAGACAAGCTCTCTGCCCAAGTCGGCGCAAACAAGAAGCGCAAGAGCAAGCGTACAAAGGCATACACGCAGCCGGAGGACAAGCTCCTTTGTGAGTGTTGGAGGGACATTGGACAAGACCCCAAGGTTGGCGCCGAGCAAAAGGCATCTACCTTTTGGCTACGTGTTCATCGCAAAAATGAACGCAACAAGTTCACGCCGTACCAAATGGAGAGCAAGCGCGGGTGGGTGTCCCTCTCACAGCGATGGAGGGTGATACAACAAGAGTGCAACAAGTTTTGTGCCACCCTTGAGAGCATCGAGGCGCGTCCCGTGAGCGGCCTCGGCATCAAAGATATGGTATACGTGTGTCCCTCCTCATTTCCTTTGTGCTTGCATGTCCATTTGCCAATATACTTCCATCTCCATTTGCCCACATATGTGCATGCTATTCATTTGTAGGCATTCCAAACTTTGGAGGTATTCAAGGCGCAAAATGAAGGCAAGTCCTTCAACCTGACCCATTGTTGGATGGTCATCAACGGTGAGAAGAAATTCAAGGTGCAATATGCCGCCGCCAAGGGGCGTCGGGGGAGGAAGCTATTGAGGACCATGGGGAGGGTGAGAAGCCACGACCACGGGGGAAGACCAACTCCAAGAAGGAGGGGAAGCGTGATGCGATGTCGATTGCCTTGCTACTTTGGAGGACATGATGATCAAGATGGACACCAAGGGAGGAGAAGCACCAGCAAGACAAGGAAGAGCAAATGAACGCCTTCATGGAGATCCAAAGGAGGAGGCTTTGAACTTGATGCAGAGAAGCAAGCCAAGATGCTTGAGATGGAGGCCGAGAAGCAAGCGAAGATTCTCGAGATTGAGGCTGCCAATCCCAAGACCAAGGCAAAAGAAGTGGCGCTCGTTAGCATGATGGCGGGGGTGTAGATCATGAAGATGGACTTGAGCACGGTGTCACCGAGGAAGATGCCTTGGTTCGAGAAGATGTAGACCGACATGCACAAGTTTGATGACGAGTGATCTATGGCGGAGCGCCATCCTTTTTTGTATGTCGGCAAGTGTGCTGGAATGACCACCATCAAGATAGAGTGGTTGAACTCCCGCCCCTTTTTGTGTGCTGGCATGTGTGTCGGCCGCTCACAAGTGCACCAACATGAACTATGGTGGTTTTTTTAGAGGCTGGCATGTATGTCAGTCGTTGGCATGGCGCCAGCATGAACTCTAGGCGATGACATGGTCACTGCCACAATCTTTAGCTGCAAGCCTTTTTAAAATTTATGTGTGGACATAAGATGAGTTTGCGTGTTGGCCGACCCAAATGCAAAAGAGGGCGGACGACGAACAGGCGGCCGACCCAAACGGACAGAAAGCGGATAAAACACATGTCCATTTGGGTCGGCACGATTGGACTTTCCTTTATAGCGTGTTTGTTTGGGGGATTTAGATGTGAGGAATGGGAGTTTAAGGCCCATGGGAATTAACTCCCTTTGATTATTGGCTCGGGGAGAAGGGAATTAAGAGGCGAAGGGGAAGACGAATTAGGAGGCCCAACTACCGTAAAACTCTTCCTTGGGGGACCCTGGTAATTCAACATGGGATTGGGAGTTGACGAAAAAAACTCAAGCTATTCCTCACGTCTTACTACGGAAGGGGAAAAGGCGTGAAAATCCCAGCTGATAGCGCCATAAAATCCTAGCTAATGACCCCTATTTAGCAGCGATGCCAATCTTCCTCCAAACAAATCGGCGGTCGCTAACTTCTCCCCAATCTCCAGAGATGGCGGGAAGCACAAAGAAGAGCTGAGGTAACCCGTTCTTCCCCTTTCCATCTTGATTTCGGGAAATTTTGCTGCCAATCCAACCTTTGTACGTACACATCTAGCTGTATCCCATCTGGTTTTGCTAACAAAGTTGGATTCGTTTCTTTTCCCTTCACAAACTGATGCAGATATATTCTTCTTTCCATTTTTTCCCTGATTCACAGGTCACAGATTTGTTCCATCACTTTTGTTCCCCTTTGCTGTCCACGAGCAAGAGTGACCAAAAGGCCAGAGGTGCGGATTACTACTTTGATTTAGTATTTCATTTGTTTCCTTGTTTGATTCACAAAAATACTGTGCATCGGTCTCTGTCTTAATTAGTTCGTCATGTCCTTTTTAGAAGCATACATGGGACATCGATGTGAATAATTACTGGATGATTTCTCTTGTACTTGTATAAATTTATTTGCTAGTCTACGGCTGTAGTTTGTTGGTCATTGCTGGCTTGCCGTTGTGGTTGATACTTGTACATGTAAAGAACCAAGATTGTTCATGACTCCACCTGACATATACATGAAAAATGGCAAGCCACAATGGCTCTAACTTGACGTTGTGGCTGCATGTAGAGAACAATATGTATATGTCATATAGCACTTGTATTTGTGTACCTTTAAGCTTCATGCTTCCTGTACTTTCTAAGTTCAGTTTTACATACAAAATTAAGTGTCAAATGTACACACAAACAAGTCTTGATAGCTGCTACAGATTTGATGACTTCCAAGTTCTAACTTTCAGTCATACAGACATTGCATTTTTGCCATGATATACTGACAATATTGCTTCATATGTGGGGGATATACATTATATAAAACTAGGAAGTACATTGATGTCAAATTCCATTCCTGGGTATCAAGCGTCGCTTGTTCGGCTAAGTCACTTCATCACATCAGAACCTCCTTTGAGGATCTTGTAACAAAGGTTAAACAAGCAGCTAGCTTGCGTGTGCATAATTTGTTTCTTAATTTACTTGTACAAAAATTCCTTGGTACTGTAGCAATAGTCAAATAACAATACTGGTTTAAGTAATAACCATGGATTTGAAATATGTATTTGAATGCCTTATACATAAAGAATGGAGAGGGGTTTGATCCATATCAAAATGCTTCACCAGGGTTCTTTTTCAATGGAAGGTCCACTTACTTATGATGGAGGCGAAGTATCTATTTTTCGAGATTGTGAAGATGAGCGTACATCCTATTTTTGTCTAGTTCGCATGGCTAAAGACGTAGATTTCAAGGATGGTGATGAGTTATATTATACAGTTCCTGGGTGTAGCCTTGATGAAGGAATTGATCTAGTTCACGATGATAATTCTATTCTTAAGATGTTGAACTTCGCAAAGAAACACAACTTTGCAGAGATATATGTTAAGCATAAAGGCCATGAAAGTGCTTCGGGTAATCCAAATCCAAGACCGCGTTCGGACACAACTTTGCAACTCATTTATGTATTACCGGGTTGGGAAGGATCAGCGGCTGATGGGAGGGTACTTCGAGATGCTTTATCAACATCAAATGGCCTTAAGGTTCCTCGTGGTAAGAGATAATATTAAAATGGTCCATCCTAGTTAGATGTATATATAGTGTACACATGTTCCTATTACATATGGTGATATTATCTAGTCGATGCTGGATACAAGAACTGTGAAGGGTTTCTTACTCCGTACAGAGGACAACGGTGCCATCTCAATGATTGGAAAAAAACCAACAAAAAAGAGGAATTGTCTAACATGTGGCATTAATCAGCAAGAAATGTGATTAAGAGGACTTTCACATTGATGCGATGGGCTATCATTGGGAATCCCTCTCATTTTCCTTTTGATACACAAGTTCACATAATTTTGGCATGCTGCTATATTCATAATCTTATACGACAACAAATGTGTGTTGATCCCTGTGAACAATATCTAGATGAGTACATGCTACGCCTTCAACAGCAACAAGTAAATGAGGATGTCATTCAGTCCACCGAAACATCATCACAATGGACTAAGAAAAGAGATAAATTAGCTGATGAAATGTGGAAAGTTTGGACAGAGAAAAGACGAGATTGGTGATACATGCTAGTAGATGTTAGGTGTGGGATCTTAAATGTTTATTCAACACCCTATGAGTGTCGAAGCATTCTTCATTGATATTTGTTTTCTCCCATATGTCATAGTTGCTTAGGTTTCTTTTCATTCACTTTTCTATAATGATAGGAGAGATTGGTTAATATGTAAACATCATATTTCATTTATGACCATTTATATTCTTTATCATTTGTATATTCATTTTTTATCGTTATATGAAAATCTACCAGAATACCAAGCCAAAGGAGAGCAAATTGACATCCAAAAAAGAGAGACAAGAGAACATGGACAGCGGAGGAGGAAAAGTTACTTATTGACATTCTATATGACATGAATGATTCATCTTGGAAAGTAGACACCGGTCACAAGTCCGGCTATCTTACATATATTGAGAAGAAAATGGTTGAAGTACTGCCACATGCTCATCTCAAAGCTGGTCCACATATCAGATCAAAAGTTAAGATTTTGAAGAAGCAACTTTCTTATGTTCTGGAAATTATGCAAAATGGTAGTGGATTTCAATGGGACGATGAGAAGAAGATGGTAATTGGAGATAGAGAGACCTATATGGGTTGGGCGAAGGTACACTATATTAATTAAATAGACAAAGTAATCTATTATATTTCATTTATGTGCATTAGAAAAAAATCTAATGGAAATCCATGCTCTCTTTGTAGTACCGTTACGGATCAGGTCCTCTGTACATGAAGCCTATGGTTAATTTTGACAAGCTATGTGAGGTTTATGCTAGTGATTTGTGTAGGATCGAAAGTATGTCTAGAGGGGAAGTGATTAGACTACTTGACCAATTAAAAATCTATCCTTTTCCCAATTTTAGTCTTTGGCAGATTTTAGCTATCTTAGCACAAGTCAAGCAATCTTAACATAATTCAAGCAAGCATGCAAAGAGTCTATGAGCAGTGGAAAGTAAAGCATGCAACTTGCAAGAATGTAAAGGGAAGGGTTTGGAGAATTCAAACGCAATTGGAGACATGGATGTTTTGTCGTGGTTCCGATAGGTGGTGCTATCGTACATCCACGTTGATGGAGACTTCAACCCACGAAGGTTAATGGTTGCGCGAGTCCACGGAGGGCTCCACCCACGAAGGGTCCACGAAGAAGCAACCTTGTCTATCCCATCATGGCCATCGCCCACGAAGGACTTGCCTCACTAGCGGTAGATCTTCACGAAGTAGGCGATATCCTTTCCCTTAGAAACTCCTTGGTTCAACTCCACAATCTTGTCAGAGGCTCCCAAGTGACACCTAGCCAATCTAGAAGACACCACTCTCCAAGAAGTAACAAATGGTGTGTTGACGATGAACTCCTTGCTCTTGTGCTTCAAATGATAGTCTCCCCAACACTCAACTCTCTCTCACGGAATATGGATTTGGTGGAAATAAGATTTGAGTGGAAAGCAACTTGGGGAAGGCTAGAGATCAAGATTCATATGGTGGGAATGGAATATCTTGGCCTCAACACATGAGTAGGTGGTTCTCTCTCAGAAAATATGTATTGGAAGTGTAGGTATGTTCTGATGGCTCTCTCCACGAATGAAGAGTGGGTGGAGGGGTATATATAGCCTCCACACAAAAACTAACCGTTACATACAATTTACCAATCTCGGTGAGACCGAATTGAGAAACTCGGTCGGACAGATTTAGCAAACCTAATGACCGTTAGGATTTTCGGTGGGACTGAGATGCAACTCGGTAGGACCGATATGGTTAGGGTTAGGGCATAACGTAATCTTGGTGTGACCGATTACACAAACTCGGTGGGACCGATTTTGGTAATAAGCTAACCAGAGAGTTGGTCAGGTAAACTCGGTGCGACCGATCGCTCATTTCGGTGAGACCGAAATGTTACAAAAGGGAAACAGAGAGTTTACATTGCAATCTTGGTGGGACCGATCGCTCATCTCGGTAGGACCGAAATGTTACGAAGGGAAATAGAGAGATTACAACCCCATCTCGGTGAGACCGAGATCCCTATCGGTGAGACCGATTTGCCTAGGGTTTGTGGCAGTGGCTATGACATCTGAACTCGGTGGCGCCAGATAGAAAGAATCGGTGGGGCCGAGTTTGACTTTTGGTTTAGGTCATATGTGCATGTGGGAAGGTAGTTGAGGGTTTTGGAGCATATCACTAAGCACTATGAAGCAAGAACCTCATCAAGCAACACATCATCCCTCCTTGATAGTATTGGCTTTTCCTATAGACTCAATGTGATCTTGGATCACTAAAATATAAAATGTAGAGTCTTGAGCTTTGAGCTTTGAGCTTGAGCCAATTTTTTTGTCCTTGGTATTTTGAGGGGTCCACTTTCCCCATCCATGCCATGCCATTCATTGAGATTTTCCTGAAATATTAATCTTGGAATAATGTTAGCTCAATGAGCTATATGTTGTTAGGAATTACCAAAACCATCCATGGATAGTTGCACTTTCAATCTCCCCCCTTTTGGTAATTGATGACAACATATAGATCAAGGCTTCGACGAATGATAATAAGAGTGAAAAACATTGTCGCTTTGAGAAGTATGTGAAAAGCAAGAGCTCCCCCTAAATTTGTGCATAGTTTATGATTTGCTTTGGACTGCAAATGCACAGAGAGTTAGGCTCATGGGTTACTCTTCCATGTCACATACATCTTGGTGGAGCGCTCAAAATGATAATAATAATTAAATACATGCACTCATCACCAAGCAAAGTGAATGATCATATAGGGATAAAATGATAATGTCATCCAACAAGCATTAATGTAGCATGTGATCAAACACACATGATCATCCAAGTATCACACAGACAAAAAGTATCTCAATCAAGCAAATAAAGTTCAACCACCAAAGCAAGAGAGAATAAAAAGCAACACTCTCTCTCGAAGCCTATGATCTATACATTTTTCTCCCCCTTTGGCAACAAGTTACCAAAAAGTTTATAGAAAATGCATAGCACTAAATCATCTCTCAGGCTTGGTCTTCAGGTGGTGGTGTCCGGAGAACTCCAAGAACGAAGGCTTCAGTCGATGTAGATGGAGCTGGCGGAGTAGGTGCTGGAGCTGGTGGCACTGAAGCTGTAGTTGGTGCAGATGAAGTGGCTCTGGTGTCTGTTACTGGCACTGCAGTTGACCTCTGAGCTCTAGGCACTCTTGCAAATGCATCAGTGGTTGTCTTGCCCTTCCTCTCCTGCATATCATCCTGAAGTTGCTCCACAGCAGACTGGATCTCAGTTACCTTCACATCCATATCATCGAACTTCTGCTCCACGATCCTTTCCAAGCTCTCTTGGTTTTGAGTCAGGGTGGCCAGCCCTTTCTCAATCCTTAGAGTGGATGCAATCAAGTTGCCAAGCTGATCTTGCTTGCTCTTAAGAAGATACTAAGATGCCTCTTCCATGGTTGGCATCTTTGCAGCTTTCTCAGCCTTTGCCTTCTCCCTCTTTGCTTGAACGTGCACAGAAGATGGTGCATCCTCATTCATAACCACTTGGTTGTCCTCAAAGTCTATATAGATAGGCATGTGCTCCTTGTCCAACAAGTATGTGCCAGTGCCCATCTTGGAGTTAATCAACTCCTGGATCTGTGGTGCATACCCACAGCTTCTCTTTTGGTCAGCAGCTGTCCTCTTGATAGTTTCAACTATAAGACTCATGACCTTGAACTTTTGTGGCACATCAAATATATGTAGCAGATTGATGGAGTGGCCTCTGATCATTCTGTGATCACTAGACTTGGGCAGAAGAGTGTGCCTGGGATCCAATTGATAGTAGGCAGTCCTGACAGCAGGTGTTTCACTGATCCAAACTGGTGAGTCTCAAGATCTGCATTAGGAATCTCCTTGTACATGCTAGCCATGGAGTTGTGATCCTTCTTCTTCTTGGCATAGACATCCAAGTCATCTTCATTCTCCTCAGGAGCATTGATCAATTGAGCCCATTCTGCTACTGTTGACTGGTATCTAGTGCCTTCAGACATCCAGACTATCTTGCCATCTGGGTAGAAGTGAGCTATGGAGTAGAACTGCATGATAAGCTCATCATTCCACTTTGTGAGCTTCTGAGCCACAAACTCATCAACTCCACAAGCCTTGAAACTGTCATATACTCCTCTTTGGTGCAGTTTTGGGTTTTGGAGCAGCTGGCTTGGGAGCTTCTTTGGGCTTAGATGAAGCAGCCCTTGATCTTATGGCATCTCCCATAAGTTTCTGTGCCTTAGGTGTTGGTGCAGCATCCTCTTCCTCTTCCTCTTCCTCTTCTTCAGAGTCTTTCATGATTGAAGATCTCCCAAGCACTCCGGCAGCGGTCTTCTTGACCCTCTCTTTCCTTTTCTTTTCTGCCACAACCTGCTCTTTGGGTGTAGATCCCAAAGTCTCTTGAGTAGATGCTCTGGCTTTAGACATTGGCTGTCTTCCTGCTGGCCTCTTGGTCTTCAGGCCTGGCTTAGTTGCAGCAGCAGTGCTATATTCCTTTTTAACCACTTTCTTCTTGGAAGTGGCTTCTTCTTCCTCAACTGCCACATAGTCTTCATCCTCAGATTCAGAAGTTTTCTTCTTTCTGGCCCTGGTGGCAGCTTTTGGCAAGTTGCTAGGTGTGCTCCTGCTTCCATCATCTGAGCTGCTAGAGGGACTGGTGCCCTCACTCATGTGAACCTGCTCCTTTGGCTTGTTCTGACTGTCACTTTGATCAGACATAATGCAATCTCTGACAGCTGACCTTGTGAATAGATTATAGATGAGGTAGAGTGGATGAGCATCACAAAATACAGAGGTTTTGCAAAAGAATGAATCAAAAAGTTAGTTTTTGTTTTCCTCAGAAAGCATTTCGGATCAACCGATTTGTAAACTCGGTGATACCGAAGCAGCTGTTGGAACCTAAACTAGTGAACTCGGTCAGACCGAGTCACAGTTCGGTGGCACCGAGACTGCTAGGGTTTCACAAAGTCCTGAACTCGGTCACACCGATTTTCAATTCTCGGTCAGACCGAGAATCACATGTGCAATGGCCTGAGCCAAATCGGTGGTACCGAGTTCCATAACTCGGTTGGTCCAAGATGGTTTCAGCGGAAACCTAACCCTAAATTTTCAAATCATCTCTAATCTACGGAGTGTTTTTGACTGGATAGGATGGTTTCAATCGTGGCAAGATTCATGGCGAACATAATGTGCTAGGAATTAGATAAGGATAGCACAGTGATCAAGTTCATACCCTAGTTCGGCGATGAACTCGCTACGGAGGCAACGGCAGGGATGATTCCCGTTGATGGCGGCGGAGACCAGCGGCAGGAGGCAACTGGCGATGAGGAGGACGATCCGGAGACCCTGGAGGCAGAGCGGGCTAAGCGCGGGCAAAAGAGTTCGGAGAAAATTTTCCAAAATTTTGCCCGTGGGTATATATAGCCCGACCCTGTCGGTGTGACCGAGTGGAACAACTCGGTGGCACCGAGATGCATAACTGCAAGCAGTTACTACAACTCGGTGTGACCGAAAAGTTCAAATCGGTTGCACCGAGATTGAAAACCTAGATCGACTTAGTGATCTCGGTATGACCGAAATGGATGAATCGGTCAGACCGAAACGCACAAAGAAGTTTTGGAAGTTTAAGTCTATGACGAATCGGGGACTCTGAGTGCTCCTCACACAGAGTGGTTCGAATCTGACTTGATCAAATTTTGTGATGTAGCATGAATAGAGTTTGAGACGAGAAAAGCATAGATAGCTAGAGAAGGTTCTTAGGCATTCTTGTCCATCCACTTGGCAAGAGAAAAAAGAAACCAATCAATCAAAACAACAAGTGGATGTCCTTGAATGAGTAAATTATGCAACCAACATGCTCACACAATAAAATGGCAATTGAAATATGTGGCAAAGCATGCACAACCAATTCTAGCATCTATCAAGCAATTGGCGATGACTAGGTCATCTATATATGAGTATATTGACTTAGGAGCCAAATGAGAACATTTGATCATAGGTCATACTCATCGTTTAAGCACAAGTGGGGTTACCACTTTTACATAAAGCGTTGTTGTTTTCACACCATTAGAGTTGCTTTAGCTCAATTCTTAGAGTAAAGCTCCCCCTAGATGTGAGATCCCCCCTTAAGAGGGATGAACTAACCTTGGGTTTTGTCGATGATGACTTCATGTAGATGTTGAAGATGTGGATGCTCAATATTGATGTAGATCATTTGGAGCTATCCTTTGGAGTGAGTTGCACTTTCAATACCTACACGGGTTAGTCCTGAAGGAAATATGCCCTAGAGGCAATAATAAAGTTATTATTTATTTCCTTATATCATGATAAAAGTTTATTATTCATGCTAGAATTGTATTAACCGGAAACATAATACATGTGTGAATACATAGACAAACAGAGTGTCACTAGTATGCCTCTACTTGACTAGCTCGTTAATCAAAGATGGTTATGTTTCCTAACCATGGACAAAGAGTTGTCATTTGATTAACGGGATCACATCATTAGTTGAATGATCTGATTGACATGACCCATTCCATTAGCTTAGCACCCGATCGTTTAGTATGTTGCTATTGCTTTCTTCATGACTTATACATGTTCCTATGACTATGAGATTATGCAACTCCCGTTTGCCGGAGGAACACTTTGTGTGCTACCAAACGTCACAACGTAACTGGGTGATTATAAAGGATCTCTACAGGTGTCTCCAAAGGTACATGTTGGGTTGGCGTATTTCGAGATTAGGATTTGTCACTCCGATTTTCGGAGAGGTATCTCTGGGCCCTCTGGGTAATGCACATCACTGAAGCCTTGCAAGCATTGCAACTAATGAGTTAGTCGCGGGATGATGTATTACGGAACGAGTAAAGAGACTTGCCGGTAACGAGATTGAACTAGGTATTGGATACCGACGATCGAATCTCGGGCAAGTAACATACCGATGACAAAGGGAACAACGTATGTTGTTATGCGGTATGGCCGATAAAAGATCTTCGTAGAATATGTAGGAGACAATATGAGCATCCAGGTTCCGCTATTGGTTATTGACCGGAGACGTGTCTCGGTCATGTCTACATTGTTCTCGAACCCATAGGGTCCGCACGCTTAAGGTTACGATGACAGTTATATTATGAGTTTATACATTTTGATGTACCGAAGTTTGTTCGGAGTCCCGGATGTGATCACGGACATGACGAGGAGTCTCGAAATGGTCGAGACATAAAGATTGATATATTGGAAGCCTATGTTTGGATATCGAAAGTGTTCCGGGTGAAATCGGGATTTTACCGGAGTACCGGGAGGTTACCGGAACCCCTCGGGAGGTATATGGGCCTTAGTGGGCCTTAGTGGAAGAGAGGAGAGGTGGCCATAGATGGGCCACGCGCCCCTCCCCCCCTTGGTCCGAATAGGACAAGGAGAGGGGGCCGGCCCCCCTTCCTCCTCTCTCTCCTCTTTTCCCCCCTCCGCGAATCCTATTCCAACTAGGAAAGGGGGGAGTCCTACTCCCAGAAGGAGTAGGACTCCTCCTGGCGCGCCACCTCTTGGCCGGCCAGCCCCCCCCCCCCCTTGAGCCTTTATATACGGAGGCACGGGGCACCCCTAGAGACACAAGTTGATCCACGTGATCATATTCTTAGCCGTGTGCGGTGCCCCCTTCCACCATAGTCCTCGATAATATTGTAGCGGTGCTTAGGCGAAGCCCTGCGACGGTAGTACATCAAGATCGTCACCACACCATCGTGCTGACGGAACTCTTCCCCGACACTTTGCTGGATCGGACTCCGGGGATCGTCGTCGAGCTGAACGTGTGCTAGAACTCGGAGGTGCCGTAGTTTCGGTGCTTGATCGGTCGGGCCGTGGAGACGTACGACTACATCAACCAAGTTAACGCTTCCGTTGTCGATCTACAAGGGTACGTAGATCACACTCTTCCCCTCTCGTTTCTATGCATCACCATGATCTTGCGTGTGCGTAGGAAAAAAATTTAAATTACTACGAAACCCAACAGTGGCATCCGAGCCTAGGTTTTATGTGTTGATGTTATATGCATGAGTAGAACACAAGTGAGTTGTGGGCGATATAAGTCATACTGCTTACCAGCATGTCATACTTTGGTTCGGCGGTATTGTTGGACGAAGCGGCCCGGACCGACATTACGCATACGCTTACGCGAGACCGGTTCTCCTGACGTGCTTTGCACAAAGGTGGCTAGCGGGTGACAGTTTCTCCAACTTTAGTTGAACCGAGTGTGACTACGCCCGATCCTTGCGAAGGTTAAAACAGCACCAACTTGACAAACTATCGTTGTGGTTTTGATGCGTAGGTGAGATTGGTTCTTGCTTAAGCCCGTAGCAGCCACGTAAAACTTGCAACAACAAAGTAGAGGACGTCTAACTTGTTTTTGCAGGGCATGCTGTGATGTGATATGGTCAAGACATGATGCTAAATTTTATTGTATGAGATGATCATGTTTTGTAACCGAGTTATCGGCAACTGGCAGGAGCCATATGGTTGTCGCTTTATTGTATGCAATGCAATCGCGCTGTAATGCTTTACTTTATCACTAAGCGGTAGCGATAGTCGTGGAAGCATGAGATTGGTGAGACGACAATGATGCTACGATGGAGATCAAGGTGTCGCGCCGGTGACGATGGTGATCACGACGGTGCTTCGAGGATGGAGATCACAAGCACAAGATGATGATGGCCATATCATATCACTTATATTGATTGCATGTGATGTTTATCTTTTATGCATCTTATCTTGCTTTGATTGACGGTAGCATTATAAGATGATCTCTCACTAATTATCAAGAAGTGTTCTCCCTGAGTATGCACCGTTGCGAAAGTTCTTCGTGCTGAGACACCACGTGATGATCAGGTGTGATAGGCTCTATGTTCAAATACAACGGGTGCAAAACAATTGCACACGCGGAATACTCAGGTTATACTTGACGAGCCAAGCATATACAGATATGGCCTCGGAACACGGAGACCGAAAGGTCGAGCGTGAATCATATAGTAGATATGATCAACATAGTGATGTTCACCAACGAAACTACTCCATCTCACGTGATGATCGGACATGGTTTAGTTGACTTGGATCACGTAATCACTTAGAGGATTAGAGGGATGTCTATCTAAGTGGGAGTTCTTTAAGTAATATAATTAATTGAACCTAAATTTATCATGAACTTAGTACCTGATAGTATCTTGCTTATGTATGTTTGATTGTAGATAGATGGCCCGTGCTATTGTTCCGTTGAATTTTAATGCGTTCCTTGAGAAAGAAAAGTTGAAATATTATGGTAGCAATTACACGAACTGGGTCCGTAACTTGAGGATTATCCTCATTGCTGCATAGAAGAATTACGTCCTGGAAGCACCGCTGGGTGCCAGGCCTGCTGCTGGAGCAACACCATATGTTATGAATGTCTGGCAGAGCAAAGCTGATGACTACTCGATAGTTCAATGTGCCATGCTTTACGGCTTAGAACCGGGACTTCAACGACGTTTTGAACGTCATGGGGCATATGAGATGTTCCAGGAGTTGAAGTTAATATTTCAAGCAAATGCCCGGATTGAGAGATATGAAGTCTCCAATAAGTTCTATAGCTGCAAGATGGAGGAGAACAGTTCTGTCAGTGAGCATATACTCAAGATGTCTGGGTATTGTAATCACTTGATTCAACTGGGAGTTAATCTTCCGGATGATAGCGTCATTGACAGAATTCTCCAATCACTT
Organism: Triticum urartu; assembly: GCF_003073215.2. Classification (NCBI taxonomy): domain Eukaryota; kingdom Viridiplantae; phylum Streptophyta; class Magnoliopsida; order Poales; family Poaceae; genus Triticum; species Triticum urartu. The sequence continues at coordinate 43,635,619 of NC_053024.1, forward strand.
CCACCAAGCTACAAGAGCTTCGTGATGAACTATAATATGCAAGGGATGAATAAGACTATTCCCGAACTCTTCGCAGTGCTGAAAGCTGCGGAGGTAGAAATCAAGAAGGAGCATCAAGTGTTGATGGTCAACAAGACCACTAGTTTCAAGAAAAAGGGCAAAGGGAAGAAGAAGGGGAACTTCAAGAAGAACAGCAAGCAAGTTGCTGCTCGAGAGAAGAAACCCAAGTCTGGACCTAAGCCTGAAACTTAGTGCTTCTACTGCAAGCAGACTGGTCACTGGAAGCGGAACTGCCCCAAGTATTTGGCGGATAAGAAGGATGGCAAGGTGAACAAAGGTATATGTGATATACATGTTATTGATGTGTACCTTACTAATGCTCACAGTAGCACCTGGGTATTTGATACTGGTTCTATTGCTAATATTTGCAACTCGAAACAGGGACTATGGATTAAGCGAAGATTGGCTAAGGATGAGGTGACGATGTGTGTGGGAAACGGTTCCAAAGTCGATGTGATCGCGGTCGGCACGCTACCTCTACATCTACCTTCGGGATTAATATTAGACCTAAATAATTGTTATTTGGTGCCAGCGTTAAGCATGAACATTATATCTGGATCTTGTTTGATGCGAGATGGTTATTCATTTAAATCAGAGAATAATGGTTGTTCTATTTATATGAGTAATATCTTTTATGGTCATGCACCCTTGAAGAGTGGTCTATTCTTATTGAATCTCGATAGTAGTAACACACATATTCATAATGTTGAAGCCAAAAGATGAAGAGTTGATAATGATAGTGCAACTTATTTGTGGCACTGCCGTTTAGGTCATATCGGTGTAAAGCGCATGAAGAAACTCCATACTGATGGACTTTTGGAACCACTTGATTATGAATCACTTGGTACTTGCGAACCGTGCCTCATGGGCAAGATGACTAAAATGTCGTTCTCCGGTACTATGGAGAGAGCAACAGATTTGTTGGAAATCATACATACAGATGTATGTGGTCCGATGAATATTGAGGCTCGTGGCGGATATCGTTATTTTCTCACCTTCACAGATGACTTAAGCAGATATGGGTATATCTACTTAATGAAACATAAGTCTGAAACGTTTGAAAAGTTCAAAGAATTTCAGAGTGAAGTTCAAAATCATCGTAACAAGAAAATAAAGTTTCTACGATCTGATCGTGGAGGAGAATATTTGAGTTACGAGTTTGGTGTACATTTGAAACAATGCGGAATAGTTTCGCAACTCACGCCACCCGGAACACCACAGCGTAATGGTGTGTCCGAACGTCGTAATCGTACTTTACTAGATATGGTGTGATCTATGATGTCTCTTACTGATTTACCGCTATCGTTTTGGGGTTATGCTTTGGAGACGACCGCATTCACGTTAAATAGGGCACCATCAAAATCCGTTGAGACGACGCCTTATGAACTATGGTTTGGCAAGAAACCAAAGTTGTCGTTTCTGAAAGTTTGGGGCTGCGATGCTTATGTGAAAAAGCTTCAACCTGATAAGCTCGAACCCAAATCGGAGAAATGTGTCTTCATAGGATATCCAAAGGAGACTATTGGATACACCTGCTATCACAGATCCGAATGCAAGACTTTTGTTGCTAAGTTCGGAAACTTTCTGGAGAAGGAGTTTCTCTCGAAAGAAGTGAGTGGGAGGAAAGTAGAACTTGACGAGGTAACTGTACCTGCTCCCTTATTGGAAAGTAGTGCATCACAGAAAACTGTTTCTATGACACCTACACCAATTAGTGAGGAAGCTAATGATAATGATCATGAAACTTCAGAACAAGATACTACTGAACCTCGTAGATCAACCAAAGTAAGATCCGCGCCAGAGTGGTACGGTAATCCTGTTCTGGAAGTCATGCTACTAGATCATGATGAACCTACGAACTATGAAGAAGCGATGGTGAGCCCAGATTCCGCAAAATGGCTTGAAGCCATGAAATCTGAGATGGGATCCATGTATGAGAACAAAGTGTGGACTTTGGTTGACTTGCCCAATGATCGGCAAGCAATTGAGAATAAATGGATCTTCAAGAAGAAGACTGACGCCGACGGTAATGTTACTGTCTACAAAGCTCGACTTGTCGTAAAAGGGTTTTGGCAAGTTCAAGGGATTGACTACGATGAGACCTTCTCACCCGTAGCGATGCTTAAGTCTGTCCGAATCATGTTAGCAATTGCCGCATTTTATGATTATGAAATTTGGCAGATGGATGTCAAAACTGCATTCCTGAATGGATTTCTGGAAGAAGAGTTGTATATGATGCAACCAGAGGGTTTTGTCGATCCAAAGGGAGCTAACAAAGTGTGCAAGCTCCAGCGATCCATTTATGGACTGGTGCAAGCCTCTCGGAGTTGGAATAAACGCTTTGATAGTGTGATCAAAGCATTTGGTTTTATACAGACTTTCGGAGAAGCCTGTATTTACAAGAAAGTGAGTGGGAGCTCTGTAGCATTTCTAATATTATATGTGGATGACATATTACTGATTGGAAATGATATAGAATTTCTGGATAGCATAAAGGGATACTTGAATAAGAGTTTTTCAATGAAAGACCTCGGTGAAGCTGCTTACATATTAGGCATTAAGATCTATAGAGATAGATCAAGACGCTTAATTGGACTTTCACAAAGCACATACCTTGACAAAGTTTTGAAGAAATTCAAAATGGATCAAGCAAAGAAAGGGTTCTTGACTGTGTTACAAGGTGTGAAGTTGAGTCAGACTCAATGCCCGACCACTGCAGAAGATAGAGAGAAAATGAAAGATGTTCCCTATGCTTCAGCCATAGGCTCTATCATGTATGCAATGCTGTGTACCAGACCTGATGTGTGCCTTGCTATAAGTCTAGCAGGGAGGTACCAAAGTAATCCAGGAGTGGATCACTGGACAGCGGTCAAGAACATCCTGAAGTACCTTAAAAGGACTAAGGATATGTTTCTCGTATATGGAGGTGACAAAGAGCTCATCGTAAATGGTTACGTTAACGCAAGCTTTGACACTGATCCGGATGATTCTAAATCGCAAACCGGATACGTGTTTACATTAAACGGTGGAGCTGTCAGTTGGTGCAGTTCTACACAAAGCGTCGTGGCGGGATCTACATGTGAAGCGGAGTACATGGCTGCTTCAGAAGCAGCAAACAAAGGAGTCTGGATGAAGGAGTTCATATCCGATCTAGGTGTCATACCTAGTGCATCGGGTCCAATGAAAATCTTTTGTGACAATACTGGTGCAATTGCCTTGGCGAAGGAATCCAGATTTCACAAAAGAACCAAGCACATCAAAAGACGCTTCAATTCCATCCGGGATCTAGTCCAGGTGGGAGACATAGAGATTTGCAAGATACATACGGATCTGAATGTAGCAGACCCATTGACTAAGCCTCTTCCACGAGCAAAACATGATCAGCACCAAGGCTCCATGGGTGTTAGAATCATTACAGTATAATCTAGATTATTGACTCTAGTGCAAGTGGGAGACTGAAGGAAATATGCCCTAGAGGCAATAATAAAGTTATTATTTATTTCCTTATATCATGATAAAAGTTTATTATTCATGCTAGAATTGTATTAACCGGAAACATAATACATGTGTGAATACATAGATAAACAGAGTGTCACTAGTATGCCTCTACTTGACTAGCTCGTTAATTAAAGATGGTTATGTTTCCTAACCATGGACAAAGAGTTGTCATTTGATTAATGGGATCACATCATTAGTTGAATGATCTGATTGACATGACCCATTCCATTAGCTTAGCACCCGATCGTTTAGTATGTTGCTATTGCTTTCTTCATGACTTATACATGTTCCTATGACTATGAGATTATGCAACTCCCGTTTGCCGGAGGAACACTTTGTGTGCTACCAAACGTCACAACGTAACTGGGTGATTATAAAGGAGTCTCTACAGGTGTCTCCAAAGGTACATGTTGGGTTGGCGTATTTCGAGATTAGGATTTGTCACTCCGATTGTCGGAGAGGTATCTCTGGGCCCTCTCGGTAATGCACATCACTAAGCCTTGCAAGCATTGCAACTAATGAGTTAGTTGCGGGATGATGTATTACGGAACGAGTAAAGAGACTTGCCGGTAACGAGATTGAACTAGGTATTGGATACCGACGATCGAATCTCGGGCAAGTAACATACCGATGACAAAGGGAACAACGTATGTTGTTATGCGGTCTGACTGATAAAAGATCTTCGTAGAATATGTAGGAGACCAATATGAGCATCCAGGTTCCGCTATTGGTTATTGACCGGAGACGTGTCTCGGTCATGTCTACATTGTTCTCGAACCCGTAGGGTCCGCACGCTTAAGGTTTCGATGACAGTTATATTATGAGTTTATGCATTTTGATGTACCGAAGTTTGTTCGGAGTCCCGGATGTGATCACGGACATGACGAGGAGTCTCGAAATGGTCGAGACATAAAGATTGATATATTGGAAGCCTATGTTTGGATATCGGAAGTGTTCCGGGTGAAATCGGGATTTTACCGGAGTACCGGGAGGTTACCGGAACCCCCCGGGAGGTATATGGGCCTTAGTGGGCCTTAGTGGAAGAGAGGAGAGGTGGCCATAGATGGGCCGCGCGCCCCTCCCCCCTTGGTCCGAATAGGACAAGGAGAGGGGGCCGGCCCCCCTTCCTCCTCTCTCTCCTCTTTTCCCCCCTCCGCGAATCCTATTCCAACTAGGAAAGGGGGGAGTCCTACTCCCGGAAGGGAGTAGGACTCCTCCTGGCGCGCCTCCCTCTTGGCCGGCCCGCCCCCCCCCCCCCCTTTGAGCCTTTATATACGGAGGCACGGGGCACCCCTAGAGACACAAGTTGATCCACGTGATCATATTCTTAGCCATGTGCGGTGCCCCCTTCCACCATAGTCCTCGATAATATTGTAGCGGTGCTTAGGCGAAGCCCTGCGACGGTAGTACATCAAGATCGTCACCACGCCATCGTGCTGACGGAACTCTTCCCCGACACTTTGCTGGATCGGAGTCCGGGGATCGTCATCGAGCTGAACGTGTGCTTGAACTCGGAGGTGCCGTAGTTTCGGTGCTTGATCGGTCGGGCCGTGGAGACGTACGACTACATCAACCAAGTTAACGCTTCCATTGTCGATCTACGAGGGTACGTAGATCACACTCTTCCCCTCTCGTTTCTATGCATCACCATGATCTTGCGTGTGCGTAGGAAAAAAATTTAAATTACTACGAAACCCAACAAGTCCCACAAGGAACAAACAAGGATATCCATAGGCATAGAGTGATGCACACACAAGATGATGTCTATGAAAGCTTTAGGTTACCTTATCCCTTGTCTTACCAACAAGAGGGTTTGTGACTCCTTGAACTAGTGCAAGATGTGGAAGTTGATTGCACTCGTTCTTGCCAAAATGATAAGAGTGAAGTATGTTGGCGGAGTCACCCTCAAGAACTCTCTAGTTCTTGTTCTTCGGGATCCACACCATCTTGATGGGAATCCTCAGAGTTCTAGTTGTACTTGATGAAGTGGAACTTGATGTAGTCTTGGGAACCCACTTGACCAAGGCCTTAGGAGCTTCTTAAAATGCATCAATTTCCTCTTGAAGCTTGTCCTTGCCTTTTTGCTTGTGGTCTTGTGGTGGAAGATCATCTTGAGCTTGTGTCCCTTTGAAGAAAGTAGGATCATACTTCTCTTGTTGAGGAACAAACTTCGTCTTGGGGTATTGATCTTTGACGGTGTCCTGGACTAGGGGGTACTCATCACATCGTCTCCCGATCAGTTGGATTGGGCCGAGGACCCCCATGGCCACATAGTCATGGGCCAGTTCGGACAGCCGCCGCATACAAGGAAGATTCCACAAGACTTGGCGATCAAGACAAGGACTCCACCCCACCGGCGTATTCGGCTAGGACTCTTGTTATCCTAGGCCTCTGGTGCATTATATAAAACGACGCCAGGCTAGTCGATAGAGATATACAACAATCATACCATAGGCTAGCTTCTAGGGTTTTAGCCTCTACGATCTCGTGGTAGATCAACTCTTGTAACACTCATATCATCAATATCAATCAAGCGGGACGTAGGGTATTACCTCCATCAAGAGGGCCCGAACCTGGGTAAACATTGTGTCCCCTGCCTCCTGTTACCATCGATCCTAGACGCACAGTTCGGGACCCCCTACCCGAGATCCGCCGGTTTTGACACCAATATTGGTGCTTTCATTGAGAGTTCCGCTGTGTGATCGGCAAAAGGATCCATGGCTAGTCTACAGGTCAACTGCGATGCCGGCATCTTCGTCGCCGGCTCGACTGGTCACCTTGGCTCAACCGAGGACCATGCTCCATCTCCGATCGTCATGTTCGTACGAGGGCCTACATCAACATCAACTCCGATCTCTATCAAGATCATGGAGGAATCATCCATGGAGCTCGGGGGCTCAACGTCAACATTGCCCTCGGGCGACCGTGCTGTTTTTCCGAACAGCAAACTTGTATCCGCTGCCACCACCTCTTAGAGCATCGCTTTGACGATCCCTTTGGTGGAATTGTGCGGAATTGAGTCTACAACAACCCTGGAAAATTTCGTCGAGTTCCGATGGAGGAATCTCCGACAATCTATGATATACCGGAGCCCTGTCAAATCTAGACGGGAATCTAGATGAGTGTAGGGCGTGGTCTCCAGAGCCCAGCTCGGAGGTCCTTTGGAAGATCCAACCGTTCATCTACTGCAGAAATCCCATATCTACCACCCCTCCAAATTTCAGCTCGATACAACGGTTCAAACTCCGGGAAACTTCCGATAAGTGGACCAATTTTTGGATCTGTTTTCTGCGCGAATACGGATCCGACCCGAATTCATGTTTCTTTATGAACGTGATATTGGACAACCTTTTTTAAGGAATTTTCTTCTATGGTATTGTGTGTTGTTTTTAAACACGTACCCATAAAATTTTAAGCCTCCTTCGAGGTAATCTTCACCATCACGCTGGTGTCAAACCAGTCCGGCGGTATTGCTCCACGGTTGCCGAGCTGCGCTACACACGTCACCGCTTTATTGAGCCGAGCTCAATTCCTTCGATCATCATCTCGGCAAGCCGAACAAGAGTTCGGCATCGTGAAGGATAAATCATCACCAACATCGCCTCCCCACGGATTACACGGATCGGGCATACCGGCATCGCCGCACGGTCACTTCATCAAGCCGGCATCGGCCACGTTACGACCTGCATCGGCAGGGCCGCACTATTGCTTCTTCAAGCTGGTGTCCATCACGCCGACCTACTTCGACTCATCAGCTGACATCGAGGCTTCGACATCTCGGCTGGACCGGGGGCTTCGCCATCTCTTCATCAACCTACTCCGGAGACTTCGGCGTCACTAGCCGACCAGCTCCGTCATGTTAGCTGGACCGAGGGCTTTGCCTCGGCGATCCAACCTTTGCCAACATCGCCATACCGTCGCTTTATCGCCATTCAGGCAATGGGTGTGCGGATCGAGTCCCAATTTTGGGAATCACCTTTCTTCAGATTGCTACAACAAATAAACCAGATGCTATTAATCCTAGTATTTTTTGCTTGTTTGGGTTTATTTTTCCCAAGGAATTATTACTTTGGTTTGTCCATCATCTGTACACAGGTCTATCAAATGATGGCCGCTTTAACGACGGTCGCGTGGTGGTTCGGTCAGTTTCCGTACATAGTCTGGCGAACGCCGCATCCGGAACTCGGACTGACCTGTGAATTCAGGCTTTGCCACGCCTTTACCGCATCACGCCGACGCCCTGCATCGACATTGACTTCGGCGCCAGGCCATATTTCTTTTATTACTCACTTTGCATAAATTATTTATTATGCAACAATTTTTTTTAATTATTATTATTACTATTATCTCCGGTTTGCACTACTTTTTGTGCATAGGAAAATGATCTAGGGACTTCGGCATCACTCTGTCGGTCTGCATTGACTGTGTTATGTCACCACTTCGGCGTGTCGAGCTCTCTGCTCCACCACCTCGGGACCGGCTTGGGGGATGGAACCTTGTCCCGCATCAAGCTCGGACCGCGTCATCAATGCCAAACACATTAACCAGCTAAGTCGCTTTCATGCTCAAAGTTTTAATTTTTAACTTGTGTTCGGTTCGACCAAGCATTATACTTTTTTGGGAAAAAGTTGCTTGTAAAAAAATTCCTTGTCCAAACTTTGTTTGTGACACACATATTCAAATACCCCGTTTATTTGGGGGCTTCCTTTATGAAGCTTTTCCTCTTGCATATGATTATACTTGTACGGCTCCGTTCCTTGTTCGTGTATTACGCCACAATATGCACCATATTGACTTAAGCGATTTGCAAGCTGGGTTCCCTGGCTCCTGTGCTTACCCCTACGTTCCCGATTGTTCGGCTAGGGAGTAAAGGGAGCACCTCTGCGATTGTCACGACCGGGTCCTCCGAGCTCTGACCTCAGACTGGGTGAAGCCGAAAGATAGCGCTCTTATTGTTTTCAATCATGGTCGACACACAACGGAACTCATGAGTACAAAAAATCTATTGCACAAGTCTCATAGTAATAATGAGCACCGAAGGAAGGTATCGGTGGGGGTACTATTTTCTTCGAAGATGCTTCTTACACTTCGTCTGTAATATAGCATAAGTTCCCTGAGCGCGCTTTGTCTGTTACAGCCTTATGCCCCGGTTGCCTGGTTTATTGGAAACACTGTCGATATTCTCGACAGGTGGAGTACATAACACTTTTCGGTCCTTGACCGAAGAGGGAGAAGCTGATGGTCGGTTAAGACGCGTTTAAAGTTCGGTTGAACAAAGATATGATATAAGTACTTCGGTACATACAATCATTATACATAAAATCTTTTACCCAAGTCACTTGGGGCTCTTAAAATTTATATGAGCTATTTTATAGTAAATGTATTTTCTTCTTGGTCGTTGCAAAGTCTTTTTCTATCGCTCCTTTTTCGACGTGAGTGTGTGGTCAATAGCCAGATAACCCATTTTCTCTCTAGTGACCGCTCGAGTTTAGTTCGCTAAACTGGTCTAACGAGAAGCACTCCGCCTTCGGGATAGGAGGCTGCAGCCGTAGGCTGACCCGCTTGAAGTCTTGAGATCGGATGTGTAATATTAATGCACGATAGAAGCACGATTTTTCCCCAATTTTCGGATTGGCACCGAACACTTGATCTTGTTCGGACGTCAAGATTTTACTGACGTTTTTTTTGTTTTCCAAGCTTATGGCACTTTTAAACTATTTGTGTCTTTTCAGCACAAGTCTCGCAGTGCAATGCCGAACACCTTTATAGATTCGGCAAAAACATTCTCGGATCTCACTATATATGCATTGGTTTCGAATTGTGTCTTCGGTCAATAGTTGGGTTGCCCGGCTCCTGCGCTTACCTCCTATGTTCCGCTTTGTTCGGCTAGGTGTGCAAAGGGAGAACCACTGCGATTGTGCTTCCAGCTCACATGGTCAAGCACCTCAGTGGAGAAAGCCGAAAACTGACTATCACAATAAGCGTAAACTGGTCAGCAATCCGATGAAAGTGTTAAATGACGGGCCATTCATAACAATGGCCGAAGTGTTTACGGCTTGACCTCGACTATCGCCGAACACTACCGGGGGCTATTAACTGGCTTCCCAAACTAAATCCTCGATATTATGCTCTTACATTAGAGCTGAGGCTGCATGATCATGCTTAGCATGACAACCCAAAGAAAGGAACCCATAGCGGGACTATTTTCTTTGGAAGACATTTCTTATGTTAAACAGTAATATAACATATCTCTCTGCGTACCTTTGTTCATAAAACCGTATGGCCAGATTGCCTTGCTTGTCGTAAATCTTTGCCCTCATAAAGGCTTTATAAAGTAGGACAAACACTCCTCGGCTACTAGCCAAGGAGGTGGAAGCCGATGGTCGGTTAACAAAGTTTTGTACAATGTGGATCCAAGCATTAGTGACATAAAGTACTTGGATACATAGAGTCATTACACATAATTTGTGATTTTACTATGGATATCGATCCTTAATTCGGCCACCCGTGCCCGCATTAAGGCTCGGGGGCTATTGGGCTTCGGCCTTATTATTTACAAATATTAAAGGGGCACATCGATCCCCTGATCTGGTGTTGCCACCCGACCAGTGTCTCGGGGGCTACTGCATTGCCTGTTCAATGCAGAAAATTTTAAGTGCAATACAGTTGCCGAGGAGATTTTGATCCTCAGGTTGGTCGGCCGCACCCAACCTGAGTCTCGAGGACTAAGCACGCCGCTTTTTGTGTCCCGGAGTATTCTGCCGAGGTAGGACTTGATCCTCAGGCCGATTTTGCAAATCAACCTGAGTCTCAACGGCTACTGGGATCAGCGGTCTTACGTCATCCTTCAGGTGCATCTCGGGTTTTAGACCGATACACACCTTGAGGGCTACTGGCCATATATCTCGGCAGAGAATAAATTGCAATAATAAAAAATATTGACAAAAAAATCGGCCCATAGTCGGGGTGGTGCACCACCTCGGAAGCAGTCCAGCATAAAGCTCGGGCGCTAGTGGCTGGCTCCATAGAGGGCATTTCTGGCATTAAGCTTGGCTAAATTCCTTCAACTTTTTTGAACCAAGGTGATATGACACCTCGGATATAGTCCGGCGTTGGAGCTGGGACACTGTCCGGCGTTGGAGCTCGGATATAGTCCGGCGTTGGAGCTCGGATACAGTCTGGCGTTGGAGCTTGGACATAGTCCGACGTTGGAGCTCGGATACATTCCGGCGTTGGAGCTCGGAAGTGGTCCTGCATTGGTGCTCGGCCGCAAAAGATACCTCGAATGCAGTCCGGTGTTAGAGCTCGGACGCAAGAGGACACTGCCTCCTCGGAACAACTTCAAACCCGAGGTGTGGCATAAAAATAACAAGGCATTGATAAAGGCCGGAAACTTAAAGGGGCTCCTCAGATACCCGACGTGTAAACTCGCCGAATGCATTTCGGCGATCCTCAAGATCGAAGATGAGAAGATTTGTTGAACCAGTTTTCAAGACCGTCAACCGAAGATGAAGAATAGTTCAGAAGAATCGAGGAGCGTCCCTAACTTGAAGACCGGTTCAGGGGGCTACTGACGGTGTCCTGGACTAGGGGGTACTCATCACATCGTCTCCCGATCAGTTGGATTGGGCCGAGGACCCCCATGGCCGCATACTCATGGGCCAGTTCGGACAGCTGCCGCATACAAGGAAGATTCCACAAGACTTGGCGATCAAGACAAGGACTCCACCCCACCGGCGTATTCGGCTAGGACTCTTGTTATCCTAGGCCTCTGGTGCATTATATAAACCGAGGCCAGGCTAGTCGATAGAGATATACAACAATCATACCATAGGCTAGCTTATAGGCTTTTATCCTCTACGATCTCGTGGTAGATCAACTCTTGTAACACTCATATCATCAATATCAATCAAGCAGGACATAGGGTATTACCTCCATCAAGAGGGCCCGAACCTGGGTAAACATCGTGTCCCCTGCCTCTTGTTACCATCGATCCTAGACGCACAGTTCGGGACCCCCTACCCGAGATCCGCCGGTTTTGACACCGACAATCTTCTTCCCACTCAACTCCATTGGCATTGAACTTTCGTTCAAAACCAACACCTTGGTTCTTCTGATGCCTTCCTTGCTTGCGTACAATTTCCTTGAATTGCTTACTCCCGGCAAGGCTCTTGTAAACACCTTTCTCTATAATTCCCTTCAATAAGCTATTTTCTTGCTCAAGTGTAACTTGGCTAAGAGAATCATTAGTGGAATCAAGAGAACTACTAGAAGCAACAACATTGGATTTAGCATGATTATTGTTACTACTAGAGGAAGAATCTTTCTTGTTCTTGTTACTAGACTTGACTTGAGGCATGTAAGTGGATAAGAGTAAACGCTTGGCAATGTAAGAAGAACTTTTCTTGCGAAGATCATCATTGATTGCCTTCAAGAACTCATGCTCTTGCTCAAGGTTGAGCTTTTCAAAACGTAATTTCTCATGAGTCCTTAAAAGTTCTCGATGATCTCCTAAGATAGTTTCATGAGCTAACTTAAGAGTGTTTAGTTCTTTAGTTAGAGACTCAATCTTCTCCTTATCATTGTCATTCATTTCATCTTGATTAGCATGATTAACTGACGTTTCATCATAGTATTCATCACTAGAGTTGTCAACAAGTAAATCATCATCACCTAACAAGTCATCTTCATCACTATTGAAATCAACATACCCGGGGTGTGATACCTTTGGACCTTTGACCATGAAGCATCTTCCAATTCCTTCATTTGGTAAATCAAATATGTCGTAGGAGTTGGTTGACACAAGTGTTAGACCGGCAAAACCTTCATCTTGAGTATATTCGAAGTCAGAGTGATAGCTTCTCTCGGAGTGATTGTCGGAGTCGGAGCCGGATACCCATTCACCAACATGAGCTTGATGTCTTCGTTTTGTGTAGCTCCTTGACGACTTGTCCTTTCTTTCCAAATCCTTGCTTCTCCGTGAGGGTCTTTGTTCATAATGATCATCTCTACTCCTTCTTTCTCTAGGCGGTGATTCTTCTCTTCTACTTCTTCTTTTTGGAGAATCTTCTCTTCTTTTGTGGGGTGTCGTACACTCATTGGAATAGTGTCCGGGCCTTCCACAATTGTAGCAATTTCGCTCTCGACTAGAAGATCTTTTGTCATTGTATGACCTTGACTTGGAGCTTCTCTCTTTGCTTCTACTCTTGTAGAATTTGTTGAAGTTCTTCACCATTAAGCTCAATTCTTCATTGAAGGTTTGTTTCTCACTCGATGATGTGGGGGCTTCGCATGAGGCTTTGTAAGCACCACTTGATTTGTTATGAAGTTCCTCCTTATCCTTGAGTGACATCTCATGAGCAACAATTCTTCCAATGACTTCCGTTGGCTTGAGATCTTTGTAATTGGGAATCATTTGAATCAATGTGCACACGTTATCATATTTTCCATACAAGGCTCTTAGGATCTTCTTGATGATGAATATGTCGGTCATCTCTTCACTTCCTAAGCCGGCAATCTCATTTGTGATAAGAGCAAGCCTAGAGTACATTTCAGCGACACCTTCACCATCCTTCATTTTGAACTTGTCAAGTTGACTTTGAAGCACATCCAACTTGGATTCCTTGACGGATTCGGTACCTTCATGCATGTCAATCAAAGTATCCCAAATTTCCTTTGCATTCCCAAGACGGCTGATTTTGTTGAATTCTTCGGGGCACAATCCATTGAATAGGATATCACAAGCTTGAGCGTTGTATTGCAGCATTTTCAACTCTTCTGCGGTGGCTTCACGATTCGGTTCTCTCCCATCAAAGAATTCACATTGCAAGCCAACACACACAATAGCCCAAACGGCGGGGTTATGTCCAAGAATATGCATTTTCATCTTATGCTTCCAACTAGCAAAATTAGTACCATCAAAGTAAGGACCTCTATGGTGATAATTTCCCTCGCTAGACGCCATACTCTCCTAGGTTGTGAAACCAAGGCTATGACCACCAAAAGCTATGGAAATCAAAACAAATGGAGACCAGAGCTCTGATACCACTTGTAGGATTGAAAGCATGTCTAGAAGGGGTGATTAGACTACTTGACCAATTAAAAATCTATCCTTTTCCCAATTTTAGTCTTTGGCAGATTTTAGCTATCTTAGCACAAGTCAAGCAATCTTAACATAATTCAAGCAAGCATGCAAAGAGTCTATGAGCAGCGGAAAGTAAAGCATGCAACTTGCAAGAATGTAAAGGGAAGGGTTTGGAGAATTCAAGCGCAATTGGAGACACGGATGTTTTTGTCGTGGTTCCGATAGGTGGTGCTATCGTACATCCACGTTGATGGAGACTTCAACCCACGAAGGGTAACAGTTGCGCAAGTCCACGGAGGGCTCCACCCACGAAGGGTCCACAAAGAAGCAACCTTGTCTATCCCATCATGGCCATCGCCCACGAAGGACTTGCCTCACTAGCGGTAGATCTTCACGAAATAAGCGATCTCCTTGCCCTTACAAACTCCTTGTTTCAACTCCACAATCTTGTCGGAGGCTCCCAAGTGACACCTAGCCAATCTAGGAGACACCACTCTCCAAGAAGTAACAAATGGTGTGTTGATGATGAACTCCTTGCTCTTGTGCTTCAAATGATAGTCTCCCCAACACTCAACTCTCTCTCGCAGAATATGGATTTGGTGGAAAGAAGATTTGAGTGGAAAGCAACTTGGGGAAGGCTAGAGATCAAGATTCATATGGTGGGAATGGAATATCTTGGCCTCAACACATGAGTAGGTGGTTCTCTCTCAGAAAATATGTATTGGAAGTGTAGGTATGTTCTGATGGCTCTCTCCACGAATGAAGAGTGGGTGGAGGGGTATATATAGCCTCCACACAAAAACTAACCGTTACACACAATTTATCAATCTCGGTGAGACCGAATTGAGAAACTCGGTCGGACCGATTTAGCAAACCTAGTGACCGTTAGGATTTTTGGTGGGACTGAGATGCAACTCGGTAGGACCGATATGGTTAGGGTTAGGGCATAACGTAATCTCGGTGTGACCGATTACACAAACTCGGTGGGACCGATTTTGGTAATCAGCTAACCAGAGAGTTGGTCAGGTAAACTCGGTGGGACCGATCGCTCATTTCGGTGAGACTGAAATGTTACAAAAGGGAAACAGAGAGTTTACATTGCAATCTCGGTGGGACCGATCGCTCATCTTGGTAGGACCGAAACATTACGAAGGGAAACAGAGAGATTACAACCCCATCTCGGTGAGACCGAGATCCCTATCAGTGAGACCGATTTGCCTAGGGTTTGTGGCAGTGGCTATGACATCTGAACTCGGTGGCGCTGGATAGAAAGAATCGGTGGGGCCGAGTTTGACTTTTGGTTTAGGTCATATGTGGATGTGGGAAGGTAGTTGAGGGTTTTGGAGCATATCACTAAGCACTATGAAGCAAGAACCTCATCAAGAAACACCTCATCCCTCCTTGATAGTATTGGCTTTTCCTATAAACTCAATGTGATCTTGGATCACTAAAATATAAAATGTAGGGTCTTCTTCCAGAGTCTAATCCCTTCACAAACTCCCCCTCCTAAACTCCCATTCCCAATCCCTTAAGCTACCCAAAATCATGTTTGTTTGGGGGATTTGGATGTGAGGAATGGGAGTTTAAGGCCCATGGGAATTAACTTCCTTTGATTGGCTCAGGGACAAGGGAATTAAGAGGGGAAGGAGAAGAGGAATTAGGAGGTCCAACTCCCGTATAACTCTTCCTTGGGGGGAGGGGGGCTAGTAACGGCGTGGGATTGGGAGTCGACAAAAAAGACTCAAGTTGTTCCTCACGTCCCGCGGTGGAAGGGGAAAGGCGCGAAAATCCCAACGACAGCGCAGTAAAATCCTAGCTAATGACCCCTATTTAGCAGCGCTGCCAACCTTCCTCCAAACAAATCGGCGGCCGCTAACTTCTCCTCAATCTCCAGAGATGGCGGCAAGCACGAACAGGAGCTGAGGTAACCCGTTCTTCCCCTTTCCATCTTGAGCAGGCAGTTGTGAGCACCAGCTAGAGGAGAGCTAACAGAGATGGCGCCTGCAACGCTGCATCGGAGCTCCCACAAAACTCTCCTGAACCTGATGAACAAAGGTTAGGTGTCGAGCTTTCACCGAATTGGAATCATCCTCCAGCAGAACCACCTGATGCCAGAAAGGACCTTCCTGGGCCTCCTGGCCCAAAACTAAACTAAAAACTAAAAATTAACAAAAAGACCATATGCGGTGAGTATTTTGACATGTAGCGTATAGTAATTATTGTGTATCTTATATTAAAACCAATTTGTGAACGTCTAATACAATACAAAAAATCATGCATGATAAAATTTCCCATGGAAACAAATAGTAAGGAGATAAAACTTTACTATGTCGTTCGCTCAATACTAAAAACTATGCCATTTTTAAAAAATTCCAGAATTGCATTGAAAAATAAGCACATTCAGAAAATGACATGGCAAAACATTACCAGGAAACAAAAAAGAATGAACAAAATACAAACAAAAAATTGCCATGGCGGAATCATATTAAAAAATGCCATGATCTTTTTAATGAAATTTGCCGTGTGTGAAAAAACACAAAAAATTTAAGAACAATTACGAACAAGAAAATGGCCATGGGTGAACCATATCAAATTTGACATGGTATTTTAATTAAAATTGTCATGATTTGTGTGAGAAAAAGGCCATGATATATAACTACACAAGAATCCATGGCAAAACTAAATTGTTTTTGTGTATGAAATTGCCATGATTTGCTATGCCCCATCGGATCTCCCCCCTCTACATCATTATCCAGGCAAAAACATATTGCAAAAATATTTTTAACTAAACACAAAAATCCATGGCAAAACTACATTGTTTTGTGTATGAGAACATAGAAAAAATTGGCATGATCCCACTAGTTTGTCATGGCAACAAGGCATCACAAAAATTAAACATGGTGTGATGCTTTGAAAGTTTATGATAATTACAATCTTATAGCGAACATATAGTTTTAGTCGCCATATTAAGTAGATCAAATTTCATGAAATTGCCATGAAAAAAATGTAAATTTGCCATGTCCTAAAGAAAACGAAAATCCGTAGAAAGTGACATGGCACAAAAAAGTAAATTTGCCATGTTCTATAGAAAACGAATATCCGTAGAAATGTGTCAACTATTTTGTTTGAAATTTTTGTGAAAACATGTTATTTTGCTTCAACTGCGGTTTTCTTAAGATGCCATATTTATGGTTTCCTCATGGTGTTTCGGTGCGACTTTGCTCCATAATTAAGTTCATATATTTTTAGTCATTTCGGATTTTCCTGTTGTTCTGGGGAGTTGACAAGTGGAAGACCTTCTCGACTATATAGCCATTCTTAGTAAATAGAACGGACCATAAACAGAATGCTGAATTTGAGAATAGGGAATTTTGCAGAGGCCGGGGAGTCCCCCCTTTTCGAAGAAAAAAAGAGAATAGGGAATTTGTTTGTACACTCAATAGAAAAGTTAATTGCATGCACAAATTCAGAATCTTTCACAATGTACTCACAGTTTTATGCTTTCTTCTCCTTGCCTCTCACATATGTAAAATATTGTCTTTTTAAGTAGTTTGGCATGCTAATGTACCGTGACATTGTTCATGCTATTTTTATATGTACCGCTAAGAAAAATCACAACAAGTTCCCGCAGCAATGCGCGGAGTATCGTCTAGTTTTACAAGTTTGTGCATCAAACTGGCCTCACTTGCAAGTTCTAAGATTCGCGGTGTATTTAACACATCCTTAAAAGATCTGTTCATGACTTATCCACGTTAAGGGCTCCTTTGATTCAAAGGAATTCCATAGGATTTTCGGAAAGTTTGGAATCCTTAGAAATTTTTTCTACATTGGTTGTTTGATTCATATGATTGAATCATATAGAAAAAAATTCTATGGAATCATGTACTACATTTCATTGAAAATCTAGTATCCATTTCAACTTTTTTTTCCATTTCATTTGTTTTTTCTATGGCATAAAACACTTTGTGCTAATCCTATGAGATTCAAACTAGCAAAAAGGCCCGTGCTTTGCAACGGGTATAAAATATAAATTTATGGGTTTGTGTGGTATTTTAGAGTTTAACTTCCATAATGCATTGTTGAGTTGTAGCTTCCAATTCGCATGCTGCCTTGCCATATCTTTATTTTAATGCAAAATTGCTGGGCAGCCATGCTACTGTCAAGGTGCACTTTCTTTGTTGATTAGCAATACCAACTCCACATATGTCCGGTAAAGCATTATCTGTTTGCAACATCCTATTAAAAACATAACACATCAAACTGGACATCAGAGACCACTCCAAATGTGTTGTTAAATTGCAGTTATATTTGAGGTCATCAATTAAATTATTAAATACGCATGTATATGTGATGACCAAGCAAGACATCAACCCGAGTACATCGAAATAGCTTCATTTTATGCTACTATATCATGACCAAGAATAGATGGATTATATGAGGAAAAAATAGTGTATGAAGAATGAAGTAGAAAAAATCAACTGCTTAAAAATTACCACACGTGGTAGATGTCAGGGAGCCTCCCTAGCAAGCAACACGCACAAGATGTAGCTAGGAGGCGAACCATGGGCTGTAAAATATTCATCTGCTCCACGGGAGTATATTTAGCACACTGTTTTGTGTTTTTCCAGCCCACTTGCACTCGTAATTCTCCCACTAAACAAAAACTTCCCAGTGGAGCTCTATGTATGATTACATGTGTCCCTGATTAGTCAGATTTTCTCCGTTAAATCTCCATGTGCATACTGCATGTGTCTGTAATTAGTCGTGGACTTTCTCCGTTAAATCTCCATGTGCATGTCAAATTTCTGAACATAAGGCCAGTCCGCCTGCCATACGGATCACTGAAAATTGAAACTTTAGCATTGTGCTTCAAATTTTAACTGCCATACCAATCATTGAAAATTGAAACTTTAGCACTGTGCTTTAAATTTTACCTGTCATACCGATCATTGCTTTGAAACTTTGGAAAAAGATTAGTCAAGGAGCTACTACTTCATCAAACTTATACTTGATGCACTCCATGCACGGACGCAGTGTATGTACGCCGGTCCAGGCTCATGTGGCCACGAGAGCAACACACCAACACCACGTGCACCTCCGTCGCCATGTTAGCTTTGCTACCGAGATGATTCAGATAAACACTGAAGGCTCCTCTCCGTCCTTCTCTCCTCGCGTGCGCCATGCCCAAACGCGTCGTGGCTGTCCTCGCTCGTGAGCCTGCACCATGGCCGTCGACAATGGCTGCAGCTGTCGCGCCCCTCGCCATAGCCTGCACCATGGCCGCCTTGAGCGCATGTGAAGGCATTGATCGGAGGACGATTAAGCAACTTGGAAGAGGGACACGGTTTGGATCCGGAGTCTTTTATGGGTTGCAGAAGCTTTCGTGGGTTCGAGGACAGACAATGACACGGACGAATTTGGCCCACCCGGGCGAGACACACCACCCTTGAATCTATTATAATGATCCGCGAATTAGTATCATCTCGTGTGTGTGTGTCTATATATATATATATATATAGGGTCGAGCTATTCGTCACCCTGGGTGAGAAATTCTTATTCCTCACCCCAGCCAATCCACGGACAGAGCCGAACCATCCACCGGAGGAAAAATGGTTGTGAGGTAAGATTACGTTCTTTAAACTTAGTCTTGCTCCTGTAACACTACAGGACAAAGTCACGAAGGCACCAAGGGGCGTGAGGTAAAATTGTTTGCATGTGAAGTAAAATTAGGGGCAAGAGAATCCATCCCAAGCGCTGAAAATGCCCAGGAGGACAGGAGAGATTGCGCCATAAAATTACTACATGATTTTTTTTTGGATAAGGGTGCGCGCCCCCGTGTTTAGATAAGGAAAAAAAAAGGAGAAAATCAGCATTAGTAAGCAATCTTGAATTTCCAATATGACAAGGCCGCGTTCCTAAATTGTAGCTATTTTTTAATATGAAATCTATATTGTGCCATTCACTATGACTAGTAGTCCAGAAGATATTGGAACGTTATTATCTCCAGAAACATTGTTCTGAAATTATTTCGTATATATTATACCTCTTTGCAGGTGGGGAACATTTATTAATTCCTGGAATCATTTTTTATTTCTTCAGTACATTTTGAATTTTGAACTCTCAATTTGAACTTCATGACAATTATGAGCTTAAATGACAATTTTTTGCATGCTCGACGATGTAAGATTATGAGCTTCAAAGCTTGACATGATAATTTACATCCATGACGTAATTTGTACTGAACTTTTTTTTGAAAGGAACATAATAAATTCCAATAAGTTATGAAGGGACCGCAAGACGACAGTCTATATTAGAACATGCGTAGTAACAAAAAATAAACCATAGCAAAGAAGCTGCAAGTCAACAAAGATTCATACTTATGGGCAGATAACTAAACTTCTTTACTAAATATAACCATATTGGGCGTATAAAATAGACAGATTCTACTGCAAATTTATCAAGAGGGGGCGATACTGGAGAGCAACATCGTCGAAGACCTGGTTGCTGACCATGTTGCAGGGAGGAGATGCAAAGCACATCAAATAAGCAAGCCAACAATGAAGGAAACCTGACACTGAGGACCACCAACGATGTTGCGCGACTGGTCCGCCTATTGCGAATCGACGACCGCCCACCACAGTGGAAAAAATGGAGTCCTAAGAAAATGCAGTTACAGAGTGTTAAATACAAGAATAGAACAACAAGTAAGCATATACTGTAAAATGTAGATAACCATTTTTGACAAAAGGTTGATCCCTACTTTAACAAAAGCGATAGTTTGCTGGGTACCAGCTCTTACAGGAACTCCTAAACAGAACATAACAAATACAACCCATGGTAAAAAAAACTCATCATTTGGCAAAACATAGTTAATAACCAAGGAACGACTACACGTAGCAAGTAATATCCATCAAATAGAAAAATAGTTACAGAATGATGGGAGCCTAAGAAAAAAAAGGAAATATAGCATCATGACTCGCAGTGATTGCAATGATCTTTGGTATGGTTCTGAGGTTGATATGGATCCCTATACAGCCAATGGCTGGGAAATTAATATGTATACAATTATGTTTGTTTCAAAAATGTGCCAAAACAGATGATAAAGAGGTAAGCTCCAGTAGAAATAACTCGATAAATGATTCCTGTTTTAGTAGTAAATAGTTGATGTATGCATTCTAGTCAGGTAGCAACAAATGCCTTGCTTGACCAAAAGAAAAATGATCCATTCTATGATGGATAAGAAATTATGCCTTGGCCACATGCAGAAAGTAAGCCAAGTTTTTCTTTTTATTTTACATGAAACGTTGCATATCTAGTCATTGGTTAGTAATATAGCTAAGCACATTACATGCCAACATTGTATTGCAGCAAAAGCAACTTCAGAATATCAACCTCTAATAGACAAATGCTTATAAATAGACCCTCCCAAACAAGCTGAATGTATTTCAGAAGGAAATAAAAAAGGCTGAATGGAGGAAAATTCTATCAGAAATTAGGGCCTAATAGTTATGAGATAACAGCACGGATAGTAAGCCCATAATATGCATCAGCTAGAAGATTTACCTTTGACAACAGAGATCTGATGCAGAACTTGCATATACTAGGTCTGGAGCAACACAAATTAAAACTGGACCACATAATCTCAAATGAGAAAAGTAATACAATCTAAACTAATGGATTCAGGCTTGAGCTCGCCTTAGGCCACAGCAGGCTACAACACGAACACAAAAAACAATGGTTAAACCATTGTTTTCTAAAAACAGAAATTAGAACAAATCAGCAAGAATCAAAGTGGACTGAAATATAGAAGTAAGTAATACTAATTACCCTATATGTTTTATCAACTGAAATATAAGAAGGCAAGTTATATCTGGTGACAATTCATCTTTGAAAGCAAATTCAAATGGGAAATCCATTATAATTCAACCTGATTCTGCACCTACAGATCCGAGATACTTCTCATTTCAGTACTAGCTGTAAGTTTGCTTCATCTTCTTTGAGCTAAACTTGTGCACCTGAATTTGAGTACTAGCTGTAAGTTCACTTCAAGCTAATATATATCCCGAAATCAGTATATGAACCCAATTATCTTACAACCCATGTTTTATTGCCTAATTCTGTCGGTACGACCCAGAGACATGAAACCTGCATAGATCTAATAATGATTACACTAATTACCTCTTGTTTGTTAATTGAATAACTAACATTTGATGGACCACGACAGACAAAAGATGCGGCATATGGGCATGCTAAACTGAGGAGTAATTAGACACAAGCCGCTGAACCTAAGGAGTCATTAGACACAAAAGTGTTGGTAGCTCTATTTATGGAAGATAGAAGATTAGTAGGAGGACTGGAAGCGGCCATAGGTCAGATCTGGAGAGAAGCTCTTCCTGATTTGTCCCCAACATCTATTTTTCTACAGTACCAAGCAGGCCAGATCACCACGGCAATGCAAATTTTTGTTCAGTCTTCGCTGATATGCACATTATCAAATCTGGCGAAGCCGTACTCAAACTTGTGCACCCAAATTGAAACGTGTACAGGCCAAAACCTAGCACCATGGCAGCCGCCGCAGCCAGCAAGTAGTGACCAGGATTATGCCTAAGTTCCTTGATTTAGAATTCTGGATTGAGAGGGGATGGGAGGGGAAATACCGGGGAATGAATCCTGGCAATGAACCAGAGTGTGGAGAGCTCACCGTGACGCCGCCATAGCCTGCTAGATGGAGCACTGCCGCCGTAGCCCGCGAGATGGAGCAGTGCCGTCATGGCCGTTGTTGAGCATGAAGCGGTCGCAGTCGATTTAGCCCCCGCGTTGCCCGGCACTGAGGAACCCAAAGAACTCACCACACCGCCGATGCCACCTACTACCACCGAGCACCGCGCCGCTGAGTCTGCACCGCCAACAGCAACGACGGCGCCGCCCAAGACCAAGTCAACCCGCTGAGCACCATGCCGCCGTTCGCCGTCGAAACCGTCCGTAGATTTTTTTTCCTTTTCTTTTTTAATAAAGAGCGGAAAAGGACGGGGAGGTGGCTGGGTTCGAGACATCAACGCATAAAAGGTAAAATTACCTCAACCCGATGTAATTTTACAGCGGGGACGGTAGGCTTTTTACAGTCTTAAAACCGTGGCGACTTCGTTGGACACTGACGTAAGATCTGGCTCAGCCAACCGACCAGGATGAAGAATTAGTATTTCTCACCCTGGGCTACTAATAGACTTTATATATATATATATATATTTTGAAGAAAAACTAACAGAATCACCTAAGCGAGATGAAATCAAAAATATTACCTTGCTTTATTAATAGGTATAGATATAAATATAGATGGGCATGCCACTTTAATTCTTTATTTTTTTTCTATTCCCACGTTTTTAGAATCGTACAAATCAAAGGGGCCTAAACACTCGTTCATAACTTATCCATCCACGTCGAGGCGGGTGCGTGTCCCTTCCCTTCACACGCGTCCGAGCCACCGGCCAGCCGACCTCGAGCCGGCGGAGACATCCATCCAGCAGGCACGCGTACGGCCTCGATGCGACCGCCTAAAACACGTACGGCCCAGATGCGACCGCCGAAGAAACACCAGCACGTACGCAACGCACAAAAAGGAGGAACGAAGGGGCAAAAAAAACAAGAGCAGGTCCGTACAATCGGATACCGAGCGCGGCCGGCGGTTCGCCCCCCTTCCCAAATCCCGGCGAGGGCGGTCGGACGGAGAGGAGATGCGGGCCCGCACGGCGGACCACCTCGAGGCGCTCTCCCTCGAGATCGAGCGCAAGCTGCACAAGGTTACCTCCGCATTCGTTCCGACCCCTCGCCCCTCTCTTCATTCCTTGCGGCTGATTAATCCTGGGAGCTGGCGGCCGCCGATTTGACAATCGCGCCGTCGCTGCCCGTCGAGCTCTTCTGTTTCCCCTCCGCCCGCCTTCGTCGGCTCTTAGCGGTCAATTTCGTCGTGTTGGTTTGATTTCTTTCGGAGTCAATCGATTGGTTTTGCCACGTGGGGAATTGTTAGATAGAAAAGTAAAGGTGGATTCTGGTTTCATTCAAATGTCAAATGGTAGGGGGGAAAATAGGAAAAAGATTCTATTGCAAGTGGGCATACAATTGATAGAGGGAAAAAGGAGGGATTTTCGGTGGTCTGTTTCAAAAGATTCAGCCAGATCAATTTGGCTTTGTTTAGAATTGGGGGCTGTTTCCTTTTTATTTCGCTGCAATTCCTTGGAAGCTTTAGGCTGAATTTTAATTGGTTGCTTGTTTTGTGTGCAGGCTCTGAATTCCAACTCACAGCGCCTCAAGCTGCTGCAGCAGCTGTTCGCCGATATCGCGCTCAAGATCGACGACCGCGCTCGAGGTGCCAACATTTCTCTGAATTTCCAGCATCTGTTCTGCTAATCATCATCCTCTGATATTGCTGTTGGTGCATTTCAAATGGTTGACACCCAAGTTCGTGCCAGCTTACGGACATATTTAACAAATCGATGTAGGAGAGGCTAAAATGACGTCTATTTGGAAATGGAGGGATACTATTTTGTATGTTATTCTCTAAAAAAAGCGAAAATAAGCTACTGTGATATCTTTACAAGAATCCTTGCCTCTGATGAACAGATAAGATTTTAAGCACCAATAATGAGGGAATCGCTCCAGTAGATGAACGCGAAGACAGCCATTTGTGTTTCTATGAGATTCTTGCAAATCACTATGTGAAAGTCCCTCAAAGTGGGAGGCGTATACTTGAGTTGATAGTGCAACTCTGGAGCCAATCCTTTGCAGCCAACATATTTGCGCTTCTTTTTCACAGATGGGTATGTACTGAACTTATGTTCTTGTAGATATTAGGAATTACAATGGGTTATTTATTTATCTGCATGTTTCTGAGAAAGTCATGTTTTCTATTTTGACTTGGATGATTTCATTTCGACTCTACCTGAAAGAATGTGTTGCGTCACCTCACTTCTTTCTATAGCACTTGTCAGTAATCTGCTGATATATATAGTTACTATACATCAGGCTCAAAATGAAACTACAAGCTGGCCTTAGCTAAGATACTTTTTTTCTAATCGCAAGCTGGCCTTAGTTATTTAGTCTTGTTGATAAAGATGATGCAAGTTGTATTGGCTCTCATTTGTACTTCATTTGGTAAATTGCAAGTTCTTCATTGCAGTTGTTTGAAGTCTCTCTTGAGGGGAAAGAGGTATCACTAAGATACAGCTCTGCTCTTGTCCAAGGAGCTACTAACGTTTTTTGGTATGATTGTGCAATGATGCCCCTTCCCTTTTTGCCTCAAACTCCCACGTATGATAGAATCATTTTTTTATATCTCTGACAGGATTGACATTCAAACCAATACAAGGTACTTCCTCCCATTGTATCATGTAAGCATTTGTTTGCTTATGCTTTTGTACCTCTGTTTGGAACTGTACAGCATGCATTTTTACACCGTTACTAACATCCTTTGTTCCTTGAACAGTATCTCCTTGAAGAAGTGGCTTTAGTTCCAGATCAACTCATTAAGATATCACCACAGGTCGACCTCTCCCTCTATCTCTCTGCACGGAAATGTACTAGCCATTTTTTGTAAGCATGTTCAGTAATCAATGAATATTGATTGATAATTGTGTACAGGCTGGTAGAAATTTATTCTGCCTCCTCTCCAGATTCATGCTGTTCTATGATCAGGGTAGGTTCCTTTTCTCCACACTTTGGTGCTGGTTGTTTGTTGTTTGCCACTAAACTGTTGCAATTTTCCATGAGCAGATCACTTGCTTACAAGTTTTCTTGGGCATTTCCCTGCTTTTCCAAATTCTTTCTTGGTTGGTGGAGCTGCAGATTACTTTGTGATTGAACTCACCGATCAGGTTACCATCTGAATGGAAAATTCGTTGTTCCCCTTCCATATGACATACCACATCGTTTCTGCAGACTAAATATTTGGTTATTGTTAATCCAGCTCCAGAAGCTAAAAGTGGAGCCAGTACTGCTGCACTACCTTTCCCGCATGACCATCCTTCAAGGTATTTGCTAGCCAGAACATTTATCTTCAGTGAATATGTATATTTCTCCACTGGAAGATCACATTTTATCCTGAAAGGAAATCGATGAGCGCAGGCTGGGAGTTGAGGATGAGTACAAGCACCAGGCTAAAGTCATGCCTGTATAGCTTCACATCTCCTGGAGGCCCTGCCTATCCAACAAGAGCCGTCCGGCATGCAGCCTGGAATACGTTGGATTTACTTTTTCCTGTGAGTGCCATCTTATTATCTTAATCTTAGTTCTATACTTCTAATTTATCTTACCATATTTTGCTTCTGCCATAAGCAATCCAGCTAGAAAACGTCATGGAAATTGCGAATTTTGTTGTAGATGTAGATCATGGTTTGTTCTACCTAACTGAAGTTTATACCTTGTCAAGAATGAAAAAAGAACACAGATTCTGACAATTTTGAGAAATCAAATTCACAAGAAATTCTCTTTCTAGTTACCCTTGACATGGAGTGAGGTTTGAGATTGGGAGCTCATGCGTATGCAGAGCAAACCAGAGTGAATGTCCACAAAATATTCCTTGCAACCAACGTACCATTATTTTCAATGTGTACCACACCCGTTTATTCTTGAATCATGATAGTTGTTCACATACTCTTATTACCGTGATGATGAACACTGTTAAATGCTAATTTACTGGTGATGGAGGGCCATCACAATTGTGCTGCATCACCATCCCAATGGCTAGTAAATAATGTGTCGATTATGTTCAATGGCTTACTGTTATGCATGTACAGGTGGGTCGCTATCCGAGGCACGTGATAAGTCTGTTCTTTCGGCTGCTCTATCCATGGTATTGGCCTTCCTCTTGCTGGAACTTCGTCATGACCTGCGTGAGCACCATCTACTACTACATCTTGAATCTCCTCGTCTCGATCTGGGAGAACATGAGGAGGCGCGACCATCAAAGGATGCACAGAGAATGAAGAAATCGCGACCAGGCCTAAACCGAGGCTACAATGTTGTGTTGTTGTTCCTTCTGTTTTACCTTTAGGATGGTTAGCTTCATGTGTGTGCGCATGAAATTTGTTGTATAAATCCAAGTGTCTGTTGTGTTTGTTATACATGGACAGAGGATGTGGTGTGGGGCAGAGTTGTGCAGTGAGAGAGGGAAGGAAGGGGCAGTTTTTATGCTCACCAGTCTGAAGCTGTAATTTGTATACAACATTCAGCAGCTTCTCCAAATGCCATCAAAGGTTTATATGCTCTAATAGGAGTTGGCGCTTTTGCTGGAATACGTTTTGCCCATACCAGCTCATCTAGGGCGGAAGGATTCGAACCTCACCGCTACTATCTGGTATTATTGATTTTCCTTCCTGGCCAAAAGGTTGAGACTAGATTGATTTTCCTTCCTTTGGCTACTTGGATGTATACGTTCGCAAAGTTTGAAAAGTCCAAACGAGAGGATGCTGGACCCGGAACTCGGATACAGTTTTCAGGCCAAGATCCATGGATCAAAAACCCTCTCCCCGTGGCCTTGCTGGACAGTGTTGTGAATTCTCAAAAAGAAAGATATCATTCCCCTGAATTGTGATGTGCAAATTTACACTTGACAAATACAGCATAAACTCTACTTACCATAGTTACAGACTTGCACAGTTATGAGGCATGGAAATTACAACCAGAGAACTATGCTAAGACGTTTATTTTTCTTATTGTTGTATCAGCCCAGGTAAAAAACTGTGAACATGATGTAATGTCCAACACACACTACAGATAACACTTCCCTGGAGGTCCACATATGTGCCGCAAGCAGTGTTGATGCTGTTCGAGCAGTAGCTGAGCCAAGTGCTCATCATATGCCGCGCCTCACATGCGTGACCTCGTCGAAGCTTGGTGAGCCGTCCGTGGCGCGGCCTGTGGATATCATGACATGTTTAATTTCCAACAAACTTAGGTAGGATTAACTTTACAAAACCCAAAGGCAAGGAGCGGCACAATGTTTCAATTTATAAGATGCCCCTAAATGTGATGGCAAGAAACAAGACTGGCAACACAAGACTGAACGATGGATAATGAAATGTAGACTTCATTTTCATATCATTCACACACTTGACGGTCAGAAGGAAATATGTTGAAAAGCTTAAGTTAATAAATATTCTCCAGCAATGACACAATCGTCTATGTTACGCAAGTCATACACTGGTTATAAACTTATAATTGTGAAAATCTTGAAATTTGTGTTTATAATTATTTGTAAGTAAAGTGTAATACTATGCAACAATTCAACATAGTTAGGATAAGATGATCCATCAGATGAGGGAGAATGCAAGAGTGTACCAGTGGTCGGCCGCTTTTTGCTCTTTCCTCCAAATATGATGATGGTTTGAAGAAATCACCGTACATTTCAGCCCACTTGCTAAGCTTTGAATGTATATAAGATGCTCCCACCGTGTCAGCCCAAAAGATGAGGCCACCCCTTCATTATTAGACTATAGATTAGAACTACTTCAAAGCAACCACCGCACCTCCTTCAACAAACAGTGATAATAATTGGGGGGGGGGGGGGATACTAATCTAAGAAAAATGAAAAAAAATACACATTACACAGCGGACTACAACCAACAGGGACTATATCCTACATTTGGTAAACTATAGGTTGCAGATATATTTAATTAAACTAAAAACTAGTACTTGAGTATCATTAAAGCTATCAACTAAATTGGGAAGAAGGCCTGAACATGGCGATTTGAAAAACAATCAGCTATAGGGCTAACTCACTAGCCTCAAGTGCTAAGCTAAAATCAATTGGTGTTAAATCAATTCTGATATAAGACAGACAATGCTAGCCTACGTAAGTGTTAAATTAGGTTCATAAGTTGTAAAACCAGCAGTAGAATCTCAACCAGTATATCTCATTTAATCATATTTCAAGTGAATGCAGATTGTCACTGGTCAACTAGGATTTAGGACAGTCAGAGATTTAAGCAGCAACTGCCTACCTGTACTTAGGAAAGCCCATCCCAAGAACAGATGCGATATCAAGATCAGCAGCCCTGATCACCACGTTTTCATCCATGACCCTGCATGCCTCATTAACGACTGGGAAGAAAACCATCTCCAATATATCTTGATCTGATAAAGTAACAGGCTGCAAGCAAGGCAATGTATCAGTATCAGGAAAACCTTTCATTAACAAATGAGGTAGCACGGCATCTTTTCATAGATGCAGAAAAAATGTCAGACAGTTAGAAAGAGGAAGTGAAACCTTTCCACCCGGCATTGTCTTTGCCTGTCTTCTGTACTCGTCAATCACATGTTGAACATTAGGGTCAGGCTTTGGCTTCGCACCCTTCTCATAAAGGTAGTAACCTTTTCCATTGCTCTTTCCTGTTAAGTAACAGGGAAATTTCAGTTGTGAAAAATGCATTTATAGAAATGGTGCAGTAACTATTGGTCTGGTCACAACCCATCCTATTTACTGTAACCCATAGCTGGAGCAAAAGCAGGTTCAGAAGCATACCCTGCCGCCCAGTCTCCGCCATCAAATCCACTAGAACGGAGTTAAAATTCCGTGTTCCAAAGGCAGCTGCATAGATATCCTTTACTGCTAAGGCTACTCCATATCCAGCTAAATCTTGGAGTCTGTAGGGGAATGGAAACAGTCAAACATAAGAACTCATGTGAATCATGTTTAAAAAAATTGAAAGAGTCAGTGGATGATGCCTGGGCACTGCATTGTGCATTGTAGCAAGCTAGCAGCACAACAAGCATATTCCAAAGATGGTTGGGTGTCAGTTAATTGTTTTGACACTGACATGGTCTCTAAAGCAGAACACAGTTTTCACCATCAATTTCTATTTAACATATATTACAATATCATTTAAGGCAAATAATGTCTGATATGGGATTGACTATCCGTCACCCTGGGTGAGGAATAGTTATTCTTCACCCCCCCCCCCCTTTATTTTAACATAAATGCACCGTAACTTTACGTTCCGTAATTTTTTTTCTTATTTCATACGTAAAAAGAGAACGTAAGAAAATATATAATCACCGTAAAAAATATTTTATGTTACGTAAAATTACAAACGTAAAAACATAGTGTAAAATATACATAAAATGCATTTTTTCTAGTCTTTATAACCTATATTTTTGTTTTCTTGTGCCAAATTTTACATTGTATGAATGTAACTATTTGTATTCCAAATGTAATTTATTTATGAAACGATATGAAGATTACCTCAGGTGAAGAATAACTTATTCTGCACCCTGGGTGATGAATAGTATTACTTGATTGCTAACATTCTAATAAATCACTTTTCCCCCTAGAGTACTATTATCACAAATACATGTCCATAGTGGACCATAATATTATACTCCTCTGTCCCATAATCTAGGACGTATTTTGACACTAGTGTAGTGTAAAAAAAACGTCTCATATTATGGGACGGAGGGAGTACTAAAACTGCTCTGAAGTGGGTTGCATCTGATTTATCCTAACAAACTGAAAGAACAATACATGACACTGGAATCAAGAAATAGAAAAAAAATGTACATAGTTGAATGGGAACATTGGCTTGCTATTCATAAAAGGAACCTAATTTGAGACCATTGGCCATTATTTCACATGGACATAAAAACAGAGTCGAAGAACTTACTGAAAAGGTCCCATTGGCATGCCAAAGTTGCTTATTATTCGATCAATTCTGAAAAGATCAATGCCAAGACTAACTAGAAGCTGAGCACCTTGTGTGTAAGGGAAAAATGTACGATTTACTGCAAAGCCTGTGCAGTTGCCAACAACAATGGGGATTTTCTTTATTATTTTCCCAACTGTAATGAGATCAAGGATAGCTTGTGGTGATGTCTTTTCCGTCCGGACAATTTCAAGCAAGGGCATAATATGAGCAGGGCTGCAAATAACATAACATTAGCACGTCGCATTCTCAGTAAGCAAGTAAAGCTTGAAGGATCAATATATCATCCAAACCAGTAAAACTGAAGGACTATTATTTCCATAATCTCGTGTCCGTAACATACTTTCCGGACATTTGTTTCGAAGTTAAATAGAAGTAGCTTCCCTAACTCCCCAAAATTGATGCTTATAAGAAAATATTGCAACCGCTGCTACCTTATGAAGACATAGGCATCTAGCTTCAAATTGTACTAAAACAAACAGCAGCCGGCCACATGTCATTTGGGACATGCAAACATAGTTTTGCGATTTATTAAAGAGCAGAACAATTTTTATACATTTTTTCCTGCAGGAATTGATGATGGTTATCCATTTGGAAGAATGACTTGTGATTTACTTTTTGATATCCCTTCAGCAAAAAAAATACTTGTTAAAAGGTTTTGTTCGGTTATTGCCTCTTTTGTGTTTGAATCAACCTACATAAACTAGAAATCATGCTTTTACATATAGATGTTCCAAAAACAACAGTCAATAATTAGAATACAAATCAGAACAAATTATCATGTAGTAAATTGACACCAAGAATACCCCTCCTACATCTACTAACTTCAGAATATTACGGAACTTCCATGCAAAGTTCGCACATTGACACTTAAAATTATGGCTAACTTCACTGGTAGCAACTTGCATAACCATCAATTTCCCTTCTCTGAAGAACAAGTTTTCTTTTGCAGCATGACTTAGATGCATGGAGTTAAATTGGTAATGTATGGTGTCAACAATTTGATAGTTACATGCCCCTGTTAACAAATTTTATTGATATGATGTGTTCCAGCACCTTGATGCATAAGTCCTTAGTGCACTTCTTAAGTTGGAACACTGCTGGTTTTCAGGAAGTGCTAAACCATAACCCACAAGAAACAACATACCTGAAAAAATGAGCCCCAATAATTCTATCTTGAGAATTTGTCTTCTCGCCAATAACATTCAAATCGATGGTGGAAGTGTTCGTTGCAAGTATGCAATGTGGTGGGCAGATTTTCTCAATGTCAGCAAAAATTGATTGCTTCAAAGGAACCTTCTCAATAACAGCCTACAAGAAAAGAAGATATGCATAAGAACCTAACAAGCAAGTGTGCTGCGTGACTATGTAATAGATTGCATAACCATATCAAACCTATCTATCAAAATTCCCCATAATCATTTTTATGGGAACCTTCATAAGATTCGTTAATGCACTACAATGTCATGAATATTTGCCTCACACACTAGAGGGACCCTAATATATATGCACAACTATTTTGTCTTCTTTAAATCATAAGTCATACGAGGACAACCTCAATAACCATATCAACATCCTTGAAATCTGAATAATCCAATGCACCCTTGAGAAGTGATATGGCCTTGCTCATTTTATCCTTGGTCAATGAGCCTCTTTTGACAAGGCCCTCCAGATTTCCTGTGCAAAAGAAAATCAGTGTTGTTCGGTAATATCATTTATAGTAACTTGATGTTTCAACACTACATCAACAAAAATCACAATCCAAATATCTATTGGAAAGAAAAAAACAAGAAATGCTACAGTAGTATCACAAAATTGACCTGCTATTGTTTTTTGTCCCCTTTGCAAAAATTGAGGGTTTACTTCCTTGAGGACAACAGATATATTGCCAACAAGAAGGGCTGTTGCAATTCCAGAACCCATAAGACCACCACCAATAACAGCAACTTTTCTTATGTTCCTGGGTTTGAGTTGAATATCAGTAACACCTGGTACCTACAAGAATCAACTGTATAAGTCAGACAGCACACCAGGTTACAAATAACCAAAGGGGGCAAAACAAAAGTTTACACATCAAATGACGTCCTTGCAGCAATTTAGCTTTGATGTGTTCACATATGGCATTGCAATTTGAGCAAAGCTTAGTTAAGACCAAGTATCATATGCTCTAATGTAGTCTGGTTGCATGGTTAGTTAATACTCCATCCCAAAATAAGACTTATTTTGGGACGGAGGGAGTATCATGTATCATATTCTATAACATAGTTTGGTTGCATGGTAATTAACTATGTGCAGCGAAATTAAGACAGTTGCAACACATGAGAAGTGAATCAGGAAAAGAAAAGTTAAACAGAATACTATACTTTTGAGGACAACCTTAGTGGTGGAACGCTGGGCGAAGAATGCATGGACAAGTGCCCTTGATGTGGTTGATACTACCAACTCCTTGAAAACCTTTGCTTCCTGCATTATTTAGGTACACCAAACACATGCATAAGGAATAATAAACAACAGAACAAAGAAACAATTATTGTCATCACTATACTACATGGAGGTTTGTTATAATTTTTAATGCTTGGTCTGCGGTTGCTAAATTGTTCTGTGCTGAAC
Organism: Triticum urartu; assembly: GCF_003073215.2. Lineage (NCBI taxonomy): Eukaryota > Viridiplantae > Streptophyta > Magnoliopsida > Poales > Poaceae > Triticum > Triticum urartu. The sequence goes on from NC_053024.1 coordinate 43,668,562, forward strand.
TTGTTTTATAATCTGCTGCTACAAAAACCACGGAAGTACGATGAGTTGGTTAAACAAACAGTAAAGTAGATAATAAAAAAACGTTGTAGATAAGCTGTATTATAATAATCCAACATGATGCCAAATGGAGCCCAAGTTATGCATAGCAGTGATACCAAGATTTTGCCAAGTTAATTTGTTACTCTGGGCAAAAATGAGCTAAGGAATCTAAATGTTTCTGAGAAACTGACTGTTACTGTAGAGACATGGCTACTTAGGGCCTTTATTACATTATGCTTATCAGCAATTACTGAATCAGGGCATATTGGCAATGGACTAGTATAGTTCTCAATTGACATAAGAAGACTAGTCTAAGCTCTAGAAGTTTTGGGGAGATATGGTGCCCAGCTAGCTGTTTAACTAAGAGAGCACATAGATGATATTAGCGTGTGTACCAAGACAAATAGGAAATTCAAACCTTCACAACACCAGCATGGCCTCCATATAGTGCACCTTCTTCAATAACATCTAGGCAGGCCTGGTGCTGTGGCATGTTTGCTGCAACCTTATTTGCTTGCTGCCTTGCCATACTTAATACAGCACGAGCTTCAGACAGTGAACCAAGCCTATCTGTTCTGCCAAGAGATCTTATCCAAGGTTTACGGTAATTTGCAATCTCCAGAGCCCAAGAGCGTGACATTTTTATCAACTCATCAGGGGAGCAAAGCGCATCAATAAAACCACGTTCTTTTCCTTCCTTGGCTGTAATGAACTTCGATTGCTGGAGCAAATTTTATGAATGCATTTATTATAACTGAGCATGATAGGAGTAAGAAACAAGATAGGATGATACTAATTTCCAGATGAGCATTATTACATATACACTCCTTGTTAAATGGGTGCCTGATATGTTCAGTGCTACATACATGTACCAGGCATATTTACAGTTTGAATTGAGATTCTTATTTATGCTCTAGTTTTTCAACATTCATTGTTCTTTGGAAACCTTATTACTACCAGGGTTGAATATGAATGAATATAACTCAAGCCACTCACTTAAAATTGGTTTTCACTATTATATGCCTTCTGTCTAATTTACTTTGCATATGTTAATCAACTTAGGACACGAAGTTTATCTGACCACAGCTAGGTCAGCATAACAACTAACACAGAAGATAGATTAGACTCACCAGCATCATTTCTATTGCTTTGGGCAGACCTACAAGCCTCGGTAGACGCTGAGTTCCTACATGATAAGTAGAAAAGTTTCAGATCCATGACAGAATCCAATACAAAGCAAGCAAATAAGAGCAGTAGTTCAAACTGTCGGAAAAAAGACGTATCCCTAGTTCCCTACCTCCAGCTCCAGGAATCACGCCAAGAGTTAGCTCTGGTAATCCAAGTTGAGCTTCAGGGGTAGCTATCCGAGCATGACAACCCTGAAAAAAAATTGTTCATTTACATGATAAACAGGACTTTGGTTCAGATACAGGGTAAAGAATCAGCTGTACGTTCAGCAGAAAAGCAACAAAAATGACAGACCATAGTCAACTCTAGACCACCGCCAAGAGCAAGGCCTTGAATTGCAGCGACAGAAGGCTTTTTGCCATCTGCATGTAAACATGTTTTTACAATCAGGCCCAGATTTCATGATCTCGATACAAATTAGAGGTGCCTAAAGAGTTCCATCATTCATAGACAACAGAAACCATGAAATAATTAGAAACAAAAATGCCAAACCTTCCATCATATTCGACACAAGCTCAAAAGACATCTCAGGCAAAATGGACACGTCTCCTGCAAAACCATGTTAAATGTGTAAGAAAACAGAACAGATTGGTCCAAAAAGCTAGGCTCTTAACAATCAGTTTGTCAACCATACAAATGAAGGCAACCCCCTTACCAGTCTCATGAACTTTTGAGAATACATTGATATCGAAGCCTCCACAAAACTTGCCAGCCGCGCCTATAAAATTTAAAGTAATTAATAATTTGAATACAAAACAGCAAGAAGTATCAGAAATAGTAAGTTCCGTGAACGGAATTTTTTTTAACCCCCTTCCCACATCCCTGGAATGCACAACTCTGTAAGGCCTCCTCTGTGCAGTGACAAAACAAGAAATATGCCAATCATAGCACCATACATGCCTTCTATATAGATTTAGTCAATGTATGTCCTTCTAATATAGCAAAACTAACACCCAGTACCCATTTTTTCTGACCTGTGGAGAAACAGGGGAGCTTCCGTGCAGTCGAAAATCTATAGCAAGCATAAGCCCCCTTCGTACTTCAGTTAACTATTTTAGCGAGGTTCCCACTTTCAGCCAAGCGGTTGGCATCATAAAAACTGAAGCAACACAATCACAAAGCTGACTGGGATCAGCACAAATAAAAAGATACGATGGCGACAGCTCCACAACCGTACTATAATTAATACATATACCAGGATAACCCCAAACCAAGAAATAGTTGGGTGGTCAACGAATTTGAGCAGACAGAACAACATCAAAACAGAGCAAAACAGGGATTGCTACTCACTAACATCAATTCCGCCAACAATCACATCAAAAAGCATCACTAGACAGACCAAAAGTCTCCATCCTTTAGGAGGAGGAGGGAGGGGGGTGGTCAAGCAAGGGAAATCTCACCCGTGAGGACGATGGCCTTGACGTCGTCGCGACCCAAGGCCTCGGCGTACTTCTCCTTGAGCCCCTCGATGACTGCGCGGAGAAGGGGAGCCGGCCGAATCGGCGCACGGCGTCAGACTAGGCAGAAAGAGGCCCGACGAAGGAGGAGTGGAGGCGAGGGTGTCGCTTACTGATGGGGTGCAGAGCATTGACCGGCGGGTTGCAGATGGTGATGAGCGCGACGCCGTCGGCGCCGACCTCCATGGTGACGCGGATCGACCCCGCCATCGGCGGCGATACCCCAGAGATCGCTGGATCGGAGAGGGAGGGAGAGGGGAGGAAGAGAGGGAGAGGGAGGTGGAGGAAGCTGCCGGCAACGAGTAGCTTGCACGCCTTATTTTATGGAGCTCGGGGGGAGGGAAGACGACTAGAGCGGAGCGGAGAGAGGAGGGGACTGACCGGAGCCGCCGTGTTCACATCGGTCGGTCGGTCAGTCCGTTTCCTAAGAATTCAGACGGCGAAGTTTTCATGAAACCGCAACGAAGAAGGGGAATTCGCAGTGACCACCTCAGTTTGGGCCCACTTTGCAAAAAACAGCCTGTTTTCCTTTTTTACGCAGAAAACCACCTTCCACCGTAATAATTTTTTTTAGAGAACACTGATCTCTCAAAAAGATGCCATGATGCTCGTTCTGATCTGTGGGACCCAGAGGTAAGGCTGATGTGGCATGAGGTGGGGGTTTAGGCGAACTCGTGTGTTGGCCATGGAGTATAGTCGTACCCATCGCCATGCCCACGATGTCGATGTCGTCGCTCACAACGTCCCACGGGTCATGGTCATGGAAGGCCTCCTGATCGAAGACATTGCGGAGCCACGGCACCTTCACTGCATCGCTCGCGAGCGCTTTTTTGAGAAAGGGATTGTCGTTGGTATAATATGTCGGCGGAGGAGATGATGGTGGAAGGGCAAAGGCTGATCGATCGACAGGGGCTGTTTCGTGTGGACGACAAAGCTTCCTGCATCGCCGTGCCTTGATGCAACTCACTATGCGAGAGGCATGCAACTGATGTCGCTGCCATATGCACATAGCACATGCGGGACATGCTCCAAGACTAAATTACAAAAGAAACACCGCGTTTGGGTCTAGGGTTGCAGATTACTATCAATATTGAGAAACGAAGCATGCACGTTTTGACAAAAGGTCGAACCCCCTTACCTCATGCCTGTAAAGTCTATAGATACAACCTTCCACGCATCACACAACAACTCATCCTTCATCACCGAGTACCCTACCATCGTGCTTACTCCATATAACAACAAAAAGTTCGACAAAAAAACTCAATAGGATTTGACCGAACACCTGCCGGGTGTAGTGTCCGCCACTTCGCCATGGACGGTATCGGCAGGGGGGGCGGAGGGTACTTGACCATGGACAGATCTTGGGTGGATGTCGGCATAGTCCAAGACGGATACACGCGTGGGTGGGGCTTTGGATGTCCAGTAATGCCTGGACAGCGGCCAGAGAGGTACAACGGAGCATTAGACCAGAAGGGTGTGGATGCAGAGTAAGAGGGAGCAGGGGTGGAATGAGAGAAAAGTGGCTTGGATGGGAGATTTGAGTGGGACAAGGGTGTCAGAATTCTACGTGGCAACGATCTAAACACCCACAAAGCTCTTCAATTTGCGTCCGGTTTGCTAGAATTTGAATAACCAGACGCGTCCATGAACCGATGAGATAACGCGTTGAATGGCAAGCTGGGTCCATAAACCGATGAGGTACAGTGTTGGACAGCTCGGGCGTTTCAAGCGCGGGGTTGAAGATGCCCTTACATGGAAAAACGAAAAGCACCGCAAAAGGCATGTTTGCTCCCATGCATCCATCAGTAATAGCGTGACGGAGATGGCTAAAGAAAGAGATGGCAGGAACTTGGAAGTGATAGGCGGACACGCAAGCAAAGACGCCATACATTGTTATATTTTGCTCTTATTTCAAAAGCTCGACGCCGATAGCGGAGAAAGCATGGGCCTATTTTGGCTTTTGTCGCATGTGTCCACCCGTAGCAGGAAATTATACTGACGGAACGGAACGGAACCGCCATGGCGGAAATTGTACATGTGCCTGGAACGGCACCGGATCTTTGATTGCTTGACCCTAGTTAAATGGACTAGAACATGTACGTGGAAGTACTAGCCAAGTAGGAACAAGGAAGACTTAATGCCAAGACGCACGATGACATAGATGGGTCTCCGTCGAGGAAAATATGGGGAAGGAGAGCAATCCTTGTAGGAAAACTGAAAATTACAAGACCAATAAGCTGGTCGGTCAGCCCGTCCAAGTCTGTCTCCTAGGGATTTTTAGATGGCGAAGTTGTCATGAAACCGCAACTAAGATGATGATCTTCTCTGTGGATTTCAATAATGGGAATTGGGAGAAACCATTTTACTAAATATAAATCTGCAATGAAGAAGTAGAATTCGTGGGGACTAAGAGTGTCTTTAAAGAAAAAACGTCATCATGCCAAGCAAAAAATCCGTTTAAGACACTTGGGGTTCAAAATAATGCTCCAACAGCCTGTAAGTGGTGATGAATTCGGGGAGCCCGAATTTTTGCCCCTCGCATATTTGCATTGATTCTGACAGCTTCCCGCCCCTCCGCCGCCATACCGAGGCACTAGGAATCACCATGGAGGTCGATTAGCTGCCGCTCCATCCCCCATGTAACCGCCGAGCCGCTGCTCTTTCCAAGCTCTTGGCTATCGGCCAACGTGGCGACGGTAGCTCTGGCCAAGATCCCTGGCTTCCCGATGGCAGCAGGAGAACCATGACCTCATTCCTAGCCGGCCCTGCGACCGCCTCGGCCCTGGCGTGTTATGCCGGCTGAAATTCATCTTCGTGCCAAAACAGGTGTTCGACAAAAAGCCTTCAAGGTAAAATAAATATTTCTCTGTTTTTTTGTTGCAATATAGTAGTAGATTGTGACGGTTAAAGCCTTCAAGACCACTAGTTGTAGTGTATGTTTCATGTCAATTCCGGTGAACTTTGTGTTATGTGTGATGAACAAGTGTGTTGAATTAACCAGCAAAAAAACAAGTGTGTTGAATTTGAACTCGTGGTTCCATGAACTATGTCATAATATAGTATTATTTACTTCTAGTTTACTTGACACAATTTTAATTATCAATGTCTTGATTAGGTTCGATAGCTTTTGGTTATGTTTGGCTACCTTACATGTGTGTCGCTGCCATCCAAGGCACATGATAAGTTTGTTCTTTTGGCTGCTTTGCTCGTGCTTCACTTGGAGTGGTGTTCTTCTTATGATGCAGTAGTTGACAGTCCTGACCCAAACCATGACGAAGTTCCAACAAGAGGAACATCAGTAGCAGACCAAAATCACTATTTTGACCCTTTGAGGCAACTTTAGCACAAAATGAACCTTGCTGGAAACTTTAGCATGATCTGACCTTTTTTTGAAATGCCAAAGTACCCGATGTTACTGGTAACTAAGAAACGCCAAAGTTCATGGAGCTTTAGCTTTTTGCAACACCATAGTATCTAACGCCACCCCCCTATAGTGGTGGCTAATGGTGGCTTAGGGATAGCACACCGAAGTCTCCAGCGTTGCATAGTGTAGCAGAAATGTTAGGATGCTAGTTCAAAGAAAACGTCAGGATGCCAAGCATTTCTAAAAAAGGGTCAAATCATGCTAAAGTTTCCAACAAGGTTCATTTTGTGCTAAATTTACCAAAAGGGCCCAAACGATGATTTCGTCCCCAGTAGCATGGGTGGAGCAGCCGTGTAGAACGGGAGTCCAGACCGATAGCTTGCCGACTGGCACACTATGGCATGCGTGGAGCACTCCTCTCTCTAGCAATTTTCCTTTGTTCTTTTCTCCAGTTTTTTCAATCGGGGTTCCTTTGAAAAACAGTTGTTGGATTATTGGTACATACTAAAAGAAATATTGCATGATAAAAATGTGCTCAAGAACTTATTTTTTTTAAATATGCTTGAATTTAAAACTATTTGTGACTTTAGAAAATATTCTCAAATTTAAAAAATATTCACTGATTTAAAAATGTTCCCAAATTTAAATAAACCTTCTCTGATTTGAAAAATATTCTTGAATTTAAAAGGAAAATTAGAAGAAGAAGAAAAGAAAGCCACATAGATTAAACCAGAACAACCAAATAAAACTGCCTAAAGCTGTAAGTTGAAAAAGGAACAAAATCAAAGAAGACAACATAAAACAGCAAATAATAAATATAACATGAAAGAAAGAAGAAGCGAAATTATACACTAAAATAAGGAAAGGAAAACCGGAAAAAAATCACACAGGATGAAAAAGAAAACCAACACTCTTAGGTTCATTGCTGCATGAGTTGGGCCGGCCCATGCGCTTGTTGACGTGCTAGAATTGGCGACATCTTGTCACAAAAAGCACCAAGTAGGGAAGGGTCTAGCTCTGGCCCAAGTTCTTTATGCTCACCATATCATCGTCGCCTCGGACTACAAGACGGTCGTAGAGGGAATCAACTCAGGAAGTTCAGCTAGTTATGGGGCTGTCATCACAGAAATTAGAGATAGTTCTTTAGGTTTTACTTCTAGCTTTTTTAGACATGGATTTAGAACCTCGAATGGGGAGGCTCACAATCTCGCAAAACATGGTCTTTCGTTAGGGATTGGGCCCATGTGTGGTTAGGCCAATCCAGAGATCTTCTCTTCGTCCCTGTAAACACGGTGATGGATTAATAAAGTTTTGCGAGTTTGTCTTAAAAAAAGTAGGGATTTTCGTCCACCCCCTATTCCACGCCTTAGGCATCTGTTATAGTGCCTTTTGCGATTCGACCTATTTGCTGTTTTTCTCTTTCACTCAATTTTTTTCTTCAAAAAATATTTCCAGTCCTAAAACGATAACCACCATGACAGGTTGCTTTTCTGTGCTCCTAATTCCTTTTTCTCGTGTTTTTGTGGCAAATGTAATGCATGTGGTTTTCCTTTTTGGTGTTTTTGTTCTGTTTGGCCATTTTTATATGATTTTTTTCGTTTTTTATTTCCCTCTTTGTTTTCCTTTTTTCAAATTGCATGATTTTTTTTAATTCGATGAACTATTTTTACAAATTGAAGAACTTTTTCAAAATTGTGATTTCCCTAAAAAAAATTGATGAACTTTTTTTAAATTTGTAAACCTTTTTAAAAATTTGATATTTTTTTCCAAATTCGATGAACCTTTTTTCAGAATCAAAGAACTTTCTGTGAGATAGATGATTGTTTTCGAAATAGATGAACTTTTTGCATATTCGATGAACTTTTTACAAAATTATTGAATTTTCTTTCTTAAATTCGAGAGTTTTTTTAAAATCCGTGAAATTTTTTTAATTCATGAAACTTTTTGATATTTATCTTTTCTCTTTAAGAAATCTGTATTTTTCAAAAGTCAACGATGGACCATTCAACAGGTAAACTGCGTCTGGTTAAATGCAATCGAAGCGACCAGGGTGCGAATGAAAGAGACCGCTCAATCAAGCGCGTGACATCTTCTTTGGGCCGGCCCATGAGCGGTGGCACGTGAGCGCCAGGGAACTGTCGGGCGCTTAGGGCGCCGAACAGGAGTTCCCGTATTTTCGCGTAGGATGTGAGGCAAATCACCTGAAGCGTGCATATATGGAACCGTGACGAGCGCATCCTAGTATCTGAGATACTTTTTGTTTAGTACATAAAAATACTATGCTTTCTAAAAAAAAGATAATAATACTACAAAAATCATTTAAAATTGTGAAATGTGGTGTGTGTGTGTGTGTGGGCGCGAGCGCGTTTATAATTAAGTTCCTACATTTGGGAAATGTTCAGGTGTTCAATGTTCATGCATTTATTCATGTGTTAGAAAGAACTAAAAGAATAAAACGTGAGAAACAAAAAAAATAAAAACAAAGAGGAAAAAACAATAAAGGTAAAAAAATAATAAGAAAGAAGAGATAATGAAAAAGCCAAGAGAAAACCAGGATCACCTGTTGAAAGCCGGTGCAAGATGGTGCCTTGTCCGTAGTGAAGGAAAATCACCGAAACGCTCATCATAGCTCGCCGGCTCGCCCTGTGTGATTTCGTGTCCTATTATCCGCTATCGGCGCAGAATAGGATTTGCCCTTCAATTGCCATACCGCTACCACATCATTGACTTGTTCAGCCCCATTGACGATATGAAATAACGATGTGTATATGACGTGCCATTGTGAATGTCACAACTCCGTAAATGCCAATGTAATTGGCACCACATCCTCTCATAGGCATCAATAAGATATCAGAGATGCTAATATAACTGGCATGATTTCCCAAAGGCCTAAGATGCACATAAGTGTTTCGAGAGGCTAGCATGGTAATTATGTTCTAACAAATGGTCATTTAGGAAAATTAATACGACGAATTACATCTGATATACTATGTTCTAACAAAAGTCATTTAGGAAAGTTAACACAATGAATTACATTTCATAACAATGGTATCATCTTCATTCTCTCTCTCTCCCATGCGCACATCCACACGCACACGCTCATATATAAACACGCAATCCTGGGTACCCACACACACACTAAGACACTCATAACCCACATAGTAGTGCACACTTCAGCATGTGCACGCACACACGGACCCCAGCATGCCCTCACCCTTATGCTCGCACACGAGGACAACACACACAAAAAATGACTGACAAAACACAAAAGGAAGAGCCTAACTGGTTTGGTGCCAATAATTGACATGCCAATTATTGGCAAGTTAAAAACTTGGCTATCAATTGGTTGGCTACCAATTGGTTCTTGCCCACCTTTCTAAAAGATTTTTGGCGATTTTTGATTTTGCCAAATGTTGGCTTGCCAAATATTGGCAATACCAAACTTTGATATGAACCAATTAGCCTCGAATACATAGACTAAATACAAGGAAAATGTCATGAAAGAAATATGGCAATTTACAAATGGCAAAATCGTATATATTAACACAACATACAAATAACCCGTTCTAAAGCCCAAGAAAAAATGTACGAATATTGGGAAAAATCTAAGATGTATACATGAGCACCTTGGTGTTCTGATGCTGCCGTATTCGAGTGGGAATTTTTTCTTATACAAGGGAGAGCACATTCAATCTCCCACCTCATGCTGACATCATCTCCCATTAATTTCTAGATTCATATTTTCAAAATGGTTTATCCACCGACGAGTTTATCTTGATGAGGGTGTTTCGGTGAATTTCTTTTGTCGCCCGTGGCTAAATAGTGAACATTCAAGTGTTAACAATAGGGAAAAAGTTGCATCAACCCACACAAGTACAATGAAGCAAGTATTGTGGTGGTATATATTGTCGTTCAACAATCTGACAATTAAATTAATTTAATCTAAGAACCAAGTGACAATAAACTAGCAATTATTGACACAAAGTTTGCTGAACATGTCAACGTGAGATCTAGTCTTGAAGATCTCGCATCAGAAAGCCAATGGTGAAAGCAAATGATCAGTCGAGAGAATGCTTTGATAGATAAAACTTTTTAAAATTTCAAAAACAGATGAATCTTTACTGATGGCATGCCTACATGCATGTCTTTGCACGCATCCTATATACTTAAGAAGTTTATCCCCATTATTTTATTTATCTTAACATACAGCCTATCCATTTCATCATATATGTCATACACATGTAACCTTCCATTTAAATGCACATGCAAATCATCCACATCATCAAGCGCATGCCATCAAACTGTGTTTGACATGGGAGGAAAGAGAGAGTACTTTAGAATGCATGTAGCGCTGCACACCGACTGTCTTGCCTGCAAAAAGCTGCACACTGATGGGGACCACTTCTGTATTTGTATGTCTTGTCAGTGCTTGTCAATTGTATTCAGTGGGTATAAGAGCGGTAATCAATTTACATGTTTAATACTGTGTTAGACTGCATTAATCTTGATGAAATGCATGGACTGTGGATTTCCCACCATTACCTATTTTACTTTTTTCCACAAAATGCTCTAAGTGCAATTTGCAGAGACCAATGTTGCTGGCTAGCGCTCCTGGAAAGTACGTGCATGTCTTGGTACGAACATCGTAAACTTGTAGCCATGACAACCATGGCGTGGTATCATCATCATGTTGTAGCAGCAACCCTTCACCATCATTCATCACCCTCAACGGTGTATGATAACACCCGTATAGACCCCCACTCATTGGGATCTTGAATGCCTTGGTCCAGCTACTCTTATAAGAATCGTCCAGGATCCATATGTTGGTGCATAAATCGTCGTGAAATTCCCGCATGTCATGATGATCTCGTTGAAGGAAGCAAAGGGCACCGTTAGGCTGGTTGTAATGCGGAGTATCATATACTAGTATCATGCATATGATATTAGTCTATGATATTACATCCTTAATGCATAGTATCATATGTTGGTATCATAGATAACTACATTTATTGCCATGCATGACATAAAGTAGCACATCATTTAATATGATACGGTATCATGATATGATACTCAAGCCTCTCTTTCTTCATTTAATTCTATGCCACTTCATCAAAATTGCTTAGTTGGCATGCATGATACTACCTATGATACTCCCATTACGGGCAGCCTTAAGCTCTGTTATGTGGGCTGATACCGTCCTGCTCTCCCACAATTCCCGAATCCGTATGCCAGGTTTCTCTCCTCGGAAGTTTCCGGTGTCGACGAGGAACGGGTCGGTGTGGCGGGACCTGTGCGCGGCGTGGAAGGCCGGGTCTGAAGTAATTAGGGCTCGCCAGCTCTTCGACACGCACCGGAACCGGCAGACGGACCTCACGGGCGTCCTAGAGAGGATGTCGAAGACGACGTCGTTAGGTAGCATCGCCGCCGCGGCCTCTGTCATACCGTTGCGGGCGCCTGCTGCCTCCGCCGCCGGACGTGGAGATTAAGATCGCCCGACGGCCAATCGGACAGGAAATTGATTTTATGCTTCTTTTCCTCGCAATTGGAACACGCACAATTGATCTACAGATATACTTGGAGTATTAAGGAAAGGAAGAGATTGGATCGCCACAAGATTCCGATCAATGATAACGGCGTTTTGCATTGATCCCGAGTTAGTCGTCGGGCGCTTGGTCTCTTTTTTCCGGACGAGCGTTTTTCTTCGTTTCATCTGGAGCGTAAGGGCAATTTAAGAAAATGCCACACCTTTTCTGAGACTTTGATCCTATAGCACATCTTTCTTTTAATTGGATTAAATAGCACATCTTTGATTGATAGCTGGACAAACTAGAACAAATTAGTTTTTCCTCTCTTTTTCCACGTCCAGGCCCATATATCATATTGGTTAGGACGAATCTGCCCTCGGATCGTTTAGTGGCCATATGAAACCAAGGAGACAAAGAGACAAAGCAGTGCTCCACCGCCTCGACGTGTGTCCTTCTGACGCTGCCGCTTCGCCGTGCGTCCTCCCCGGCGAGCCGCTGCCTGGCAGTGCCTCCTTCCCCGCACCAGCACCTCGCCGTTCCTCCTGCTGTAGCTGCTCGTTGCTAGCTTTGTTAGCATATGGCTCAAATACTAATGACACACACTAACAACTGTCTTACGTGTTGATGGCTGTAGCAACTATTACAAGAAGATATGGATGCTTCTTTATATGGCTGTATCAAAATTCAGATTGGATGGACGTAACATGTGTTGACGTATAGTTTTGTTGATATGGATACAATCAAATTTTCGACAGCATTTTCACCGTGAACAATAGGTTATACTCGTACACTTGAAGCTTGCCCACTAGCGCTCCTCCATGATAATGTCCATGGTCTAGTGTTTCCGAGTACATATGTCAGATCTATCGGGCGAGGCAGCAGAATGTACATGTTCATATGTCCGGTAGGACAAGAAGCAGGACGAGGGGACGACGGGATGAATCATGGGGAGGCGGCGGCGCGGCGGGAAGTAAGCACGGCAAGGCCCTGGACCAGAAATCATGTGGCTCAGGGCAGGAGGAACGGCAAGGCGCTGGCGTTGTGTTTTGCTCTCTGTTTTGTTCTGTGTCGTTTCATATGACTAGGCAACGATCTGAGGGCAATGTAGTCCTAACAAATATAAGATATGGCCTGGACGTGAAAGAAGTAGTAATATTTTGTCTAGCTATCAATCAAAGGTGTGCTATTTAATCTAATAAAAAGAAAGGTATGCTATAAGATCAAAGTTTTAGGAAAGGTGTGGCATTTTCTCAAATAGGCTACTCAATTAACTCAGAAAAAAACTCATCTAATTTCTGGCGGTGAAAACAATTTTTTTCTCCTCACGCACAACGAGTAATCTCCGGGCGATTGCTAGGCGAAAGCCGGCTGATCTTAGGGAAAGATCAGCCGTCTGACCAGGCGAGCATGGCCATTCAGTCAGAAGCTCGCAGCTACATGGCGCATCTTCCTCCTCTCGCATACTTCTCCTCGTTCTGTATCCATTAGGGCGATGTAGGGATCTTCTCCTTCCATCCATGGCTGGCAGTGCTCGCAGCAGCCCCCGCCCGCCTCGACAATGCATCGTCGCCGGCTCTCGATCGCAACAGCCCCGCCATTGTAGCTTGGGATGCTTCATCGCAACACCCCCGCCATTGTAGCTTGGGATGCTTCATCGCAACACCCCCGTAGTCTGATGATGCTACATCACAGCACATGTGGCTAAGGTTTTGGATTTCGAATGGACAAATTTTCTCATGGGGGCGAGAGCCCCCACCCGCCTCGAGAATGCATCGTCGCCGGCTCTCGATCGCAACAGCCCTGCCATTGTAGCTTGGGATGCTTCATCGCACACCCCCGCGGCCTGATGATGCTACATCACAACACATGTGGCCAAGGGCTTGTTTCAAAAAAAAACATGTGGCCAAGGTTTTAGATTCCGAATGGACACATTTTCTCATGGAGGGCGAGTGCCCCCACCCGCCTCGACAATGCATCGTCGCCGGCTCTCGATCAGTGGCCGTGCCAGCCTCAAGAATCTGTGGGGTCAATGAATTTTTTTTTTGATTTTTTTCTCCATGATGAACAATAATTTTAGGCTGTTTTCCAGAAAAAGTTATGGTGTCGGCTGACCCCACAACTTACACGTAGGTTCGCCGCTGCTCTCGATCACAACAGCCCCGCCATTGTAGCTTGGGGATGCTTCATCGCAACGCCCCCGCGGCCTGATGGTGCTACATCACAACACATGCAGCCAAGGTTGTAGATTCCGATTGGACAAATTTTCTCATGAGGGGCAAGATTCTCGGTTACCATAGTTATCGAGAAATACTGAACATTTTTTGAATGAAATTATAACTAAATTTTGAATTTAAATTCTTTCAAATAAGAGCTAGTAGCGCAGTGAAGCGTCTTCTGCGTGCTTTTATGCGACCCGGTCGAGAGTTTGAATCTTATGAGCATTCTTTTTTGAAGTAATGTATTTTCAAAAATGATACCAAAAAAAGTGGAAGAATGGAGATTAAACATGCAACCTCCTGAAGGGTGAGTCAGAAGGCTACCACTAGGCCAAAGCCAAGTGCAATAGTCATGCTGAGATACCACTATATTTACCTATACTTTGAGTATATTTTTATTTTAAATTGTGTTTTTACTCTTCATGCGTGTTTCTCTTGGGGCGGCGAGAAACGCCCGGTATCCGAATTTCTCGGACGGTACCCAAAATCATGCATGCGGCTCAATGATGCTTCATCGCTACGTTCACCCAACCATCTAACTACAGATTTATTTGCTTCACCCTTCATTTATTTTTAGAGTGAATATAATGCGGTACTATTCTCACATACTTTAATTTTGAGAGTATCTAGTTAATTTTAAGGGTCTGTTTAGAACATATTTAGATGTGACATAGTTATGTTACATCTACGGTCTGTTTAGGACACATCTAGATATGACATAATTATGTCACATCTAAACTGATGTTCAATCTGTTTGTGGTCAATTTTTTTTAATTTTTTTTATGCTGTATTATATATTTGTGAAAGCTTAGAGGTGACATCCTTAAAAAATATCTAGATATGAGTTAAACAAACTGTAATTTTAAACCGGAGCCTGATAAAAAGAAAAAAAAAGCGGCGAGGATTGACTCGATACTGCTAGCTGCTAATGGGTGATTCGAGAAGAGAAACACGTGGACTCCATGCACGGACATGTAACAGGCAGAAACGCATGCATGCAAGGTGCCGATGGATGATGGCAGAAGTGGACAAACGAACCCATGGTCTTATGTGGTGCGGTGGCCGCGAGAGAATCCGACGAGGCCGTGCATGGACGACGTGTAGCCCTGCTCTCCGCCATCTCCGGCCAGGCATCTATCTACCTACAAGTAGAGCCAAGCCATTCCTGCACACCTCCATACAGAAACACAATTCAGATCGACTAGCTCGCTGCTGGCTGTAGAGGACGATCGACGACGATCCAGAGGAGCAGCATAACCGAGGAGAGCGGAGCATGTGCGGCATACTAGCGGTGCTGGGGTGCGGCGACGAGTCGCAGGGGAAGAGGGTCCACGTGCTAGAGCTCTCGCGCAGGCTCAAGCACCGGGGCCCGGACTGGAGCGGCCTGCACCAGGTCGCCGACAACTACCTCTGCCACCAGCGCCTCGCCATCATCGACCCGGCCTCCGGCGACCAGCCGCTCTACAACGAGGACAAGTCCATCGCCGTTGCCGTCAACGGGGAGGTCTACAACCATGAGGAGCTTCGGGCACGGCTCTCCGGACACAGGTTCCGGACCGGCAGTGACTGCGAGGTCATCGCCCATCTGGTCAGTCACCCAACACACACCAGCCTTCTTCTTCTACTTGATATATAAATTCAATCGTATGAAACAATAAGTTTGGTCAATCCGTAGCTTCTAGCATACAAAAAAAAAGATGATCCAGATAATCTCTATACATCCTAATTTGAGGTTAATTTCATATAGTAATCAGCGAAATTAAAGTTAAGTGCTAGACCATTATATCCCTAATTTGTTGATTGAAATTTTAATAAAAGGAAGATCTTGGCGAATATACATAGGTGGACATGGTTCCACCTGCACCTGAATGACAATTAAAATTTTAAAATATATCAGAGAATTAAACAATTCTGAATTTTTTAAACAAATATGATCCGGTGTTCTATATATATCCACCGTGGACTTTCATGAAAAAATAACATCCATTGTGTACCGGGATAAAATGAAAAAAAAAACAGGTGCTCTAAAATGGTTTGAAAATGCTCGGCTCGTTAAGCTTAACGACAAGAAAACTATAATCGGCTCGGCCGTAAGTACTTGACATGCATCACCCCTTTTGCTCCAGTTACTCTGTGTTTTTTATGCAAGAAGAAAGTGACCACACATGAGGAGGTACACTAGTTCATGTCTCCTATGGGTTGAGTTGGGTCAATTAGATAGAGTTGATGGGTTGGTGTGCCATGAAATGTTGCCGCTTAACTTAAGAATATGTGTTGTGTTGTATTAACGAGCTGAGCTGCTCGTGAAATTCGTTAACTCCTCATTAAGCTCATTAAGTTTAACGAGCTGAAACTAGCGTGATTGGCCATGAGCTACGAGTTTAATGACCCGAGCTACTGAGCGTTCATTATGCTTGCGAGCTACGAGGTTTTGGTCCACCCCTGACCACGGGTGTGATTTCTCGGTGGGTAGGACACTCGACCAGGTTTGTTTAAAAAAAAAATCATTTTTTTGCTATTTTTCCTGATTTCTCTAATCATGTGAGTGCGTGCACACCAGAGCCAGAACTCCATTTTTAGATTCTTGCATGATTAAAAAGAAAGTAGAACTTTGGAAAGGTGGAGAAATGTACAGCTCTTAGTGGCATTCTTTTTGTTTAGCATGACCTGACTATTTTCTCCCTTTTGATATATAGTATGAGGAATACGGAGAAAGCTTCATTGACATGTTGGATGGTGTTTTCTCCTTCGTGTTACTTGACGCACGAGATAACAGCTTCATTGCTGCTCGTGATGCCATTGGTGTCACGCCTCTCTACATTGGCTGGGGAATTGATGGTATAGTATCAAAAGTGCTTCAGGAATCTTTTCATGAAACAAAACTATCATTTGCTCTGTGTTAATATACACCTTGTGAAGTAGTGGTTGTCATTATCAACAACATGCACACTGTGGAAAATTGTCAGGTTCAGTGTGGATATCTTCGGAGATGAAAGGACTAAACGATGATTGTGAGCACTTCGAGATCTTCCCGCCTGGTAATCTTTACTCCAGCAAAGAGAAGTCCTTCAAGAGATGGTATAACCCTCCTTGGTTCTCTGAGGTCATCCCCTCGGTTCCCTATGACCCACTGCGTCTCAGATCGGCATTTGAAAAGGTCACAAACTATACGCACCTCAACTAACCATTATGTGCTAGTATCTTTGAAAACAGATATGTAACCAAATTAAGGAGTCATCGCCATGATTCTTCTAACTGCATCTTCTGCATTCAGGCTGTTATCAAGAGGCTCATGACAGATGTTCCATTTGGCGTCCTCCTCTCCGGTGGTCTCGACTCATCACTGGTGGCTGCTGTCGCAGCCCGTCATTTCGCTGGGACGAAGGCTGCAAAGCGCTGGGGAACTAGGCTCCACTCCTTCTGTGTGGGGCTTGAGGTCTGAAACTGAAAGGGAACATGTGCATGTTTATTGAAGTTTCAAAGAAATAGGACTTGCATCCATGTTATCTTAATTTATATTGTAGGGATCACCAGATCTCAAGGCTGCAAAGGAGGTCGCGGATCACCTGGGTACCGTGCACCACGAGTTCAACTTCACAGTTCAGGTACGATATTACTACTGACAGCCTGTTTGGTAAACACTTGGGCAAGGAAATGGGAGTTTGCACAAGGATGTTTATGAAGGGATTAGGTATGAGAAATAGATTTTTACTCCCATTCCCTTGTTTCCCTTGTTTGGCATATGATGGGAATTGGCGTGAGATAGAACTCTGCTCACGAATTAACAGGGTACCCCTGAAAAGAAATTGATGGAAATTGGCTTCCTTAACTCCCAGTCTCCTTCCCACTTAAACTCCCATTCCCTCTAATCAAACAGTGGATTTTTAATCTCCTTACCCCTCAACTTTCATTCCCCATCTCTAATTCCCCTGAACCAAACACGCTCTAAGAGGCATAACGATCGTAGCTTATTTGTTGATCACAATACGCAACCAGTAATGTTAATTGCATAAATTGCTATAGGATGGCATCGATGCAATTGAAGATGTGATATACCACATTGAAACATATGATGTGACGACGATCAGGGCAAGCACACTGATGTTCCAGATGTCACGCAAGATCAAGGCGCTTGGAGTCAAGATGGTCATCTCTGGTGAGGGTGCCGATGAGATCTTCGGAGGGTACTTGTATTTCCACAAGGCCCCTAACAAGGAGGAGTTCCACCAGGAAACATGTCGGAAGGTATTTAAAATACAAACATTTCAGAGGAACAGAAAGAATAGGACTTATCCATAATAGCACTGTGCTCTGACATAAATTGTTCTGCAGATAAAAGCTCTCCATCAGTACGATTGCTTGAGAGCCAACAAAGCAACATCTGCATGGGGCCTTGAGGTTCGTGTGCCATTCTTGGACAAGGAGTTCATCAATGAGGCTATGAGCATAGATCCCGAATGGAAGATGGTAAGCACAAAATATATATTTCACGGGGAAAGCCCAAAACATTTCAAAAGAATACACGTCGAAAAAACATTTCAAACGAATGGGAAGTTGAAAAGAATGGACTGCATTGTTTTCTAACTTTTAATCACACAGATCCGGCCTGATCTTGGAAGAATTGAGAAATGGATACTGAGGAAAGCGTTCGATGATGAGGAGCGACCCTTCCTGCCGAAGGTAACATTTTTATACACTTCAGTCAGATCCAGCTGGAGTAGTGGAGTTATTAACAGGTTCTTTTTTTTTATACATGTAGCATATTCTGTACAGGCAGAAGGAGCAGTTTAGTGATGGTGTTGGGTATAGCTGGATTGATGGCCTGAAGGATCATGCAGCCTCAAATGTAAATGAACAATTTTTTTTTATTTTAAAGAATTCTTTATGATGTTTGTTTTGACAAAACTAATACATTCCCTGATAGAAAGATGTGACCACAATATCTGACCTATATGAAATGAAATCACTGAATGCAGGTGAGTGATAAGATGATGTCCAATGCAAAGTTCATCTACCCACACAACACCCCAACAACTAAAGAGGCCTACTATTACAGGATGATCTTCGAGAGGTACTTCCCCCAGGTGAGAGTGACTAAATAGAACAGGTTGAAGAACAACATGAATAGTTCAATACCATTGTAGTAATGTTAATGGAAGCAATGTTGGTTGCTTGATCTTGTTTCAGAGCTCGGCGATCCTCACGGTGCCAGGCGGGCCAAGCGTGGCGTGCAGCACAGCCAAGGCTATAGAGTGGGATGCCCAGTGGTCTGGGAACCTGGACCCCTCTGGGAGAGCAGCGCTTGGAGTCCATCTCTCAGCCTACGAGCAGGACACGGTCGCTGTGGGAGGTAGCAACAAGCCTGGGGTGATGAACACCGTGGTACCTGGTGTTGCCATTGAGACTTGATGAATGGTACATGTATCATATCGTGTCCTACTAAAGGCAAATAAGAACGGTTGTGTGCATCTCTTCATGTAGAGGCCGGGCATACTCCTTTTCAAAAAGAGAGAGAATAAGATGCATATGTTCTTGTCAGCGTTGTAATAAGACGGGCCTATGTTTTGCTATTTAATTAAAGGGTTAATTATCCTTTTGCCTTTAGTGGTGTCTGTGTGCTCAGTTTTGTCCTTAGATACGAATTGTGCTCAGTTTTGCCTTTAGTGCGTGTGCATCTGACTCATTCTGTGAAATCTGTCGTCTCCGTCAGGTCAACCTTTTGACCTGGCCCTTAGAGATGGGATCAGGCGGCAAAGACAGCCAATTCTATTTAGACCGTTTTAGACCGTTGCACGCGTGGCTTATGGGTCCCAGTAAAGAGCCGTTGAGTAGAGAGTCATTGCGGGTGTGCTATATAAACGGGCGACACACCACGACAGAGAGCACGGCGGTAACTACGGAGAAAGAGAGCACGACGATGGGAAGCTAGCCGTGGAGAGTGCGGCGGCATTGAGATCCCCTTCGGCTCTGAGCTTCATGTCTTCCTCATACTCCCGCGCCACCTCGCGGATGCAGAGTCGGGCGCGTGTGGACATGCCTGTCTTCGTCTGTTCGCGGTGCTAGGCGGGCGTTGTTCGGAGGGTTTCTCACACATCGAGGAATCAGAATCGTCCGTTCTACATGTGCAGCAAGAATGGGGTAAGAATTGGGGCAATTGCATCATTTTCGTGGTCGGAATCTTTGAGCAATGGATTGATATGTTTGGTGTTCATGCATGTGACATGCTTCTTTCTTTGAGTCGATGCTCTGCCCAAGATTCTGATGAATGAATTGCAAGAAGAGCATGAAGAATGGTTGTGCATGCTGTCACGAACGGCAATGGCCGCAGCACGAGCTCCGGAAAAAGTGATGGAGGGCGAAGCACACACTGACAGAGAGCTAACTGTTGAGCTTAGGATGTTGAAGAAGAAGGTTAGGAAGCTTGAAGATCAAACATTATCAATACCCATTTGCAATTATTTTTGGGCATTTGTAAGTATGATAATTACACTGATTGTAATGTTGAAAATGTATGAAAAGACATAAATTATGAAGGAATTTGTAAGCTTGAAATTGTATGAGAAATTCACCTAGTTTAAATGTTGATCAAAGTTGCTTAAATATTGAAAAAAAAGAAATGACCAACATTTAAATATGTTGAGAAAAAAGAGAAGAAATAAGGAATTCAGAAACTTTTTATCAATGAAATGCAGCTTTCTGCTCTGTCTTTCTGTCAAAAAGAAAGTTTCTCTGTGGGCTAAATTCAGAGCGTAGAGTCAAGTGCAGGCTAGACTAATTTTTCTATTTTCTGTTCTGATTTAATTTAGGCAGTAAATTATAATGCTGAAACTTTTTGAGAAAGCTAATTGAATTATTCCAGAGGTAAACAACTAAGGTTAGAATTTTTTTGAGCTGTTAAATATTTAATAGCAATTTAATTATTCTAATTCAAATACACCGTGATTTAAATCAAAGACTAAAATGTCATAGAAAATGTGCCTCAGCTCTAGTAGAGGTTTACACCTGGTGCCAAAAGAAATGAATATTTTTTAAGGGCATTACATGCAGAGAAAAATAATTTGTTTAAAAAATGAAGGGTGGAAAATGCACAAAAAATTGGTGCGACTAGGGACTCAAACACAAGACCGCGTGGTTTTGTGGCGTTTAGGGCTGCGCTGGTAACCGCCAGGACAGACGGAAAGACTTTGACATAGGTAGGGAAGGAAGGTATACATAGTGAGACCGTGAATGTTTGCACACGCGTGAGAATGATTTTCCTTTGTTTTGCACTGAAATTTTGGAAGGTTAAAAACGTATGTTTGCACTGCCACATGATTTTGGTTAGAGTGGCACTTGGTTTAGGGTTAGAGTGGCATTTGGTTTAGGATTTAAAGGGAATAAATTTGCATGTTAGTTCATGACTTGGTTTTTTTTGAATGAAAGAGAGGGCTTCTCACCCCCTCCGATTTTCATTAATGAAACCACAAGTTCTCGAACTCTATAACTTGGTTTAGGGAAGAAATGATATGTTTGGGCACCGATATTTTTTAACACACATAATAAATCCTAATAACTTAGATAAGATGCAAAAATGTACCTTTACATTAGGCAATAATAATAAGTTCACGGACACATGACGAAACATAACACGGCACGATACGACATAGAAAAGCAACAAAATAAAAACGAAACATGACGAGCTTGACTCCGGACTTGGAACATTTTCATCTTGACCTCCTTCTTCCACCTTGGCCGTGTGCCCCTTCAACACCGTCTTCAACTTCACACCTCCTCCTCCTCGTCGTAGGGAAGGGAGTGCATCTATCCTGAAGTGGGGAAGATGCTCTCGTAGTTTGCGTAGATGTTGTACATGGTGAAGAAGATGGGCTCGCAGCCGCACCAAAAGACTTAGCTGAGGAGCTTACGCGCGTCAAACGGGTTGGTGAAGGTGACCGTGAGCATTAGGAGGATGCCACCGCGGTCACGAATCTCGTTGATGGTGAAGATCCTAGGCGAGCCCCGTGGGAGGTGGGCATAGCCGGCTCCGAGGAAGGCGCGGGTGAGTTCAACGGAACCCCTCCACCTTGAAATCGCCCACACACGAAGCTCCCTCTCCACGAGCACGCACGGTGGGTAGCGCAGCTCCGACATGACAGGCGGACGGTTGAAGGTCGGCCCGTTGAACTGCATCTTCACTTGGTCGCTTGGAGAGGGCTCGTTTGCTTGGGTGTTTGAAATTGGAGAGAATGGATCTGATCTGACTTGTGGGTGGGAGAGGAAGAGAGGCACCCCATTTATAGGCCTGTGGGTGGGAGAGGAAGAGAGAAAGGATGAGAACGGTGCGTGTGTGTATCCGTTACGTTTTGCACCCTTTAATTTTTGCACGAAAACGATGCATGGGGCGCGTGCGTGCATCTGAATCACTACATAGCGAAGCTCTTTGACCAGGCCCATGCATCTGACTCGCAGCCGTAATCTGAACCACTGCCGTAATGTCCTAACTCTGAATCAATATGTGCATAGCCACCTAGCTCGCCTCGCTAGCCTAGCTTGCCTCGTTCGCCTCGCTAGCCTAGCGCGCCTCGCTCGCATGCATGCACGTCCGCCTCCCGCGCATGCAAACCCACATCGCCGCCCTTCCCATGCATGCAGGCCTGGAAAGGCTGAGACGGGCAATTTACTGCGGTCTTAGACCCAGACAATGAGACAGCCCAACAGTCCATCCAGCGCGCCCGGTATTTGTTTAAGAAAAACAATCTCCCAGCCAATCAGATTGCATCTCGCGGATCGCCCCCTCCTCCCCGCAGATTCCTTCTAGAAGGGTTAGATCGACGACCCTTGATTGCCGCTAGGGTTAGATGAATGGTCCTTGTTCAGCGCTAGGGTTAGCGGGGTTTGGGAGGGGTTTGGAGCAGTTAAATCTATGTTTGACCAGATTTTAAATGAGCATAATAAATTAAATAAAAATCAGAAAAATGAAAAACATGCGCACATAGTCTTCTTATGTCATATACTAACGATTTAACTTGATAAACAAGGTTTACATTGAACATATAAACCCTGAAGAACTCGTAGTCACAACCATTGCCTCCACGTCGCCTTTAAATCACTGCCACCGCCTGTAGATTCCGTGACCCGCCAAGGGCATTTTAGTAATTTCACATCTATATCTATAAAACTCAGTCGCTCAGTTGACAAACCCTAGCCATCGCCCGCTCCCGCACTCTCCTCCCCCTCCTGCCTCTTCTCTTCCCCGCCTACTCTTCCTGTCGTCGCCGCCGCCTTCGCTCCTGCTGTCGCCGCATCGCCGCCCCAAACCCCTGCTGCATCGGAGAGAAATCCATGGCGGTGGACAACCCCGGCGGCGGCGGGGCCTCCTCCTCCTCGCCCAGGTCCACCACGGACCACCCGCGTTAGCAAGAGGAGAGGAGCAGCAGCCGCAGCGCGTCCTTAGTCGGGCCTCGACAAGAGAAGGGGAGCAGCAGCCGCGCACCTCGTCGCCACCTCTCCTCACCTTCTCCCAGGTTCCTGATCTGGAGTAGGAGGGACGCACGCCGGCGAGGCCAGGCTATCCTTGACACACATGTAATCCCCCTCTCCCCTTTGTTCCCTCTCTCTCTTCCCCGACCTCTCTTTCTTGTTACACACAGACTCATTGGAGCATCACACCTGGTTTTAGATCTTTCTTAACTTCTCCTATTTGCTATTGTTGTGTCTGATGAAGCTATGTACCTAGGGTAGGGTCATGGATCTGTCCTAACTGCCCTACCCAAGGATATCTCTAGAAGAAATCACCTTTCAATCGACTTGGAGGTGTTCCACTCGACAAACTCGAAGACACTCGACCAAGAAGCAATCGCTCGACCAAGATCCAACCACTCGACGGCCAGGAGACCTAAAGTCACTCCGCACGCTAACGGTCGGTCATTAAGTAGCTTTTATGGTCATCATAGCACTTTATTACTAGCGTTACCAGTAACGCCCTGCCTTAATGTACATTGAACCCTTTGTAACATGGGCTGGCCGGGGTCCTGGCGCACTCTATATAAGCCACCCCCTCCTCCGAGACAAGGGTTCGCACCTCTGTAATTCATACTTGCATAATCTAGTCGACCGCCTCCGGGCTCCGAGACGTAGGGCTATTACTTCCTCCGAGAAGGGCCTGAACTCGTAAACCTTGCGTGCTTACAACTTCTCCATAGCTAAGATCTTGCCTCTCCATACTTACCCCCCTACACTACTGTCAGACTTAGAACCACGACAGTTGGCGCCCACCGTGGGGCAGGTGTTTTAGCGTTTTGTTGGAGGAGTTGCGATCTTTTCCGACCCGAATCATCATGGTTTTCGGCGGAGTTTTGGTGGAGGGCCACGAGATCCGTCTCGGCTCGCTCACGTTCATCACCGACGACTCCGCGTGGCTTCAGGAGGCCCCGCTCGACGTGGACGCACTCCCTGTCCGCGGGGCAACACACTTTAGCGCGTGCGCCCGCGGCGTTCTCCTGCGGCAACCGTCGACCCCCTATCGGTCGGCTCCTGTGTTGTCCTCCCTCCCTGTTTCCCCGCCGGCGCAACCACTCCGGTCGGTCGAGACTTCAGCGGTGGGTGAGACACGCGGTGGCACACCAGTCGGCCACCCCTCAAGTCGCGGCGATCGAGCCCGACGTATCCCTCTACGGTCTGTTCGACTGGCTCCGCAGAGACCGCATCCGAGTGCGACAGCAGCGATCCGACGGCGGAGGTTCTGATGGTCGATGGACCGCCCAGTCCTCCTGGTTTTACCCGCACCGACGGAGGCGCGGGTGGAGGCGGCCTGTCGCATCCCCATGAGGAGTATCTTCCCAAGCCTCTCACGTCGCTGCAGAGAGAAGAACTTCGCCGCCGGAACATGGATGCACTGCACACTCCTATCGTTGGAGAAACCCCCGAGGCTCGTGCCTTGGAAGACGCGCACCTGGCAAACTTGGCCGAGCGCACTCGACTGGAGAACCTCCGGCAAGCACTCGACGAGCGTGCGCGACAACGGGTTCCCGAATCCAGTCGACGTCAGCTCTTCCCGCCCCCCCAGGTATATCAAACTCCGATTCAGAATTTAGCAGCTGCATCCCGCATAGCGGAGTCGATTCAGCCTTCCCAGTCGGAGGCTGGCAGAGGCTTGCTGCAGATCAGAGCGTTACTCCGGGCAGCAGGAGACCAGAATTCCGCTGTTTCTCAGTCGCGGAACAGGATCCATAGCAGATCCGTTGCTGCAGACACAGTCCAGTCGGCCCATAGCCCGAGATCGCCCCCGAGGCGTGAGGGACGTGGAGACCGACGTAATCCATACGGGAACCGTGAGCAGTATGATCACCGATTGGATCGTGATGACCGACGTCGAGTGCCCACCCCTCCCCCGAGGAGTGGATCGTATGCGCCTTGACGGCAAGATGACAGGCGCCCTCATAGTGTTGGGCCAAGGATTCCAGTCGACCCCAGGGAACCAGGCTTTGATGCGAGATCTATTCTCGTTCAAGGTTTGGTCGACAGGAACAGAGCTCACCGAGAAGGTCACGACAGAGATGCACCTACCAGCGGCAGAGTACACATTTCGGGGCCAGAGTGCTTTAGCAGAGCCATCAGGGCCGCTGTGATTCCCCCCAACTTCAGGTTGGCGACTGGAGTTAGTAAGTTCACTGGTGAGTCCAAACCCGATGCTTGGCTTGAAGACTACCGAGTGGCCGTCCAGATCGGCGGCGGCAATGATGAAGTGACCATGAATCATCTGCCTCTCATGTTGGAGGGCTCGGCCAGAGCGTGGCTGAATCAGTTGGCACCCAGCAGCATTTACACTTGGGAAGACCTTGCCCGAGTGTTTGTCACCACGTTTGAGGGAACATGCAAACGACCGGCAGGGCTCACGGAACTGCGGTCTTGCGTGCAGAAGCCGAATGAAACTTTGAGGGACTACATCCAGAGGTAGATCACGTTGCATCACACAGTTGAGAATGTGCGCGACCACCAAGCGGTTTATGCCTTCAAAGAAGGCGTTAAGTACAGAGAACTGAATCTGAAGTTCGGTCGAACCGGAGATATGTCTCTGAATCGGATGATGGAGATTGCCACCAAGTACGCTAATGGTGAAGATGAGGATCGACTCAGGAGTGGCAAGCTCAAGCCAGTTTCTCAAGAAGCCGGAGGAAATTCCAATCGAAAACAGAAGCGGAAAGCCGAGCCAGCTGCTCCTGGGGAAGCCTTGGCTGTGACTCAAGGAAAATTTAAGGGGAAACCCAAAGGACCTTGGAACCCCAAGAAAGTTAAAGACCAAGACGGAAATGATGTGTTGGATTTGCCGTGTCACATCCACACAAAGAAAGATGAAGAGGGTAATTTCATTTACCCGAAACATATCACTCGATAGTGTCGACTCTTGATCCAGCAGTTCCAGGGCAAGCAACCCAAAGATAAGGAAAAGGAGTCGGACAAAGTTGAGGACAAGGAGGATAGTGATGATGGATACCCCCAGGTTAATTCCACCCTTATGATTTTTGCTGATGTTGAAAGCAAAAGTCGACTAAAAGTTATCAACCGAGAGGTGAATATGGTTGCTCCGGCGACACCCAATTATCTGAAGTGGTCTCACACTGCCATAACATTCGACCGGTCCGATCACCCAACGCACATCACCACCCCTGGGAGGCAAGCTTTGGTGGTCGACCCAGTTGTTGAAGGCACTCGACTGACCAAAGTCTTGATGGATGGAGGCAGTGGTTTGAACATATTATATGCTGAGACGTTGAAAGGGATGGGCATTCCGATGTCTAGACTCAGTGCCAGCAACATGAGTTTCCATGGAGTCATTCCTGGGAAGAAGGCTGAATCACTCGGCCAGATTGCTCTTGATGTGGTTTTCGGTGATTCCAAGAATTACCGCAAGGAAAGGTTGACATTTGAAGCTGTAGACTTCCAGAGTGCCTACCATGCTATTTTGGGCAGGCCGGCTTATGCACGCTTCATGGCCTGACCATGTTATGTGTATCTCAAATTGAAGATGCCTGGCCCCAAAGGTGTGATCACTATTACAGGCAATCGGAAGAAAGCGGAAGAATGTTTTCAGAAAGGTTCGAAGATCGCCGATGCTCAGATGGCAGTGGTGGAGTTACAGGAATACCAGAAGACTGCAGACCCGAGTGATTTGTTGCGAGCCAAGAAGCCCGCTACAGAATCAGCTTTTCAATCGACTGGCGATACGAAGACAGCTCACATCCACCCGACCGACCCGAGCGCTGCTCCAACTCATATCTCGACAACACTCGACTCCAAATAGGAAGAAGCGCTCATCCAGTTCCTCCGTGAGAACTGGGACATTTTCGCATGGAAGCCTTCTGACATGCCAGACGTTCCCAGGGGGCTGGCTGAGCACCGCCTAAGAGTCGACTCAAAAGTAAAACCTGTCAAGGAACATCTCCGACGGTCCACCGTCCAGAAGAGAAAGGCCATTGGCGAGGAGGTGGCTCGGCTCTTAGCAGCGGAGTTCATCCGAGAAATCTACCACTCCGAGTGGCTCGCCAACGTTGTCATGGTCCCCAAGAAGGACAAGTCACTTCGCATGTGCATTGACTTTAAACATATCAATCGGGCCTGCCCGAAAGATCATTTTCCTCTCCCCCGCATCGATCAGATAGTCGACTCGACTGCAGGATGTGAGCGACTGTCTTTTTTAGACGCCTATTCCAGGTACCATCAGATCCGTCTGTATGGACCTGACGAGATCAAGACAGCTTTCATCACTCCATTCGGGTGCTTCTGTTATGTTACCATGCCGTTCGGCCTCAAGAATGCCGGAGCCACATTCATGAGGATGATTCAGAAGTGTTTACTCACTCAAATCAGTCGGAATGTGGAAGCATACATGGATGATATTATGGTCAAGTCACGGAAGGGTTCCGACCTGCTGACTGACCTTGCTGAAATCTTTGCCAACCTCAGGAGGTATGATATCAATCTTAATCCATCAAAGTGTACATTCGGAGTTCCTGGCGGAAAATTACTCGGTTTTCTCGTTTCCAAACGGGGAATCGACGCCAATCCCGAAAAAGTTGGCACTATACTCCGAATGAAAAGTCCTGTGCGAGTGCACGACGTCCAGAAGCTTATTGGTTGCTTGGCCGCCCTAAGTCGATTCATATCTCGTCTCGGTGAAAAGGCATTGCCTCTTTACCGATTGATGAAGAAGTCCGACAAGTTCGAGTGGACTCCTGAAGCTGATGCAGCGTTTGCAGAGCTCAAAGCTCTGCTCTCCACCCAGCCGGTGCTTGCTGCCCTAATCAGCAAGGAGCCTTTGCTGCTTTACATTGCAGCCACAGGACAAGTCGTCAGTACGGTACTTACGGTCGAGCGAGAAGAAGAAGGGAAAACCTTCAAAGTTTAGCGCCCAGTATATTATATTTCTGAAGTCTTAACCCCATCGAAGCAAAGATATCCTCACTATCAGAAGCTTGTATACGGGATTTATATGACCATAAAGAAAGTTGCTCACTACTTCTCTGCCATTACAGTCGTCAGCGACGCTCCATTGTCAGAGATCCTACATAACAGGGATGCAACTGGTCGAGTGGCAAAATGGGCGATTGAATTCCTTCCCCTAGATATCAAGTTTGAGGCAAAGAAAGCTATCAAGTCCCAGGCAATCGCAGATTTCGTGGCCGAGTGGATTGAACAGCAGCTGCCGACTCAGGTTCACTCGGATCATTGGACTATGTTCTTCGACGGCTCCAAGATGCTGAATGGTTCCGGTGTCGGAGTGGTGTTGGTCTCCCCCAGAGGAGATAAACTCAGATATGTTCTTCAAATCCACTTTGATTCCTCCAATAACGAGGCAGAATACGAAGCACTTTTATATGGGTTGCGCATGGCCATTTCACTCGGCGTTCGTCGCCTCATGGTCTATGGTGACTCAGATTTGATGGTTAATCAGGTGATGAAGGAATGGGACGTCAGAAGTCCAGCCATGACTGGTTATTGCAATGTAGTGAGAAAGCTGGAGAAGAAATTCGAGGGGTTAGAGCTTCATCACGTACCCCGACTGAAAAATCAAGCAGCTGATGATTTGGCAAAAATAGGTTCCAAAAGAGAAGCCATTCCCAGCAATGTGTTTTTGGAACACATCCACACACCATCAGTTCAGGAGGATCCCTTCACTGAAGAAGCCCCGCAGCCGAAAAGTGCCACGGATCCGACTGAAGTTGAAATTCCAGCTGTGGTCGACCTGATCACGGAAGTCTTGGCCATCACTCCCGTCTGGACAGTACCGTACATCGCGTACATCCTAAGGAAAGAACTCCCAGAGGACGAAGAAGAGGCTCGACAGATCGTCCGTCGATCCAAGGCCTTTACAGTCATAAAAGGACAGTTATATAGAGAAAGCGCGACTGGGGTCAGCCAGAAGTGTATTACACCAGAAGAAGGTCAGATGATCCTTGATGATATCCACTCGGGGACCTGCGGTCATCATGCGTCCTCTCGGACCATTGTGGCTAAAGCATACCGAGCGGGATTCTACTGGCTAAGAGCCAATGAAATGGCAAAAGAGATAGTCGACAAGTGTGAAGGATGTCAGTATTACTCCAATATGTCGCACAAGCCCGCGTCAGCCCTGAAAAACATTCCACTCGTCTGGCCCTTCGCTGTTTGGGGGCTGGACATGGTTGGACCACTGAGAACGGGCAGGAGCGGCTTCACTCATGTGCTAGTAGCAGTCGACAAGTTCACCAAATGGATTGAAGCCAAGCCTATCAAGAATCTTGACGCTTGCACTGCTATCAGTTTTGTTTGAGGGTTGATATTCACATATGGAGTTCCGCACAACATCATCACTGACAATGGGTCAAACTTCGATTCTGACAAATTCAGGGCCTTTTGCGCCTCTCAGGGTACCCGAGTCGACTATGCTTCGGTCGCTCACCCTCAGTCGAATGGGCAAGCAGAAAGGGCAAACGGCCTGATTCTCAAAGGACTGAAACCCCGGTTGATGTGCGATCTGAAGCACGCATCAGGTGCATGGGTCGACGAGCTTCCATCAGTCCTTTGGGGATTGAGTACAACCCCGAACCAATCGACCGGAAGAACCCCATTCTTTCTGGTCTGCGGAGCCGAGGCAGTCTTGCCGAGTGACCTGCTTCACAACGCTCCCCGAGTCGAGCTCCACTCTGAAGATGAAGCAGAACAAGCCCGGAAGGATGCAGTCGACCTCCTGGAAGAAGAAAGAGAAATGGCCATGATCCGATCGACCATCTATCAGCAAGACTTGCGTCGATTCTGTGCCAAAAACGTGAAGAGTCGAGCCTTCCAAGAAGGAGACTTAGTCCTCCGAGTGGATCAGCAGAAACTACACAAACTCGCTCCTACTTGGGAAGGCCCCTTCATAGTCACTAGAGTCCTCCACAATGGAGCATACCACCTCTACAATGTCGATCGCCAGATTGATGAGCCGCGAGCCTGGAATGCGGAGCTCCTCCGCCCTTTTATACTTGAATTCTCATTCGGACGAGATGTAATAAGAAAAACTCCTGTAGTTTATTTATCAAAGGCAAGAGCATTATAATTTTCCCAGTGATTATTATTGTTTTTGTTTGCGTAAGAAATCCCCCAGTGGGTGGCTTAGCTGCGAATCCGCTTTGCCTAAGTTTGTAAAAACAATTTCCTACCGAGTGGCGAGCCAGCCTCCCACTCGGGGGCTTAGCTGCGAATCCGTTTCGCCTAAGTGTTCAAAAATCCTACCGAGTGGAGAGCAACCCTCCCGCTCGGAGGCTTAGCTGCAGTCCAGTACTCGCCCAAGTTCTCTCACTTGGAGACTTAGCTACAGCCCGGCACTCGCCTAAGTTTGAAAAAAATCCTACCGAGTGGAGAGCAATCCTCCCACTCGGGGGCTTAGCTGCAGTCCAGTACTCGCCTAAGTTCTCTCACTTGGAGACTTAGCTGCAGTCCGACACTCGCCTAAGTTTGAAAAATCCTACCGAGTGGAGAGCAATCCTCCCACTCGGGGACTTAGCTGCAGTCCAGTACTCGCCTAAGTTCTCCCACTTGGAGACTTAGCTGCAGTCCGGCACTCGCCTAAGTTTGAAAAAATCCTACCGAGTGGACAGCAATCCTCCCACTCGGGGGCTTAGCTGCAGTCCAGTACTCGCCTAAGTTCTCTCACTTGGAGACTTAGCTGCAGTCCGACACTCGCCTAAGTTTGAAAAATCCTACCGAGTGGAGAGCAATCCTCCCACTCGGGGACTTAGCTGCAGTCCAGTACTCGCCTAAGTTCTCCCACTTGGAGACTTAGCTGCAGTCCGGCACTCGCCTAAGTTTGAAAAAATCCTACCGAGTGGACAGCAATCCTCCCACTCGGGGGCTTAGCTGCAGTCCAGTACTCGCCTAAGTTCTCTCACTTGGAGACTTAGCTGCAGTCCGGCACTCGCCTAAGTTTGAAAAAATCCTACCGAGTGGACAGCAATCCTCCCACTCGGGGGCTTAGCTGCAGTCCAGTACTCGCCTAAGTTCTCTCACTTGGAGACTTAGCTGCAGTCCGACACTCGCCTAAGTTTGAAAAAATCCTACTGAGTGGAGAGCAATCCTCCCACTCGGGGGCTTAGCTGCAGTCCAATACTCGCCTAAGTTCTCTCACTTGGAGACTTAGCTGCAGTCCGGCACTCGCCTAAGTTTGAAAAAATCCTACCGAGTGGAGAGCAATCCTCCCACTTGGGGGGCTTAGCTGCAGTCTAGTACTCGCCTAAGTTCTCTCACTTAGAGACTTAGCTGCAGTCCGGCGCTCGCCTAAGTTTGAAAAAATCCTACCGAGTGGAGAGCAATCCTCCCACTCGGGGGCTTAGCTGCAGTCCAGTACTCGCCTAAGTATCTGAAAATCCTACCAAGTGGTGAGCCGGCCTCCCACTTGGAGGCTTAGCTGCAGTCCAGAACTCTCCTTAGTACGAAACACATCTCAATCATCAAGGACGACGAGGGGCAGGTCGACTGCCACCTTCTCCTGGGGAGCTTCGCCACAAATACAATGCACGCTTCATCCCGCTCTACAGTAACAAGGTGCGGGTCGACTGCCACCTTCTCCTGGAGAGCTTCGCCACAAATACAATGTGCGCTCCGTCCCGCTCTGCAGTAACAAGGTGTGGGTCGACCGCCGCTTTCCCCTGGAGAGCTTTGCCACAAACACGATGCGCACTCCGTCGCCGACCCGCAAGGGTGACAAGACATGGGTCGACTGCTTCCCTCTCCTTCGGAGCTGCGCTGCGAATACAAAAGTTGTCTCGAATGAAGAATGGGTTCACTCAGCAGGAGATTCATGAAGATATTCAACGATAAACCAAGTTCAGATAAATCCTAAAGGTTCCGGATCACAGATCGAAGTACTCGGGCATGCAGCCCGAAATAGTTTAACGGTTACAAAAACCACTCGGCATTCCGAGGCAAATTTAAGGTGGGACATAAGAGTTTGTTCACTCTGCGGGAGGAGGGCTGGCAGGCTCGACGAACTCATCCAGGTCGACACCGTCGGCTATCCGAGTGGCTGCAGCGATGAAAGTCTCCATAAAGGTTCGGAAGTCATGTTTCTGGGTATTGGCGACCTTGATTGCTGCCAGTTTGTCTTGTCGCACCTCCTTGCAGTGGACACAAACCAAAGACAGAGCCACGTCAGCGCCACACCGAGCAGCAGACTTCTTCCACTCCTGCACTCGATCAGGGATTTCGTTAAGTCGAGTCATCAGGGACTCAAGATCATTATGGGGCGTGGTCTCTGGCCAAAGTGCCGGGTCGATCCGCAACATGGCGACCTTCAGTCGAGCCAAGTAGTCCACGACACCATCGATGCGGGATTCCAGTCGGAGCAGATTCATGGCAGTTTCATCTTTTACAGGAGAATTGATTGGGTCCAAGCCTGGCTCAATCCGCCCAGTCTCCTCCTTGAAGTTCTGGCAAAATTCTGCATTCACAAGGATAAGTCAATTTTCATACACTGAGTCGACATAAAAAAACATCAGTCGGAACTAAATGTGCACCTTCAAGCTTGATGAACAACTTCTTGGCAAGGCTCCTCAGATAGCTCTCCAGATCGTCCCTTCTGCGAGCGATGCCTTCCATCTTCTTGCCCAGGTTGAGGTTATCCTTCTTCCACCGTGTACACTCCCTGTTGGCTTCGTTCAGAGCAGATTTCAGCTTGGTATTCTCTTCTTCCAACTGGCCGACCGAAGCCAGTTTCTGTTCAGCCAGAGCGGTCCTGTCGTCAGCCTCCTTACGAGCAGCAGCCAAATCCTAATCCTTCTTCGCCAGAGCTTCTCTCAGTTTTTCTGCAAAGAAATGATGATTGATTCAGAAATAGCAGAAGGGTACTCAAGCCTAAAACTGGCCAGTCGAGAAACTCGTCTTACCAGTGGCGCCGTCTATGACCTTTTGCAGCTCTGTCCTGGCCAGCTCCAAGTCAAGGTTCTGTTGAATCTGCTGCTTCTCCAAATCAGCAAAGCGAGCTCCAAGATCACAAGATTTCTGAAATCAAAGGGGAGAAATTATTTCACAGCAAAAAACGACAAAGACATTAAGTACTAAGACTACGGTCGACTGCCCGCAGTCCACCATAGTCTCGGGGACTACACCCAGTGGGTGCACTTTGTGTGCCCCCACTGGTTCTGATCCCACTCGACCGGCCCGCCGGAGTCGAGTCCAAAAAAAAAGAGAGAGAGAAAGTAGAACTCAGACTACAGTCGACTGCTAGCAGTCCACCGTAGTCTCGGGGACTACACCCAGTGGGTGCACTCAGCGTGCCCCCACCGGTTCTGATCCCACTTGACCAGATCGAGTGGAAGAAACAAACTACCAATTCGGTTTTCACTCGACAAAATACAAAGACTACAGTCGACTGCCAGCAGTCCACCTTAGTCTCGGGGACTACACCCAGTGGGTGCACTCAGCGTGCCCCCACTAGTCCAAAAATTCAATCGACGCACCCAGTGGGTGTACAGATGCAAAGATTTTCGGAAAGAGTCTTCAGATAGCCGACTAACCTGAATGTTGCTTTGGAGAGCCGAGCTGGCATCATAGGCGGCTTGGCTGGCGTCCCGCACCGTCTTCATCTTCTCCATCATAATGCCCGCTTGGCGTATGGCTTCCCTAGCAGCATTCACCTCGTCCTCTGGGACATGATGAGTCGCAAAAACTGAAGGCGGGTCGACATGGGCCTGAGCAGTCGACGAAGAAGGCAAGGCACTTGACAGTGGCACGACGAAGGTAACAGAACCCCGATTGACGTCACCAGTGTCCTGAACGACTGGTTCCGCCCTCGGCGTCGACTGTAGCGCCTCGCTTGCAGGAGCTCGCCTATTCTTCCTCGTCAAAGGCCTCTCGGGCTCTTCATCATCATCAGGGAGGTCAATAATGTTGGGAGCTGTGCAAAGTTCAATTGCCAAAATCACGTCACCCATCGATGCACATTGCAGTTGAATCGACCGAACAAAGACAGTATGGCAGAAATCATACCCAGATTAGAAGTGACCGCATCCTCCATCACCTCATCATCGTCCCTGTAAGCTGAGGTCCCGAAGGTGGCAGCGCTGACAGTTCCAAAGTTCGTCAAGTTAGAACAAGAAAAACAAATAGCGCGGAGCGTCGAGTGAATACAAAGAGAGACACTCACGCGGAAGCGACGTGGATATCAATCTTGATCTTCGGCAACGCCATCGGAGTCTTCGGCTCTGCAACTTTGGGGTGCTTTGGCGCCTTCTCATTCGGGGTTGGGGAAGAGATCCGAGGATGCTTCGAAGACTGACCAGCCTGAGCAGTTGCCTTGTCGCGGGCACTCGGCCGTTCTTGGTCAAGCTTGGATCGCTTCTCCCTGTGAGGGGGCGACTCGACTTCTTCTCCATCGCTTGAGTCATCGCTTCCTCCATCCTCTTCACCGTTGGAAGTCCACTCGCCACTGTCGCCGCCACTTGCCTCACCTTCCAGAGCTTGCTCTTGCTCCCCGTTGGGCATCGAATACATTTCAATAATTGCCTGAAAGAAAGCAGAGAGAACAAAGTCAGTCGACGCAGTCTAGGCAGCTGCGCGAGTGAATTCAGATTACAAGCAAAAACTTAGAATCATACCTTCTCTGGTGCATTAGACTGGTCGAATGGACGGACTCTCCTGGCTCCCCTGGGGTTGTCCTTGTTCCCGGTAATGCCTGACAGCCACTTCTCCAGGGTGTCATCGTCGACCTCCTCAAAGTGGATCCGAGTGGAGTCTTCAAGACCCGAATACATCCACATCGGATGGTCTCGGGCTTGAAGAGGCTGGATGCGCCGCTGAAGGAAGACCTCCAAGAGATCCATACCGGTGACCCCGTCACGGATAAGCTGGACCACTCGATCGACCAGCACCCTCACCTGCGCCTTCTCCTCCGGGAGCACCCTCAAGGGGGATGGTTTCCTCACTCGGTCCATGGTAAAGGGAGGGAGGCCAGTCGACTGTCCTGGTGTCGACTGGTCTTTACAATAAAACCAGGTCGACTGCCATCCGCGAACTGAGTCGGGAAGAATCATGGCCGGAAAGGAGCTTTTTCCTCTCATCTGGATACCAAGACCCCCACACATCTGGATCACTTGGGTCCTCTCGTCACTTGGATTAGCCTTTTTCACTGTCTGGGAGCGACAAGTGAAAATATGCTTGAAAAGACCCAGTGAGGCCGGCAACCCAGGAAATTCTCACACAAAGAAATGAAAGCGGCGAGATAAACGATTGTGTTGGGAGTAAAATGGTGGAGTTGTGCCCCAAAGAAGTTTAGGAATCCTCGAAAGAAAGGGCGAGGAGGCAAGGAAAATCCAAGGTCGACGTGGGTGGCAAGAAGAACGCGCTCACCCTCCCGGGGTTGCGGCTCGGATTCCTTCCCCGGAAGCCGTGCCGAGTCGTAGGGGATCAGCGCTCCCTCGGCCAGGTCTTCGAGGTCTTCTTGGGAGATCTTCGAGTGGATCCAGTCGCCCTGGATCCAGCCCTTCGGCAGGCCGGTTTGCGAGGAGGATCCGCCCCGACCGGTCGCCTTCCCCTTCAACCTCGCCATCGCCTTCTTTGCCCGCTCCAGAGCCGCCGTCTTCTCCTTCCCCATCGTCGCCGGCGAGACGCGTACGGAACGGCGACGCGAGAGCGAGAGTGGGCACAGCGGAGGAGCATGAAGAGGAGAAGAGATAATGGGGACGCACTGTTCGGGAGACCTCGGTCCAACGCCTTATATGAGGCCGCTTCCGCGTGGCTGACTGGTAGGCCCGGGTGGTTTTGTCAAATCCCGTAACGATCGCGCACGCTATACGTGGCAAAAAAGGTGGCGCGGGGATCGAGGCGACTCCGCTCTATCCCATCCGATTACTGCGGCCACCCCCGTCCCGCGCGCTTCCCAAAATTCGGATCCCGCAAAATCTGCGGGCAGCAAACAACTTGTCAGACCAAAGACCTCCTCCGCACCGTCACTCGGAGCCTTACAAGTAAATAAACTCACTCGACGAAAACCAAGAATGGATCAAGGCGACTGAAAAGGAAGTTGCTGTCATCACTCAGGTCCGTTGATCCAAAACAAGATATGCTCATGGCATGAAAAACGAGTCGGAGAAGTTCTCAACTCCTTCCCCACTCAAACCTCGACCCATTCGGGGGCTAATGATGAAGCTATGTACCCAGGGTAGGGTCATGGACCTGTCCTAACTGCCCTACCCAAGGACATCTCTAGAAGAAATCACCTTTCATTCGACTTGGAGGTGTTACACTCGACAGACTCGAAGACACTCGACCAAGAAGCAATCACTCGACCAAGATCCAACCACTCGACGGCCAGGAGACCTAAAATCACTCCGCACGCTAACGGTCGGTCATTAAGTAGCTTTTATGGTCATCATAGCACTTTATTACTAGTGTTACCAGTAACGCCCTGCCTTAATGTACATTGAACCCTTCGTAACGTGGGCTGGCCGGGGTCCTGGCGCACTCTATATAAGCCACCCCCTCCTCCGAGACAAGTAGTCGTGTCAATGGCATCCGTGGTAGCCATTTTGGTGGCACATGGACATCACGTTCTGGAATAAAGTAAGTCTCGCAATCAACTTGGGAAGATGAGTTAGGTTGCCTTCAATTTTCTATCTAGGTAGCAGCAACAAATTCATGAATCTACCGCTTGTTGCCTTTATTATTGTGATCTATGCGCTAGTAGAAAAATGGTCAAACGTGAAGCACATTAGTGCCGGTTTGAATTTGAGCCGGCACTAATGTGTACATTAGTGCCGGTTCCAACGGCTAGCCGGGCCGCTCTCATTAGTACCGGTTCGTGGCGAACCTTTAGCACCGGTTCATGCCACGAACTGGTACTAAAGTGAGTGGTGGCAGGATGTTGTCAGTCCGGGGCCCCTCCAGCACCTTTAGTACCGGGTCGTATCACGAACCGGTACTAAAGGTCGTCCTACATAGACCCTTCGTCCACCCGAGCTCGCTTTGTTCTTCCCCTTTCCCCTCTCCTCTCTGTTCTTTTCCCTCTTCCTCTCAAGCTCATCACACATTTTGCCCAAGATTTGAAGGCCCCCATCCATTCAAATGATCACAAAGGTTAGCAACTCTTTCCTTTCATCTCTCATTGCTAGATTAGCTCGTGCAATGCTTTATATAGTGATTGATTTTTGAGTTTAGTAATTTGGGAGGAATTATATATATGTGCTAGTATTTGATTTATATGCAATCTGAGGTCAAAAATAACACTTAGTTTTGCATATGTAGGTGTGGTTTACTTAGTACCTTCTAAATCTCCGTCGTAACCACCGTCGATCGCTCGCAACGTCCCGTCGCCGGCACCACCTTGTGGTGAGCCTCTTGTTCATGAAGTTTTATATAAAAAAAATGATGTTTGTGTGATTTATATAGTTACTCGTATAATTATCTTACCCATACGTTGTTTGTTATGCATAGTGCCATGGTTTTGATATCCGTCCCCGTCGGCCCTCGTCCGGGTTATGATTCGGATGTGGTATATTCTCTTTTAAAACTATTCATTGCATTTCGTGTTTATGACAAATTATGCCCATCAAGTTGACATAGATATTTGTATGTAGGAGGTAGTTGAACCCGAAATTCCAACCGACCCTATTGTCGAGAGGTTAAATTTAGTTGAAAGAGAAAACGAGGATTTGAAGGAAAAATTGAAAAGAATTGAGGGGGAGAAGATGGAATTGGAGTTGCATGTTGCCGATGTCATCGATGATCACAAGATTAATATGGAGAAAATGCGCTTGAAGATTAGAAAGATTAGAAAATATGCCATTCATAGTGAGGCTTGGTATCATTATGCTGTTGGATCAATTGTTACCTTAGTTGCGATCTTGATCGCATTTGTTGTTGCATTTAAATTCTTTAGCTAGAGAGTTATTTGTTTGTTGCATTGAAGTGTTGTATGCTCTTTATGTATGAACTTTATGTATGAACTTTATGTATTGTATTAATTTGATGTTTTCGGTGCTGTGTATTGAAGATGACCCGGCAATGGATGTACGATGACCGATGCTCTCCCGAGTTCATTAATGGCGTGCGTACTTTTCTGCTTGCGGCTGAGGCAAACAAGCGAGCGGATGGTTTTATGCATTGTCCTTGTGCTGACTGTAAGAATGGTCGCAATTACTCTACGTCAAGAACCATTCACGTCCACCTGTTTGAGTCCGGTTTCATGCCCCACTATATTGTTTGGACCAAGCATGGAGAAAGAGGGGTTATGATGGAAGACAATGAAGAAGAAGAGGACGACGACAGCTATCCTGGCCATGGGTTCCCTGAATACGATGATACAACAATGAGGGAAGAAGCTGAGCCGGTAATGCGGGAAGAAGCTGAGCCGGCAATGTGGGAAGAAGCTGAAGAAGAGGCATCGGATGATCCCGTTGATGATCTAGGTCGGGCCATTGCCGATGCAAAGAGAAACTACGCAAGTGATTTGGAGAAGAAGTTGCAGCGCATGTTAGAGGATCACAAAAAATTGTTGTACCCGAATTGCGAAGGTGACAAGAAAAAGCTGGGCACCACACTGGAATTGCTGCAATGGAAGGCAGAGAATGGTGTATCTGACAAGGGATTTGGAAAGTTGCTGGTAATGATAAAGGATATGCTTCCAAAGGACAACGAATTGCCCGAGCAAAGAAGGCTGTCTGCCCTCTAGAGTTAGAGGTGCAGAAGATACATGCATGCCCTAATGATTGCATCCTCTACCGCCGTGAGTACGAGGATTTGAACGCTTGCCTGGTATGCGGTACATTGCGCTATAAGATCTGCCGCGATGACCCTGGTGATGTCGAGGGCGAGCGCCCCAGGAAGAAGATTCCTGCCAAGGTGATCTAGTATGCTCCTATAATACCACGGTTGAAACGTTTGTTCCAAAACAAAGAGCATGCCAAGGCGATGCGATGGCACAGAGAAGACCGTAAGAAAGACGGAAAGTTGAGAGTACCCGCTGACGGGTCACAGTGGAGAAAAATCGAAAGAAAGTACGGGAAGGAGTTTGCAGATGACACAAGGAACGTATGGTTTGGTCTAAGCGCAGATGGCATTAATCGTTTTGGGGAGCAGAGCAGCAACCATAGCACCTGGCCTGTGACTCTATGTTTGTATAACCTTCCTCCTTGGTTGTGCATGAAGCGGAAGTTCATTATGATGCCAGTGCTCATCCAAGGCCCTAAGCAACCCGGCAACGACATTGATGTGTACCTAAGGCCATTAGTTGAAGAACTCTTACAACTGTGGAATGGAACAGGTGTACGTGCGTGGGATGAGCACATGGGGGAAGAATTTGACCTAAAGGCGTTGCTGTTCGTGACCATCAATGATTGGCCTGCTCTCAGTAACCTTTCAGGACAGACAAACAAGGGATACCGCACATGCACGCACTGTTTGGACGATACCGACAGTATATATTTGGCTAATTGTAAGAAGAATGTGTACCTGGGACATCGTCGATTTCTTCCGAGCAGGCATCCCGTAAGAAAGAAAGGCAAGCATTTCAAAGATGAGGCGGATCACCGGACGAAGCCTCGCCACCGTACTGGTGCTGATGTACATGATATGGTCAAGGATTTGAAGGTGGTATTTGGAAATGGTCCTGGTGGACAACCTGTTCCGAATGACGCTGACGGACGCGCACCCATGTGGAAGAAGAAATCTATATTTTGGGACCTGCCCTATTGGAAAGACCTAGAGGTCCGCTCCGCAATCGACGTGATGCACGTGAAGAAGAATCTTTGTGTGACCCTGCTTGGCTTCTTGGGCGTGTATGGGAAGACAAAAGATACACCTGAGGCACGGGAGGACCAGCAACGTATGCACGAAAAAGACGGCATACATCAAGGTCATGCAAGCTACGCTCTTACCAAAGAAGAGAAGGAAATCTTCTTTGAATGCCTGCTTAGTATTAAGGTACCGTCTGGCTTCTCGTCGAATATAAAGGGAATAATAAACATGGCAGAGAAAAAGTTCCAGAACCTAAAGTCTCATGACTGCCATGTGATTATGACGCAACTGCTTCCGGTTGCATTGAGGGGGCTTCTACCGAAAAACGTTCGATTAGCCATTGTGAAGCTATGTGCATTTCTCAATGCAATCTCTCAGAAGGTAATCGATCCAGAAATCATACCAAGGTTAGAGAATGATTTGGTGCAATGTCTTGTCAGTTTCGAGTTGGTGTTCCCACCATCCTTCTTCAACATCATGACGCACGTCCTAGTTCACCTATGCAAAGAGATTAACGTTTTGGGTCCTGTATTTCTACACAATATGTTCCCCTTTGAGAGGTTCATGGGAGTCTTAAAGAAATATGTTCATAACCGTGCTAGGCCAGAAGGAAGCATCTCCAAGGGCCATGAAAATGAGGAGGTCATTGTGTTTTGTATTGACTTTATTCCTGACCTTAAGCCGATTGGTGTTCCTGAATCGCGGCATAAGGGCAGACTGGATGGAAAAGGCACGCTAGGAGGGGAACAAATAATATGTATGGACGGACATTCTCTCACTGAAGCACACTACACAGTTCTACAGAATTCCGGCTTGGTGGCTCCGTATATGGATGAACACAAGAATTTGCTACGCTCCAAACACCCGGAGCAGTCTGATGACTGGATTACACGTGAACAAACCAGGAGT
Source organism: Triticum urartu (assembly GCF_003073215.2). Taxonomy (NCBI): domain Eukaryota; kingdom Viridiplantae; phylum Streptophyta; class Magnoliopsida; order Poales; family Poaceae; genus Triticum; species Triticum urartu. Next base: position 43,709,483 of record NC_053024.1, read on the forward strand.
TTCGCCAGCTGGTTGCAGACATGTACCATGCATGACACCTCTATTGAAGATTACCTGTACTTGCTGTCCCAGTTACCATCTTCGAATATAATGACTTTCAAAGGGTACGAGATAAATGGTAATACATTTTACACGATCGCCCAAGATAAGAAGAGCACCAACCAAAACAGTGGTGTTCGCTTTGATGCAGAAACCAAGACAAGAAAGGAAACGTATTATGGTTATATACAGGACATATGGGAACTTGACTATCGACGGGGTTTGAAGGTCCCTTTGTTTCGGTGCAAATGGGTCAATATGACACGAGGCGGGGTAACGGAAGACCCGCAGTACGGAATGACAATAGTGGATCTCAAAAATCTTGCGTATGCAGACGAACCATTCGTCCTAGACAATGATGTGGCACAGGTTTTCTATGTGAAGGACATGTCTACCAAGCCAAGAAAAAGAAAAGATAAGGAAGGGAATGCATCGTACGATGAGCCAAAGCGGCACATAGTTCTTTCTGGGAAGAGAAACATCATGGGAGTGGATGACAAGACAGACATGTCAGAAGATTATGAAAAGTTTAATGAAATTGCTCCATTCACAGTGAATATTGACCCGAGCATCCCGTTAAATGATGACGATTTTCCATGGTTACGGCGCAAAGGGACACACGCGAAGAAAAAGTTTCACACCCAAAGTTTTGGGATGTGATCGGCTTCACTATAATCACTTTCTTCTGTGTTTCACACCCATGAGGGAATCTCTGTAATAGTTAGGGTAGTTATGTGTTTTGGCATTTGAAACGCGAAGAAATTTTATGTGCAAACAAATTCTTTCATGCCTTTACTGATTTTTTAAGCTAAATGACCCTGAAATTGAAAAGCATTTCAAATGAACTCAGAAAAGATTGAAAGTTGGCATGGTATCATAATTTCACCCACATAGCATGTGCAAAAAATTAGAGAGGGTTACTGCAAAAACTGGATGCACTTCGTGTACTAAATGGACAATCTCTTTCGAAGTATCAGAGTTTCGGACGAAAACTCATCCGTTACAAAAGGAATTTCATTTTTTTAAATAACCTAAGCATTACCAAATTGAATATAATGATAAAACACACTAATATTAAACATAAGAAAAAAGAATCACTGAAAAATCTATTCTCAAAGTTAAGTTATTCACAAACTAGTGATTCACACAAATTTCAAATAAATCAAAATTTAAACTATTCAAATTTGTAAACTACCGGTACTAACAGAAAGTTTGTAATTTTTTGTACCTAAAGCAAAAATATTCACAAAGAAACTCTAAATACAGCAAAAAAACAACTCAAAAAAAAATAAATAAAGCAAAAAAAAGAAGAAAAAAAGCCCACCTACTACGCCACAGCGGCCTGCATACGACTAGAAACCCAACCTGTTGTTGGGCCAGGATGCAGGCCCGCAAAGGCCCAGTAGGCCCACAGGGCAGCACAGAACATTTAGGCCCAGTAGGCCTGCTTTGGAGAGGAGCTCGAGGGAGCTACCGCACTGGGGCTTATAAACCAGTGCGGACACCCCTCGACTAGCGAGGTGGGACTAAATATTTCGCACCGCACCTGCGCTAGCGCACCCCCTTTAGTGCCGGGTGGTAGCACCAACCGGTACTAAAGGGGGGGCCTTTAGTATCGGTTGGAGCCACCACCCGACACTAAAGGGGGTGCGGTTCCCGCCGCTTGGCCTGGCCAAAACAGGCCTTTAGTACCGGTTGGTGGCTTCAACCGGTACTAAAGGTCCATCCTATATAACTAAACACTTCAAAAATTTCAGTTTCTCCTCTGCTTCTTCTCCTCTGCCCCGTCGCCCGCCGCCCCCGTCTCCATAACCCTCGTCGCCGCCCCCGTCCCCGTCGTCGCCGCCCCGTCGTTCCCGTCCCCGTCGTCACCGCCGCGCTGTCCCGGCCTGTCCCGTGTCATCCCCGTCCTCGTCATCGCCGCCCCATCCCCATTGTCGCCGCCCCGGCCCATCCCTGTCGTCGCCGCCCCGTCCCTGTCCCCGTCGTCGGCATCCCCATCGTCGCCGCGCCCGTCGCCGTCCCCGTCGCCGCCCCCCGGCGCCTCTCGCCTCGCCGGTGAGCACACACACACATAGTTAGTTATAGAAATGTCAGAAATGTTATAGAAATGTTAGAATTGTTCGAAATTTTTCTGTTTTTTAGTTATAGAAATAGTTATAAAATAGTTAGAATAGTTAGAATTCTTTTTGTTTTTTAGTTATAGAAATAGTTAGAATTGTTAGAAATTTTTCTGTTTTTTAGTTATAGAAATAGTTATAAAAAAGTTAGAAATTTTTCTGTTTTTTAGTTATAGAAATATTAGAAATGTTATACAAATGTTAGTTATATATATAGAAATGTTATAATTTTTTTCTTCTGTTTTTTAGTTATAGAAATATTAGAAATGTTATAGCAATGTTAGTTATATAGCATTGTTAGAAATGTTATAGGAATGTTAGTTATATAGAAATATTAGAAATTTTAGTTATCACAATCCAATCATTAAAAAAATGTTACTTTTTGCGGGCATATAGCTAGTATTTGTTCTGGACGATGCCCGGCCCGCATCCTCGCCGTCGACCCGTCCGCGACGACGTCCGGCTGACCCATGTCCGGGACTGGGCTCCGCCGGGCTGGCACTGGGAGGTGATGCCTGGAGGGGCGCGCCGCTTGATGAGGAACCCGGCCCCGGGTCCTGTCGTCGACCCTGATCTCGTTTGGTGGCGTTCGCGTGGGCCAGTTTCGGTGCGGAGGGAGCCGGCCCCGCCGTAGGAGGTACGTCGCCATATCAGGGAGGAGGACGAGCACGTCCATCGCTACATGGTTGCGTTAGAGGGCGGCAGGTTCTCCAATACCTGGCAGTTTCTTCAGGGATCTCACTTCAGCTATGATCCTGTGAGGGTTCCTTCTCTTTGGGTGTCCACCGCCCGCGCCGAAGGAACCGCGAGTGTCCTAGATTCTTCTGTAGTATTCGATCTTTATTAGCTACCTAGCTAGTGATGTACTCGATATATAATATTCGAGACGATGTATTCGAGATTATATATTATTCGAGACGATGTATTTGAGATTATATCTATTATTCGAGACGATGTATTCGAGATTATATCTATTATTCGAGACGATGTATTCGAGATTATATCTATTATTCGAGACGACGTATTCGAGATTATATTCGATGATGCTTATTATGTACTATGATTGATTCAGTTTTTCCTTATTAATTGATTGCATCCATGCATTGTAATTTGAATATATTTCTTTTGGATTAGTTAAACAAAACCTATGGCGGACAATACCGGTAGAGAGGGAGAAGAGGCCCTGTTCAATATCATACGCAATCCTCGCGGGCCAGATGATGATCAGAATGAAGAAGATTATGACGGCTCCGAATATCTAAACAAGACCGGGGAGGGTGATATGATATTCGATCGCGACGACCGAATTGATGAAGTCGTGAACTATGAATATGACGAAGAAAATGTTGATCTTGAAACAACAAAGACCGGCAAGGTATATATATTTATATAAGCAGGCATCTGGTGATCATCACATGTTTTAAATGACTTGAAGATATATTAACGAATCGATCTTTCTTCTTTCAGCCATCCGGATCGAGCAAATCTTCAGGCAACAGGACGAAACGAGGCCCGAACAAAAAGTTGAAGGAGGGCGTAAAGTACAATATCGAGGCAATCAAACCTAATGGCGAACCATTCACGCCTAAGAAGATTGCGGACAAGTTCGTTCGTCAGTGCGGAATTCTTGTGAAGGACCTACTCCCGATCTCCCTTCAAGAATGGAGAGAGCCATCAAAGCCACGTCCAGGAGTTACTTTTGTCGACGACAGACAAAAACATTTTCTTTGGGAAACGCTCATGAAACATTTCACCCTACCAGATCATTTCACAAAAGTAGATGTGGACAAAGTCAAGGACCATGCTCTTAGGAAGATGGCAGTTGCATTCAAGAGCCATAAGATTCATGAATGGGCCAAGTACGTCAATGGAGGAAGGAAGACTCCAGTATTCGAGGGAGTACTAGAGAAGCAAAGTGCTCATTGGGACGATTTTGTGAAATTCAAGGATTCGGAATTATCTAAGGAACGGTCAAGAATAAACAAGGCCAATGCCGCAAAAAAGGATAAGTTCCATAAGCTGGGGCCAGGTGGCTATGCGGTGGGATTGCCTAAGTGGGATAAGTCTGAGAAAGAGATGCTGGATGCAGGTGTCACTCCAGAAATATTGAGCTGGCCCCCAGGTGCAGGACTTGGTTCTATGCGCATGGGGGGGAGTTGGACCCGAAGACAGGCAAAGTTTCCAAGAAGGCATGTCTGGACGGAGCCGAAGATAAGCTACTTGTTGCAATAGAAGAGGCTCGATCCGGGTTGTTCAAGCCCAACAGAGAGAACGACGAGCTTACGCGTGCCCTGGGAAATCCTGAACACCCGGGAAGAACACGAGGCATGGGCGCTATTCCGTGGTATGAGGGGTTTTCGGACTGGAACGCCGACTACAGAACCCGTGCGAGAAAGAAGATTGCAGAGGAGAAGAAGAGGAAGATGGAGGAGGAGTAGAGGAAGCTAGACTATGAACGCCTTCAAGGCCTAGAATCAGCGCACGCGGACTTGGCAATCAAATTCCAGCGGTAGCAGGAGTAGATCGACTCACTTAGCTAGCAAAGGGGGTCTCAGCAGCTAGCGGATGATCCACCAATGGATAGCACCGTCCCATCCATGCCGAGAAGCAGCGTGGGTTTCGCCCCGGGCGACGCATTGCTGGATAGCTACCCAGTGGATGACATCATGGAGAACACTAACTGCGAGCTACACTTCAAAATGAAGAACATATCCATGAAGGTGGAGGACGCCCTTGCTTTTACAAATCCCCCCGAGGCAACCTTCCATTGCAACCCGATTCCAGCGGGCTATGGTCGTGTATTGGTTGATGAGGTGGTGGACCAATATTCGGGGCTAGAGCTTGACATTCCTGGAGGTGACGATGAGCACACACTAGGAGAGGCCAACCATCGTATCATCCTATGGAGAAAGGATTGCATCATCTTTCGAAGTCCACCGACACCGCCTCATCCGACTCCTCGTCGCAGTCCGCCACCGAGTCAGTAGACTCCCGCTCCTCCAAGTCCACCAACGCGTCAGGCCACTCCTCCTCCAAGTCCGGCACAGCTTCATGCCACTCCTCCTCCAAGTCCGGCAAAGAGTCAGGCCACTCCTCCTCCAAGTCCGGCACAGCTTTAGGCCACTCCTCCTCCAAGTCTGGCATAGCTTCAGGCCACTCCTCCTCCTCCAACTCAGCCACGTCAGCCGTGTTCGCCGCCTCAGCAATCACGGAAGAGAGACGCCTCAGCTATGGTGCGTAGCGGTACAAGTCGAGGTAGTACTGCAGGTACAGGCGGAGGCAAGCGATTTCAATATGGTCCAAGAAGCCTCGCGCCTCTTCCGCAGAGGCCTTACGACAAGTCCGAGGAGGAAAATGTAGCCATATCGAAGGCCGAGGTGGAAGCAAATTTTGCACCGAAACCGCCACCGCCGCCAAGGGAGAAAGTGCCTGTGGAAAAGATTGACCACTTCATTCGTATGACTAGACCACCAGCTCCCAAGCCTGTTGACTCAGACTATGAGCGCCACATCAAGAAGTTAAATCGAGCACGTCTACAAAAAGAGGCGAGCTCGAGCTCGAGCAAATCAGCTGGCAAAAGGAGCAGTAAAACCGTTCCCCAGCTGGGAGAACAGGCGGCGCAATCAATCCCCCCGCTTGTTGTGCCAACAACACATGAGAGTAGGCGCGTCCAATATTATTGTGGGTAAACCGTTAACGTTCCCGGGCTGGGCGATGTCGTAATAACCGAGGAACATATTGCGCAGGCTGAATCGATCGGGATCACTGTTAGACAACTCCTCGATATCGAGCCCAGGTCTCCGACTAGAGAGGAGGAAATAAAACGGAAATATGCCCGGGGCCAACCTTTGGTCGAGCCAGAGGAGGTCAATAAGCTCCCAACGAGAATGTATGCATTGCATCAATGGTACATGGACATTACCAAGATTTCCAATCGAGAGTCCCTCATGGTGAATGTCAACGAGGAGCATTACTACCATAAGAAAGCTGTGACCGTTGAGTATTCAGAACTTTTTCAGCTATACAATAAAGACGCACTCGACAAATCTATCGTCAGTTGCTATTGTCTGTAAGTGATTTCTTTCTGTAATTTAAGTCTCAAGCTAGCTGATCATTTTGATCAATAATTACCTGTAATTATCCTCACTATATTCTTTTCTGTGGTATTATGCAGGATGAAGATTTATGAAATGAAAAAAGGTGGACGCTATGGCATTGGGTTCGTTGACCCAAATAACATTAATGAATACACATGGAAAATAGATCCATATCATGCAAAATGTGTAGAGGAAAGCATGCTACAGTTCTTCAAGGAACTCAAATACAATGAAGATATACTACTTCTTTACAACTTCCAGTGAGTCACACTGTCTTGTACTACAAATTCTGTTTTTCCCTACTAGCTATAGCTACATGTTTTTGCTTACATATGCCCGCTTAATTAAGACATGCAAACATGTGTGCATGCAGATTTCACTGGATCTTGTTAATCATTAAAGTTGATCAAGGAACAGTTGAAGTACTAGACTCGCTACTTAAGAAAGCAAGTGACTACAACATCATGAAGGGGATAGTCAACAGGTAATTTCAGTCATTATTAACTATATCTCGGCCTATTTAATTAGTTCATCATTTCCTGATAACAACTATTTAATAACCCATTTATTCATTTTCTTTGTCGGCGGGCAGGGCTTGGGCAAAGTTCATCAGGGTCACTCCAGGCCCATGGAAACAAAGTCTGAAATGGTATCGACCCAAGGTAAGTAATTAAGTAGTACTACCTAGCTGCCATCTCTTTAATACTCATGCTTGATTAATTATTATCTGATCAAAATTCCATTCTCGTAAAGGCCCTGAAGCAGGCGCCGGGGAATGATCTATGTGCATACTACGTTTGTGAGAACATTCGCATGATGGCGTCCGAAAGGAGCAAATCTCAAAGACAGGAGTGGGTACGATATCGATTGTCAGAATACTATTCACAAATTTTACACCATTATCGATATCTAGTCACACAACTAATACACATGCATATTGATCTCCTTCTTAACAGTTCAAAGAGGTGCGGGACAAGCTCCTAGCACAGGACCGCATAGAAGCAATTCAAGAGGAAATAGCGGGATTTTTGCTCGACCAGGTCATAGATCCCAAAGGAGAATACTATTACCCGCTACCGCCCCCATGAACCACTTCCAATTGTTATCATGCTCCGAAGGCACCAATTAGCTAGGCTAATGCCACTGGCTCCGAAGGCACCAATTAGGAGAAATTGTATATATATATACATGTGTGTATATATGTGTGAATTAATTAATGGTGGTTGTGAGACATTCGATGATATATATATATATATTATGATCGGTTCTACTAGAAATTCTATTTATATATATGCATAACGTGTACAATATGTAGTATCATAAAATACCAGCAAACGAAAAATAATTAAATGGAAAACACAAAATTAAATGAAAAAGAAATCATAAACCCAACCCCCCCCCCCCAACATTTTAATACCGGTTGGTGACACCAACCGGTACTAAAGGGCTCCCTGCCCCCGAAGCTGACTCGTGCCACGTGGTTGCCCTTTAGCACCGGTTCGTGCTGAACCGGTACTAAAGGGGGGGGGGGAGGGCTTTAGTGCCTACATTTTAGCGCCGGTTACCAAACCGGCACTAAAGGGCCTTACGAACCGGTGCTATTGCCCGGTTCTGCACTAGTGATGCAAAAAGTAAATTTTGCTTGAAGATTGCAGCACACACAGATTGCTTGGCAGACTAAAATAAGTAGGAGCTTCTGATTGGACCCTTCAAGCCATAGTGTTGTTAATATATTAGTTATTATATTATGTTACTAGAGTATTAGAATAACTTCTTGATATATGTGTTTATATGATTTCTGACATTTACTGCAATAATATTGATGGTCAGGCACTATACTGTGCAAAAAAATTATGTTTTTCTTTTCGTAGTTGAAGCAATTTTCCTGTACCAATAGTGTGACACTACACTACTCTTCATTTTTACAGGCCATGGAACAATAAATAACTTGGCAACGGATACACTGTGGTCTACAATTGTACTGTAATTATGTGTGCACTTTGAATCTATTGGATGTTTGAATGTATTGTTAATCGACAACTACTGATGCAAAGGTATGTTCTATTTGTAATACGAAATGATTCTTATTTGTACCTCCATCAGTCCTCACATTTTCTATTTGTAATATGAAATGATTCTTATTTGTACCTCCAGCACTCTTCTATCGCTTCTTTTAGAACTAATGACATAAAAATGTGGTCTGGAGTCTCGTCATGTTTGAACAAAGTTGGTCAGAATGATATAGTTGTTTTCTTCAAGTTCATTATATTAATTTTTCCAGTATATAGATTATTTATTTGTTCACACAATACATGGCAGGAGATGTGTGTCGAGAGGCACATGAATACGCACGTGGTCTGTTTTTCAGCATGGTAGTCTAAAAAACTGTGGTATTCTCAGAACACGTAGAAAATGCTTTGCTATCAAACAGGGCAAGTGCAGATTTCCTTGAATATAGTTTATTTTACAATTGTGTTGCCAACATGCTTCCATTGTTTTATCACCATAAAATAGTTCTAGGTGCACATATAAAATTTAGTGGCGTGTATGGGTGATTGTAGTGCAGTTTTGTTGATCTGCTTGCATTTTCAGCATTATAGTGTTGATATACTATCTCAATAAAACAGTGTATACGTATAATATGTACAAGTTACATTCAAGCTATGGCAGTGTGCCTGGCTAAGATGAACTGGTAATCTTCTGCTAGCTGAAAAAAACTTTTTTCGTCTTTACATGTGTTTCTTGTTGAAACTCTTTTTCGTCTTTGCATGTGTTTCTTGCCGAAGCTTGTGATTTTCAAGTTATGGTAGTACATATGTCTACCCACTTGCATGACTTCCGATTACCCTTATTTTGCTCCTCCTTAGCCTTGTTCTGTTAGTGCAGTTCTTTTAAATAGCAGGGACAGAGTCCCAGAAAACATGCCTGATTGCTTTTCTTAGTGGTGCACTTGCAAGTATATGTGGTAGTTTCTGTTAGTTTCTCAAGCTTTTCTACAAGGTTAATAATGTCACCAACAATTTTTTCCTTAACTGATCAATATCTTAGAAGTTGTCACTCATTAGTTTTCTTTTCCTTATCCGATCTCTAGCGAGTAGAGTGATTTATTTTCGCAATACCTAATTCTGATCATAGGTAATGACAGATTTGTTTTCATTAAATGAGATTCTTGTTTTGTGTTGATTTTGCAAAATTTCTGTAGCTACATATTTGCTCAATCCAATAGACAGATTTTGCAAGATTTCGAAATTATTGTGTTTCAAAATTGTTATACTAATTCCTCAATGCTCTGTTCAAGGCTTTGTTCTTTATCCAAAAGACAGATTTTACTCAACCTTCAGTATAATATTTGCTTTGTTCTTATACTGATTCCTCGATGCTCTGTTCATGGCTTTGTTCTTATTTCTGAAGCTATATATTTGCTCTATCCAAAAGACGGATTTTACTCAATCTTTTGCCTTTTAGAAAAAGGGAGATGCCATTTAGACCTTACTCTGTCAAACTTGATCTTCAACTTGCCGCTACTGTTTCTAAGCATTTTCCCAAAAACTGTTGCATTTGCTTTAGAGAATGAGCTCACCTTATTCAGAAGATATGCAAGTAAAAAATTAGAAATTGAACAATTAGTTCCGCTCTTAAATTTTGCCCAACAGTCCAAATTATCCAATAAATCATGTGTTAGCAGGGTCAAATTATAGAAGTTGAGTCACTTGTTCTAAATTACCCAATCCAACTTATTGATGTTAATAATATGCTTTGTGTTAGACTGTTAGTCAAATTGTCGAAAGCCGTAGCTGGGTCGAGGAGCCGGCCTCCGCCTTTGGCCATTACGTGAGAAGCAACACCGGCGCTGGCCGTTCCGTGTGCAGAGTGCGTGAGTTAGTGATTTAATTCCATCCTTTCCATCTCATGATGTGATTTTTTCTTTAGGATGAATTAGTAACTTTGTGTGGAGGTGGCAGCACTACCTGCTGGTTGGTGTAATGCCGTGCTTGACAGGGTGATCTACAATTCCGAGTTTGTTTAATGGCTTAATGTCTAAGCACTCAATCCCTTATTCTGTTGTGTTGCTACCAACTTGGTTTGCAAGGAACAAAGCTTCATCTGTGTACATCAAGATTGCTAATTGCCATCTGAAGGTTGGTTTTGTTATCTGAGTCATCAGTTTTGTCATCTTGATCAACGATGCAATTTCAGTGAGGATATGTTTACGTTGCTTATTACTGTGCTTGACAGGGTGATAGTAAGCATGAAGATGCCTAAGCTTATGAGGAAGCTGCAAACTGCGACCAAAAATTCTCACTTCAGGGTATTTCTTTTTACAATTTACTGCGCATGATACATATCCTTCGCCATTAACATTCTTTTCCTCTCAGGTACTCTCTCTCGATCTCGATCTCGATCTCAGAGAGGAAACGAGGCAGCCACGGCCTCCTGCCCCCCTTCTCTCTCCCTCTCTCCCGTGCCTCCACGCTGCCTCCGTACTCCCACGCTGCACACCGCTGCTGCTCCCCAACCACGGCGCTGTGATGGTGCTTGCTCGCCTGGTAGCCGCCTCGTCTCGCCCGATCTTGATATCGTCCGGGGCGGCGCCGGCACCGCTCCACCGCGTCGTTGCCTCCTCTGCATCATGAGAAGCGCCACCATTGCCTCCACCCTCACTGGGCAAGGAGCTCGAGGTGTTTGGGGGTTCGTGTTTCCTACTAAGGCCAAAACACTATTGGAGGTGTGTGTGCAGCTCTAATTTGCTGACATCCTTCTTTCTTTTACCGCTGACTGCATCTGTCAAATGAACTGTGTGGGTGCTTTCAGATAAGGATACTGGTTTTGTAGATTTAGTATGATTCTGGACATACTCTGAAACTAAAATGTACTAGATCTGTACCCCTGTACCTCTGGACATACTTTGGAACTAAATTATACTACTATGCAAGGTTGTTTCTAATGACAGTAAACTGCATAATGATGTTTCAAATTATTTTGCGCAAGGTTGTTTCTAATGACTTGTCCATTTGCTTATTTCCTTGTTCAGTTTGAAACCAGTCGTTTGGAGCAGATCAGCTCAAAAGGATCCTTTGTACCATTTGCAGACTACCTATCTCCCTCTGGTAATTCGTTTCTGCTACATGAATCTTGATGTACAATTCCCATTTCACTTACTAGGAACAACCATTCAACTTAGCTGATAATGAAGGAGATTGACAGGCCTGGAGTCTCGCTCGCCTCTGTTTTCCCCCTATGGACACACACGAGACTCAGATCTTGGCTCGTCGTAGAGGAATCGATAGCAAGAATCAACCAGAGAAAGGATGCACACAAGGTACTCGATGGTTTTCCCCCAGCACTAGCTTTGTGTTGAGTTCGTTTTTGTATTTTTCTGTTTATGACTGAAACGAGGAGAAGCTACACATTGTTGTTCTCCTTTACGGCCTCACGCATACACACAGTGCACATCCAGGTCGTGCAGTACACCATGACCCTCTCACCTTTGCCCATGCCTGTTATACGTGTGCAAAGCATGCCAATAGTGCCCAGCACAGGAGCTGCACCCATGCTACATGCCCTGCTTTATTTGTTACAGTTTTACACAAGTGGAAACCCCAAGCTAAATTATAGAGAACAAGAATAACTCACAGTCAGAGATCAGATTGAATGAGAACTGGTGCTATAATTGATTCTTTTGCAAGGAGGGGTTTCAGTGTTCAAACATAATGCATTTCCATTTTCAGCTTGACCAAACTTGTATGCGGAGTAAAAGGAAAAGGTGGGGGTATAATGACATATCTGTGATTACATGGTCAAAATATAGGCCTAGGATATTTGAATGTTTCCATATAAATGTAATCCTCTACCCGCAAAATAATAATATAAATGTAGTCCTCTTATATCTCGTAGCTTCCTGTTACCAGGATTGATAGCTATCGTATTTCATTTCGTTGTTTAGTAATGAATTGTTGTGATGCATTTTTTACTTTAATCCTTGCTACTTTTAAAGCACCCTTCTTGCGCAGATCATTTTGTATAGATGTATAATGGCATGCCCGTGATTGCTCTGTAAAAACCCGTCCTAGGATATATGAATACTTCCATATAAACATATGCCTCTTCTATTTTGTAGCTTCTCATTCTAAGGAACGATTTATATCATATTTCATTATGTTGTTTGGTAAATAAATTTGCTTTCTGATTCTTTTTTGTTAAGTATCCAAGTAAGAGTCTGATTAGTGGCGGTGATTTCAGAGCTCGAGGCAGAGATGGCGGAGCTCGGGTGAGCTCGAGACTATGGATCCAGGGCTTGAGTGCTCACGGGATGGAGGTGCTCAGGATGGAGGCAAGGGAGGGTGCCCTGTGGGAAGTGATTTATGTGCACTTTGATCAGGTTTTTTATAACTGATGGCATCTTACATTGTTGTCTTTTACCGATTAACTGGTTAACTCTTTTCCTAAATGGTCTTAGATTTCTGCTTTCTATTTGCGCCAGTTTCTTTTTACAAGAGATGAGATCTTACACAATATATTTTTGCCTTGGTTGATCTAATTAAAATTTTCCTTCAGCACGTGCATATGATGTTAATTTAAAGCTATTTGGAAGTACATATCCATGGGCGAAAAAATATTATCATGTATTTTGTCTGTCATTTTGCTTGTGTTGATGTAGTTTATTGAGCTTTTTCACACGTCATGATATTATCCCTTAATTTCTACTACTAGGCTGCTTTGACATTTAAAATTCATTGTACAAACATTATTTACCTAATTTATGGAAACAATAAATTTGTAGCTCAGGTCAACTAGGAGATGATGTAAACCAAGTAGCTCACCGGTTTAAGATGGTATATTCTGTATTTTCGTTGCTTTATGGAAGGACAAAAGATGTTAGATATGCATGCTACTACAGTTGAGCTATTTTTCAGTTTTCTACATGAGCCACAGTGCCGAAGCCTTTGGACAGGCACTTTGTGATAGAATGTGTCAAACATAGGTCTGTTTGCTAGAATATGTGTTGTGCCGATGCTGCAACTAGCATACGCAAAATTACTTTGCTATATGTTTTTCATAATACTACATTCCATCAATTAAATGACTTCTTATTGTTTTGAATCTACTTAGGTGTTTAAAGATTACTTTGTTCCAGCGCCTACTTTGGATCATAGGAAACTAAAAAAAAAAGAGGGCGCCGCCACCACCGTCATCAGGCAGGCCCACATCCACGCGCTGCTCGGCGTCACCAGGTCACCGACACAACTCCTCATGCCCAGGTCGTTCAACATTTTCTTCCGCTTTTGGTGCGTCACATTTAGAGTCTTTCTTTCCCATTTTACCATGTTTGCATGGTAAGATGTTTGGTCGGATTTGAAGGTTTGTAGCCTTGGCTCCAAAGCTTCAAGCTCTTATACAAATTAGAACTGAGGGCCTTTTAAAATGATTCCTGCATGAAGTGTTGTTCAGTGGGATGTATAATTTTTCTTTATCTGATCGGCTATCCTTGGTGCTGCTTTAAGTACTGATTTCATCATCATATGACTACAATAAAGAAGCTGTGTCTATAAATATTACTAACTACTGATACTTTGCATCATACTTTGCATCAGTGATTTTAATTCTGTTGGCCCTCCTTAAGATTGTTTGGGAATGTGAGGCTTAAAAGTTTCAACCCTGTGCAATCTTCTTCTCGGGTGTGGATGTGTGTCTGACTAATTAAGGGTTCTGTTAATAGTGATATGTCCTTAAACATTATATGGGTATTGCGTTGCTTGTACTTATAGCAAGTGGAATTTTTTCTCATATGTTTCAATATGTGCCTGAATAATATTAATGTACACTCTTTCAATACATGACTTACTCTTGGCCTTTGCGCCATTGGCGCAACTGGTCATCTAGTACATTTAAATGATAAGTTCATGTGTATTATGTGATATCTCGAATATCTCAAACTCTCTTATATGAAGTGAAGAGAAGTGTTTTAGGGAAATGAACATGAAAATTTCAAAAAACTCACCACAACTTCATTTTGAAGTGACTAAGAAGGATCCAGGCTTAGTTTTTCATTTTGATGTTTTAGACTTATTTAAATCTTAATCAAAGTTAAGTTTGACCAGAATTCAAATGAGAAAAACAAATTAAAAAAAATCAAAAAAATGGAAAAACCAGTGCACATAGTCCATATATATAGAATATATGTGTAGGAAAGTTATTTGGCTGATTTAGACAAGGTCGAAAAAAACCTTGCTTAGAAATGAGGCCGTTTACCCTACCTTTGGACCCTCTTTTTAGCACATTTTTCATGAAAATTTCAAAAACCTCACCATAGCTTCATTTTGGATTGACTAAGAAGGATCCAGGCTTAGTTTTCCATTTTGATGTTTTAGACTTGTTTAAATCTTGGTCAAAGTTAGGTTTGACCAAAATTCAAATGAGCAAAACAAAATTCAAAAAAATCAAAAACAGAAATACAACATTATTCATAGGTCCAACATCATTCAAACATAGTTCTAACATAGGTCCAACATCATCCAACAGAAATACAACATTATTCATAATGTTTCATAATTATTCATAAATAGCGTTGGGGCTTTTGTCTGTTCCTTGAGCTTCTTGCCATTGTTTTTCTCCTCGTGCACCTTGTGCTCATTGCTTCTTCTCCTCTTGGTTGCAGTACCTTGCGCGTCTTCTTCAAACCTACCATAGAGCCGTGCAAAACATAAAGGGTAATGAGATCATGTCAAGTGATAAATGTACAGTAGTATTTGACCCTTGCAAGATTTACATACCTAGCAGAACTCACAACAACAGAAGGTTGATCATCATTTGGAGCCTCACTTGGATCATCATTTGGAGCCTCACTTGGATCACCATGATCACCATTTGGAGCCTCACTTGGATCACCATGATCACCATTTGGAGCCTCACTTGAATCATTATTTGGAGGATATTTTCTATCATCGTCAAAATCATGCGGCTGTTGACCATCATCATTTGGAACCTCATCAAAATCCTCATCTGATGCAACCGGCTGTTGACCATCATTTTCATCATCTGTTGAGGCAACCGGCTGCTGACCAACATTTTCATCGAAGCCTTCATCGAAACTCTCTCCGAACGCTGGATCTACAATGTTATCATAATAATTATCGAAATGACCAGACCCACCACACCTTGTGCACTTAAGCTTCCTCGCTCCAAGTCCAACTCCTTCGCTGCGAGGTCTGATTCGACTCTTCCTTGGTCTACCTGCTGCTCTCTTCAGAACTGGAGCACAAAGCTTGAATCCAGGGTCCACCATGTCCCATTGTTGTTTTCCCTCCATAGCAGGCAAGGCATAAGCATATGTGGCTTTGAACCTTGCAACATAGTAGTAATCATGCACATACTGCTGTATGTTCCCTGCTGGACCTGAGAGAGAAGTGATGAAAAACAAGTCATGAATGCATGGCAACCCAGTTATCTGCCATTGCCTACAACTGCAAGTTCTAGATTCTAAATCCAGTGGATATCTCCATTCCCTCTTCTGTTTATCCAAATATGATATCTCTGTTGTGGTACCCGAGCAAAGAGTCATGTTCATTTCCAAGCCTGTTGTTTTCTTCTTCAGTTCATTCATCACGGCAGGAACGATAATGTGGCCCATGAATTTTGCCTCAGCTATTCCTGCACGATAATGAAATTTCTGCATGTATTCTATCCTTATCCTGTCAAGCAAATCCACCAAATAATGACCCTTTAGTTTCCGGATCGTTGTTGAAAGACTCTGCTAGATTATTGTGCACATAGTTAACTTTGCTCAGTTCACTGAATTGGCTTCTGGCCTATAACTTGGAGTGGTGTGTTTCCAAGTATTCTTTCACTTTGGGATTCATGTATAACAACCTCAAGTGGTAGTTGTGCTTCTTCACACTGCAAGTCAAAGATGCTGGCCATAAATTGTCGGTATACACCTTTCCTTTGAATTTCTTCATGAAATTTGCAGCAAGGTGACGCATGCATTCCTTATGATCTACTCCAGGGAACACATTGTCCACGTCCACTTCTAAACCTTTGCAGGCATCTGTATGAATGACCAACCCATTGGGATGTGCAATAGCTCGACGCATGTTATGCAAAAACCAAGTCCAGCTCTCCTCAGACTCTGTCTCCAGCACACCGTAGGCAACTGGAATTACAAAACTGTGTGCATCAACTGCACAAGCTGCTACTAACTATCCTTTAAACCTCCCTGTGAGAAAAGTGGCATCAATAGCCAAATAAGGCCTACAGCCTGCCAAAAAACCCCGGCGACAAGCCTCAAAGCAGACAAAAACCCTCCTAAAGCATTCCTTGGTCTTTGTCACTCCCCTGAATGTGTACTCCACGGTGTGGTGATCAATATCTACAATACTACCTGGGCTTGTCCTCTCCACTTCACCTGTGAATGAATACAACAATTGAAAACTTTCCTGCCAGTTACCATAAATAGAATCCATAGCATGTTGTTTACCATTGAACAACCTCATGTATGGTAAATATATCTTGAACTTATCTTTGATGTTCTTCTGCAATTCCTTTGGACCCACTTGCTGGTTTTCTTTCACCCACTTCTTTACTTCTTCTGCCACCCATCTTGACTTGGCTCTACTGATTGTATCCTTCCTAAGGTTGACTCCTGGCATGTGTGCTTAAAAGGGTTCACTTTGACCTGAACATTAGTGCTATTTCGCATTTTAGATGCGAGTAGCCTCCATGGACAACCCTCAGTCGGACAGTGCACTCTGTAACGTACTTGATCGCTCTTGTCAACTTTGAAAGTACGTTCTACCTTGATGCAGTATGTCACAAGTGCATTTCTACAGTCAGTCATGGATGCAAAAATGGTACCTTCTTCCATATGAGGGTTCAAAGGGTCCCATTCAATAGCCGCAAGGTCTTCGTTCTCACCCACCACCTCATCATCCACACAGACTGCATTGTGAGCCTCTCTTGGTTTTCAGCCCGAGGTGCCCATCGTAAATTCTGAATAACATCAGAATATAGCTTCTCTTCACCAACCCCAGAATTGTAGTCATCAGGCTCCACTTCAAGGGGGACCCTACTGCCGTTGCCCACACTTGTCGAGCCACCACGTCGCCGTGCACCAACTAAACTGTTCTGGCTAGAGATGCCATTATGATGACTTGGTTCTCCCCGAGATGTTGCACCCGTCATCCTAGGTCCAAATGCCCGCTCAAGCACATCAATTTGCAGCCTCACATGAAAATTATCTTTCTCTTTATGCCTAGCAAACATGGTAGCTAGCTCTTCATCATTACTAACTGTCACCCATTTCTTTCCCCCATCATAGTATTTGTATACCACTTCATCAAGCAAACCCCAAGGATATTGGCTACAAATAAGTATCATGCATAGCAGAAGTGGCATCATCAATAACATGCGACATATCAGAATGAATAGCAGAAGTAGGTGTAGGTGTCGCAAGCTTACTCATAACAGAAGGTCAATCAAGTGCACAGCTAGATGGTAGTTCCTTACCTCCCCTCGTAGTTGAGGGATAGATCTTGGTTTTTAGATCTCTCAAGTTCTTCATAATGATAAGCAGATATATATCCCAAGTGACTCAAAGAATAGAGCTATGCTCCACGGCAACGGCGCCAGAAAATAGTCTTGATAACCCACAAGTATAGGGGATCGCAACAGTTTTTGAGGGTAGAGTATTCAACCCAAATTTATTGATTCGACACAAGGGGAGCCAAAGAATATTCTCAAGTATTAGCAGCTGAGTTGTCAATTCAACCACACCTGGAAACTTAATATCTGTAGCAAAGTATTTAGTATCAAAGTAATATGATAGTGGTGATAACAGTAGTAAAAGTAATGTTTTTGGTGTTTTGTAGTGATGATAGCAATAGCAACGGAAAAGTAAATAAGCGAAGAGCAATATATGGAAAGCTCGTAGGCAATGGATCGGTGATGGAGAATTATGCCGGATGCGGTTCATCATGTAACAGTCATAACCTAGGGTGACACAGAACTAGCTCCAGTTCATTGATATAATGTAGGCATGTATTTCGAACATAGTCATACGTGCTTATGGAAAAGAACTTGCATGACATCTTTTGTCCTACCCTCCCGTGGCAGCGGGGTCCTTACGGAAACTAAGGGATATTAAGGTCTCCTTTTAATAGAGAACATGAACAAAGCATTAACACATAGTGAATACATGAACTCCTCAAACTACGGTCATCACCGGTAAGTATCCCGATTATTGTCACTTCGGGGTTAACGGATCATAACACATAATAGGTGACTATAGACTTGCAAGGTAGGATCAAGAACACTCATATATTGATGAAAACATAATAGGTTCAGATCTGAAATCATGGCACTCGGGCCCTAGTGACAAGCATTAAGCATAGCAAAGTCATATCAACATCAATCTCAGAATATAGTGGACACTAGGGATCAACCCCTATCAAAACTAACTCGATTACATGATAGATCCCATCCAACCCATCACCGTCCAGCAAGCCTACGATGGAATTACTCACTCACGACGGTGAGCATCATGAAATTGGTGATGGAGGATGGTTGATGATGACGATGGCGACGGATTCCCCTCTCTGGAGCCCCGAACGGACTCCAGATCAGCCCTCCCGAGAGGTTTTAGGGCTTGGCGGCGGCTCCGTATCGTAAAACGCGATGATTTCTTCTCCTTGATTTTTCTCTCGTCGAAACTCAATATATGGAGGTGGAGTTGGAGTCAGAGACGCAACAGGGGGCCCATGAGGTAGGGGGCGCGCCCCCACCCTCGTGGCAAGACGGTGGCCCCCTGGCCTTCATCTTTAGCAGGTATTTTTCTTATTTTCTGAAAAGTGTCTCCGTGATGTTTCAGGTCATTCCGAGAACGTTTGCTCCTGCACATAAATAACACCATGGTAGTTCTGCTGAAAACAGCGTCAGCCCGGGTTAGTTCCATTCAAATCATGCAAGTTAGAGTCCAAAACAAGGGCAAAAGTGTTTGGAAAAGTAGATACGTTGGAGACATATCAACTCCCCCAAGCTTAAACCTTTGCTTGTCCTCCAGCAATTCAGTTGACAAACTGAAAGTGATAAAGAAAAACTTTTACAAACTCTGTTTGCTCTTGTTGTTGTAAATATGTAAAGCCAACATTCAAGTTTTCAGCAAATATTACAACTAACCACATTTGCAATAATGCATAGGTCTCAAGTTACTCATATCAATAGCATAATCAACTAGCGAGCCATAATAATAAAACTCGGATGACAACACTTTCTCAAAACAATCATAATATGATATAACAAGGTGGTATCTCGCTAGCCCTTTCTGAGACCGCAAAACATAAATGCAGAGCACCTTTAAAGACCAAGGACTGACTAGACATTGTAATTCATGGTAAAAGAGACCCAGTCAAGTCATACTCAATGTAAACTAACAATAACAAATGCAAATGACAGCGGTGCTCTCCAACTGGTGCTTTTTAATAAGAAGATGATGACTCAGCATAAAAGTAAATAGATAGGCCCTTCGTAGAGGGAAGCAGGGATTTATAGAGGTGCTAGAACTCAGTTTTGAAACAGAGGTGAATAATATTTTGAGCGGTATACTTTCATTGTCAACATAACAACCAAGAGATGATGATATCTTCCATGCTACACACATTATAGGCGGTTCCCAAACAGAATGGTAAAGTTTATGGTCCCCCTTCCACCATAAGTATCAATCCATGGCTTGCTCGAAACAACGAGTGCCTCCAAGTAACAAGAGTCCCAGGGGGAGTTTTGTTTGCAATTATTTTGATTTAGTTTGCATAAAGCATGGGACTGGGCATCCCGGTGACCAGCCATTTATCTCGTGAGTGAGGAGCGGAGTCCACTCCTCTTGAGAATAACCTGCCTAACATGGAAGATACGGACAACCCTAATTGATACATGAGCTATTCTAGCATACAAAACATGATATTTATTTGAAGGTTTAGAGTTTGGCACATACAAATTTACTTGGAACGACAGGTAGATATCGTATATAGGTAGGTATAGTGGACTCATGTGGAATAACTTTGGGGTTTAAGGAGTTTGGATGCACAAGCGGTATTCCCACTTAGTACAGGTGAAGGCTAGCAAAAGACTGGGAAGCGACCAGCTAGAGATCGACAATAGTCTTGAACGTGCATTGAAATTAATCAACACTGAATGCAAGCATGAGTAGGATATAATCCACCATGAACATAAATATCGTGAAGGCTATGTTGATTTTGTTTTCAACTACATGCATGAACATGTGCCAAGTCAAGTCACTTAAATCATTCAGAGGAGGATACCACCCTATCATACCACATCATAACCATCTCAATAGCATGTTGGCACGCAAGGCAAACCATTATAAATCATAGCTAATCAAGCATGGCACAGGAACCCATGATCCCTAATTGTCATTGCAAACATGTTTATTCATAATAGGCTGAATCAGGAACGATGAACTAATCATATTTACAAAAACAAAAGAGGTCGAGTTCATACCAGCTTTTCTCATCTCAGCCAGTCCATCATATATCATTATAATTGCCTTTCACTTGCATGATCGAATGATGTGAATAATAATAATAGTGCACGTGCATTGGACTAAGCTGGAATCTGCTAGCATTCAATAAACAGGAGAAGACAAGACAATATGGGCTCTTTTGTCAGATAAACAATAATGCATATAAGAGCCACTTCAACAATTTAATTATGGTCTTCTCCTATCGACCCCCAAAGAAAAGAAAAGAAATAAAACTATTTACACGGGAAAGCTCCCAACAAGCAAAAGAAGAACATGAAATATTTTTGGGTTTTCTTTTTAATTACTACTACAAGCATGGAAATTAAACTGATTAAAAGCTAAAAGTAATTTTTTTGGTTTTTCTTAAGGTTTATTAAACACACAAGAAGAAAGCATAAAAAGTAAATTAAACTAGAATGTATGATACAATGAAAAAGTATGATCACCGACATCTAGCAATGAGTGTGTGAGCATAAATGTAATGTCGGTGAGAAATACGTACTCCCCCAAGCTTAGGCTTTTGGCCTAAGTTGGTCTATGGCCACGGCTGGCCTGGCGGATATCCATAATAATAGTTGTTGGGGTCGTACTGTGATGCAGTAGCTATCGCCTGCTGAGCTGCAGCGTGGCGACGAGCAGCCTCCTCTCTCCTCTCGTACTCATTTGCCTCCTCTCTGGTAATAGTATATCCTCCTCTTGCCTGATAATCAAAGAAAGCAGGAGCAGGGAGAGTAATACGGACAGCACGACGTCTGTCAAAGATTAGTCGATACTAGAGAGGTGATTTGTTCCTCTCGACAAACTGGTGGTGGACCATAGCATTAAAATCTAGATAGGCGGGTGGTAATTAAATATCATCTTTGCGCACATCTATACCAAGAAAATTAGCTACGCGGGTTGCATAAATTCCACCAAAGAAATCTCCATTACGTCTATTAAGATGCAACCTACGTGCAACAATGGCTCCCAAATTATATGATTTGTCTCCTAACAGAGCACTCCTAAGAATACTGAGGTCAGGGACACACACACGTGACATGCCTCATCTTTACCATTTATGCATCTACCTATGAAGAGAGCAAAATAATGTATGGCAGGAAAGTGAATGCTCCCTATGGTAGCTTGTGTAATATCCCTAGATTCTCCCACAGTTATATCAGCAAGAAAGTCTCTAAATTCAGATTTGCGAGGATCCCTTATACTACCCCATTGTGGAAGTTTGCATGCAGTGGTAAAATCCTCTAAGTCCATGGTATAAGATTTATCATAAAGATCAAACAGGACACTTGGAGAATTACGTGAAGTGGAAAATTCAAACCTCCTCACAAAGGAGCTAGTGAGCTCATGATACTGACTGCACTTCTCTTCCTCGAAGCTCACGAGATCAGCGTTACGCAAATATGCATTGAATTCTTCTTTTATTCCCGCTTGATCCATAAAATTTTCAGAAGGCCACTCACAAGGACGCACTGGAGCGTCTCTTGGTGGCTCTTCGTCAGCATCACGCATTGGAAGTCTGGGTCCTTGCTTCTTTGAAGAACCACCTTGGAACATTTTCCTAAGCATTTTTCTTCCTCTAAAAAATTCTGAAATTTTTTAGTAACTTCAAAATAAAAGTAAACCAAACTCAATAATATTTATAGAAACTACTCCTACAAGTGCCTAGGGCCTATATCATGCATCAAAACTACTTTTGACCATATAAATTTGACATGCAATCTCAAGAACAAGGTCACCTAATCAGCAAAAATTTGCAATGAATAAAGCACTAGAACAAAAACTAATTGGACCAATGGAGGAGTCACATACCAAGGAACAATCTCCCCAAGCAGTTTTGTGAGAGGTGCTTTGAGCAAGGAGATCGAAAATGGCAGCAAAACGAGCTTGGACTCGGGTTTGAGATGGTTTTTCGTGTTTGGGGGAGGAAGAAGGAGTGTATGGGTGCAGGAATAAGTGGAGGAGGGCCACCGTGGGCCCATGAGGCAGGGGCGCGCCCTAGAGGGGTAGGCGCGCCTTCCACCCTTGTGGCAAGGTGGTTGCCCCCCTGGTGTGTTCTTTGTTCCATAAATCCTCAAATATTCTAGAAAAAATCATATTTAATTTTCAGGGCATTTGGAGAACTTTTATTTTCGAGGTATTTTTATATTGCACGGATAATCAGATAACAGACAGAAAATTATTTATTTTTATTCTATTTAATATAAATAACAAAAAGTAAAAGTGGGATACAGAAGGTTGTGCCTTCTAGTTTCATCCATCTCATGATCATCAAAATGAATCCACTAACAAGGTTGATCAAGTCTTGTTAACGAACTCATTCCGAATAATATGGAACCAGAGAAATTTCGAATAACACTATGTTACCTCAACGAGGATATGCACCTTCCCAATAATAAGAATATCATATTTCTTCTTGACAGTAGGAAGAGGAAATTCAAAACCTCCAAATATAATCGATGGAATTTTTCCAATAGAGTTGATACTATGAACTTGAGGTTGTTTCCTCGGAAAGTGTACCGTATGCTCATTACCATTAACATGAAAAGTGACATTGCCTTTAGTGCAATCAATAACAGCCCCTGCAGTATTCAAAAAGGGTCTTCCAAGAATAATAGACATACTATCATCCTCGGGAATACCAAGAATAACAAAGTCCGTTAAAATAGTAACATTTGCAACTACAATAGGCACATCCTCACAAATACCGATAGGTATAGCAGTTGATTTATCAGCCATTTGCAAAGATATTTCAGTAGGTGTCAACTTATTCAAATCAAGTCTACGATATAAAGAGAGAGGCATAACACTAACACCAGCTCCAAGATCACATAAAGCAGTTTTAACATAGTTTCTTTTAATAGAGCATGGTATAGTGGGTACTCCTGGATCTCCAAGTTTCTTTGGTATTCCACCCTTAAAAGTATAATTAGCAAGCATGGTGGAAATTTCAGCTTCCGGTATCTTTCTCTTATTTGTAATAATATCTTTCATGTACTTAGCATAAGGATTGGTTTTGAGCATATCAGTTAATTGCATACGTAAAAAGATAGGTCTAATCATTTCAGCAGAGCGCTCAAAATCCTCATCATCCTTTTTCTTGGATGGTTTGGGAGGAAAAGGCATGGGTTTCTGAACCCAAGTGAGGGAGTCCTGGATTAGGGGGTCTCCGGATAGCCGGACTATATCCTTTGGCCAGACTGTTGGACTATGAAGATACAAGATTGAAGACTTCGTCCCGTGTCCGGATGGGACTCTACTTGGCGTGGAAGGCAAGCTAGGCAATACGGATATGTATATCTCCTCCTTTGTAACCGACCTTGTGTAACCCTAGCCCCCTCCGATGTCTATATAAACCGGAGGGTTTTAGTCCGTAGGACAACATACAATCATACCATAGGCTAGCTTCTAGGGTTTAGCCTCTCCGATCTCGTGGTAGATCAACTCTTGTACTACTCATATTATCAAGAATAATCAAGCAGGACGTAGGGTTTTACCTCCATCAAGAGGGCCCGAACCTGGGTAAAACATCGTGTCCCCTGCCTCCTGTTACCATCTGCCTTAGACGCACAGTTTGGGACCCCCTACCCGAGATCCGCCGGTTTTGACACCGACATTGGTGCTTTCATTGAGAGTTCCTCTGTGTCGTCACCGTTAGGCTTGATGGCCCCTTTGATCATCGATAGCGATGCTGTCCAGGGTGAGACTTTTCTCCCCAGACAGATCTTTGTATTCGGCGGCTTCGCACTGCGGGCCAACTCGCTTGGCCATCTTTAGCAGATCGAGAGTTATGCCCCTGGCCACCAGGTCAGGTTTGGAAGCTTAAACTACACGGCCGACATCTGCGGAGACATGATCTTCAACGGATTCGAGCCCCTGCCGAGTGTGCCGCATGGTCACGATGAGCATGATTTAGCTCTACCATCGGACAGTGTTCATGAGAACGCACCGACGACCGCTCCGACCCTCAATTCGGAGCCAATTGCGCCATCCATGGACGGGTGGATAGACCCCGCCACGGAGGTCGTATTCTCAGCGGCGATCGAGCCGAATATCGACCTTACCCTTCACGGGAGCCGTGACGCCGAACTACCGGATTCTTCCCCGGCCACGGACTCCGAACCGCCTGCGCCCGTGCCTATCGAATCCGACTGGGCGCCGATCATGGAGTTCACCTCCGCGGATATCTTTTAGCACTCGCCCTTCGGCGACATACTGAACTCATTAAGGTCTCTCTCCCTGTCAGGAGAGTCCTGGCCGAACTATGTTTGGCAGGATTGGGATGCGGATGATGAAGAAATTCATCGCCCACCCACCACCCACTTAGTAGCCACTGTCGACAATTTAACTGACATGCTCGACTTCGACTCCGAAGACATCGACGGTATGGACGACGATGCGGGAGACGAAGAGGAACCACTGCCCACAGGGCACTGGACATCCACCTCATCATATGATATATACATTATGGACACACCAAAAGAAGGCAATGGTGACGAGACAGCGGAGGATGACCCCTCCAAGAAACAACCCAAGCGCCGACGTTAGCGGCGCCCCTCTAAGTCTCGCCAAAGCAAAAGCGGTGACACCGGCACATGAGATAATAGCACTCCGGACAATGCCGAAGACGACAACAATCCCCTCTAGCAAGATTTAGAGCAGGAGGATGGAGAAGCCAGCCCTCTCGAGAGAGCGGCAGATAGAGAGGCGGAGGATGATAATTACATGCCTCCCTCCGAAGACGAGGCAAGCCTCGACGATGATGAATTTGTCGTGCATGAGGATCCCGTCGAGCAAGAGCGCTTCAAGCGCCGGCTTATAGCCACGTCAAATAGCCTTAAGAAAAAGCAGCAGCAGCTTCAAGCTAATCAAGATTTGTTAGCTGATAGATGGACTGATGTCCTTGTGGCCGAGGAATATGAACTCGAACGCCCCTCCAAGAGTTACCCAAAGCGCAGGTTGCTACCCTGACTGGAGGAGGAAGCATTAAAACCTACATCTCCAGCGTATGACGTGGCTAATCGGCCACCTCGTGGCCGCGATAGAGAGGCATTTCAGCCAAAAGCTCAGCCCGCACCCCGACGCCACTCAAAAAAAATGTCAAGGCACGGGGAAACACGCTAGACCTGCGAGACATATTGCAGGACAAAGAAAAACACGCAAGATCGATCTACGGATCACGAGGGTGCACCACCACGTGGGACGATAACCGTCACGCCGGATACAGTAAAAGTAAATCCGGTCGGGCCGAACACAGCAGACAAGACTCATTTGAGCTGCGTCGCGACATAGCCCAGTACAGAGGCGTCGCACACCCCCTATGCTTCACAGACGAAGTCATGGATCATCAAATCCCAGAGGGTTTCAAACCCGTAAATATAGAATCATACGACAACAAAACAGATCCTGCGGTATGGATCGAGGACTTCCTCCTCCACATCCACATGGTCCGCGGTGACGATCTACACGCCATCAAATACCTCCCACTTAAACTCAAAGGACCAGTTCGGCATTGGCTCAACAACCTGCCAGCAGAATCCATTGGCTGTTGGGAAGATCTAGAAGCCGCATTCCTCGACAACTTCCAGGGCACTTATGTGCGACCACCAAATGCTGATGACTTGAGCCACATAATTCAGCAGCCAGAAGAATCGGCCAGGCAATTCTGGACACGGTTCCTGACAAAGAAAAATCAAATCGTTGACTGTCTGGATGCAGAGGCCCTAGCAGCTTTCAAGCACAACATCCGCGATGAGTGGCTCGCCCGGCACCTTAGCCAGGAAAAGCCGAAATCCATGGCAGCCCTCACAACACTCATGACTCGCTTTTGCGCGGGAGAAGACAGCTGGCTGGCTCGCAGCAATAACATATCAAAGAACCGTGGTACTTCAGATACCAAGGACAGCAATGGCAGGTCACGTCGCAACAAACATAAGCGCCGCATCAATAGCGACAATACCAGGATACGACAGTCAATGCCGGATTCAGAGGCTCTAAACTCGGTCAGCGGAAAAAGCCATTCAAAAGTAGCACTCCGGGCTCGTCCAGTTTGGATCGTATACTCGACCGCTCGTGCCAAATACATGGCACCCCCGACAAGCCAGCCAACCACACCAACAAGGAGTGTTGGGTGTTCAAGCAGGCCGGCTAGTTAAATGCCGAAAACAAAGATAAGGGGTCACATAGCGATGACGAGGAGGAGCCCCGGCAGCCGAACACCGGAGGACATAAGAGGTTCCCCCCACAAGTGCGGACGGTGAACATGATATATGCAACCCACATCCCCAAGAGGGAGCGGAAGCGTGCGCTAAGGGACATATATGCGTTGGAGCCAGTCGCCCCAAAGTTCAACCCATGGTCCTCTTGTTCGATCACCTTCGATCGCCGGGACCACCCCACTAGTATCCGTCATGGCGGATTCGCCGCACTGGTCCTAGACCAAATCATTGACGGATTTCACCTCACTCGAGTCCTTATGGACGGCGGCAGCAGCCTGAACCTGCTTTATCAGGACACAGTGCGCAAAATGGGTATAGACCCCTCAAGGATCAAACCCACAAAAACGACCTTTAAAGGCGTCATACCAGGTGTAGAGGCCCATTGCACAGGCCCAGTCACACTGTAAGTGGTCTTCGGATCCCTGTATAACTTCCGAAGCGAGGAGTTAATCTTTGATATAGTCCCGTTCCGCAGTGGCTATCATGCACTGCTCGGGCGAACCACATTTGCGAGATTCAATGCGGTACCGCATTATGCATACCTCAAGATCAAGATGCCAGGACCTCAGGGGGTCATCACAGTCAATGGAAACACAGAGCGCTCTCTCCGCACGGAGGAGCACAGTGCGGCCCTTGCAGCAGAAGCGCAAAGCAGCCTCTTAAGGCAATCCACCAGTTCGGCGATTAAAGACCCGGACACCTTCAAGCGCGCCCGGAGTAATCGGCAACAAGACCACCTGCCACGTTCCGAGCTCTCATAGCAATGCGGCCCCCGCCCCAGTTCCAGCCAAACAACGAAATCCGTGCCACGCGCACATAATTACGCATTGAAAATACTATGGGCACAGGTGGGGAGGGGGCACGACTACGGAACGCCCCAAGACGTGGCTCAACCGCACTATGGGCTTCCCGCTTTGTTATTTTCTTCTCTTTCAGGACTTTAAACTCTGGAAACCCTGTCTGGCAGTATGATTGCCGGACACACGATGCAACAACCAAGGAGGCATAAATCTACGTCGCACCACGGAACTCCCAGGTGGCTTCTGATAACGAGTGAAATACTTGCTTTAAATACCATTCCTCAGCTTGCCCTTGGAGGGGACATGTCAAATAGTCCTACTTTTTGCTTATTGCACTACTTGTATCATTCTGCTTCGACGCACCTTTTTCAATAAACAATGCATAACACTAGACTATTATCGCATTCTCTATTCTTCTTATATATATATATAGTGTTACTATTCATCACCCAGGGTGCAGAATAAGTTATTGTTCACCCGAGGTAATCTTACGATCATTTCATAATTAAATTACGTTTGGAATTCAAATAGTTACATTTCTATTGATTCACTACGTAAAATTTGACATAAGAAAATAAAAATATAGGTCATAAGACAAGAAAATTTGTAGTTTATGTGTATTTTAGACTATGTTTTTACGTTTGTAATTTTACATAACATAAAATATTTTTTACGGCGATTATATATTTTTTACGGTCTCTTTTTGCGTCGGAAATAAGACAAAACTTACGAAACGTAAAATTACGGTGCATTGATGGTAAAATGGAGGGGGGTGAAGAATAACTATTCTTCACCCAGGGTGACGAATAGCGCGACCCTATATATATATATGTTTATTCATAACATTCAGCACCTGTACACTCTGGTACAGCCAATACGTCAGTGGCTTAAGCATACCCCATAATACGGCGTGAGAAGTCCGAACACTTTCGACAGTGCGGCACCCCGAACTTATAGCATTATATGCATCAGCTCCGAATCATGTCTTGGGTCAATAGTTGGGTTTGCCCGGCTCCCATGTTTTGGTACCTTATGTTCCGCTATATTGGCTAAGGTAGCACTGGGAGAACTACTGCGATTGTGCCCCGGTTCAGTTGGGCTAAGCACCTCAGTAGAGAAAGCTAAAACTGACTGTCATGATAAGGCGAGAGCTGGTCGCTGTTCGAGAGGTCTCGAGTCCCTCAAGACTTATGCCGCTTAGAGCGAGGAGTCGGCTTTGTCCGGCTTAAGGCATGCATAGCGCCCCGAATTCGGCCTTCCGAATACTAGGGGCTTCGCCAAAATTTAAAATTGTAGACTTCTATGGCTAAGTGAGAGTGATAAAGCATTATAGTCCGGTTGCCTTGTTTGTTGTGCTGAGCACCTCCCTCGAAGGACCCAACAATGGGAAAAAGAGTGCTCAGGTTTATCCCGAACACCCCAGCACTCGTGGCATGGGGGCAGAAGCTGACGACTGGCCATCTCTCAGATTTGATAAACAGCCGCACAGAAGTTAATATTTTAAATCCAAACAAGCGTTGCATAGCGCATATGAGCAAGTTTTCATAATACATGATCACACGAGCAAGTTTATTCAAAAATTACATCCTTCGCACACTCGTCTGCCACAAGACGGGCACCCTTCAGGACACCCTCATAATACATCTCGGGGTGGCGATGCTCCTTGCCCTGCAGCGGCCCCTCCTTCACTAGCTTCTCGGCGTCCATCTTGGCCCAGTGCACCTTTGCACGGGCAAAAGCCCGGCGGGTACCTTCGATACAAACGGACCGCTTGATGACTTCCAGCCGTGGGCAGGCATCCACAAGCTGCCTCACCAGGCCAAAGTAGCTGTTCGGAAGGGAGTTGCCAGGCCACATCCGGACTATAAAGCCCTTCATGGCCTGTTCGGCCGCCTTGTGCAGCTCGACCAGTTGCTTCATCCGGTCGCTCATAGGCATCGGGTGTTCGGTCCCAGTATACTGAGACCAGAACAATTTCTCCGTCGAGCTTCCCTCCTCGGCTTGGTAATACTTCACGGCATCCGACACGCTGCGGGGCAAATCTGTGAATGCTCCTGGAGAGCTCCGGACTCGGGTAAGTAACAAGTAATTTACTTTCACATGCTTGCTTTGCATATTGAATTCCTTACCCGCCGCTATCTTCCTCATCGCCTCAATTTCTTGGAGGGCCTTTTGGGCTTCAGCCTTGGCATGCTTTGTGCTTTCGAGGGCCGCGGCAAGCTCAGACTCTCGCGTCTTCGAGTCAAGCTCCAAAGCCTCGGGCTTCTTCACGAGAGCCTGGAGCTCTTGCTGCACCTCGCCCACCCGTGCCTCTTGTTTTTCCCGCTCGGTGCGCTCCTCGGCCGCTTTGTTTTCGGCCTCGGACAGCGCTTGCTTCAGGGTCGCCACTTCGGTCGTGGCCCCTGGCACATTCATGACGATCCTGTCATTTAGCAACCACATTTTCTTTTTTTATATAGACAAGGTATTACTTACCTTTGTTCTCCTCGAGCTGCCTCTTGGCAAGGCCGAGCTCCTTCTCGGACCGCTCGATGTCCTGCTTCAGTGCAGCGACCTCTGCCGTTAGTGCGGCAGAGGTCAGCAGCAAAGCCTGCATACGCATACAGACATACTTATATTAGACTCCTGCAGATATTATTGATCCTCTATTCGGCTTTTCTTTGTGAACACCAAACAGAGCATCAGGGGCTACTGTCTATGCGGTAACATTTTCCTATATTTTAAATACTTACCTCAAAGCCTGTTAGAAGGCTGGCACAGGCTTCAGTCAGTCCGCTCTTGGCGGACTGAACCTTCTTGATCACCGCACTCATAATTGTGCAGTGCTCTTCGTCGATGGAAGCACCGCGAAGCACTCCCAGCAGGTTGTCCGGTGCCTCTGGATGGACAGAGGTCACCGACACGGGCGACTTGCCCCTCTTGGAAGAGGGCCGCCTGCTCGAGTCCGGAACCGCTGGAGGTTCCGGCGCGGTGTCCGGCTGTGGGCCGAACTTGGAGCCCCTAGGAGCCTTGCTCCCTTTGCTCCTGGAGTCCGGAAGGTTGCCTTGAGGTGCCTCCGGGAATGTCTCCCCCCAGCTTGGTGCCCCTTGAGACAATACCTCGCCATTGTCCATAGGGCAAGGAGAGGAGGCGGTTGGAAGTGTATCACTATTCATGTCCGACGAGTCCAAGGAACCATCCGACGATGATGCGTCGATACGGGCTTGGGGCGGACTGCATAGTCATATTCCACGTTAGGAGAAGCAGTGCGACAAAGATATGCTATGAGTTACTCTGGTATCCGAATACTTACGACTTCGCCAGGGGCTTGGCCCTGAGCAGCCACTCGTCTTCGCCGTCGGTGGCGGTGGTGGAGCAATCCAGAAGGAGAGTCCTTCCCTTCTTGGACCCTTCGGCCTCCCCGGTTGGGGCAGCCTTCCTTTTCTTGTCTCCCCCGGCTGGAGGGGGAGAATCTTCATCTTCCTTCTCCTTGTTTTCACTGGAGGAGTGCGTCTCGGTGTTATCGGACGATGAGTCCGATACCACCTGGCGCTGGGAACTCTTTCGGGTTCCCTTGGCCTTCTTCTTGGTCTTCTCCAGCACCTCATATGGAGCTAGAGTCCGCATCTCCGTCAGGAGAGCATCCGCAGGGTCTTCGGGCAGAGGGGCCGAACAGTTAATCCGCTCCTATGTCTCCACCCAGTCCTGTCAAAGGCATGGGAGCTCAGACCCCGCACCTTGTTAAGCTATGGGAAATAATATCCTACCAGATGTACAGAACTTACCGGATTCGCAGGGCGCTTTGCGCTTAGCCCGCGGTCCTCGGTAAGAGAAGGAGGAACCTCGGCGCCCTTGAACAGCACCCTCCAGACGTCCTTATGCGTCATGTCGAAGAGCTCGTGTAGAGTCTGGTGCTGGGCCAGGTCAAACTCCCATAATGTGAAATCCCATTGTTGACACGGGAGGATTGAAGGAAATATGCCCTAGAGGCAATAATAAAGTTATTATTTATTTCCTTATATATCATGATAAATGTTTATTATTCATGCTAGAATTGTATTGACCGGAAACATAATACATGTGTGAATACATAGACAAACTTAGTGTCACTAGTATGCCTCTACTTGACTAGCTCGTTAATCAAAGATGGTTATGTTTCCTAACCATGAACAAAGAGTTGTTATTTGATTAACGGGATCACATCATTAGGTGAATGATCTGATTGACATGACCCATTCCATTAGCTTAGCACCCAACCATTTAGTATGTTGCTATTGCTTTCTTCATGACTTATACATGTTCCTATGACTATGAGATTATGCAACTCCCATTTGCCGGAGGAACACTTTGTGTGCTACCAAACGTCACAACGTAAATGGGTGATTATAAAGGAGCTCTACAGGTGTCTCCAAAGGTAGATGTTGGGTTGGCGTATTTCGAGATTAGGATTTGTCACTCCGATTGTCGGAGAGGTATCTCTGGGCCCTCTCGGTAAGGCACATCACATAAGCCTTGCAAGCATTGCAACTAATGAGTTAGTTGTGAGATGATGTATTACGGAACGAGTAAAGAGACTTGCCGATAACGAGATTGAACTAGGTATTGGATACCGACGATCGAATCTCGGGCAAGTAACATACCGATGACAAAGGGAACAATGTATGTTGTTATGCGGTCTGATCGATAAAGATCTTTGTAGAATATGTAGGAGCCAATATGGGCATCCAGGTCCCGCTATTGGTTATTGACTGGAGATATGTCTCAGTCATCTCTACATTGTTCTCGAACCGTAGGGTCCGCACGCTTAACGTTACGATGACAGTTATTATGAGTTTATGCATTTTGATGTACCGAAGTTAGTTCGGAGTCCCGGATGTGATCACGGACATGACGAGGAGTCTCGAAATGGTCGAGACATAAAGATCGATATATTGGAAGCCTATATTTGGACATCGGAATCGTTCCGGGTGAAATCGGCATTTTTCCGGAGTACCGGGGGGTTACCGGAACCCCCCCGGGGGTTATTGGGCCTACATGGGCCTTGAGGGAGAAGAGAGAAGGAGGCAAGAGGTGGCCGCGCGCCCCTCCCCTTCCTAGTCCGAATAGGACAAGGGAAGGGGGGTGGCACCCCCCCTTTCCTTCCTCTCTTCCTCCTCTTTCCCCCTCTCTCTCCTTGTCCAACTAGGAAAGAAGGGAGTCCTACTCCCGGTGGGAGTAGGACTCCCCCTTGGCGCGCCACACCTTGGCCGGCCACCCCCTCCTTGGCTCCTTTATATACGGGGGCAGGGGGGCACCCCTAGACACACAAGTTGATCCACGTGATCGTTCCTTAGCCGTGTGCGGTGCCCCCTGCCACCATATTCCACCTCGATCATATTGTTGTAGTGCTCAGGCGAAGCCCTGCATCGGTAGAACATCATCATCGTCACCACGCTGTTGTGCTGATGGAACTCATCCCCGAAGCTTTGCTGGATCGGAGCCCGGGGAGCGTCATCGAGCTGTACGTGTGCTAAGAACTCGGAGGTGCCGGAGTAACGGTGCTTGGATCGGTCGGATCGGGAAGACGTACGACTACTTCCTCTATGTTGCGTCAACGCTTCCGTTGCGGTCTACAAGGGTACGTAGACAACACTCTCCCCTCTCGTTGCTATGCATCACCATGATCTTGCGTGTGCGTAAGAATTTTTTTGAAATTACTACGTTCCCCAACAGTGGTATCAGAGCCTAGGTTTTCTGGTTTGATGTTATATGCACGAGTAGAACACAAGTGAGTGTTGGAAATATGCCCTAGAGGCAATAATAAATTAGTTATTATTATATTTTCTTGTTCATGATAATCGTTTATTATCCATGCTAGAATTGTATTGATAGGAAACTCAGATACATGTGTGGATACATAGACAACACCATGTCCCTAGTAAGCCTCTAGTTGACTAGCTCGTTGATCAATAGATGGTTACGGTTTCCTGACCATGGACATTAGATGTCATTGATAACGGGATCACATCATTAGGAGAATGATGTGATGGACAAGACCCAATCCTAAGCCTAGCACAAGATCATGTAGTTCGTATGCTAAAGCTTTTCTAATGTCAAGTATCATTTCCTTAGACCATGAGATTGTGCAACTCCCGGATACCGTAGGAGTGCTTTGGGTGTGCCAAACGTCACAACGTAACTGGGTGACTATAAAGGTGCACTACGGGTATCTCCGAAAGTGTCTGTTGGGTTGGCACGAATCGAGACTGGGATTTGTCACTCCGTGTAACGGAGAGGTATCTCTGGGCCCACTCGGTAGGACATCATCATAATGTGCACAATGTGACCAAGGAGTTGATCACGGGATGATGTGTTACGGGAACGAGTAAAGAGACTTGCCGGTAACGAGATTGAACAAGGTATCGGGATACTGACGATCGAATCTCGGGCAAGTATAGTATCGATAGACAAAGGGAATTGTATACGGGATTGATTAAGTCCTTGACATCGTGGTTCATCCGATGAGATCATCGTGGAACGTGTGGGAGCCAACATGGGTATCCAGATCCCGCTGTTGGTTATTGACCGGAGAACGTCTCGGTCATGTCTGCATGTCTCCCGAACCCGTAGGGTCTACACACTTAAGGTTCGATGACGCTAGGGTTATAAAGGAAGTTTGTATGTGGTTACCGAATGTTGTTCGGAGTCCCGGATGAGATCCCGGACGTCACGAGGAGTTCCGGAATGGTCCGGAGGTAAAGATTTATATATGGGAAGTCCTATTTTGGTCACCGGAAGAGTTTCGGGGTTTATCGGTAATGTACCGGGACCACCGGGAGGGTCCTGGGGGTCCACCAAGTGGGGCCACCTGCCCGGGGGAGCCACATGGGCTGTAGGGAGTGTTCCTTGGCCTACATGGGCCAAGGGCACCAGCCCCACTAAGGCCCATGCGCCTAGAAGGGGAGAGGGTGCAAACCCTAAGGGCAGATGGGCCCTAAGGCCCATATACCCTGCGCCTCCCTCTCCTCCCCCTTGTGGCCGCCACCCCTTGGCCATCTAGGGCTGCCGCCCCCCTAGGGGTGGGAACCCTAGAGGGGGCGCAGCCTCCACCCCTTCTCCTATATATATGAGGCCTAGGGGGCTGCCCAAAACACACGTGATTTGATCTCTGCCTGATGGTGCAGCCTTCCCTCTCTCCCTCCTCTTCTGTGGTGCTTGGCGAAGCCCTGCAAGATTGCCACGCTCCTCCATCACCACCACGCCGTTGTGCTGCTGCTGGATGGAGTCTTCCTCAACCTCTCCCTCTCTCCTTGCTGGATCAAGGCTTGGGAGACGTCACCGGGCTGTACGTGTGTTGAACGCGGAGGTGCCGTCCGGTCGGCACTTGGTCATCGGTGATTTGAATCACGACGAGTACGACTCCATCAACCCCGTTCACTTGAACGCTTCCGCTTAGCGATCTACAAGGGTATGTAGATGCACTCTCCTTCCCCTCGTTGCTAGTCTCTCCATAGATAGATCTTGGTGACACGTAGGAAAATTTTGAATTTCTGCCACGTTCCCCAACAGTGGCATCATGAGCTAGGTCTATTGCGTAGATTCTATGCACGAGTAGATCACAAAGTAGTTGTGGGCGTTGATTTTGTTCAATATGCTTGCCGTTACTAGTCTTATCTTGATTCGGCGGCATCGTGGGATGAAGCGGCCCGGACCGACCTTACACGTACTCTTACGTGAGACAGGTTCCACCGACTGACATGCACTAGTTGCATAAGGTGGCTAGCGGGTGTCTGTCTCTCCTACTTTAGTCGGATCGGATTCGATGAAAAGGGTCCTTATGAAGGGTAAATAGCAATTGGCATATCACGTTGTGGTCTTTGCGTAGGTAAGAAACGTTCTTGCTAGAAACCCATAGCAGCCACGTAAAACATGCAAACAACAATTAGAGGACGTCTAACTTGTTTTTGCAGGGTATGCTATGTGATGTGATATGGCCAAAAGGATGTGATGAATGATATATGTGATGTATGAGATTAATCATGTTCTTGTAATAGGAATCACGACTTGCATGTCGATGAGTATGACAACCGGCAGGAGCCATAGGAGTTGTCTTAATTTATTTATGACCTGCGAGTCAACATAAACGTCATGTAATTACTTTACTTTATTGCTAACCGTTAGCTGTAGTAGTAGAAGTAATAGATGACGTGACAACTTCAAGAAGACACGATGATGGAGATCATGATGATGGAGATCATGGTGTCATGCCGGTGACGATGATGATCATGGAGCCCCGAAGATGGAGATCAAAAGGAGCAAAGTGATGATGGCCATATCATGTCACTATTTGATTGCATGTGATGTTTATCATGTTTATACATCTTATTTGCTTAGAACGACGGTAGTAAATAAGATGATCCCTCATTAAAATTTCAAGAAGTGTTCTCCCCTAACTGTGCACCGTTGCTACAGTTCGTCGTTTCTAAGCACGCCGTGATGATCGGGTGTGATGGATCCTTACGTTCACATACAACGGGTGTTGACGAGCCTAGCATGTACAGACATGGCCTCGGAACACAGCAAAACACTTAGGGTTAACTTGACGAGCCTAGCATGTACAGACATGGCCTCGGAACACAGAAGACCGAAAGGTCGAGCATGAGTCGTATAGAAGATACGATAATCATGAAGATGTTCACCGACGTTGGCTAGTCCGTCTCACGTGATGATCGGACACGGCCTAGTTGACTCGGATCATGTAATCACTTAGATGACTAGAGGGATGTCTATCTAAGTGGGAGTTCATAAGATGAACTTAATTATCCTGAACATAGTCAAAAGGATTTTGCAAATTATGTCGTAGCTCACGCTATAGTTCTACTGTTTAGATATGTTCCTAGAGAAAAAATTAGTTGAAAGTTGAAAGTAGCAATTATGCGGACTAGGTCCGTAAAATGAGGATTGTCCTCATTGTTTCATAGAAGGCTTATGTCCTTAATGCACCGCTCAGTGTGCTGAACCTCGAACGTCGTCTGTGGATGTTGCGAACATCTGACATACACATTTTGATAACTACTCGATAGTTCAGTTAAACGGTTTAGAATTAAGGCACCGAAAACATTTTTGAAACATCGCGAAACATATGAGATGTTTCGAGGGCTGAAATTGGGATTTCAGGCTCGTGCCCACGTCAAGAGGTATAAGACCTCCGACGATTTTCTTAGCCTGCAAACTAAGGGAGAAAAGCTCAATTGTTGAACTTGTGCTCAGATTGTCTGAGTACAACAATCCCTTGAATCAAGTGGGAGTTGATCTTCCAGATAAGATAGTGATGTTTCTCCGAAGTCATTACCACCAAGCTGCTAGAGCTTCGTGATGAACTATAATATATCGAGGACATATATGATGATCCTTGAGATATTCGCGATGTTTGACACCGCAAAAGTAGAAATCAAGAAGGAGCATCAATTGTTGATGGTTGGTGAAACCACTAGTTTCAAGAAGGGCAAGGGCAAGAAGGGATACTTCATGAAACGGCAAATCAGCTGCTGCTCTAGTGAAGAAACCCAAGGTTGAACCCAAACCCGAGACTAAGTGCTTCTGTAATAAGGGGAATAGCCACTGAAGCAGTATTAACCTAGATACTTGGTAGATGAGAAGGCTGGCTAGGTCGATAGAAGTATATTGGATATACATTGTGTTGATGTGTACTTTACTAGTACTCCTAGTAGCACCAGGGTATTAGATACCGGTTCGGTTGCTAAGTGTTAGTAACTCGAAATAAAAGCTACGGAATAAATGGAGACTAGCTAAAGGTGAGCTGATGGTATGTGTTGGAAGTGTTTCCAATGTTGATATAATCAAATATCGTACGCTCCTTCTACCATCGAGATTGGTGTTTGTGTTGAGCATAGACATGATTGGATTATGTCTATCGCAATACGGTTATTCATTTAAGGAGAATAATGGTTACTCTGTTTATTTGAATAATACCTTCAATGGTCTTACACCTAAAATGAATGGTTTATTGAATCTCGATCGTAGTGATACACATGTTCATGCCAAAAGATAGTAATGATAGTACCACCTACTTGTGGCACAGCCACGTAAGTCATATCGGTATAAAACGCATGAAGAAGCTCCATGTTGATGGATCTTTGGACTCACTCATTTTTGAAAAGTTTGAGACATGCGAACCATGTCTATTGGTGTGTATGCATGAAGAAACTCCATGCAAATGGACCGTTTGGACTCACTTGATTTTGAATCACTTGAGGCATGCAAATCATACCACATGGGCAAGATGACTGAAAGCCTCGGTTTCAGTAAAATGGAACTAGAAAGCAAATTGTTGGAAGTAATACATTTTGATGTGTGCAGTCCAATGAGTGCTGAGGCATGTAGTGGATATCGTTATGTTCTTTCTTCACAGATGATTTGAGTAGATGTTGAGTACGTTTACTTGAAGAATCACGAGTCTGAATTATTGAAAGGTTCAAGTAATTTCAGTGTGAAGTTGAAAGATCGTCATGACAAGAGGATAAAATATCTATGATATGATCATAGAGATGAATATCTGAATTACGAGTTTGGCACAGAATTAAGACATTGTGGAAATTGTTTCACAACTAATACAGCCTGGAACACGATAGTGTGATGGTGTGTCCAAACATCATAACTGCACCTTATTGGATATGATGCATACCATGATGTCTCTTATCGAATTACCACGATAGTTTATGGGTTAGGCATTAGAGACAACCACATTCACTTTAAATAGGGCACCACGTAATTCCGATGAGATGACACCATATGAACTATGGTTTAGAGAAACCTAAGCTGTCATTTCTTAAAAGTTTGGGGCTGCGACGCTTATGTGAAAAGGTTTCAGGCTGATAAGCTCGAACCCAAAGCGGATAAATGCATCTTCATAGGACACCCAAAACAGTTGGGTATACCTCCTGTCTCAGATCCGAAAGCAATAAGGGATTGTTTCTAGAATCGGGTCCTTTCACGAGGAAAAGTTTCTCTCGAAAGAATTGAGTGGGAGGATGGTGGAGACTTGATGAGGTTATTAAACCGTCTCTTCAACTAGTGTGTGGCAGGGCACAGGAAGTTGTTCCTGTGGCACCTACACCAATTGAAGTGGAAGCTTGTGATAGTGATCATGAAACTTCAGATCAAGTCACTACCAAACCTCGTAGGATGACAAGGATGCGTACTACTTCAGAGTGGTACGTAGTCCTGTCTTGGAAGTCATGTTGCTAGACAACAATGAACCTACGAGCTATGGAAGAGCGATGGTGGGCCTAGATTCCGATAAATGGCTCGAAGCCATAAAATCCGAGAGAGGATCCATGTATGGAAACAAAGTGTAGACTTTGACAGAACAGCTCGATGGTCGTGAGGCTGTTGAGTATAGATGGATTTTAAAAGGAAGACGGACAATGATGGTAAATGTCACCATTAAGAAAGCTCGACTTGTCATTAAGATGTTTTCTGACAAGTTCAAGGAGTTGACTGCGGTGAGATTTTCTCACTCGTAGCGATGCTAAGAGTCTGTTGGAATTATATTAGCAGTCACTGCATTATTTATGAAATCTTGCAGATAGGATGTCAAAACATTGTTTCCTCGACGATTTTTGAGGAAAGGTTGTATGTGATACAACCAGAAGGTTTTGTTAATCCTGAAAGATGCTAATAAGTATGCAAAGCTCCAGCAATCCTTCTAAGGACTGGAGTAAGCATCTCGGAGTTGGAATGTATGCTTTGATAAGATGATCAAAGTTTTGGGTTTATACAAAGTTTATGAGAAACTTGTATTTCCAAAGAAGTGAGTGGGAGCACTATAGAATTTCTGATGAGTATATGTTTTTGACATATTGTTGATCAGAAATGACGTAGAATTTCTGGAAAGCATATAGGGTTATTTGGAAAGTGTTTTTTCAATGGAAAGCCTGGATTAAGCTACTTGAACATTGAGCATCAAGATCTATAAGGATAGATCAAAACGCTTAATGGTACTTTCAAATGAGCACATACCTTGACATGATCTTGAAGTTGTTCAAGATGGATCAGTCAAAGAAGGAGTTCTTGCCTGAGTTGTAAGGTATGAAGTTAAGACTTAAAGCTCGACCACGGCAGAAGAGAGAGAAAGGACAAAGGTCGTCCCCTATGCTTAAGACATAGGCTCTACAGTATGCTATGCTGTGTACCGCACCTGAAATGTGCCTTGCCATGAGTCAGTCAAGGGGTACAAGAGTGATCCAAGAATGGATCACAGGACAGCGGTCAAAGTTATCCTTAGTAACTAGTGGACTAAGGAATTTTCTCGATTATGGAGGTGGTAGAAGAGTTCGTCGTAAAGGGTTACGTCGATGCAAGCTTAACACCTATCCGGATAGCTCTGAGTAGAGATACCGGATACGTATAATGGAGCAACAATTTAGAATAGCTCCAAGTAGAACAGTTATTTGGAATAGCTCCAAATAGAACGTGGTAGCTACATCTAGGAGATGACATAGAGATTTGTAAAGCACACACGGATCTGAAAGGTTCAGACCCGTTGACTAAAACCTCTCTCACAAGCAACATGATCAAACCCAGAACTCATTGAGTGTTAATCACATAGTGATGTGAACTAGATTATTGACTCTAGTAAACTCTTTGGATGTTGGTCACATGGCCATGTGACCTGTGAGTGTTAATCACATGGCAATGAGAACTAGATTATTGACTCTAGTGCAAGTGGGAGACTGTTGGAAATATGCCCTAGAGGCAATAATAAATTAGTTATTATTATATTTCCTTGTTCATGATAATCGTTTATTATCCATGCTAGAATTGTATTGATAGGAAACTCAGATACATGTGTGGATACATAGACAACACCATGTCCCTAGTAAGCCTCTAGTTGACTAGCTCGTTGATCAATAGATTGTTATGGTTTCCTGACCATGGACATTAGATGTCATTGATAACGGGATCACATCATTAGGAGAATGATGTGATGGACAAGACCCAATCCTAAGCCTAGCACAAGATCATGTAGTTCGTATGCTAAAGCTTTTCTAATGTCAAGTATCATTTCCTTAGACCATGAGATTGTGCAACTCCCGGATACCGTAGGAGTGCTTTGGGTGTGCCAAACGTCACAACGTAACTGGGTGACTATAAAGGTGCACTACGGGTATCTCCGAAAGTGTCTGTTGGGTTGGCACGAATCGAGACTGGGATTTGTCACTCCGTGTAAACGGAGAGGTATCTCTGGGCCCACTCGGTAGGACATCATCATAATGTGCACAATGTGATCAAGGAGTTGATCACGGGATGATGTGTTACGGAACGAGTAAAGAGACTTGCCGGTAACGAGATTGAACAAGGTATCGGGATACCGACGATCGAATCTCGGGCAAGTATCGTACCTATAGACAAAGGGAATTGTATACGGGATTGATTAAGTCCTTGACATCGTGGTTCATCCGATAAGATCATCGTGGAACGTGTGGGAGCCAACATGGGTATCCAGATCCCGCTATTGGTTATTGACCGGAGAACGTCTCGGTCATGTCTGCATGTCTCCCGAACCCGTAGGGTCTACACACTTAAGGTTCGATGACGCTAGGGTTATAAAGGAAGTTTGTATGTGGTTACCGAATGTTGTTCGGAGTCCCGGATGAGATCCCGGACGTCACGAGGAGTTCCGGAATGGTCCGGAGGTAAAGATTTATTTATGGGAAGTCCTATTTTGGTCATCGGAAGAGTTTCGGGGTTTATCGGTAATGTACCGGGACCACCGGGAGGGTCCCGGGGGTCCACCAAGTGGGGCCACCTGCCCCGGGGGGGCCACATGGGCTGTAGGGAGTGTTCCTTGGCCTACATGGGCCAAGGGCACCAGCCCCACTAAGGCCCATGCGCCTAGAAGGGGAGAGGGTGCAAACCCTAAGGGCAGATGGGCCCTAAGGCCCATATACCCTGCGCCTCCCTCTCCTCCCCCTTGTGGCCGCCACCCCTTGGCCATCTAGGGCTGCCGCCCCCCCTAGGGGTGGGAACCCTAGAGGGGGCGCAGCCTCCACCCCTTCCCCTATATATATATATGAGGCCTAGGGGGCTGCCCAAAACACACGTGATTTGATCTCTGCCTGATGGTGCAGCCTTCCCTCTCTCCCTCCTCTTCTGTGGTGCTTGGCGAAGCCCTGCAAGATTGCCACGCTCCTCCATCACCACCACGCCGTTGTGCTGCTGCTGGATGGAGTCTTCCTCAACCTCTCCCTCTCTCCTTGCTGGATCAAGGCTTGGGAGACGTCACCGGGCTGTACGTGTGTTGAACGCGGAGGTGCCGTCCGTTCGGCACTTGGTCATCGGTGATTTGAATCACGACGAGTACGACTCCATCAACCCCGTTACTTGAACGCTTCCGCTTAGCGATCTACAAGGGTATGTAGATGCACTCTCCTTCCCCTCGTTGCTAGTCTCTCCATAGATAGATCTTGGTGACACGTAGGAAAATTTTGAATTTCTGCTACGTTCCCCAACAGTGAGTTGTGGGCGATATAAGTCATACTGCCTACCAGCATGTCATACTTTGGTTCGGCGGTATTGTTGGATGAAGCGGCCCAGACCAACATTACGCGTACGCTTACTCGAGACCGGTTCTCCCGACGTGCTTTGCACAGAGGTGGCTTGCGGGTGACTGTTTCTCCAACTTTAGTTGAACCAAGTGTGGCTATGCCCGGTCCTTGCGAAGGTTAAAACGGCATCAACTTGACAAACTATCGTTGTGGTTTTGATGCGTAGGTGAGATTGGTTCTTGCTTAAGCCCGTAGCAGCCACGTAAAACTTGCAACAACAAAGTAGAGGACGTCTAACTTGTTTTTGCAGGGCATGTTGTGATGTGATATGGTCAAGACATGATACTAAATATTATTGTATGAGATGATCATGTTTTCTAACCGAGTTATCGGCAACTGGCAGGAGCCATATGGTTGTCGCTTTATTGTATGCAATGCAATCGCGATGTAATGCTTTACTTTATCACTAAGCGGTAGCGATAGTCGTGGAAGCATAAGATTGGCGAGACGACAACGATGCTACGATGGATATCAAGGTGTCGCGCCGGTGACGATGGTGATCATGACGGTGCTTCGGAGATGGAGATCACAGGCACAAGATGATGATGGCCATATCATATCACTTATATTGATTGCATGTGATGTTTAT
This sequence comes from Triticum urartu, assembly GCF_003073215.2. Classification (NCBI taxonomy): domain Eukaryota; kingdom Viridiplantae; phylum Streptophyta; class Magnoliopsida; order Poales; family Poaceae; genus Triticum; species Triticum urartu. Next base: position 43,752,461 of record NC_053024.1, read on the forward strand.
CTTTTATGCATATTATCTTGCTTTTATTGATGGTAGCATTATAAGATGATCTCTCACTAATTATCAAGAAGTGTTCTCCCTGAGTATGCACCATTGCGAAAGTTCTTCGTGCTGAGACACCACGTGATGATCGGGTGTGATAGGCTCTACGTTCAAATACAACGGGTGCAAAACAGTTGCACACGCGGAATACTCAGGTTATACTTGACGAGCCAAGCATATACAGATATGGCCTCGGAACACGGAGACCGAAAGGTCCAGCGTGAATCATATAGTAGATATGATCAACATAGTGATGTTCACCAATGAAACTACTCCATCTCACGTGATGATCGGACATGGTTTAGTTGATTTGGATCACGTGATCACTTAGAGGATTAGAGGGATGTCTATCTAAGTGGGAGTTCTTAAATAATTTGATTAATTGAACTTAAATTTATCATGAACTTAGTACCTGATAGTATCTTGCTTGTTTATGTTTGATTGTAGATAGATGGCTCGTGCTGTTGTTCCGTTGAATTTTAATGTGTTCCTTGAGAAAGCAAAGTTGAAAGATGATGGTAGCAATTACACGGACTGGGTCCGTAACTTGAGGATTATCCTCATTGCTGCACAGAAGAATTACGTCCTGGAAGCACCGTTGGGTGCCAGGCCTGCTGCTGGAGCAACACCAGATGTTATGAACGTCTGGCAGAGCAAAGCTGATGACTACTCGATAGTTCAGTGTGCCATGCTTTACGGCTTAGAATCGGGACTTCAACGGCATTTTGAACGTCATGGAGCACATGAGATGTTCCAGGAGTTGAAGTTAATATTTCAAGCAAATGCTCGGATTGAGAGATATGAAATCTCCAATAAGTTCTATAGCTGCAAGATGGAGGAGAACAGTTCTGTCAGTGAGCATATACTCAAAATGTCTGGGTATAATAATCACTTGATTCAATTGGGAGTAAATCTTCCAGATGATTGCGTCATTGACAGAATTCTCCAATCACTGCCACCAAGCTACAAGAGCTTCGTGATGAACTATAATATGCAAGGGATGAATAAGACTATTCCCAAGCTCTTCGCAATGCTGAAAGCTGCGGAGGTAGAAATCAAGAAGGAGCATCAAGTGTTGATGGTCAACAAGACCACTAGTTTCAAGAAAAAGGGCAAAGGGAAAAAGAAGGGGAACTTCAAGAAGAACGGCAAACAAGTTGCTGCTCAAGAGAAGAAACCCATGTATGGACCTAAGCCTGAAATTGAGTGCTTCTACTGTAAGCAGACTGGTCACTGGAAGCGGAACTACCCCAAGTATTTGGCGGATAAGAAGGATGGCAAGGTGAACAAAGGTACATGTGATATACATGTTATTGATGTGTACCTTAGTAATGCTCGCAGTAGCACCTGGGTATTTGATACTGGTTCTGTTGCTAATATTTGCAACTCGAAACAGGGACTACGGATTAAGCGAAGATTGGCTAAGGACGAGGTGACGATGCGCGTGGGAAACGGTTCCAAAGTCGATGTGATCGCGGTCGGCACGCTACCTCTACATCTACCTTCGGGATTAGTATTAGACCTAAATAATTGTTATTTGGTGCCAGCGTTGAGCATGAACATTATATCTGGATCTTGTTTAATGCGAGACGGTTATTCATTTAAATCAGAGAATAATGGTTGTTCTATTTATATGAGTAATATCTTTTATGGTCATGCACCCTTGAAGAGTGGTCTATTCTTGTTGAATCTTGATAGTAGTGATACACATATTCATAATGTAGAAGCCAAAAGATGCAGAGTTGATAATGATAGTGCAACTTATTTGTGGCACTGCCGTTTAGGTCATATCGGTGTAAAGCGCATGAAGAAACTCCATACTGATGGACTTTTGGAACCACTTGATTATGAATCACTTGGTACTTGCGAACCGTGCCTCATGGGCAAGATGACTAAAACACCGTTCTCCGGTACTATGGAGAGAGCAACAGATTTGTTGGAAATCATACATACAGATGTATGTGGACCGATGAATGTTGAGGCTCGTGGCGGATATCGTTATTTTCTCACCTTCACAGATGACTTAAGCAGATATGGGTATTTCTACTTAATGAAACATAAGTCTGAAACATTTGAAAAGTTCAAAGAATTTCAGAGTGAAGTTGAAAATCATCGTAACAAGAAAATAAAGTTTCTACGATCTGATCGTGGAGGAAAATATTTGAGTTAAGAGTTTGGTGTACATTTGAAAAATTGTGGAATAGTTTCGCAACTCACGCCACCCGGAACACCACAGCGTAATGGTGTGTCCGAACGTCGTAATCGTACTTTACTAGATATGGTGCGATCTATGATGTCTCTTACTGATTTACCGCTATCATTTTGGGGATACGCTCTAGAGACGTCCGCATTCATGTTAAATAGGGCACCATCAAAATCCGTTGAGACGACGCCTTATGAACTGTGGTTTGGCAAGAAACCAAAGTTGTCATTTCTGAAAGTTTGGGGCTGCGATGCTTATGTGAAAAAGCTTCAACCTGATAAGCTCGAACCCAAATCGGAGAAATGTGTCTTCATAGGATATCCAAAGGAAACTATTGGGTACACCTTCTATCATAGATCCGAAGGCAAGACTTTTGTTGCTAAATTCGGAAACTTTCTGGAGAAGGATTTTCTCTCGAAATAAGTGAGTGGGAGGAAAGTAGAACTTGACAAGGTAACTGTACCTGCTCCCTTATTGGAAAGTAGTACATCACAGAAAACTGTTTCAGTGACACCTACACCAGTTAGTGATGAAGCTAATGATGATGATCATGAAACTTCAGATCAAGATACTACTGAACCTCGTAGATCAACCAGAGTGAGATCCACGCCAGAGTGGTATGGTAATCCAGTTCTGGAAGTCATGCTACTAGATCATGATGAACCTACGAACTATGAAGAAGCGATGGTGAGCCCAGATTCCGCAAAATGGCTTGAAGCCATGAAATCTGAGATGGGATCCATGTATGAGAACAAAGTATGGATTTTGGTTGACTTCCCCGATGATCGGCAAGCAATTGAAAATAAATGGATCTTCAAGAAGAAGACTGACGCTGACGGTAATATTACTGTCTACAAAGCTCGACTTGTCGCAAGAGGTTTTCGGCAAGTTCAAGGGATTGACTATGATGAGACCTTCTCACCCGTAGCGATGCTTAAGTCTGTCCAAATCATGTTCGCAATTGCCGCATTTTATGATTATGAAATTTGGCAGATGGATGTCAAAACTGCATTCCTGAATGGATTTCTGGAAGAAGAGTTGTATATGATGCAACCAGAAGGTTTTGTCGATCCAAAGGAAGCTAACAAAGTGTGCAAGCTCCAGCGATCCATTTATGGACTGGTGCAAGCCTCTCGGAGTTGGAATAAACGCTTTGATAGTGTGATCAAAGCATTTGGTTTTATACAGACTTTTGGAGAAGCCTGTATTTACAAGAAAGTGAGTGGGAGCTCTGTAGCATTTCTGATATTATATGTAGATGACATATTACTAATTGGAAATGATATAGAATTTCTGGATAGCATAAAGGGATACTTGAATAAGAGTTTTTCAATGAAAGACCTCGGTGAAGCTGCTTACATATTAGGCATTAAGATCTATAGAGATAGATCAAGACGCTTAATTGGACTTTCACAAAGCACATACCTTGACAAGATTTTGAAAAAGTTCAAAATGGATCAAGCGAAGAAAGGGTTCTTGCCTGTGTTACAAGGTGTGAAGTTGAGTCAGACTCAATGCCCGACCACTGCAGAAGATAGAGAGAAAATGAAAGATGTCCCCTATGCTTCAGCCATAGGCTCTATCATGTATGCAATGCTGTGTACCAGACCTGATGTGTGCCTTGCTATAAGTTTAGCAGGGAGGTACCAAAGTAATCCAGGAGTGGATCACTGGGCAGCGGTCAAGAACATCCTGAAGTACCTGAAAAGGACTAAGGATATGTTTCTCGTATATGGAGGTGACAAAGAGCTCATCGTAAACGGTTACGTTGATGCAAGCTTTGACACTAATTCGGACGATTCTAAATCGCAAACCGGATACGTGTTTACATTAGACGGTGGAGCTGTCAGTTGGTGCAGTTCTAAACAAAGCGTCGTAGCGGGATCTACATGTGAAGCAGAGTACATAGCTGCTTCGGAAGCAGCAAATGAAGGAGTCTGGATGAAGGAGTTCATATCCGATCTAGGTGTCATACCTAGTGCATCGGGTCCAATGAAAATCTTTTGTGACAATACTGGTGCAATTGCCTTGGCAAAGGAATCCAGATTTCACAAGAGAACCAAGCACATCAAGAGATGCTTCAATTCCATCCGGGATCTAGTCTAGGTGGGAGACATAGAGATTTTCAAGATACATACGGATCTGAATGTTGCAGACCCATTGACTAAGCCTCTTCCACGAGCAAAACATGATCAGCACCAAGACTCCATGGGTGTTAGAATCATTACTGTGTAATCTAGATTATTGACTCTAGTGCAAGTGGGAGACTGAAGGAAATATGCCCTAGAGGCAATAATAAAGTTATTATTTATTTCCTTATATATCATGATAAATGTTTATTATTCATGCTAGAATTGTATTGACCGGAAACATAATACATGTGTGAATACATAGACAAACTTAGTGTCACTAGTATGCCTCTACTTGACTAGCTCGTTAATCAAAGATGGTTATGTTTCCTAACCATGAACAAAGAGTTGTTATTTGATTAACGGGATCACATCATTAGGTGAATGATCTGATTGACATGACCCATTCCATTAGCTTAGCACCCAACCATTTAGTATGTTGCTATTGCTTTCTTCATGACTTATACATGTTCCTATGACTATGAGATTATGCAACTCCCGTTTGCCGGAGGAACACTTTGTGTGCTACCAAACGTCACAACGTAAATGGGTGATTATAAAGGAGCTCTACAGGTGTCTCCAAAGGTAGATGTTGGGTTGGCGTATTTCGAGATTAGGATTTGTCACTCCGATTGTCGGAGAGGTATCTCTGGGCCCTCTCGGTAAGGCACATCACATAAGCCTTGCAAGCATTGCAACTAATGAGTTAGTTGTGAGATGATGTATTACGGAACGAGTAAAGAGACTTGCCGGTAACGAGATTGAACTAGGTATTGGATACCGACGATCGAATCTCGGGCAAGTAACATACCGATGACAAAGGGAACAATGTATGTTGTTATGCGGTCTGATCGATAAAGATCTTTGTAGAATATGTAGGAGCCAATATGGGCATCCAGGTCCCGCTATTGGTTATTGACTGGAGATATGTCTCAGTCATCTCTACATTGTTCTCGAACCGTAGGGTCCGCACGCTTAACGTTACGATGACAGTTATTATGAGTTTATGCATTTTGATGTACCGAAGTTAGTTCGGAGTCCCGGATGTGATCACGGACATGACGAGGAGTCTCGAAATGGTCGAGACATAAAGATCGATTGGAAGCCTATATTTGGACATCGGAATCGTTCCGGGTGAAATCGGCTTTTTTCCGGAGTACCGGGGTGTTACCGGAACCCCCCCGGGGGTTATTGGGCCTACATGGGCCTTGAGGGAGAAGAGAGAAGGAGGCAAGAGGTGGCCGCGCGCCCCTCCCCTTCCTAGTCCGAATAGGACAAGGGAAGGGGGGCGGCGCCCCCCCTTTCCTTCCTCTCTTCCTCCTCTTTCCCCCTCTCTCTCCTTGTCCAACTAGGAAAGAAGGGAGTCCTACTCCCGGTGGGAGTAGGACTCCCCCTTGGCGCGCCACACCTTGGCCGGCCACCCCCTCCTTGGCTCCTTTATATACGGAAGCAGGGGGCACCCCTAGACACACAAGTTGATCCACGTGATCGTTCCTTAGCCGTGTGCGGTGCCCCCTGCCACCATATTCCACCTCGATCATATCGTTGCAGTGCTTAGGCGAAGCCCTGCGTCGGTAGAACATCATCATCGTCACCACGCCGTTGTGCTGAAGGAACTCATCCCCGAAGCTTTGCTGGATCGGAGCCCGGGGAGCGTCATCGAGCTGTACGTGTGCTAAGAACTCGGAGGTGCCGGAGTAACGGTGCTTGGATCGGTCGGATCGGGAAGACGTACGACTACTTCCTCTACGTTGCGTCAACGCTTCCGTTGCGGTCTACAAGGGTACGTAGACAACACTCTCCCCTCTCGTTGCTATGCATCACCATGATCTTGCGTGTGCGTAGGAATTTTTTTGAAATTACTATGTTCCCCAACAAGGATCCGGCGGAAGAGCACGACCTGGACTATGTTGACAAGCTTAAGTTTCTTGCTTGTCATGTTCCGGATACACTTCTGGAGTCCATCCAGCTCCACCGATGAGCCCCAGGACAGGCCCTTCTCCTTCCAAGAAGTGAGCCGCGTGGGGATTCCGGATCGAAACTCAGGGGCCGCCACCCAGTTGGTGTCGCGCGGCTCGGTGATGTAGAACCACCCCGATTGCCACCCCTTTACAGTCTCCACGAAGGAGCCCTCGAGCCATGTAACGTTGGGCATTTTTCCCACCATGGCTCCGCCGCATTCCGCTTGTTGGCCGCCTACTACCTTCGGCTTGATGTTGAAGGTCTTCAGCCATAGGCCGAAGTGGGGCTGGATGCGGAGGAAAGCCTCACACACGACGATGAACACCTAGATGTTGAGGATGAAATTCGGGGCCAGATCATGAAAGTCTAACCCGTAATAGAACATGAGGCCGCAGACGAATGGATGGAGGGGAAACCCCAATCCGCGGATGAAATGGGGGAGGAAAACCACCCTTTCGTGAGGTTCCAGGGTAGGGACGATCTGCCCCGCGGCTGGCAGCCGGTGCGCGATATCCGCGGCTAAGTATCCGGCTCCATGTAGCTTTTTGATGTGTCCCTCCGTGACGGAGGAGGCAATCCACTTGCCTCCCGCTCCGGACATGTTTGGAGAGAGTTGAGGAGAAGGATGCAGACTTGGGCGCTGGAGCTCGAGTGCGTAAGAATGGATGAGCAAGGAGGAAGAAGGCGTGGGTAGAAAAAGGGTCGGACACTATCCTTGTATTCAAATTCTTCCGTGGTGTATTCCGGGGAGGAACCCGCCTTGCAGTGCCGAAGACAACACTTCGCGCTGGACTCATCGTCATTGAAGCCTGGTTCAGGGGCTACTAAGGGAGTCCTGGATTAGGGGGTCTCCGGACAGCCGGACTATATCCTTTGGCCGGACTGTTGGACTATGAAGATACAAGATTGAAGACTTCGTCCCATGTCCGGATGGAACTCTACTTGGCGTGGAAGGAAAGCTAGGCAATACGGATATGTATATCTCCTTTGTAACCGACCTTGTGTAACCCTAGCCCCCTTCGGTGTCTATATAAATGGAGGGTTTTAGTCCGTAGGACAACATACAATCATACCATAGGCTAGCTTCTAGGGTTTATCCTCTCCGATCTCTTGGTAGAGCAACTCTTGTACTACTCATATTATCAAGAATAATCAAGCAGGACATAGGGTTTTACCTCCATTAAGAGGGCCCGAACCTGGGTAAAACATCGTGTCCCCTGCCTCCTGTTACCATCCGCCTTAGACGCACAGTTCGGGACCCCCTACCTGAGATCCACCGGTTTTGACACCGACACCAAGGCTCGCTTTATTTACCATGCTTCCTAGCAACAAAGTTTTTCTTATCATAACGTTGATTCTTTGATTGTGGGTTATCAATATCAACAGTAGGTTCAATTTCTATATCATTGTCATTACTAGGTTGAGCATCATAGTGAACATTATTATTAACATTATCATTAGTTTCAGGTTCATTACTAGATTGTGTTTCAGCATCAGATATAGAAATATCATTTGTATTCTTAGGTGTTTCAACATAGGATCACTAGAAGCATGCAAAGTCCTATCATTTTTCCTTTTCTTCTTTTTAGAAGAACTAGATGCATCTAAATTATTTCTTTGAGAATCTTGCTCAATTCTCTTAGGATGGCCTTCAGGATACAAAGGTTCCTGAGTCATTCTACCAGTTCTAGTAGCCACTCTAACAACATAATCATTATCTTTATTATTCAATTCATTGATCAAATCATTTTGAGCCTTAAGTACTTGTTCTACTTGAGTGGTAACTATTGGTGTCAAAAGCGGCGGATCTCGGGTAGGGGGTCCCGAATTGTCCGTCTAGGCGGATGGTAATAGGAGGCGGGGGACACGATGTTTACCCAAGTTCGGGCCCTCTTTATGGAGGTAATACCCTATGTCCTGCTTGATTGTTCTTGATAATATGAGTAGTACAAGAGTTGATCTACCATGAGATCGATGAGGCTAAACCCTAGAAGCTAGCCTATGGTATGATTGTTGTTGTTGGTCCTACAGACTAAACCCTCCGATTTATATAGACAGCGGAGGGGGCTAGGGTTACACAGAGTCGGTTACAAGGAAGGAGATCTACATATCCGTACTGCCAAGCTTGCCTTCCACGCCAACGAGAGTCCCATCCGGACATGGGACGAAGTCTTCAATCTTGTATCTTCATAGTCCAACAATCCGGCCAAAGGATATAGTCTGGCTGTCCGGATACCCCCTAATCCAGGACTCCCTTAGTAGCCCCTGAACCAGGCTTCAATGACGATGAGTCCGGCGCGCAGATTGTCTTCGGCATTGCAAGGCGGGTTCCTCCTCCGAATACTTCATAAAAGATTTTGAACACGAGGATCGTGTTCGACTCTGCGAAACAAGTTCCACATACCACCATAGAGAGAATAATATTTCCATAAATCTAATCTGCTGACGTACCCCGTCGTGTGACATCACACCACAGCCATGTCTTTATTTGAATCGTTTTTCATAACCAATCTCAGCGTGTTTCGTGAGGCGGTTTCCTTGGCACGTCTTGTCGAAGCAGAGATTGTGTCCCCTTTATTATGGGATTCTCATCAATACGGACGTGGGTAACCCAACCATGCCTATTGGTAGGACTCCTAGATCTTAGGCAAGTCCCAAACGGCCACGAGGAGGACACTTGATATTCACCCTCTTTATAAAGGGGACAAGGCTTTTTCTTTTTTCCCTCTCGTGCTTAATCAAATCCTTCCCCCGCCTCGAGTTCTAACACCCAAAACTCAGGTCAGGTGCTTCGGACCTTCAACTATGTCCGGATCCAACCTTCAAGGTCGGTGGATGCCTTCCTCCTTCACGGAGGAGGACATCAAGAGGTTGAGAGAGGCCAGATATCTGACCGCTGAAATTTCACATCTGCTGCCCGCCCGAGGGCAGGTCGTCCCTACTCCCGAACCCAACGAGAGCGTCGTGTTCGTCTCCCACTTCCTCCGAGGACTAGGCCTCGCTCTGGATCCCTTTGTTAGGGGTCTTATGTTCTATTATGGGCTAGATTTTCACTATCTGGCCTCGGATTCCCTTCTTCACATTTCGTCATTTATTGTCGTATGTGAGGCCTTCCTCCGCATTACCCCTCACTTCGGCCTGTGGCTCAAAACCTTCGATGTGAAGCCGAAGATGATCGAGGGGCAGCACACAGCGTGCGGATGCGCTTTAATAAGAAAAATCGCTGACGCTCCATGGCCTGAGGGTAGCTTCCCAGAGGTGTCCGGATTGTGGCAGCGGGAGTGGTTCTACATCACAGCTCCCCGAAGTGCCAAGTGGGTAGCTGCCCCCACCTTTCGCTCAGGCCCCTCACCACAACTGACGTCATGGATCAGTAGGGGGCTGAGCTGGGGTCCAGCCAAGGACGTGCCAATACTGCAAAGCCGTATCCGATATCTCTTTGAGAGAGATTTCAGTCTGGTTACGGTAGTGCAAGTTATGCTAGTTTGTCAAGTCCAGCCTTGCGAACGCCGTCCCCTCCGCATGTGGGAGTTCAACCCGGAGGGACCGCGACCTATCCAACACTTCCCCGGCATGACGCCCGAGGAGATGTACAAATTGTTCTTCGGACCACAAATAATGTGTCCGGACATCACTGAGGATGCAGGTCTGAGCTGCAATCGCCCGGATACCCAAGTAAGCAGCCCCGCATCCGAACACACTGTCCATTTATTTATTGCAACGTCGCCCGAAAAAAGCCGCTCTTTGACCAGGATTGGATAGCGACGGCAAAGTTGATCAGGTGTCCGGCCCCCCTCCCTGAGACCTCACCAAATCCCATGCTAACCAGGATGCTGGAGATCGCGCCTTATCAAGCGCCCTCAGGAGAACATAAAGAGGGGAACAAGGAGGCTAGCGCCTCCGCGAAGGAGGTTAGCCGGGGAGGAGGAACTGAAACTTCCTCTCCCCAGGGAAGGAAGAGAACCGCCTCTGAGGACCCGGAGACAATGGTCTCCAAACGGGGGAAGAAATCTCCACCGGAGGGTCCTGCCCTCGGGGATACCCTGGCCGCACTATGCCCTGAAGGGGATCAGCCCTCCACCGAGGTGTAAGTAAAAGGGTACTTAATAATGAAAATATCTCGCTTTACTTCTGAGGAAAATAATCGAGGCATTTATCTTGCAGTTCGGATCTTAGCCCTTCTCAGTAGAGCTCGTCTTCAGGGGATCTTCTTCCAGAGATGATGGAGAGCGAAACGCCTCCCCCTGCCACACCGCCTCATGAGGCGGGCGACTCCGAGGTGTCGTCGCGGAGGGTTTCTCCTGACCTGGCAAGGCCAGAAGGTAATCCTATGGCCACCCGAAGTCCTCAGTATCCGGCTCTTGAAGAGAGCAATCAAAAGAGTCCGACACCGTCTAGTGTGCGGTCGGACGTACTGAGGGATCTGCTAGAGCAAGCGGCTATCTCAAAAGAGCACCGTATGTTGATCGGTGTGGTGATTGAAAGGATTACGTCTGTTGAAAGCGGGTTGCATGAAGCCTTTATGAGTCTACTGACGGGTTTTGAGGTACACAAAATGATGTACATTGTTGACAGTACCACACATTTTTAGATGTGCCCTGTGTAGATAGTAGCCCCTGAGACTCTGGTTGTCGTCGAAAACGGCGACAAACAGAGGATCATAGTCCCAGGTAATAACCAGACCGCCTTTATGTGCAAGTGGATGAAGCTTCAGTGGTTACCTGGACTGATGGGTTTACCGAACTAAGGCGGCAACTGGATGCGGCAGATGCCGACATCGTTCTTGTTAACAAGCAGCTTGACGAGGCACAGGGTAGGTGATTTTTCTGGTGATTGTCACATAATAAGAGCAGCATGATGCCAATATCTTTAATATGTTGTGACTGCAGATAGAGCTGCCACCGTGGAGACCCTTCGAGCGGAGCTTGCCCGAGCCAAGGAGCAAGCAAGAAGTAGCAATGCGGCCACTTTAAAGGCGGTCGAAGAGTTAAGGGCCGAACATGCCATGCATTGCGAGAGCAAAATAAAAATAGCCAAGATGGCTGTAGAGTTAAAAGATGCTGCTGACCGTTACCAGCTTCTTGAAGAAGAAAACCGGGCAAAGGCGACGGACCTGGAAAAGGCCCGGGTGGCTGCCAAGGAAGCCCGCTCCAAAATTAGAGCGATGAAGGAGAAGCTACATCAAGCTGCGGATATTGTATCTGGGAAGCCCTTCTTGTTGCGGACTAAGTTCGGGGATCAGAAGTATGCACCTCTGGACCGGCTATGGAGTTCTGCGGATGCCTACGTGGATTTGGCTGCAAGTGCTGCTGATGCGGCCGAGTACTTCAAGGATCGGGAAGATCACAAAGTGGAAAAACTGTTTTGGTCACAGTTTCATGCTCCAGCCCGTCCGCTGCTGTTGAATGAGCAAATGGCCGAGTGGGCCGAGCTCCATAGATTATCCGGACTTGCCATGAGGTCCATTGTGGATCATCTATGGCCGGGAGGGCCAAGGCCGAATAGCTACTTTAGCTTAGTGCAACAATTCCTTGGTGCTGTGCCACGCATCGATGCTGTAAAGAGGTCAGCGTGCATAAAAGGCTCGCGGATGGTCCTTGCCCGTGTCAAAACATACTGGGCGGAGATGGATGACACCGCTATTGCGGCACAGGGTTCGGCCATAGGCCGAGTGGCTGCCGAGCACTACTTCGAAGAAGTTCTTGAAGGCGCTTGTTCGATAGAGGCTCAGTGCTCGAAGAATATTATGTTTGAGTGACATGTATTCCCATTGTAAAAACAATGTTTTGTTGAGTTTATCAGGGCTGTTTTTATACTTTTTCCCGAAAGTACTATGATGCCTCCTGTGCGGCCGTTTATGTATATATGTATATAACCTGAAAGATGGCAGTCGTCGGCTTCAGCCCCATGATACGTCTCCAATGTATCTATAATTTTTGATTGCTCCATGCTATATTATCTACTGTTTTGGAGTATATTGGGCTTTATTTTCCACTTTTATATTATTTTTGGGACTAACCTATTAACCGAAGGCCCAGCCCAGAATTGCTGTTTTTTTTGCCTATTTCAGTGTTTTGAAGAAACGGAATATCAAACGGAGTCCAAACGGAATAAAACTTTCGGGAACATGATTTTCTCACCGAACGTGATCTAGGAGACTTGGACCCTGCTCCAAGGAACAAAAGAGGTAGTCACGAGGGTGGGGGGCACGCCCCCCCTAGGGCGCGCCCCCTGCCTCGTGGGCCCCTCGTTGCTCCTCCAACGTACTTCTTCCTCCTATATATGCACACATACCCCCAAACGATCAGAACAGGAGCCAAAAACCTAATTCCACCGCAGCAACTTTCTGTATCCACGAGATCCCATCTTGGGGCATGTTCCGGAGCTCCGCCGGAAGAGGGCTGTCATCACGGAGGGCTTCTACATCATCATAGCCCCTCCGATGAAGTGTGAGTAGTTTACCTCATACCTTCGGGTCCATAGTTAGTAGCTATATGGCTTCTTCTCTCTCTTTGAATCTCAATACAAAGTTCTCCCCCTCTCTTGTGGAGATCTATTCGATGTAATCTTCTTTTTGAAGTGTGTTTGCTGAGACCGATGAATTGTGGGTTTATGATCAAGTCTATCTATGAATAATATTTGAATCTTCTCTGAATTATTTTATGTATGATTGGTTATCTTTGCAAGTCTCTTCGAATTATCCGTTTCGTTTGGCCAACTAGATTGGTAGTTCTTGCCATCGGAGAAGTGCTTAGCTTAGGGTTCGATCTTGCGGTTTCCTTACCCAGTGACAGAAGGGGCAGCAAGGCACGTATTATATCATTGCCATAGAGGATAACAAGATGGGGTTTATTTCATATTGCATGAATTTATCTCTCTACATCATGTCATCTTGCTTAAGGCGTTACTCTGTTTTTAACTTAATACTCTAGATGCATGCTGGATAGCGGTCGATAAGTGGAGTAATAGTAGTAGATGCAGAATCGTTTCGATCTACTTGTCACGGACATGATGCCTATATACATGATCATGCCTAGATATTCTCATAACTATGCTCAATTCTGTCAATTGCTCAACAGTAATTTGTTCACCCACCGTAGAATACTCATGCTCTTGAGAGAAGCCACTAGTGAAACCTATGGCCCCCGGGTCTATTCTCATCATATCAATATCCATCACTTTAATCTTGCTTTGCTTTTTACGTTGCTTTTACTTTTTACTTTGCATCTTTATACCAAAAATACCAAAAATATTATATCTATCAGATCTCACTCTCGTAAGTGACCGTGAAGGGATTGACAACCCCTAATCGGGTTGGTTGCGAGTAGCTATCGCTTTGTGCAGGTACGAGGGACTTGAGCGTGGGCTCCTACTGGATTGATACCTTGGTTCTCAAAAACTGAGGGAAATACTTACGCTACTCTACTGCATCACCCCTTCCTCTTCGGGGAAAACCAACGCAAGCTCAAGACGTAGCAAGAAGGATTTCTGGTGCCGTTGCCGGGGAGTCGACGCAAAAAGTCAACATACCAAGTACCCATCACAATCCCTATCTCTCGCATTACATTATTTGCCATTTGCCTCTCGTTTTCCTCTCCCCCAATTCACCCTTGCGGTTTTATTCGCCCTCTCTCTCTCTATCCTCCCTCTCTATTTGCCTCTTTTTGCTCGCTTGCCTTTTTGTTTGCTCGTGTGTTAGATTGCTTGTTTGTCACAATGGCTCAAGATACTACTAAATTGTGTGACTTCACCAGTACCAATAATAATGATTTTCTTAGCACTCCGATTGCTCCTCTTACCGGTGCTGAATCTTGTGAAATTAATACTGCTTTGTTGAATCTTGTTATGAAAGATCAATTCGCCGGCCTTCCTAGTGAAGATGCTGCTACTCATCGGAATAGCTTCGTTGATTTATGTGATATGCAAAAGAAAAAAGATATCAATAATGACGTCGTTAAATTGAAGCTATTTCCTTTTTCGCTTAGAGATCGTGCTAAAGCTTGGTTTTCGTCTTTGCCTAAGAATAGTATTGATTCATGGAACAAGTGCAAAGATGCTTTTATCTCTAAGTATTTTCCTCCCGCTAAGATCATCTCTCTTAGAAACGATATTATGAACTTTAAACAACTTGATCATGAACATGTTGCACAAGCTTGGGAGAGAATGAAATTAATGATACGTAAGTGCCCTACTCATGGTTTGAATTTGTGGATGATTATACAAAATTTTTATGCCGGATTGAATTTTGCTTCTAGAAATCTTTTAGATTCGGCCGCGGGAGGCACTTTTAAAAAAAATCACTTTAGGAGATGCTACTAAACTCCTAGATAATATTATGGTTAATTATTCTCAATGGCATACTGAAAGATCTTCTAATAAAAAAGTGCATGCGATAGAAGAAATTAATGTGTTGAGTGGAAAGATGGATGGACTTATGAAATTATTTGCTACTAAGAGTGTTTCTTCTGATCCTAATGATATGCCTTTGTCTACTTTGATTGAGAATAACAATGAATCTATGGATGTGAATTTTGTTGGTAGGAATAATTTTGGTAATAATGCTTATAAAGGGAATTTTAATCCTAGGCCATATCCTAGTAATCCTTCTAATAATTATGGGAATTCCTACAACAACTCTTATGGAAATTATAATAAGATGCCCTCTGAATTTGAGAATAGTGTTAAAGAGTTTATGAATTCACAAAAGAATTTTAATGCTTTGCTTGAGGAGAAATTGCATAAAGTTGATGATTTGGCTAGAAACGTTGATAGAATTTCTCTTGAGATTGATTCTTTAAAGCTTAGATCTACTCCTCCTAAGCATGATATCAATGAGTCTCTCAAAGCCTTGAGAATTTCCATTGATGAGTGCAAGGAAAGAACCGCTAGGATGCGTGCTTCCAAAGATGCCTTTATTAAAGCGTGTTCTTCCAATACCTATGAAAATCAAGATGAAGATCTAAAAGTTATTGATGTGTCTCCTATTAAATCTTTATTTTGCAATATGAATCTTGATGAAACTGAATATGATCTTCCTTTACCTAGAAGGCGTTCTAAAAATTCGGAGTATTTAGATCTTAATGATGAAATTGATGAAAGTGGGATTGAAAGAAATAAAAATCTAGATGTTGCTAAACCCACTATATTGGATTTCAAGGAATTTAATTATGAAAGTTTCTCTTTAATTGATTGTATTTCCTTGTTGCAATCCATGCTAAATTCTCCACATGCTTATAGTCAAAATAAAGCCTTCAACGAACATATTGTTGATGCCTTGATGCAATCTTATGAAGAAAAACTTGAGTTGAAAGTTTCTAACCCTAGAAAACTCTATGATGAGTGGGAACCAACTATTAAAATTAAAATTAAAGATCATGAGTTTTATGCTTTGTGTGATTTGGGTGCTAGTGTCTCTACTATTCCCAAGACTTTCTGTGATTTGCTAGATTTCCGTAATTTTGATGATTGCTCTCTAAACTTGCATCTTGTGGATTCCACTATTAAGAAACCTATGGGAAGGATTAATGATGTTCTTATTGTTGCAAATAGGAATTATGTTCCCGTAGATTTCATTGTTCTTGATATAGATTGCAATCCTTCTTGCCCTATTATTCTTGGTAGACCTTTCCTTAGAACGGTTGGTGCGATTATTGATATGAAGGAAGGGAATATTAGATTTCAATTTCCACTAAAAAAGGGCATGGAACACTTTCCTAGAAATAAAATAAAATTACCATATGAAACTATCATGAGAGCCACTTATGGATTGCCTACCAAAGATGGCAATACCTAGATCTATCGTCGCTTTTATGCCTAGCTAGGGGCGTTAAACGATAGCGCTTGTTGGGAGGCAACCCAATTTTATTTTTATTCCTTGAATTTTGCTCCTTCTTATTAATAAATAAATTATTTAGACTCTGTTTTGGTTGTGTTTTGTGTGTTTAATTAGCGTTCGTGCCAAGAAGAACCGTTGGGAAGACTTGGGGAAATTCTTGTTGAACTTGCTGTAAAAAACAGAAACTTTAGCGCTCATGAGAACTGGTGTCATTTTTATTTGAAGATTGCTATTTAGTTAATTATTTTTGAAGATGATTAATAGATAAATGACTCACGTCCAGCAATTTATTTTAGAATTTTTTGGGTTCCAGATCTTTCTCTAGCTACATATTACTACAGACTGTTCTGTTTTTGACAGATTCTGTTTTTCGTGTGTTGTTTGCCTATTTTGATGAATCTATGGATAGTTAAATAGTTTATAAACCATAGAGAAGTTGGAATACAGTATTTATAACACCAATATAAATAAATAATGAGTTCATTACAGTACCTTGAAGTGGTCTTTTGTTTTCTTTCGCTAACGGAGCTCACGAGTTTTCTATTTTGAGTTTTGTGTTGTGAAGTTTTCAAGTTTTGGGTGAATTCTTTTGATGGATCATGGAACAAGGAATGGCAAGAGCCTAAGCTTGGGGATGCCCATGGCACCCCCAAGATAATCCAAGGACACCAAAAATTCAAAGCGGGCATCCCCTCTTTTGTCCACTTCCATCGGTAATTTACTTGGAGCTATATTTTTATTCACCAACATGATATGTGTTTTGCTTGGAGCGTCTTGTATTATTTGTGTCTTTGTGTCTTAGTATGCCACAATCATCCTTGCTGTACACACCTTTTGAGAGAGCCATACATGAATTAAAATTTGATATAATACTCTATGTGCTTCACTTATATCTTTTGAGCTAAATAGTTTTGCTCTATGTGCTTCACTTATATCTTTTGAGTGTTATAATTTTGCTCTATGTGCTTCACTTAGATATTTTAGAGCATGGTGGTGGATTTGTTTTAAAGAAACTATTGATCTCTCATGCTTCACTTAAATTATTTTGAGAGTCTCTTAATAGCATGGTAATTTGCATAATAATAATATGCTTGGTATTCAAGATTTGTGAAACTTTCTTTAGAGTGTGTTGAATACTAAGAAAAGACTGAAGCATGATAATTGTTTTGAGATATGGAGGTGATAATATTAAAGTCATGCTAGTTGAGTAGTTGTGAATTTAACGAATACTTGTGTTAAGGTTTGTGATTCCCGTAGCATGCACGTATGGTGAACCGTTATGTAACGAAGTTGGAGCATGATTTATTTATTGATTGTCTTCCTTATGAGTGGCGGTCGGGGACGAGCGATGGTTTTTTCCTACCAATCTATCCCCCTAGGAGCATGCGCGTAATACTTTGCTTTGATAACTTCTAGATTTTTGCAATAAGTATATGGGTTCTTTATGACTAATGTTGAGTCCATGGATTATACGCACTCTCACCCTTCCACCTTTGCTAGCCTCTCTAATACCGCGCACCTTTCGCCGGTATCATACACCTACCATATACCTTCCTCAAAACAGCCACCATACCTACCTATTATGCCATTTCCATAGCCATTCCGAGATATATTGCCATGCAACTTTCCACTGTTCCGTTATCATGACACACTTCATCATTGTCATATTGCATATCCCGGTACACCGCCGGATGCATTCACATAGAGTCATATTTTGTTCTAAGTATCGAGTTGTAATTGTTGAGTTATAAGAAAAATAAAAGTGTGATGATCATCATTATTAGAGCATTGTCCCAGTGAGGAAAGAATGAGGGAGACTATGATTCCCCCATAAGTCGGGATGAGACTCCGGACGAAAAATAAATAAAAAAAGAGGCCAAAGAAGCCCAAATGAAAAGAGGCCATAAAAAAAGAAGAGAAAAGGCCCAAACAAAAAAATGAGAGAAAAAGAGAGAAGGGACAATGTTACTATCCTTTTACCAGACTTGTGCTTCAAAGTAGGACCATGATCTTCATAGTAGAGAGTCTCTCATGTTATCACTTTCATATACTAGTGGGAATATTTCATTATAGAACTTGGCTTGTATATTCCAATGATGGGCTTCCTCAAATTGCCCTAGGTCTTCATGAGCAAGCAAGTTGGATGCACACCCACTTAGTTTCTTTTTGAGCTTCCATATACTTATAGCTCTAGTGCATCCGTTGCATGGCAATCCCTATTCACTCACGTTGATATCTATTGATGGGCATCTCCATAGCCCGTTGATACGCCTAGTTGATGTGAGACTATCTTCTCCTTTTTGTCTTCTCCACAACCGCCATTCTATTCCACCTATAGTGCTATATCCATGGCTCACGCTCATGTATTGCGTGAAGATTGAAAAAGTTTTGAAAAAGTTAGAGTATGAAACAATTGCTTGGCTTGTCATCGGGGTTGTGCATTGTCGGTGTACTAAGGTAGGGGTACCCTAGTACCCCGAACTTGTGCACGGGCAGTCGCAGCATCCCCGCGGCAAGGCTTGCCGGGTGACCGCCAAGACCCTCCGCGGCTACTTTGAAGACCATTCAAAGAACAAAGTACCCAAGACAAGACCCCGGCGAGAGGAGCTCGCCGGGAAGGCCAACCAAGGCCCCGGCAAAAAGGAGCTTGCCGGGAAGGAAACGAGACCCCGGCAAGAGGAGCTTGCCGGGAAGGCCACTCAAGGCATTTTCAAGGGACTTGCCGTGACGCACCACGCGTCCCGGCAAGGACCCACTCAAGGCATTCCCAGAAGACCTGCCGCGGCGCGCCACGCGTCCCGGCAAGACCCGGTGAGAGACAAACTCCCGGACGCGACAAGACGACGACCGCGGCAAGGAGTTTGCCGCGGGAACCGCCTCTCCGAGCCCGCGCCCTAGCACAACCACCACGTGTCGCACTGGGGGCCTCCCCCAAGCACACATGGCAGGAGGTCGCGCAGCTAGGGGTGCGAGGTGGCGAGGAGGCGCTGACGAGATAACCATCATGGCGAACGGTGGTGTCCCTAGCGGTCCCTCTCGGTACTGTTGAGGCGACACAGACGGGCATTTAATGCCCTTGTCCCCTGCCGTCAGGGTTAGGTATGATAGCACTGTAGCAGGTAGCTGTGCCTGCTACAACACCTAGCTGTGCCTATCCACGGCTCCTTTTCCATTTTTGCCCTTGGCCCCCGTTGCTCTATGTCGGTAACCCCTTGAGTATAAAAGGAGGCCCGTCTGCAACGTAGAGGGGGGTCGGTGTCACGACCGGTTTTCCAATAAAATATTTATTGAGAAACCAATCTTTTGAGTCCGGTATGAGAAAAATTCTCCTTACCGGTAGACAAATTCTTGATACAATAAGCCAGTAGCATAAAATATATTACAGGGTCGAGCCACGGCAGCTCAACCAAATTATTACAAGCACGCCAATAATTATACATAATGGCGGACATGACACAGTGGTGTGGAGGCATACTACTGACTCGAGGATAGGGCGGTGGTGGAAAAACACAGCGGGGAGTGGGATACATGACTCTAAAACTGGCATCTCATCGAGCGTCGAGGTGAGGCTCGATGAATTTATTTGGTAGCGGAAGAGGATATAATACATTGACCAAATCCAGGGTCGCACGAGACTGACTGGGATTCCTCTAGGCGTCGGACTCGCTATCGAACTCTTCATCCATGAGATCGCCTTCGTCAGCATCTGGCCAAATCAACAAGCCAGTGAGTACTTTGAAAGTACTCGCAAGACAGTTCGGACGTAAGATATAACAAATGCATGCATGAATGCGTCACGATTAATTCACCAATGTATATTCAAAAATTAGCATAACGAAGTAAGTAAAAAGGGAAACGGTGGTAGTCCGCCTGAAATCCCAACAAAACATAAATGAAAAACCGATCGGGTGTCTGAAGCGACGCCTCGAAAGGTGAACAAATAAATAGAAGGAAATGATGCCACAGTCGGACATCTGAGCGACATCGCAGAAAGGGCTTTTAAAAGAAATGCCACAATCGGATGTCTGAGCGACATCACATAAAGGGCTTTAAAAGAAATGCCACAGTCGGACGTCTGAGCGACATCACAGAAAGGGCTTTAAAAGAAATGCCACAGTCGGACGTCTGAGCGACATCACAGAAAGGGCTTTAAAAGAAATGCCACAGTCGGATGTCTGAGCGACATCACATAAAGGGCTTTAAAAGAAATGCCACAGTCGGACGTCTGAGCGACATCACAGAAAGGGCTTTAAAAGAAATTCCACAGTCGGATGTCTGAGCGACATCACAGAAAGGGCTTTAAAAGAAATGCCACAATCGGACGTCTGAGCGACATCACAGAAAGGGCTTTAAAGAAATGCCACAGTCGGACGTCTGAGCGACATCATAGAAAGGGCTTTAAAGAAATGCCACAGTCGGACGTCTGAGCGACATCACAGAAAGGGCTTTTATTCACAAGTAAATAATACTCATAATCAACATTCAATTCATGAAAATAAACGGGTTAGTCCATCCACAGGAATAATCATTTAACCGGAATTAGCACTCATACGATTCACCGGAGTTTCTGTCATCAAAACTGGCACTTGTCAGGATAAGATAATGTTGAACTTGGACATGGAATAGATGATTCAAGGAATATATGACTCTGCAGAGGTTGTACAAAAATTTCCCACAGCCAACGGATTTCCGTAGTCACGAAGGACTAGTTCCGTTTACGGTATTTCGGAAGAAAACACAGCAAACCAGTACACACCCATCCTACCTCTCGATGCTAGGAATCACCCTAGACATCGTCCAAGAAAAACTTTTGAGACGGGGAGATCACAATCTCGAATAGCATGGGATCAAATTTATATACGCGCGCTCTAAGGGGTGGCCCCCTCTCGGTCCCAACCGGAAACACCCATGCCCCCTGACCGGATGACTGGCTTTAATCCAGGGCCATGGAACCATCATCCCGGCCTCTCCTTTTTGGTGTGTACCAGGAAAGCGGTTTGCAACTTACTAAGCCGTATTCCTTGCGGAAAACATGTGGTAGTACAGGGAAGGAAATGGGAGGAACTGGACTGATACGGTTTGATACTGTAGTCATATGGCCTGGCATAAGACTGGCATGCTACAACACTGCCATCTTACCCATCCTCATGCCAACACATGGCCATTCATACTCACATCCATCCACGTATGGATCATCGAACCCACTTACCTCATCAATGCATGGAAATAACTTCATCGGCATGCTCTTCAACATGCCATGAGACTAACTAAAATGCAAAACATGCCAAGACACTCATCATATCAAAAGTTCAAACATGCTTGCCTGGTTCGGAGTAGTCGGAGCCTAGCTCGGTGAAGTTTGCGGTCCCGTCACCTCCTTCGGTATCTACGGTATAAAGAAAATATATGCGCTATCGTAAATACCACGAGGTGCACAAAAAGTATTCCAAATTTTTTTCAAATAAATATGATAAAAAACTAGACAAAAATCTGAAGAGAACAGAAAAAGAATCAATCAAAAATATTATTCTGTTTAAAAGTTATAAAGGTTTTTTGTCCAGGGACTCATCTGTAATGAAACAGAAAGTTCCCAGGGGCTAGCTTATAAAAACAGAAGGCGTTCCAGTATTGAATACGCCAGCCCAGAGGGGAAAACGCATTTTGCCCGAAGGCGCTACCAGAAAACGTTTCACATAGAGATGACAGAGAGGCTGACGGTGGGGTCCCACTCGTCAGGTTTAAACTTTCAAATGGGGGGGGCGAAGCTCGTCGGCGTCCGAGAGCCGCGGTGGTCGCCGGCGGCGATCCACGGCGAGGCAGGGGGATCGGAGGGTACCTCCGTGTTCAGTGCACCCTTCCGCGTCGGTTGGTGGTGGTGGTGGTCGCCGGCGAGTACCACGTCGGCGGCGAGCCTTGCTCCGGCGGACGGCGGCTCGGGTGATCGAGGGGCTCGTCGGAGAGAGCTGCAGTAATCAAATTGAGGAGGGGGTTAGGCTCCTGGTAGCTAGAGGGAGTAACTGACGGGGTTAGGGCGCCGGAGACGGCCTCACCGGAGCGAATCGTGGTGGAGGCCGAGGCGGATCGGGGCGGCCGGAGTTGGGGGAGGAGACCTCCTCGAGGTCCTCCTGGTGGCCTGGCGGGGCGTTGGTGAGGTGTAGAGATGATGCGTGCATGAGGGTGAGCTCGGGGGCCCTTTATATAGGCGGTCCGAGGCGGTGGCCGTGAACGGTGGTCTCCGGTGACGATTACGGCGGCGCAGGGCTTGGTCGGGGTAATTAGGACGTTGTGCGTCATCGTGGAGGTCCACGGTTCCGTTTTGGTGCTAATCGAGCTGGAGTTTGGTGCTTTGGGGGTGAGTTCGATAGAACGGGGCGGTGCGGGCCCGTCGGCGGCAGGGAGCGCGTCCCGTGCTTGCCGGCCACGGTGGCGGTGCCACGGGCGTGCGCTGGCACGCATGAGGCCACGCGGAGAGCAGAGGGGCGATGGGCGGCGCGGAACGGCGTTGAGCCGCCGTTCTTGTCCCGTGTCGGCTATAACGGGATTTCGGCCGCCGCAAGACACGCCGGCGCGGCCGGCCAGGGGCGCCACCGACACCGGGAAGATGCCAAGCGCGCGTGCGGGGGTGCTGGCCAGGGAGTAGAGGCCGCGCGCAACGCGCCAAGCGCACTGTCGATGCGTGAGTGAAGCTGACGGACGAAAAACAACACTGAAATCTGAATTTACTGAATTTGCAAAGGAACAGTGCAGCTCAGGTGTTCGACAGAATGTTTTTGGCCTCTGGGGATTTTTCCTTGAGCAGATTTTTGGTGGAGTGGCTACTCGTTGCTCCAGTAGGCTGCCTGAATTTTGGTGGAATTTTTGGAGAAGTGTAGATATGAATTTCACCAAATTTGGCAAATCTGGTCCAAACTTGCAGAGGCTGAATTTTTGAAAATTTTGAAAAGGGGAGGAGTGGATCAAGATGGTTCTGGGTTGTGGGTTCAAAGAACTATCCAGGAGAGTTGGTTTGAGGTAAAAACTCAAAAGCAAAAGGGTACTTGCTTTGAAAATCACTCAGGCTCCAAATAATTTTCAGAAATGATTTGAGGGGAAAAATAATTAGAATAAAATCCAAAACTTGCTTGGATGAGTTGGGACAGAGATCTTAGGTTGATTTCAAGGAGGAGGGGAGGTTTTGGAGGGGTTTTATCACATGGGCAAAAACACCAAGTCATGGGTGGTTAACAAGATATGAAAATCCCAAATTTTCATAGAGTTTCTTTTTAAAAGAAAAAGATTAAAACTCCCAAAATAATTTGAGGGGAAACCAACAGAGAAGAAATTTCAAAAGATCAAACACCATAGTTTTGAAGAAAAATAAAATCCTTGCCAAAGAAAAGGAAGTTTCTAAGATGAAGGATTTCTGGAAAAGAAATTTTTAAATGCGTTCAAAAAGAATTCAACAAAGTTTTTGATGAAAACCAGTTAAAATTTTTGGGAGTGTCACAGTCGGCCATTCTGAGAGCCTGAGAGTTAGCCACTTCGAACACTCACGCTCGGTCTCGCTAGCTGCTGGAGTATACTGTAGCACTCCGCGCTCCCGAGCTAGAAATCAATACAACACCACAAAGCAGGAGTAGGGTTTTACGCATCCGTGCGGCCCGAACCTGGGTAAATCGCCCGCGTGCTTCGCCTCGATCTGTTCTCCGCTCGCGTGCCTCGCCTCGATCTGCTCTTTGCGCGACCTCTGCCCCCGCCGAACCAAAAAGGGACCCGGTCCGCCGGTCCCATAGGTGTCCGTGGATCAGCGACCCCGGCATGCATGATTTAAATACTTTGTGTGGTGAAGATGGAGCATAGCCAGACTATATGATTTTGTAGGGGTAACTTTCTTTGGCCATGTTATTTTGAGAAGACATAATTGCTTTGTTAGTATGCTTGAAGTATTATTACTTTTATGTTAATATAAACTTTTGTCTTGAATCTTTCTAATCTGAATATTCATACCACAATTAAGAAGATTTGCATTGAAATTATGCCAAGTAGCACTCCGCATCAAAAATTCTCTTTTTATCATTTACCTACTCGCGGACGAGCAGGAATTAAGCTTGGGGATGCCTGATACGTCTCCAACGTATCTATAATTTTTGATTGCTCCATGCTATATTATCTACTGTTTTGGACTATATTGGGCTTTATTTTCCCTAAAAGCGTAGGGTAAAGACATACAAAAGTCGACGCCGAAATGGGAAGGCCCTTACCGGGTGAAACGAGTCACTAGGCCTGGCGCTGTCCGCCTTGAGACCGAAGACGGCTTTCCGGTGAGCAACTCCTGGAACATTGAGCCTCTTCGTAAGTTTTACCCGTAAGGCGCGGTTGTCGGACCCTGTTCGGCAACCACCATTTTGTACAGAGTCTTGCCGCTGTTGCATGTAATCCTTTGTACAAAGCCGGGCGCAGACCCCGTGCACAAGCAGAGCTCGCGTGCTCCGCGCATTTTGTCGATTTTATGCTTTCTATTTTATGGCATATATGATCTGACACTTTGTGCAGCACCTGCTCCACGGCAAGCAGTAACGAGCCATAAAGCTCCGTATCCGTATTTTCTCTTCTTTCTTTTTCACAAGGAAAGGAAAGCTTCCCCGCGCACAAGTTTGCCGGGGGGGGGGGGGAAAGGAGAAGGTGGTGGTATGGACCAGGCGTCGTTCAGAAGTTTTGCCTCGCCAGGAAGCAAGCGGCAGAAAAGATAAGTTGCCAAAGTTTAAGCAATCAGATTTTTTAAAAATTTAAAGTTATCTCCCTTGAACGACCAAACTTTGTATGGGAAACCTATGCGCGGAGGAACCAACACGTAGCTGGTTGCGCCCTTGCGTTGTTTCGAGCTCGCTCAACAACATTAAGTGAGCTGCGGCTAGTTGCTTAACTAGCCGCGCCCTTGCATTGTTTCGAGCCTGCTCAACAACGTAAGTGAGCTGCGACTAGTTGCTTAACTAGCCGCGCCCTTACTTTGCTTCGAGCCCCACTCAGCAATTTAAGTGAGCTGCAGCTGGCTGCGACAAGGTTTCTTGCCGGTAGCGGCACCGCCAGCAGGCTGCTGACGTTCCGCACTCAGCGCTCGCGGCTCAGGTGCCTGCACCGGCAAGTTACCTAAAAGCGTAGGGCAAAAACATACAAAGGGAGGAATCAAGCAAAGGGAATAACATTGCAATGGCTGCCCAAGATAAAGTTATATTACAATTAGCTTGTCGCAGCTCTAACAGCTGTTTTCTATGACATAACTAGCAGCAACAAGGGAAGAAGGAAGCAAGCGGCCTAGTCAACGCGGTCGCCCTCAATCCTCTTGATCCCGCTTACCCTGTCCACAATGGGTGCGACAAGGGCCTTGAGCTCCTCCTGATCGATATCAGGCGGCAAGGGTCTGAGGACGTTGTGGAGGCGGAGGCCTGGATTGCGGAAGGCCACCTTCATCAGCACCTTCTGAAGGGCTCCCGCACAGATCTCGCGCGACTCATCGGCCAGCCGCTTCGGGATACTATCCCGGAGCCGCTGGAGCGCCATCGCCACGCCCTGGAAGAACAGAGTGAGCTTGGCGCTAAGTTGGAGGTTCTCGTCGGAGGAGTACCCGAAGTCCTCCACCCCCAGCTGCGCCAGCTCCTTGTCGATGTCCCCGGCGGCGTTCGCGAGGCTCTCCGTCCAGTGCTCCACCGTATCCCTAAAGGCATTTTGGGTGGTGGCAGCACTCTCCAGCAACGCCTTGTCGGCTTCGATCTCCTTCTTTAGGGCCGCCTCCCGCTCCTTGGCGCTGTCCAGCGCCTTGGTCAAAGCGGCCAGCTTCGACTCAAGAGCGGCGTTGGAGTCCTTGGCGGCGCTGAGCTCTTCGCCATATGCTTTACGGTCAGCCTCCAGCTGCACCACCTTCATTTCCAGCACCTTTTTCGCGGCCTCGGCAGCGGCGGCGGCGTCCTCCGCTTGCTTGAGGGCTCCGCCAAGCTTCTCCCCGCGCGCGGTAAGCTCCTCCTCGTGAGCGTCAAGGTCGACCTTCCGCTGTGCCTGCTCGCCCACCTCCGTGGCTAGCTTCACAGCGGCCAGTCGCTGCAGCTCTTCGGCTTCGGCCTTCTCAAGGAGAAAGGCCTTCTTCGCTTCAGCGAGCTGCTCCCGCTCCTCCGCCAGGGATCGGAGGGCTTCCCGGTGGAAACCCCCGAGCTCGTCTGCGCGCCTCTCAATGTCCGCTCCCGCCTTCGCGACAAGCATCTCGCGGGACTCCAGCTTGGCTTGTCGCGCGCGGTAGAGCGACATCAACCTACGCAGCAGCCACTCTTCTTCGGGCTCGTTGCTGCTGCCGCTTGGCGCATCGACCAGCTTCAGCCCCGCGGAGGCGAGCTCTTCTCCGTCGAAGACCTCCCCCTCGACCGGCGCCTTGGAGCTTGACGCCCAGGGGAGGTTGATGAAGACGCCTTCGCCGGCCTTCAAGTAAGCGCCCGGCTGGGGCTCCTCGGTGCTTGGCGCAGCGGCTTCGGCGGACGGGTCGGCGGTCGGTGTAGCGTCCGGCGCTCCTGCGGCCTCCGGGCCGTCAGTACGATCGCCAGATCCCTCGCCACTCGCCGCGGCGCCAGCCTTGGTGGCCTCGGCGCCGGCGGCGTCTCCAGCACCGGCAGCTTCGTCTGCGGCGACCTCTGTCTCCATCCGCTCCGTAGCGGATGGATCTGACGGCCGGTGAAGGGGAAAAGTGTCAAGCAAAATCCAGCAAGAACTCAAGAAGATCAAGAAGAGAAGAACCCAAGGGAAACTTTGAAGCAAGAAGATTACCTGCGCTGGGCTCGGTGGCCATGGTCTCCGCCGCTGGGGGAACGCTGGAGCCGTCCCTTGGCGGAGAGCTTCCCCTTGCCGGAGAACCGCCTCTTGCCGGAGAGTCCCTCGCCGGAGAATCTCTTGCCGGAGAAATTTCCCTTGGCGGCGTAGTTGTAGCAGATGGCATGCCGGGGGCTGTCTCAGGACGCTCCTGGTGGGGTTGCTCTGCTCCTACATAAGTCAACAAGCAGATATCAGGAAGGACGAGTACCCATGCACGCCTCGCCGCGGAAAATAATTCACACACTTACGCCGGGGGCTGCCATGGAGGAAAGTCGCCAGATCCGGCAAGGTCGTCTCGGGCGCGCCACCTGTTGTCGCAGTGGGCTCCTCCTCGATGATGACCGCCGGGGCCTTAGCTCTCTTTGCCGCTCTCTGGGCCAGAGTCCTAAAAAGGAGCAGGTTCAGGGAAAAGCAATTGAGAAACAAGAACAACAACAAAAACCGAAGAAATGCAAGTATAACAAGAGAAGCTTACTCTCCCTCTTCTTCCTCGTCGGAGCTCAGCGCGGAGAAGTCGAACCCGGGCGCGCTTCCAGAGCGAGGAGGCGGAGGAGAAGCTTCCCTTGGCCGCTTAGCGGGAACAGCGGAGGCGGTCTGAGAGGACCCCGCTCCGGCTGTCGGCGCGGCACGAGAAGCGGCAGGGACCGAAGCGGTGGTCCGGCTGGACCCCGCTCCAGTTGCCATCGTAGCATGAGGCGCTCCCGCGGCAACCGTGTTTGCCGTGGTCGAGCGCGTCACACGGCGTGGCGACTGTTGGCCCGCTTGCTGCTCCGCCGCATCACCAACCTTGCGGAGGCGCCTCCTTGGTGGGGATGGAGGCCCTGCTACTGGTGGGTTGTCCGGAGACAAGGAGGAAGAGGAGTCGATTTGCCGCGAGCTGCCCGTATCTTTGGTAGGCTCGCTCGGCTCGGCGTCTTGCCCGGCAAGCCCCTTCTTGCCGGCAGGCCCCCCTTGCTCGCCACAGCTCGCCACTTCTGCCGCATCTGCTTCCGCGGCGGTGAACCCAAACTCGCCCGCGGCTGCGGCTGCCACCGCCTCCTCCAGCCTGGTGGCGATACGCGTTATCTCCGCGTCAGTGGTGTCGCGGGTGAGACCGTCCTTCTCGTCGGGGCGGACTGCCACCTCCACCAAGTCGTCGAAGAACTGCTGCACGACCTCGTCGGCAGGCTCCCGCCAAGTTGGCACAATCCCGTGCGAGTCGCATTCCGGCATCATTGCACGGATGCGATCGAGCGCGGAATTATTGCACAAAGGCACGACGCCCCCCGGCAACCTGAACACCTCAGGATGCTGGGGGTCATATTTGAACAGCTCTTGCAGCATCGCATGGAGCTCCAGAACTGTGAAGTTGTAGTTGAGGCCCGGCCGCAGCCTCATAATGTCTGCCGCGTTCTTGAACTCCCAAGTAGGCCTCCCCCGTTCCTGCAGGGGGGCGATGCGGCGGCGAAGGAAGTCCGCGCCAACAACGCCGACAGTAAGTCCGGCAAGCCTGAGGCGCAGAACCCTAGTGACGGCGATTCCCAGCCTGTCGTCCTCCGGGGCCAGGTCGCTCCAATCGCTGCCGCGTGCTACTGGGGTTTGGCGCCGGATGGTGAATGGCTGCGGATCCTGTTCGACAATCCAACACCAATCCGCCCTCCACTCCTCCCACTTGCCGCGGAGCTCTCCCTCCAGATACGTCTCCTTCTTGCCGGCCCTTGAGACCCAGGCAATCCCGCCGGATAGAGGCTCTCCTCTCTCTACTCGGGGGATGAAAAAGTGGCGGAAGAGGGCTACATTGGGAAGGACTCCGACAAAGTTTTCGCAGAGATGCGCGAAAACTGCCATCGTCAGACCGGCGTTGGGGGTGAAGTCGAGGAGGTGGAATCCATAGGTGTTCATGATGTCGCAGAAGAAGTCAGAGAAAGGCGGGCAGAGCCCGCAGTGGAAGAACAATGCAAAGAAGGCGTATCCAGTCGGAACCTCCTTGCAAGCGGCGGCGGGGAGTACCTTTGTGCGCGGATGCGCGCGCGTCTCCGCCGACCAGAACAGAGAGTAGTCCTCGCACAGCTCCTTCGCGCCGAGCCGGGGGGGGGGGGAACGGACCGCTTCTTCCGCAGCGCCGCGAGCCGCTGCGCCTCGATCGTCTTCACGGTCTTCCCCTTGTCGGCTTTTGGGGCCATGGCGGAAGCAGTGGAGGAGGTCGACGGCGCTGGCGGTGCTAGCGGCGGTGGGGGGCGGAGCACTGCTCTCTCTCTCTCTCTCAGCTTTGGGGAGGCGAGGGAGCGGCGGAGATTTCTGAGATTGGGAACGGCAACGGACGAATGGGCCAACTGCCCCTGTTTCCCCTGCTTTTAAAGGGGGGAGGGGGGCGGACGTTCCACATTTCGAGAAGAGGAACCCCCACGACCTCTCCCACGACGCCGCATTCAACGCGTGCCGTTCGGGGGGAGGGCGCGGTGGATACGGAGGAAGATTCGGCGTAACCTAGGCCGCGCGTGCCCGTGCACTGTTTTGGGCCTGGCCCAACAGCGCTCGGCACCGTGTCTGGACCAGGCCCGGGGGCTCCTGTCGGTGTACTAAGGTAGGGGTACCCTAGTACCCCGAACTTGTGCATGGGCAGTCGCAGCATCCCCGCGGCAAGGCTTGCCGGGTGACCGCCAAGACCCTCCGCGGCTACTTTGAAGACCATTCAAAGAACAAAGTACCCAAGACAAGACCCCGGCGAGAGGAGCTCGCCGGGAAGGCCAACCAAGGCCCCGGCAAAAAGGATCTTGCCGGGAAGGAAACGAGACCCCGGCAAGAGGAGCTTGCCGGGAAGGCCACTCAAGGCATTTTCAAGGGACTTGCCGTGACGCACCACGCGTCCCGGCAAGGCCCCACTCAAGGCATTCCCAGAAGACCTGCCATGGCGCACCACGCATCCCGGCAAGACCCGGTGAGCGACAAACTCCCGGACGCGACAAGACGACGACCGCGGCAAGGAGTTTGCCGCGGGAACCGCCTCTCCGAGCTCGCGCCCCAGCACAACCACCACGTATCGCTCTGGGGGCCTCCCCCAAGCACACGTGGCAGGAGGTCGCGCAGCTAGGGGTGCGAGGTGGCGAGCAGGCGCTGACGAGATAACCATCATGGCAAACAGTGGTGTCCCTAGCGGTCCCTCTCGGTACTGTTTAGGCGACAGAGACGGGCATTTAATGCCCTTGTCCCCTGCCGTCAGGGTTAGGTATGATAGCACTGTAGCAGGTAGCTGTGCCTGCTACAGCACCTAGCTGTGCCTATCCACGGCTCCTTTTCCATTTTTGCCCTTGGCCCCCGTTGCTCTATGTCGGTAACCCCTTGAGTATAAAAGGAGGCCCGTCTGCAACGTAGAGGGGGGTCGGCCATTCTGAGAGCCTAAGAGTTAGCCACTTCGAACACTCACGCTCGGTCTCGCTAGCTGCTGGAGTATACTGTAGCACTCCGCGCTCCCGAGCTAGAAATCAATACAACACCACAAAGCAGGAGTAGGGTTTTACGCATCCGTGCGGCCCGAACCTGGGTAAATCGCCCGCGTGCTTCGCCTCGATCTGTTCTCCGCTCGCATGCCTCGCCTCGATCTGCTCTTTGCGCGACCTCCGCCCCCGCCGAACCAAAAAGGGACACGGTCCGCCGGTCCCATAGGTGTCCGTGGATCAGCGACCCCGGCATGCATGATTTAAATACTTTGTGTGGTGAAGATGGAGCATAGCCAGACTATATGATTTTGTAGGGATAACTTTCTTTGGCCATGTTATTTTGAGAAGACATAATTGCTTTGTTAGTATGCTTGAAGTATTATTATTTTTATGTTAATATAAACTTTTGTCTTGAATCTTTCTAATCTGAATATTCATACCACAATTAAGAAGATTTGCATTGAAATTATGCCAAGTAGCACTCCGCATCAAAAATTCTCTTTTTATCATTTACCTACTCGAGGACGAGCAGGAATTAAGCTTGGGGATGCCTGATACGTCTCCAACGTATCTATAATTTTTGATTGCTCCATGCTATATTATCTACTGTTTTGGACTATATTGGGCTTTATTTTCCACTTTTATATTATTTTTGGGACTAACCTATTAACTGGAGGCCCAGCCCAGAATTGCTGTTTTTTTTGCCTATTTCAGTGTTTCGAAGAAACAGAATATCAAACAGAGTCCAAACGGAATAAAACTTTCGGGAACGTGATTTTCTCACCGAACGTGATCCAGGAGACTTGGACCCTGCTCCAAGGAACAAAAGAGGCGGTCACGAGGGTGGGGGGCGCCCCCCCTAGGGCGCTCCCCCTGCCTCATGGGCCCCTCGTTGCTCCACCGGCGTACTTCTTCCTCCTATATATACACACGTACCCCCAAACGATCAGAACAGGAGCCAAAAACCTAATTCCACCGCCGCAACTTTCTGTATCCATGAGATCCCATCTTGGGGCCTATTCCAGAGCTCCACCGGAAGAGGGCCGTCATCACGGAGGGCTTCTACATCATCATAGCCCCTCTAATGAAGTGTGAGTAGTTTACCTCAGACCTTCGGGTCCATAGTTAGTAGCTAGATGGCTTCTTCTCTCTCTTTGAATCTCAATACAAAGTTCTCCCCCTCTCTTGTGGAGATCTATTCGATGTAATCTTCTTTTTGTGGTGTGTTTGTTGAGACCGATGAATTGTGGGTTTATGATCAAGTCTATCTATGAATAATATTTGAATCTTCTCTGAATTCTTTTATGTATGATTGGTTATCTTTGCAAGTCTCTTCGAATTATCCGTTTGGTTTGGCCAACTAGATTGGTAGTTCTTGCCATGGGAGAAGTGCTTAGCTTTGGGTTCGATCTTGCGGTGTCCTTACCCAGTGACAGAAGGGGCAGCAAGGCACGTATTGTATCATTTCCATCGCGGATAACAAGATGGGGTTTATTTCATATTGCATGAATTTATCTCTCTACATCATGTCATCTTGCTTAAGGCGTTACTCTGTTTTTAACTTAATACTCTAGATGCATGCTGGATAGCGGTCGATGAGTGGAGTAATTGTAGTAGATGCAGAATCATTTCAATCTACTTGTCACGGATGTGATGCCTATATACATGATCATGCCTAGATATTCTCATAACTATGCTCAATTCTGTCAATTGCTCAACAGTAATTTGTTCACCCACCATAGAATACTTATGCTCTTGAGAGAAGCCACTAGTGAAACCTATGGCCCCCGGGTCTATTCTCGTCATATCAATCTCCATCACTTTAATCTTGCTTTGCCTTTTACTTTTTACTTTGCATCTTTATACCAAAAATACCAAAAATATTATATCTATCAGATCTCACTCTCGTAAGTGACCGGGAAGGGATTGAGAACCCCTAATCGCGTTGGTTGTGAGTAGCTATCGCTTTGTGCAGGTACGAGGGACTTGAGCGTGGGCTCCTACTGGATTGATACCTTGGTTCTCAAAAACTGAGGGAAATACTTACGCTACTCTGCTACATCATCCCTTCCTCTTCGGGGAAAACCAACGCAAGCTCAAGACATAGCACCCCCGTGCATATAATGCGAGGGTGCTCGCAGAAGACGCATGTTCACACTTGTTCCAACGTATTGGTCCATTAAGGAGGTGATAGCACAGCAAACTACGCAATCGGACTATAATGCTTTAACACTTTCACTTAGCCAGAGGAGTTTGACAGTGGGGCTACTATATAGCCCCTGGTGGCTCCGCGCTCATCCGAATTCGGGGCGCGTACATGCCTGGCCGGGAAACGGCCCTTCGGTAAGGCGGAGGAATCCTGAAGATCCGCTAGGTCATCGAGTGGTTGACAAGTCTCACGCTATATCATGATAGTCAGTTTTTGGCTTTCTCTACTGAGGTGCTCGTCTGGATGAACCAAGGCACAATCGCAGTAGTTCTCCTGGTGCCGCCCTAGCCGATAGAGCGGAACGTAAGGCAGCAAAACACAGGAGCCGGGCAAATCCAACATTTGACCAAAGACATGATTCGGAGCTGATGCATATAAGGCCAAACTCGTGACGCCGAACACTCCCTAAGGTATTTGGTCTTTATGATGTGAATCGGGCTAAAGAGTGCCCTTTGTAATAAGCCCCTGGTGTCCAGGTACGTGCAATATTCTAAAGTGGCCACATGCCAATACATCAGCATCCTTCTCAGTTGTACTGAGAATCCGGGGGATGTGTATCAACAAGAGACAGTAAAAAAGCTTTACGCAGGGTCTTAATCTAAAAAGAATCCTTGGAACGGGTCCCTACTGCACGTCTGCGCCTGTGTCTCTGTTGTGCCGTATCCTGCACGGGTGTAGCACGATGATCATCTGTAAAAGAGAAGAACTTAGCTGAAAAGTTGTCGTGCGAACGGTAGGTTATACTAAATAAACCATGTACAGTTCAAGATGAGTAAAGTTGAGCCTAATTGTCACTACTTTACACGCGTTGAGCCCCTTGTATTGTTATAGGGGTATAGCCATCAAACCTATATCAATTATATATAGCTACACCGGACTCGTCTAACCATGTCCGTGTTCTTAACGACCTGTCAGATGCTCTAGTTGGCGAGGCCGTCTAGTGTGCGGCTGCCTGATGTCTACCACACAACCTTCTTCTTGTAGACGTTGTTGGGCCTCCAAGTGCATAGGTTTGTAGGACAATAGCAAATTTCCCTCAAGTGGATGACCTAAGGTTTAACACTCCATAGGAGGCGTAGGATGAAGATGGTCTCTCTCAAGCAACCCTGCAACCAAATAACAAAGAGTCTCTTGTGTCCCCAACACACCCAATACAATGGTAAATTGTATAGGTGCACTAGTTCGACGAAGAGATGGTGATACAAGTGGTATATGGATGGTAGATAATAGTTTTTGTAATCTGAAAATATAAAAACAGCAAGGTAACTAATGATAAAAATGAGCTTAAACGGTATTGCAATGATAATAAACAAGGCCTAGGGTTCATACTTTCTCTAGTGTAAGTTCCCTCAACAATACTAACATAATTGGATCACATAACTATCCCTCAACATGCAACAAAGAGTCACTCCAAAGTCACTAATAGCGGAGAACGAACGAAGAGATTATGGTAGGGTACAAAACCACCTCAAAGTTATTCTTTCCAATCAATCCGTTGGGCTATTCCTATAAGTGTCACAAACAACCCTAGAGTTCGTACTAGAATAACATCTTAAGACACAAATCAACCAAAACCCTAATGTCACCTAGATACTCCAATGTCACCTCAAGTATCCGTGGGTATGATTATACGATATGCATCACACAATCTCAGATTCATCTATTCAACCAACACAAAGGAACTCAAAGAGTGCCCCAAAGTTTCCAGCAGAGAATCACGACGAAAACGTGTGCCAACCCCTATGCATAGGTTCCCAATGTCACGAAACCCGCAAGTTGATCACCAAAACATACATCAAGTGGATCAATAGAATAACCCATTGTCACCACGGTTATCCCACGCAAGACATACATCAAGTGTTCTCAAATATTTAAAGACTCAATCCAATGAGATAACTCCAAAGGGAAACTCAATTCATTACAAGAGAGAAGAGGGGGAGGAGAAACATAAGATCCAACTATAATAGCAAAGCTCGCGATACATCAAGATCGTATCACCTCAAGAACACGAGAGAGAGAGAGATCAGACACATAGCTACTGGTACATACCCTCAGCCCCGAGGGAGAACTACTCCCTCCTCGTCATGGAGAGCACCGGGATGATGAAGATGGCCACCGGAGAAGGATTCCCCCTCCGACAGGGTGCCGGAATGGGTCTAGATTGGTTTTCGGTGGCTACGGAGGCTTCTGGCGGCGGAACTCCCGATCTAATCTCTGTTATGGAAGTTTTACGATACGTAGGTATATATGGGTACAAGGAGTACGCCGGTGGACCGAAGGGGGGGGGCACGAGGTACGGGGGCGCGCCCCAGGGGGGTGGGCACGCCCCTACCCTCGTGAGCTCCTCCTCCATCTTCTGACATAGGGTCCAAGTCTATCCGGTAGGTTTCCTTCCAAAATAACTTCTCCAGTTGATTTCGTTCCGTTTCGACTCCGTTTGATATTCCTTTTCTTCGAAACACTGAAATAGGCATAAAACAGCAAATCTGGGCTGGGCCTCCGATTAATAGGTTAGTCCCAAAAATAATATAAAAGTGGAAAATAAAGCCCAATATTGCCTAAAACAGTAGATAATATAGCATGGAGCAATCAAAAATTATAGATACGTTGGAGACGTATCAAGCATCCCCAAGCTTAATTCCTGCTCGTCCTCGAGTAGGTAAATGATAAAAAGATAATTTTTGATGTGGAATGCTAGTTGGCATAATTTCAATGTAATTCTTCTTACTTGTGATATGAATATTCAGATTCGAAAAATTCAAGACAAAAGTTCATATTGACATAAAAATAATAATACTTCAAGCATACTAACTAAGCAATTATGTCTTCTCAAAATAACATGGCCAAAGAAAGTTCATCCCTACGAAATCATATAGTTTAGTCACGCTCCATTTTCATCACACAAGAATGCTCTCATCATGCACAACCCCGATGACAAGCCAAGCAATTGTTTCATACTTTAGTAATCTCAAACTTTATAAACCTTCACGCAATACATGAGCGTGAGCCATGGATATAGCACTATGGGTGGAATAGAATATGATGATGGGGGTTATGTGGAGAAGACAAAAAGGAGAAAGTCTCACATCAACGAGGCTAATCAATGGGATATGGAGATGCCCATCGATTGATGTTAATGCAAGGAGTAGGGATTGCCATGCAACAGATGCACTAGAGCTATAAATGTATGAAAGCTCAACAAAAGAAACTAAGTGGGTGTGCATCCAACTTGCTTGCTCACGAAGACCTAGGGCACTTGAGGAGGCCCATTTTTGGAATATACAAGCCAAGTTCTATAATGAAAAGTTCCCACTAGTATATGAAAGTGACAAAACAAGAGATTCTCTATCATGAAGATTACGGTGCTACTTTGAAGCACAAGTGTGGTAAAAGGATAGTAGCATTGCCCCTTTTTATTTGTTTTTTTATTTATTTCATTTATATTTTTTTGGGCCGTCTTTTTTTTCTTTGGCCTTTCTCTCTTTTTTTGGGACAATGCTCTATTGAATGATGATCATCACACTTCTATTTATTTACAACTCAATGATTACAACTCGATACTAGAACAAAGTATGACTCTATATGAATGCCTCCGGCAGTGTACCGGGATATGCAATGAATCAAGAGTGACATGTATGAAAGAATTATGAATGGTGGCTTTGCCACAAATACTATGTCAACTACGTGATCATGCTAAGCAATATGACAATGATGAATGTGTCATGATAAACTGGATGGTGGAAAGTTGCATGGCAATATATCTCGGAATGGCTACGGAAATGCCATAATAGGTAGGTATGGTGGCTGTTTGGAGGAAGATATAAGGAGGTTTATGTGTGAAAGAGCGTACCAATCACGGGGTTTGGATGCACCGGCGAAGTTTGCGCCAACTCTCAATGTGAGAAAGGGAAATGCACGGTACCGAAGAGGCTAGCAAGGATGGAAGGGTGAGAGTGCGTATAATCCATGGACTCAACATTAGTCATAAAGAACTCACATACTTATTGCAAAAATATACAAGTCATCAAAAACCTCGGCACTACGCGCATGCTCATAGGGGGATAGATTGGTAGGAAAAGACCATCGCTCGTCCCCGACCGCCACTCATAAGGATGACAATCAAATAACACCTCATGTTTCAAATTTGTTACACAACGTTTACTGTACGTGCATGCTATGGGACATGCAAACTTCAACACAAGCATTTCTCAATTTCACAACTACTCAACTAGCATGACTTTGATATTATTACCCCCATATCTCAAAACAATTATCAAGTATCAAACTTCTCATAGTATTCAACACACTCATAAGAGAATTTTATTATTCTTGAATACCTAGCATATTAGGATTTTAAGCAAATTACCATGCTATTTAAGACTCTAAAAATAAGTGAACCATGAGAGTTCATCTATTTCTTCAAAATAAAACTACCACCATGCTCTAAAAGATATAAGTGAAGCACTAGAGCAAATGACAAACTACTCCAAATGATTTAAGTGAAGATCAATGAGTAGTCGAATAATAATGCAACTATGTGAAGACTCTCTAACATTTAAGAATTTCAGACCTTGGTATTTTATTCAAACAGAAAGCAAAACTAAATAAAATAAAATGACGCTCCAAGCAAAACACATATCATGTGGCGAATAAAAATATAGCTCCAAGTAAAGTTACCGATGAACGAAGACGAAAGAGGGGATGCCTTCCGGGGCATCCTCAAGCTTAGGGTCTTCGCTATCCTTGAATATTACCTTGGGGTGCCTTGGGAATCCCCAAGCTTAGGCTCTTGCCAATCCTTATTCTATAGTCCATCGAATCCTTACCCAAAACTTGAAAACTTCACAACACAAAACTTAACAGAAAACTCGTAAGCTCCATTAGTATAAGAAAGTAAATCACCACTTCGAGGTACTGTAGTGAACTCATTATTTATTTATAATGGTGTTAAACCTACTGTATTCCAACTTCCCTATGGTTTATAAACTATTTTACTAGCCATAGATTCATCAAAATAAGCAAACAACACACGAAAAACAGAATCTGTCAAAAACAGAACAGTCTGTAGTAATCTGGATCAAACTTATACTTCTGGAACTCATAAAATTCTCAAATAAAGTGATGGACCTGAGGAATTCATCTATTAATCATCTGCAAAAATAATTAACTAAATAGCACTCTCCAAATAAAAATGGCAGCAATTCCTGTGAGCGCTAAAGTTTCTGTTTTTGACAGCGTGATCAACAAGACTTCCCCCAAGTCTTCCCAAAGGTTCTACTTGGCACAAACACTAATTAAACACATAAAACCACATCTAAAAAGAGGCTAGATGAATTATTTATTACTAAACAGGAATAAAAATCAAGGAACAAAAATAAAATTGGGTTGCCTCCGAACAAGCGCTATCGTTTAACGCCCCTAGCTAGGCATGATGATTTTAATGATGCTGACATAAAAGATAAGAATTGAAACATAAAGAGGGAATCATGAAGAATATTACTAGCACATTTAAGTCTAAGAAACTTCCTATGCATAGGGATTTTGTGAGAAAACAACTTATGGGAACAATAATCAACTAGCATAGGAAGGCAAAACAAGCATAACTTCAAGATTTTAAGCACATAGAGAGGAAATTTGATATTATTGCAATTCCTACAAGCATATATTCCTCCATCATAATAATTTTCAGTAGCATCATGAATGAATTCAACAATATAACCAGAACCTAAATAATTCTTTTCATGATCTACTTGCATATAAAATTTACTAGTCTCCACATAAGCAAAATTCTTCTCATTCGGAATAATAGTGGGAGCAAACTCAACAAAATAACTATCATGTGATTGAAAATTAACATCAAGATGACAAGTTTCATTGTTATCATTATTCTTTAAAGCATATGTGTCATCACAATAATCATCATAGATAGGAGGCATGCTTTCATCATAATAAATTTGCTCATCAAAACTTGGGAGACAAAAAATATCATCTTCATCAAACATAGTTTCCCCAAGCTTGTGGCTTTGCATATCATTAGCATCATGGATATTCAAGGAATTCATACTAACAACATTGCAATCATGCTCATCATGCAAATATTTAGTGCCTAACATTTTATAGATTTCTTCTTCTAGCACTTGAGCACAATTATCATTTCCATCATACTCACGAAAGATATTAAAAAGATGAAGTGTATGAGGCAAACTTAATTCCATTTTTTATAGTTTTCTTTTATAAACTAAACTAGTGATAAAACAAGAAACTAAAAGACTCGATTGCAAGATCTAAAGATATACCTTCAAGCACTCACCTCCCCGGCAACGGCGCCAGAAAAGAGCTTGATGTCTACTACACAACCTTCTTCTTGTAGACGTTGTTGGGCCTCCAAGTGCAGAGGTTTGTAGGACAGTAGCAAATTTCCCTCAAGTGGATGACCTAAGGTTTATCAATCCGTAGGA
Source organism: Triticum urartu (assembly GCF_003073215.2). Taxonomy (NCBI): domain Eukaryota; kingdom Viridiplantae; phylum Streptophyta; class Magnoliopsida; order Poales; family Poaceae; genus Triticum; species Triticum urartu. The sequence goes on from NC_053024.1 coordinate 43,791,545, forward strand.
GGCGTAGGATGAAGATGGTCTCTCTCAAGCAACCCTGCAACCAAATAACAAAGAGTCTCTTGTGTCCCCAACACACCCAATACAATGGTAAATTGTATAGGTGCACTAGTTCGGTGAAGAGATGGTGATACAAGTGGTATATGGATGGTAGATAATAGTTTTTGTAATCTGAAAATATAAAAATAGCAAGGTAACTAATGATAAAAGTTAGCGTAAACGATATTGCAATGATAGTAAACAAGGCCTAGGGTTCATACTTTCGCTAGTGTATGTTCCCTCAACAATACTAACATAATTGGATCACATAACTATCCCTCAACATGCAACAAAGAGTCACTCCAAAGTCACTAATACCAGAGAACGAACAAAGAGATTATGGTAGGGTATGAAACCACCTCAAAGTTATTCTTTCCAATCAATCCGTTGGGCTATTCCTATAAGTGTCACAAATAGCCCTAGAGTTCGTACTAGAATAACACCGTAAGACACAAATCAACCAAAACCCTAATGTCACCTAGATACTCCAATGTCACCTCAAGTATCCGTGGGTATGATTATACGATATGCATCACACAATCTCAGATTCATCTATTCAACCAACACAAAGGACCTCAAAGAGTGCCCCAAAGTTTCTACCAGAGAATCATGATGAAAACATGTGCCAACCCCTATGCATAGGTTCCCAATGTCACGAAACCCGCAAGTTGATCACCAAAACATACATCAAGTGGATCGATAGAATAACACATTGTCACCCTGGTTATCCCACGCAAGACATACATCAAGTTTTCTCAAATCTTTAAAGACTCAATCTGATGAGATAACTCCAAAGGGGAAACTCAATTCATTACAAGAGAGAAGAGGGGGAGGATAAACATAAGATCCAACTATAATAGCAAAGCTCACGATACATCAAGATCATATCACCTCAAGAACACGAGAGAGAGAGAGAGATCAAACACATAGCTACTGGTACATACCCTCAGCCCCGAGGGAGAACTACTCCCTCCTCGTCATGGAGAGCACCGGGATGGTGAAGATGGCCACCGGAGAAGGATTCCCCCTCCGGCAGGGTGCCGGAACGGGTCTAGATTGGTTTTCGGTGGCTACGGAGGCTTCTGGCGGCGGAACTCCCGATCTAATCTCTGTTCTGGAAGTTTTACGATACGTAGGTATATATGGGTACAAGGAGTACGCCGGTGGACCGAAGGGGGGGGGGGCACGAGGCAGGGGGGCACGCCCTAGGGGGGGGGGCGCGCCCCCTACCCTCGTGAGCTCCTCCTCCATCTTCTGACGTAGGGTCCAAGTCTATCCGGTTGGTTTCCTTCCAAAAATAACTTCTCTAGTTGATTTCGTTCCGTTTTGACTCCGTTTGATATTCCTTTTCTTTGAAACACTGAAATAGGCATAAAACAGCAAATTTGGGCTGGGCCTCTGGTTAATAGGTTAGTCCGAAAAATAATATAAAAGTGGAAAATAAAGCCTAATATTGCCCAAAACAGTAGATAATATAGCATGGAGCAATCAAAAATTATAGATACGTTGGAGACGTATCACTGCCAAGGCAGCCGCACGGTCTTCCGTGCGCAAGGAGCGCTCAATATTTCCATTTACTATAATGATGCCACGTGGACCGGGCATCTTAAGCATGAGAGAAGCGTAATGCGGTATTGCGTTAAAGTGAGCGAAAGCTTCGTGTCCGAGTAGTGCTTGATAGCCACTTTGGAACGAAGCGATGTGGAAGGTTAACTTTTCGCTGCGGAAGTTATCGGGAAAGCCGAATATAACCTCTAGTAGTAGGGAGCACATACAATGGGCTTCTGGGCCTGGCGTTACTCCTTTAGAGGTAGTATTGCTATGGCTGATTTTTGTTGGGTCTATCCCCATTTTGCGGACCGTGTCCTGATATATCAGGTTTAAACTACTGCCGCCGTCCATCAGGACTCGTGTGAAGTGGTATCCGCCAATTATCGGGTCTAACACCAAGGCAGCCCATCTTGCATGGTCAAAGGTGATCAGTTTGGACGACCAGTGGTAGAACTCCGCGATGATAGGCCCTCAGGCACGTGTCTCTAGGAGTGCCGCTTTGTTTCTCCCCTTCATCACATGTAACACGTTTATTATTTTGACTTATGGTGGGAATTTCTTCTATTCCCCAGTGCTTTGCTTGCGAGGCTCGTCCTCCTCTTCGCTTGGTGTATCCTGCCCCTTGTGTTCGGCGTTGAGTTTGCCGGACGTCTTGAAGACCCAACAGTCTCTATGGGTATGATTTGCAGGTTTATCGGGGGTGCTGTGGATCTGACATAGTTTGTCCAGAATCTTGTTCAGGCTGGACAGTTCATCTCTGTTGCCTTTGGAGGGCAGCTTTTGTTGACCTGGCCGAGAGCTTATGAATCCGGCGTTTACCGCCGTGCTCTTCGGGCTGTCTTCTTTATTCGGGCGCTTGTTTTTGCTGCGTCGTGGCTTCCCGTTTCTGTCCCTGACTTCGGATGTACTTGGGTCGCTGGTGCTGCATTGGGCTAACTAGCTGTCCTCGCCCGCGCAAAAGCGGGTCATGAGGCTTGTTAATGCTGCCATTGTTCTCGGCTTTTCTTGGCCGAGGTTTCTGGCAAGCCATTCGTCCCGGACGCTATGCTTAAAAGCTGCCAAGGCTTTGGCGTCGGGGCAGTCAACTATTTGGTTCTTCTTAGTAAGAAACCTGTTCCAAAGCTTTCGGGCTGACTCTCCGGGCTATTGAGTTATATGACTCAAATCGTCCGCATCCGGGGGTCGGACATAAGTCCCTTGAAAATTTGCCCGAAAAGCGTCTTCGAGCTCTTCCCAGCTTCCAATGGAGTTTTCGGGGAGGCTTTTAAGCCAGTGCCGAGCTGGCCCTTTGAGCTTGAGGGGTAAGTACTTGATGGCGTGGAGATTGTCTCCTCGAGCCATGTGGATATGGAGGATGTAGTCCTGAATCCAGACCCGAGGGTCTGTCGTTCAGTCGTATGCCTCTATGTTTACATGTTTGAATCCCTCTGGAAATCCATGGTCCAGCACCTCATCGATGAAACATAGGGGGTGTGCGGCACCCCTGCATTTGGGTGTATCGTGGTGTTCGGATTTTTGTTGTGTTGCATTGCATGTTGGAGCGCGCTTGCTTGGCCCGTAGATGGATCTGGTTGCGCCGTCCATTTGATGTGAGCCCTCACGTGGATCGCGTACTGGATTGTGTGCGGCGTCGTTTGCCGCTCTATGTTGGCCACGAGGTCGTCTATCCGACCGGATGGCTGTTTTTTTTATTGCAGGGGGTCTAAGGCCTCCTCATCGAATTTAGGTAGCAGCTTTAACATTAGCCATATAATCACCCAAGTGTCCAAGCATATTTGAATTGTATTTCAATTTTCTACCAAAATAAGCATTAAAATCTTCTTGCTTAGCCATAAATTTATCAAACTCATCTAAGCATGGGCTAGCAAATTTAGTAAATGGGATTACAGCTTTATCATATCTATAGAGAGAATTTACCTTTACTACCTGTGTCGGGTTATCAATACCATGAGTTTCTTCGATAGGTAAAGCATTTGGATTATATGTTTCTTCAACAGGCGGTAAATTAAGACCGTGTATTTCTTCAATAGGAGGTAAATTCTTAACATCTTCAGCTTTAATACCCTTTTCTTTCATAGATTTTTTTGCCTCTTGCATATCTTGAGGACTGAGAAATAGAATACCCCTTTTCTTCGGAGTTGGTTTAGGAATAGGCTCAGGAATTGGCTCCGAAGGTGTCCAATTGTTTTCATTTGTCAACATATTATTCAATAGAATTTCAGCTTCATCCGGTGTTCTTTCCCTGAAAACAGAACCATCACAACTATCCAGGTAATCTCTGGAGGCATCGGTTAGTCCATTATAAAAGATATCAAGTATTTCATTTTTCTTAAGAGGATGATCAGGCAAAGCATTAAGTAATTGGAGAAGCCTCCCCCAAGCTTGTGGGAGACTCTCTTCTTCAATTTGCACAAAATTATATATATCCCTTAAAGCAGCTTGTTTCTTATGAGCAGGGAAATATTTAGCAGAGAAGTAATAAATCATATCCTGGGGACTAAGCACACAACCAGGATCAAGAGAATTAAACCATATCTTAGCATCAACCTTTAATGAGAATGGAATTATTTTAAGGATATAAAAGTAGCGAGTTCTCTCATCTTTAGTGAACAGGGTACCTATATCATTTAATTTAGTAAGATGTGCCACAACAGTTTCAGATTCATAACCATGAAAATGATCAGATTCAACCAAAGTAATTATATTAGGATCAACTGATAATTTATAATCCTTATCAGTAACAAAGATAGGTGAAGTAGCCAAAGCAGGGTCATGTTTCATTCTATCATTTAGGGATTGCTTACTCCATTTAGCTAATCATTTTTTAAGTTCAGTTCTATTTCTGCAAGCTAAAATGGCTAAAGAAGCATCTTGATCAAATACATAACCCTTAGGAATAGCAAGTGGTTCTTCATCATCACTTTCATCAGTATCACCAGATTCAATATTTTCAATTTCTCTAGCCCTAGCAAGTTGTTCATCAAGAAAAGCACTAAGTGACATAGTAGTATCAGACATAGAGTTAGTTTCATCATAAGTATCATGCATAGCAGAAGTGGCATCATCAATAACATGCGACATATCAGAACGAATAGCAGAAGCAGGTGTACGTGTCACAAGCTTACTCATAACAGAAGGTCAATCAAGTGCAGAGCTAGATGGCAGTTCCTTACCTCCCCTCGTAGTTGAGGGATAGATCTTGGTTTTTGGATCTCTCAAGTTCTTCATAATGATAAGCAGATATATATCCCAAGTGACTCAAAGAATAGAGCTATGCTCCCCGGGAACGGCGCCAGAAAATAGTCTTGATAACCCACAAGTATAGGGGATCGCAACAGTTTTCGAGGGTAGAGTATTCAACCCAAATTTATTGATTCGACACAACGGGAGCCAAAGAATATTCTCAAGCATTAGCATCTGAGTTGTCAATTCAACCACACCTACAAACTTAATATCTGCAGCAAAGTATTTAGTAGCAAAGTAATATCATAGTGGTGATAACAGTAGAAAAAGGTAATAGTAGTAAAAGTAATGTTTTTGGTATTTTGTAGTGATTGTAGCAATAGCAACGAAAAAGTAAATAAGTGAAGAACAATATAGGGAAAGCTCGTAGGCAATGGATCGGTGATGGATAATTATGCCGGATGTGGTTCATCATGTAACGGTCATAACCTAGGGTGACACAGAACTAGCTCCAGTTCATTGATATAATGTAGGCATGTATTCCGAACATAGTCATACATGCTTATGGAAAAGAACTTGCATGACATCTTTTGTCCTACCCTCCCGTGGCAGCGGGGTCCTTACGGAAACTAAGGGATATTAAGGCCTCCTTTTAATAGAGAACCAGAACAAAGCATTAACACATAGTGAATACATGAACTCCTCAAACTACGGTCATCACCGGTAAGTATCCCGATTATTGTCACTTCGGGGTTAACGGATCATAACACATAATAGGTGACTATAGACTTGCAATATAGGATCAAGAACACTCATATATTGATGAAAACATAATAGGTTCAGATCTGAAATCATGGCTCTCGGGCCCTAGTGACAAGCATTAAGTATAGCAAAGTCATAGCAACATCAATCTCAGAACATAGTGGACACTAGGGATCAAACCCTAACAAAACTAACTCGATTACATGATAGATCCCATCCAACCCATCACCGGACATTAAGCCTACGATGGAATTACGACAGTGAGCATCATGAAATTGGTGATGGAGGATGGTTGATGATGACGATGGCGACAGATTCCCCTCTCCGGAGCCCCGAACGGACTTCAGATCAGCCCTCCCGAGAGGTTTTAGGGCTTGGTGGCGGCTCTGTATCGTAAAACGTGATGATTTCTTCTCCTTGATTTTTTTCTCATCGAAACTCAATATATGGAGATGGAGTTAGAGTCGGAGACGCAACAGGGGGCCCACGAGGTAGGGGGTGCGCCCTAGGGGGGCAGGCGCGCCCCCACCCTCATGGCAAGACGGTGGGCCCCCTGGCCTTCATCTTTGGCAGGTATTTTTTTATTTCTGAAAAGTGTCTCCGTGAAGTTTCAGGTCATTCCGAGAACGTTTACTCCTACACATAAATAACACCATGGTAGTTCTGCTGAAAACAGCGTTAGTCCGGGTTAGTTCCATTCCAATCATGCAAGTTAGAGTCCAAAACAAGGGCAAAAGTGTTTGGAAAAGTAGATGCGTTGGAGACATATCAGGGGCACCGCACACGGCTGGAATAGATCAACAGATCAACTTGTGTGTTCTAGGGTGCCCCCTGCCCCCGTATATAAAGGAGCAAAGGGGGAGGCGGCCGGCCAGGAGGAGGGCGCGCCAGGGGGGAGTCTTACTCCTACCGGGAGTAGGACTCCTCCTTTTCCTTGTTGGAGTAGGAGAGGGAAGGAAGGGAGAGAGGAGGAGAAGGAAAAGGGGGGCGCCGCCCTCCCTCCTTGTCCAATTTGGACTAGAAGGGAAGGGGGCGCGCGGCTGCCCCGGCCGCCCCTCCTCTTCTCCCACTAAGGTCCATGAGGCGCAATTAACTCCCCGGGGGGTTCCGGGACCGCCGTGTGTGTAGCGCCTTGTATTTTGTACACGATCACTCAAAGCTGGTAGAATCCGATTCTATACATAACTTTATTTTGTAGGGTTTGATGTGAATAGTATGGCTCATGTGTATGTGATGCATGTGTGTAAATTATACATCGCCTGCGTGTCATGTTTGTCAGCCGGCAGGAGCCAAAGTGCTGTCATTATATTGTATAACGACCTGCGTGTTGACTTATGACTCTATGTAAAATTCATTACTAGTTGTAGTATTCGGATAATAGAGACCAGGTTGGTGGCTTGGCGTCCCGGTGTGACAAACAAGATGGAGTTTCTAGATGGTCATCGGAGTTGGAGCCGACCTGGAAGAACATCCATGAAGGAGCCATACTATTTCACAATATATGTTTTACTTGTGATTGGTATGCTTCTTTGTTTCTATGCATGTTAGAATGGTAGAAAGGTCCCTCATGAATATCAAGTAAATTGCCATTCCCGATGTTGCACCTTCGCACGTCAAGTATGTCTAGTAGTGGGCTCATAAAATTGGGGTGCTGCTAGGTGTCCTTGAACTGAAGGGTTCGTGTCGGACACGGACATGCACTGCATTAGGTTAACTTGACAAGGCTATCAAAACGGTTTTGGGCCTTGTGGCAAAAGTGGTCGGGAGCCGGGGCTATGAGATACCTACCCGACCGACATGAGTCATATAGAGATACGATTAGCAAGGAGTTGCTTATCGGATATGCATGTTGTCTAGCAGTGATGCTAAAGCTCACTACTCGCATGTGCTAGTCAGATCCTGAACCACTGAGAGTTTGCGGAGGGATGCTGACTTCAGTGGGAGTATTTCTGTTTAAGGCTAGAATTACTCTACATAAACACATTGCTTAGTGATTGCATATTTTTCTGTTGTAGATCAATGGCACCACCTGCTCAACCCAACTTTGCATTGAAATCAATTCTGGAAAAGGATAAACTGAATGGAACAAACTTTACTACCTAGTATAGAAATTTGAGAATTGTTCTCAAGCATGATAAAAAGGGACATGTTCTAGAGGATCCGCTTCTAGAGGAACCTGCCGATAATGCTAGTACCACAACCAAGAATGCCTACTAGAAACTCGTTGATGAATAAAACGAGATCAGCTGCCTCATGCTGGCTTATATGGAGCCCGATTTGCAGCAGCATTTCAAAGATGTTGGGGCTTTTGATATGATCGAGAGTCTCAAGAGCATGTTTCAGGTGCTGGCTAGGACTGAAAGGTTCAATGTCTGGCGATCCTTGATGGATTGTAAGCTGAAGGAAAGTGAACCACTGAGCCCGCATGTGATCAAGATGATTGGATATGTGCAAGCTTTGGATCGGTTGGGCTTCCCGCTCTTGGATGAGCTGGCTACTGATGGAATTCTGGGTTCCGCCCAGCTATGGGACGTTCATCTCGAACTATCATATGCATGGATAAGAAGCTCACTGAATTGCATGGGATGCTCAAAGTGGCAGAGCAGGATATTAAGAAAGGCACGGATCAATTGTTGATGGTGCAGAAATCGGCTAAGTTCAAGAAGAGTTGGTCTAAGAAAAAGGCTAAGGAAAAAGACACGGAGACGGTAACCTCCGCCGCTGCGCCGAAGTCTGGACCGGACTCAAAGACCATTTGCTATCATTGCAAGGAAACTGGTCACTGGAAGAGGAACTGTAGCAAGTGGCTTCCAGAGCATGGCAAGAAGGCCGGGAATGCTGCTTCAGGCAAAGGTACACTTGTTGCATATGTTATAGACATTTACCTTGCTGACATAGCTAGAAGCTCTTGGGTATTTGATACCGGATCGGTTCTTCACATTTGCAACTCGATGTAGGGGCTGGTAAGAACTAGGCGTGTGGCACAAGGGGAGATTGACATCAGGGTCGGCAACAAAGCAAGAGTTGCTGTGTTGGAGGTTGGCACGATGCAGCTCCAGCTTCCTTCTGGATTTATTTTGAAATTGAATAATTGTTATTACATTCGTGCACTTAGTCGGAACATTATTTCTGCCTCATGCTGATGAGTCAGGGTTATGAATTCAATTTAAAGGATAATGGTTGTTCGATTTATTTGAATGGTATGTTCCACGACTATACACCTATTGTTGATGGGTTATTTATATTGAATCTAGAACAGGAACCGGTCTATAACGTGAATGTCAAGAGGCATAAGCCTAATGAGATAAATCCGACATACTTCTGGCATTGCCGGCTTGGACATATTAGTCTGAAACGCGTGAAGAAACTCCATGATGGTGGACTCCTAACTTCGACCGACTTTGGGTTGTTTGAGACATGCAAATCATGCTTGCTCAGCAAGATGACTAAGTCTCCTTTCTCAAAGAGTTGTGAGAGGGCATCCGAGCTGTTGGAACTGATACACAGTGATGTGTGTGTGGACCAATGAGCACAACTGCCAGAGGTGGCTATCAGTACTTCGTGACTTTTACTGACGACTTGAGTAGATATGGATATATCTATTTGATGAGGCACAAGTCGGAGACTTTTGAAAACTTCAAAGAGTTTCAAAACGAGGTTGAGAATTAGCTCGACAAGACTATAAAACTTCTATGATCTGATCATGGAGGTGAGTACATGAGCCAGGAGTTTGATGATCATCTGAAAAGTGAAGGAAATATGCCCTAGAGGCAATAATAAAGTTATTATTTATTTCCTTATAATCATGATAAAGGTTTATTATTCATGCTAGAATTGTATTAACCGGAAACATAATACATGTGTGAATACATAGACAAAAAGAGTGTCACTAGTATGCCTCTACTTGACTAGCTCGTTAATCAAAGATGGTTATGTTTCCTAACCATGAACAAAGAGTTGTTATTTGATTAACGAGGTCACATCATTAGTTGAATGATCTGATTGACATGACCCATTCCATTAGCTTAGCACCCGATCGTTTAGTATGTTGCTATTGCTTTCTTCATGACTTATACATGTTCCTATAACTATGAGATTATGCAACTCCCGTTTACCGGAGGAACACTTTGGGTACTACCAAACGTCACAACGTAACTGGGTGATTATAAAGGAGTACTACAGGTGTCTCCAAAGGTACATGTTGGGTTGGCGTATTTCGAGATTAGGTTTTGTCACTCCGATTGTCGGAGAGGTATCTCTGGGCCCTCTCGGTAATACACATCACATAAGCCTTGCAAGCATTGTAACTAAGATGTTAGTTGTGAGATGATGTATTACAGAACGAGTAAAGAGACTTGCCGGTAACGAGATTGAACTAGGTATTGGATACCGACGATCGAATCTCGGGCAAGTAACATACCGATGACAAAGGGAACAACGTATGTTGTTATGCGGTCTGACCGATAAAGATCTTCGTAGAATATGTAGGAGCCAATATGGGCATCCAGGTCCCGCTATTGGTTATTGACCGGAGACGTGTCTCGGTCATGTCTACATTGTTCTCGAACCCGTAGGGTCCGCACGGTTAAGGTTACGATGACAGTTATATTATGAGTTTATGCATTTTGATGTACCGAAGGTTGTTCGGAGTCCCGGATGTGATCACGGACATGACGAGGAGTCTCGAAATGGTCGAGACATAAAGATTGATATATTGGAAGCCTATATTTGGACATCGGAAGTGTTCCGGGTGAAATCGGGATTTTACCGGAGTACCGGGAGGTTACCGGAACCCCCCGGGAGCTATGTGGGCCTTAGTGGGCTTTAGTGGAAAGGAGAAAGGGGCAGCCCAAGGTGGCTGTGCGCCTCCCCCCTTCCCCTAGTCCTATTAGGACTAGGAGAGGTGGCCGGCCCCCTCTCTCTCTTTCCCCCCTCAAGGAGTCCTATTCCAACTAGGATTGGGGGGGGGGAATCCTACTCCCAGAGGGAGTAGGACTCTCCTGGCGCGCCCTATGTGGCCGGCCAGCCTCCCCCCTTTGGTCCTTTATATACTGAGGCAGAGGCACCCCAGAAACACACAAGTTGATCCACGTGATCTATCCCTTAGCCGTGTGCGGTGCCCCCAGCCACCATAATCCTCGATAATACTATAGCGGAGTTTAGGCGAAGCCCTGCTGCTGTAGTACATCAAGATCGTCACCACGCCGTCGTGCTGACGGAACTCTTCCCCGACACTTTGCTGGATCGGAGTCCGGGGATCGTCATCGAGCTGAAAGTGTGCTCGAACTCGGAGGTGCCGTAGTTTCGGTGCTTGATCGGTTGGATCGTGAAGACATACGACTACTTCCTCTACGTTGTGTCAACGCTTCCGCAGTCGGTCTGCGTGGGTACGTAGACAGCACTCTCCCCTCTCGTTGCTATGCATCACATGATCTTGAGTGTGCGTAGGAATTTTTTTTAAATTACTACGAAACCCAACAAAAAGCAGAGGTATAGTACCTCAGCTCAGACCTCTGGGTACGCCACAGAGAAATGGTGTATCGGAACATAGGAATCGTACCTTGTTGGACATGGTTCGATCTATGATGAGCAAGTCAGATTTACCCTTGTCATTCTAGGGATACTTTCTAGAAACTGCAGCTTTCACACTTAACAGGGTACCATCAAAATCTATAGATAAGACACCACATGAGATGTGGACAGGGAAGACTCCCAGTTTGTCTTTTCTAAAGATTTGGGGTTGTGAAGCATTTGTCAAGAAACTTATGTCAGACAAGCTTACACCCAAGTCGGACAAATGCATATTCGTGGGATATCCGAGGGAAACCTTGGGATATAGCTTCTACAACCGGGAAGGGAACAAAGTGTTTGTTGCTCGGAATGGGGTTTTCCTTGAGAAAGAGTTTCTCAGTTGGGAGGCCAGTGGGAGGACGGTCTGACTCGAAGAAATTCGAACACCACTCGGGGATGGCTCGGCTAGTGATGAGATCATACCAGAGTTAGTCAGGGAACCCGTAGTGGAAGCGGCACCGGAACCACGGAGGTCAGAAAGATTGCAACGAGTGCGTGATGTATTGTTGCAAGAAAGTGATGAGCCGGCCATGTATGCGGAAGCGATGGTGACCCCAGATTCCGAGGCATGGCTGGAGGCCATGAGATCCGAGTTAAAGTCCATGGATGAGAATCAAGTCTCAGACTTGGTTGATCCGCCGCCTGGCGTAGCAGCCATTGGATGCAAATGGGTCTTTAAGAAGAAAACCGATGTGGATGGAAATGTTCAGATCCACAAAGCTCGGCTTGTCGCTAAGGGTTATGGACAAGTTCAAGGAATTGACTACGACGAGACTTACTCGCCGGTAGCGATGCTGAAGTCAGTGAGGATCATACTAGCTATAGCTGCATATTTCGTTTATGAGATATGGCATATGGATGTCAAGACGGCTTTCCTTCACGGAAATTTAACCGAGGACGTGTATATGATACAACCCGAGGGTTTTGTCGATCTGACTAGCACTAGTAAGGTATGCAAGCTCAAGAGATCCATTTATGGGTTGAGGCAAGCATCTCGGAGCTGGACATTCGTTTAGATGAGGTCGTCACTGGTTTCGGCTTCATCAATAGCGAAGAGGACTCTTGTTTATACAAGAAGTTAAGTGGGAGCTCGATAGTGTTTTTGATCTTGTATGTGGATGACATACTACTGATCGGAAATGATATTTCGATGCTGAACTCGGTCAAGAGTCATTGAATGGCAAGTTTTCAATGAAGGACCTTGGTGAGGCAATGTACATTTTAGGAATTAATATCTATAGAGATAGATCAAGGAGGCTGCTCGGCTTAAGCCAGAGGATGTACATAGATAAAGTTTTGCAGCGGTTCAACATGAGTGAGGCAAAGAAAGGGTTCTTGCCACTCTCACATGGTATAACGCTAAGCGAGACTCAGAGTCCTTCGACATCTGATGAGCAAAGCAGGATGAGTAGGATTCCGTATGGCTCAGCAATCGGACCCATCATGTATGCCATGATATGTATGCGTCCCGATGTTGCTTTTGCAATAAGCCTAACAAGTAGATACCAGGCCAACCCAGGTGAGAGTCACTGGGCAGCGGTAAAGACTATTTTGAAGTACCTGAAAAGGACTAAAGAGATGTTCCTAGTTTATGGAGGTGAGGAAGAGCTCGTCGTAAGGGGTTATGCCGATGCTAGTTTCCAAACCGACAGAGATGATTGTCGATCACAGTCCGGATTCGTGTACGTCATGAACGGAGGAGCAGTGAGCTGGATGAGTTCCAAGCAAGATACGGTGGCCGATTCTACTACAGAAGCCGAATACATTGCGGCTTGTGAAGCTGCAAAGGAAGGTGTTTGGATCCGGAACTTTCTGGATGATCTTGGTATTTTCCCAGCCTCGGTAAAAGCATTGGACCTTTATTGTGATAATTCTGGTGCCATCGCAAAAGCTAAGGAGCCGAGGAATCACCACAAGGTCAGACACATAGATCGGAAATATCACCTGATACGAAAGATCGTAAAGAGTGGTGATGTAGAGTTATGCAAAATTCACACGGATGCAAATGTTGCGGATCCGTTGACTAAGCCGCTTCCACAACCCAAGCATGAGGGGCACGTTAGAGCTATGGGCATTCGATGTCTATTTGATTGACTCTAGTGCAAGTGGGAGACTGTTGGAGATATGCCCTAGAGGCAATCATGTATGATGATATTTCCTATGTGTTTATGAATAAAGATAGTCCTTGGACATTATCAATGATGTGTATCAGGAAGTACGTGACTTGTTTGTGGGACTATGCATTGTACGATGACTGTCCTAAAAGGTCCCTAGTCGAAAGGGCTGTGTGGACACGCAGCCAACTAGACTAGCATATGACACGGTCGATGGCTTGGTCTCACTAGCCATGGAGCATTGGATGCTAATCGGATAATATGGACTTGGAAGGATGTGGTAGGATCTGACGTAGTCGGATCCGAGTCGAGATAAGGTCCGAGTCGGACAGACCCAACTATGAGACGCAACAATATGTCATCTGTGAGTCTCTAGTACAACATATGTTCTCTGTCCTAAGACCTGAGCTGATGCATGTACTCGGGATGGTGACAGACTTGCTTTGTGCCGACCAAACGCTACTCCGTAACTGGGTAGTTATAAATGTAGGTTTCGGGTTTGTCCAGAACCATGCTGCGAGACGTGGTCGAGCAAGATGGGATTTGCCCCTCCGATCAAGAGAGATATACTCTGGGCCCCTCGTGTGATCCGACCAGGATAAGCATGGCCATGCGACAAGGATTATGAGATAATCCGGTTTGTGGTCGGCAGCATTGGAACGAGAAAGAGGTCGGGTTAGCACAAGGATGACAGACTCGCCTTGAGCCCGACAACTTATATCGTGTGGCAAAAGGAATGTAATTATGATGTACAGGTTCGCCTAACCAGCTTCATAGTCTGTTTGGTGTTCGGCATGCCTTGCTAAAGGCCGCTACCAATTGTGCAGTTCGGAGGTGATCCAAACTACGACCAAGCCGGCTTGAACCTAAGGGGTCGCGCGCTTAAGGGAAGGAACCTACGAGGTCGGATCCAAGGACACTGGTCGGATGTGATCCGAACTGTATTCGGATTGTGGCTGAGTAGACTTATAGGCTTTAGGGTCCGTGCAAGGCCCAAGTGTTGAGCCTGCGACGGACGCCTATATAAAGTGGAGGTGCCGCACACTCACGCGGTTGATTGCTTCGGCGTTGTCATTAGGGTTTGCATGTGTTGCGAATAGACACCTCCACTCGCCGCCGGTTGTGTGATCGGACCTAGCAGTTCGCCGCACGACGTTCCTCCTGCACGCGCGGATACCGATAGAGGCGGTGCACTTGCGTCGCTCCGGTGAACCTGTACGTGGGAACGGACTACCGGTTGTATGCAGGAGATCAGACGAGGAGGAGACGATCCACGCGGATGCGCTACCCCAACTCTTCCTCCGCTGCACGGCACTGCGTGTCTAGTGGTAACGAACTGTGATCCATCTCCCGTAGCATGTTCTTGGTTTTTCTGCGCATAGGAAAATTTTAATTTGCAGTCGACGCACCCTACCGTAGAACCCAACATGTGGCTCCACCGACCTACTTCTTCCTCCTATATATATCTACGTACCCCGCAAACATCTAGGAGCACCACCAAACCCTATTTCCATCGCCGCAACCTTCTGTACCCAAGAGATCCCATCTTGGGGCCTTTTCCGGAGCTCCGCCGAAGGGGGCATTCATCATGGAGGGCCTCTACATCAACTCCATGGCCCCTCCGATGATGTGTGAGTAGTTTACCTCAGACCTTCGGGTCCATAGTTATTAGCTAGATGGCTTCTTCTCTCTCTTTGGATCTCAATACAAAGTTCTCCTCGATCTTCTTGGAGATCTATTCGATGTAACTCTTTTTGCGGTGTGTTTGTCGAGATCCGATGAATTGTGGGTTTATGATCAACATTATCTATGAACAATATTTGAATCTTCTCTGAATTCTTTTATGTATGATTGGTTATCTTTGCAAGTCTCTTCGAATTATCAGTTTGGTTGGCCTACTAGATTGATCTTTCTTGCAATGGTAGAAGTGCTTACCTTTGGGTTCAATCTGTTGGGTAACGTAGTAATTTCAAAAAAAATCCTACGCACACTCAGGATCATGGTGATGCATAGCAACGAGAGGGGAGAGTGTGTCCATGTACCCTCGTAGACCGAAAGCGGAAGCGTTAGCACAACGCGGTTGATGTAGTCGTACGTCTTCACGATCCGACCGATCCAAGTACCGAACGTACGGCACCTCCGAGTTCAGCACACGTTCAGCTCGATGACGTCCCGCGAACTCTGATATAGCAGAGCTTCACGGGAGAGTTCCGTCAGCACGACAGCGTGATGACGGTGATGATGTTGCTACCGACGCAGGGCTTCGCCTAAGCACCGCTATGATATAACCGAGGTGGAATATGGTGGAGGGGGGCACCGCACACGGCTGGAATAGATCAATAGATCAACATGTGTGTTCTAGGGTGCCCCCTGGCCCCGTATATAAAGGAGCAAGGGGGGAGGCGGCCGACCAGGAGGAGGGCGCGCCAGGGGGGAGTCCTACTCCCACCGGGAGTAGGACTCCTCCTTTTCCTTGTTGGAGTAGGAGAGGGAAGGAAGGGATAGAGGAGGAGAAGGAAAAGGGGGGGGGGCGCCGCCCCCCTCCTTGTCCAATTCCGACTAGAGGGGGAGGGGGCGCATGGCTGCCCTGGCCACCCCTCCTCTTATCCCACTAAGGCCCATGAGTCCCAATTAACTCCCTGGGGGGTTCCGGTAACCCCCCGGTACTCTGGTTTTCATCCGAAACCACTCGGAACACTTCCGGTGTCCGAATATAGTCGTCCAATATATCGATCTTTATGTCTCGACCATTTCGAGACTCCTTGTCATGTCCGTGATCATATCCGGGACTCCGAACTACCTTCCGTACATCAAAACAAAAAAACTCATAATTCCGATCGTCATCAAACTTTAAGCGTGCAAACCCTACGGGTTCGAGAACTATGTAGACATGACCGAGACACGTCTCCGGTCAACAACCAATAGCGGAACCTGGATGCTCATATTGGCTTCTACATATTCTATGAAGATCTTTATTGGTCAAACCACATACCAACATACGTTGTTCCCTTTGTCATCGATATGTTACTTGCCCGAGATTCGATCGTCGGTATCCCAATACCTAGTTAAATCTCATTACCGGCAAGTCTCTTTACTCGTTCCATAATGCATCATCTCGCAAATAACTCATTAGTCACATTGCTTGCAAGGCTTATAGTGATGTGCATTACCGAGAGGGCCCAGAGAGACCTCTCCGACAATCGGAGTGACAAATCCTAATCTCGAAATACGCCAACTCAACAAGTACCTTTGGACACACCTGTAGAGCACCTTTATAATCACCCAGTTACGTTGTGACCTTTGGTGGCACAGAAAGTGTTCCTCCGGTAAATGGGATTTGCATAATCTCATAGTCATAGGAACATGTATAAGTCATGAAGAAAGCAATAGCAACATACTAAACGATCAAGTGCTAAGCTAACGGAATGGGTCAAGTCAATCACATCATTTTCCTAATGATGTGATCCCGTTAATCAAATGACAACTCATGTCCATGGCTAGGAAACTCAACCATCTTCGATTAACGAGCTAGTCAAGTAGAGGCATACTAGTGACACTATGTTTGTCTATGTATTCACACATGTATTATGTTTCCGGTTAATACAATTATAGCATGAATAATAAACATTTATCGTGATATGAGGAAATAAATAATAACTTTATTATTGCCTTTAGGGCATATTTCCTTCACAATCTTGCGGTGCTCGATCCCAGTGACAGAAAGGGAAACGACATGTATTGTATTGTTGCCATCGAGGATAAAAAATGGGGTTTATATCATATTGCATGAGTTTATCCCTCTACATCATGTCATCTTGCTTAAGGCGTTACTCTGTTCTTATGAACTCAATACTCTAGATGCATGCTGGATAGCGGTCGATGTGTGGAGTAATAGTAGTAGATGCAGGCATGAGTCGGCCTACTTGTCACGGACGTGATGCCTATATACGTGATCATACCTAGATATTCTCATAGTTATTCGCTTTTATATCAACTGCTCGACAGTAATTCATTCACCCATCGTAATACTTATGCTATCTTGAGAGAAGCCACTAGTGAAACCTATATTCTCCATCATACAAGTTTCCAATCTATTTTATTTTGCAATCTTTACTTTCAATCTTATATCATAAAAATACCCAAAATATTTATCTTATTTTTATTATGTCTACCAGATCTCACTCTTGCAAGTGTCCGTGAAGGGATTGACAACCCCTTTATCGCGTTGGTTGCGAGGTTCTTATTTGTTTCTGTAGGTACGAGGTGACTCATGCGTGGTCTCCTATTGGATTGATACCTTGGTTCTCAAAAACCGAGGGAAATACTTATGCTGCTTTGCTGCATCACCCTTTCCTCTTCAAGGGAAAACCAACGCTTGCTCAAGAGGTAGCAAGAAGGATTTTTGGCGCCGTTGCCGGGGAGATCTACGCCAAGTCAAGACATACCAAGTACCCATCACAAATCTTATCATCCGCATTACATTATTTGCCATTTGCCTCTCGTTTTCCTCTCCCCCACTTCACCCTTGCCGTTTTATTCGCCCTCTTTTTCCGTCCGCCTTCTTCTCGTGTGTATCTTTCTTTGTGTTTCCATGTGCCTTCTATTTGCTTGCATCTTTGCTTGCTAAAAAACCATTCTTATGGATCCACTTAAAGTGTTCTACTTGGATCATCTTCGATCCTTATGCGCTTGTGCTGAATCCCCAACTAGCCTAGTTGATGGGAAATCTTTAGATGAGCATGCTCATTTCGTGCATCACCGTTTATCTGAAAAGGGATACTCTTATGGGATCAAATAAACAGATTGCTATGTTATGCTTGGAATCTTTGTGAAATTTGTGATCTGACTTGTTGCTCTAAGAACCCTAAAAAACACCTCCCCTACCTATGTGAGTTCAATGATAATAAAATCTTATCTTCTTATGCAGAGGGTGTTTATAGTTACTACAATATCGAACAAATTGAAGAATTTGTTGCTTGTAAGGGTGCTTATGAAGTTGCTTCTTTGATTGAAAAGTATGATATTACTCTCTACGAATCTGAAAATCTTGACATACTTAAATACTGCCATGAAAACTATGCTAATAATGTCTATGTCAAAGAATTTGTTGAATAAATGACCGCTGCTTCGGAAGAAAATAATGATATACATGAATCTATAGATAATTATGATTCCGATGATTTGATTGAAATATCCCTTGATGAACATGATGCTTGCTATTCTTATGGCCATGATGCCAATATTTATGAAGATGAATTTGCTATAGTTCCTTATGTTAAACATGAGAGCATTGCTATTGCACCCATACTTGATAGTTCCTTCTATGAAAAGCATGATTGCAATGATGTTATCATAAATTCTCTTAATGACAATTGTGTTAATGATGTGTACTACACAACTAATACGTCTCCAACGTATCTATAATTTTTGATTGCTCCATGCTATTATATTATCTATTTTGGATGTTAATGGGCTTATTTTTACACTTTTATATTATTTTTGGGACTAACCTATTAACCGGAGGCCCAGCCCAAATTGCTGTTTTTTTCCTATATTAGTGTTTCGCCGAAAAGGAATATCAAATAGAGTCCAAACGAAATGAAACCATCGGGAACGTGATTTTCTCAAGAAACGTGATCCAGGAGACTTGGAGTGGGCACCAACAAACAATCGAGGAGGCCACGAGGCCGGGGCGCGCCTACCCCCTGGGCGCGCCCTCCACCCTCGTGGGCCCCTCGTTGCTCCACCGACCTACTTCTTCCTCCAATATAAGTCCACGTACCCCGCAAACATCCAGGAGCACCACGAAAACCCAATTCCACTGCCGCAACCTTCTGTATCCGAGAGATCCCATCTTGGGGCCTTTGCCGGAGCTCCGCCGGAGGGGGCATAGATCATGGAGGGCCTCTACATCAACTCCATGGCCTATCCGGTGATGTGTGAGTAGTTTATTTCAGACCTTCTGGTCCATAGCTAGTAGCTAGATGGCTTGTTCTCTCTCATTGGATCTCAATACAAAGTTCTCCTCAATTCTCTTGGATATCTAATCGACGTAATCTTCTTTTGTGGTGTGTTTGTCGAGATCCGATGAAATGTGGGTTTATGATCCAGATTATCTATGAACAATATTTGATTCTTCTCTGAATTCTTTTATGTATGATTGGTTTATCTTTGCAAGTTTCTTCGAATTATCGGTTTGGTTTGGCGTACTAGATTGATCTTTCTTGCAATGGGAGAAGTGCTTAGCTTTGGGTTCAGTCTTACGGTGCTCGATCCCACTGACAGTAGGGGAAACGACACGTATTGTATTGTTGCCATCGAGGATAAAAAGATGGGGTTTATATCATATTGCATGGGTTTATCCCTCTACATCATGTCATCTTGCTTAAGGCGTTACTCTGTTCTTATGAACTTAAGACTCTAGATGCATGCTGGGTAGCGGTCGATGTGTGGAGTAATAGTAGTAGATGCAGAATCGTTTCAGTCTACTTGTCGCGGACGTGATGCATATATACATGATCATGCCTAGATATTCTCATAATTATTCGCTTTTCTATCAATTGCTCGACAGTAATTTGTTTACCCACCGTAATACTTATGCTATCTTGAGAGCAGCCACTTGTGAAACCTATGGACCCCGGGTCTATTTTCCATCATACAAGTTTCCAATCTATTTTATTTTGCAGTCTTTACTTTCAATCTATATCATAAAAATACCAAAAATATTTACCTTATTATTATTATCTCATTCAGATCTCACTCTTGCAAGTGGCCGTGAAGGGATTGACAACCCCTTTATCACATTGGTTGCGAGGTTCTTATTTGTTTGTGTAGGTACGAGGTGTCTCGCGCGTGGTCTCCTACTGGATTGATACCTTAGTTCTCAAAAACTGAGTGAAATACTTACGTTGCTTTACTGCATCACCCTTTCCTCTTCAAGGGAAAACCAACGCAGTGCTCAAGAGGTAGCAACAACCTTCTTCTTATAGACGTTGTTGGGCCTCCAAGTGCAGAGGTTTGTAGGACAGTAGCAAGTTTCCCTCGAGTGGATGACCTAAGGTTTATCAATCCGTGGGAGGCGTAGGATGAAGATGGTCTCTCTCAAACAACCCTGCAACCAAATAACAAAGAGTCTCTTGTGTCCCCAACACACCCAATAAAATGGTAAACTGTATAGGTGCACTAGTTCGGCGAAGAGATGGTGATACGAGTGCAATATGGATAGTAGATATAGGTTTTTGTAATCTGAAAATATAAAAACAGCAAGGTAACTAATGATAAAATTGAGCGAAAACAGTATTGCAATGATAAAATCAACCAAAATCCTAATGTCACCTAGATACTCCAATGTCACCTCAAGTATCCGCGAGTATTATTATACGGTATGCATTACACAATCTTAGATTCATCTATTCAACCAACACAAAGAACTTCAAAGAGTTCCCCAAAGTTTCTACCGGAGAGTCAAGACAAAAACGTGTGCCAACCCCTATGCATAAGTTCACGAGGTCACGAAACTCGCAAGTTGATCACCAAAACATTCATCAAGTGGATTATGTGATATCCCATTGTCACCACAGATAAGCACATGCAAGACATACATCAACTGTTCTCAAATCCTTAAAGACTCAATCCGATTAGATAACTTCAAGGGAAAACTCAATTCATCACAAGAGAGTAGAGGGGGAGAAACATCATAAGATCCAAATATAATAGCAAAGCTTGCGATACATCAAGATCGTGTCGACTCAAGAACACGAGAGAGAGAGATCAAACACATAGCTACTGGTACATACCATCAGCCCCGAGGGAGAACTACTCGCTCCTCATCATGGAGAGCGCCGGGATGATGAAGATGGCCACCGGAGAGGGATTCCCCCCTCCAGCAGGGTGCCAGAATGGGTCTAGATTTGTTTTCGGTGGCTACGGAGGCTTCTGACGGCGAAACTCTCGGTCTATTTTGTTCCTCGATGTTTTTAGTGTATATGTACATATATAGGCGAAGAAGTCGGTCAGGGGAGCCACGAGGGGCCCACGAGGGTGGGGGCGCACCCAGGGGGGCAGGCACGCCTCCCTACCTCATGGCTTCCTCGAAATTTCTCTGACATCTACTCCAAGTCTCCTGGATTGCTTCCGTTCCAAAAATAACTCTCCCGAAGGTTTCATTCCGTTTGGACTCCGTTTGATATTCCTTTTCTTCGAAACACTGAAATAGGCAAGAGAACAACAATTTGGGCTGGGCCTCCGGTTAATAGGTTAGTACCAAAAATAATATAAAAGTGTTTAGTAAAGCCCATAAACATCCAAAACAGATAATATAATAGCATGAAACAATCAAAAATTATAGATACGTTGGAGACGTATGAAGCATCCCCAAGCTTGATTCTTGCTCGTCCTCGAGTAGGTAAATGATAAAAACAAAATATTTGATGTGGAATTCTACCCAACATATTTATCAATGTAATCTTCTCTATTGTGGCAAGAATATTCAGATCCATAAGATTCAATACAAAATTTTAATATTGACATAAAAATAATAATACTTCAAGCATACTAACAAAGTAATTGTCGATGTCAAAACCGGCGGATCTCAGGTAGGGGGTCCCGAACTGTGCGTATAGGCCGGATGGTAAAAGGAGGCAAGGGACACGAAGTTTTACCCAGGTTCGGGCCCTCTTGATGGAGGTAAAACCCTACGTCCTGCTTGATTAATATTGATGATATGGGTAGTACAAGAGTAGATCTACCACGAGATCGGAGAGGCTAAACCCTAGAAGCTAGCCTATGGTATGATTATTGTTCTATATGTTGTCCTACGGACTAAAACCCTCCGGTTTATATAGACACCGGAGAGGATTAGGGTTACACAAAGTCGGTTACAATGGTAGGAGATCTACATATCCGTATCGCCAAGCTTGCCTTCCACGCCAAGGAAAGTCCCTTCCGGACACGGTACGAAGTCTTCAATCTTGTATCTTCATAGTCCAGGAGCCCGGCCGAAGGTATAGTCCGGCTATCCGGACACCCCCTAATCTAGGACTCCCTTAGTAGCCCCTGAACCAGGCTTCAATGACGACGAGTCCGGCGCGCAGATTGTCTTCGGCATTTCAAGGCGGGTTCCTCCTCCAAGTACTTCATAGAAGATTTTGAACACAAAGATAGTGTCCGGCTCTGCAAAATAAGTTTCCACATATTGCCATAGAGAGAATAATATTTACACAAATCTAATCTGCTGACGTATTCCGTAGTGTGATGCACCACGACCAAGCCTTTATTCGAATCGTTTTATTATCCCACTTCAGCGCGTCATGCGAGGCGGTTTCCTTGGCACGTCTTGTTAAAGCAGAGATCGTGTCCCCTTATTCTGGGATTCTCATCAATACGGGCGTGGGTAACCCAACCGCTTCTACGACTCCTAGACTATAGGCAAGTCCAAACGACCACAGAGAGGACGCTTGATATTCACCCTCTTTATAAAGGGACAAGGCTTTTATTTTTTCCCTCCCATGCTCAATCGAATCCTTCCCCCACCTCAAGCTCAAACACCCAAAGTTCAAGTCAGGTGCTCCGTACCTTCAATCATGTCCGGATCTAGCCTTCAAGGCCGATGGGTGCCTTCCTCCGTCACGGAAGAAGACATCAAAAAGTTGAGGGAGGCCAGATATCTGACCGCCAAGGTTTTGCATTGGCTGCCTGCCCGAGGGCAGGCCGTCCCCTCCCCCGAACCCAACGAGAACATCGTGTTCGTCTCCCACTTCCTCTGAGGTCTAGGCCTTGCTCTGGATCCTTTCGTCAGGGGTTTGATGTTTTATTACGGGCTAGATTTCCATGACCTAGCTCCGGACTCCTTTCTTCATATTATGACATTTATTGTCGTGCGTGAGGCCTTCCTCCGGGTTACCCCTCACTTCGGCCTGTGGCTCAAGACCTTTGAAGTAAAGCCGAAGACGATCGAGGGGCAACATGCAGCGCGTGGAGGTGCCTCAATATGCAAGATGACGGGAGCTCCATGGCCCAAAGGTTCCATTCCAGAGGTGTCTGAATTGTGGCAACAGGAGTGGTTCTACATCACGGCTCCTAGAAGTGCCAAGTGGGCAGCCGCCCCTGTTTTCCGCTCGGGCCCTCCAGCACAACTGATGTCATGGATCAGCAGAGGTCTGAGCTGGGGTCCAGCCAAGGATGTGCCTATACTACAAAGCCGCATTCCAGATCTCTTGAATGGAGATTTTAGTTTGGTTGCAGTAATACAAGTTATGCTGGTTCGTCAAGTCCAACCTTGCAAACACCGGCCCCTTCACTTGTGGGAGTTCAATCCCGAGGGACCGCGTGTCATTCAAAATTTCCTCGGCCTGACGCACAAGGAGGTGTACAATTCATTCTTCGGACCTCAGGTAGATTGTCCGGAAATCACCGAGGACGTGGGCCTGAGCAGTAACCGCGCCGCCGAACCGGTAAGGAATCTTCCGGCCGAACATACTATCTCTCATTTGTTACGAAGTTGTTTCTGAGAGTTCACTTTTTGACCAGGACTGGCTAACAAAGGCGAAGTTGATTCGGTGTTCGGCCCCCCTCCCTGAGGGTTTGGACAATCCGGTATTGGAAAAGATGCTCCAGGTCGCACCTTGCCCGGAGCCCTTGAAGGAAGATACTGGGGAGGATAATACGGGCAGACGCGGGCCCCCACCGCTGCCCATTCTAACTGAGGGAGCGAGCGTCCCCATGAAGGAAGATGACCGAAGGAGGAAAAGGACTGCGCCCGGGGATTCGGAAGCTAAAGCTTCCAAACGGGAGAAGAAGTCTCCCACAGAGGGTCCTACCTTGGGGGGTGCTTTTGCCGCACAAAGTCCACGGGGGGATCAATTCTCCAGCGAGTCGTAAGTGACCCGAAATACTTTGATAGTACAGTTATGCCATCTTTTTCTTCTAAGAAAATAACCACCGCATATATCTTTGCAGTTCGGGCCTTAGCCCCTCTCAAATGAGCTCGTATTCGGGGGATCTTCTTCCAGAGATGATGGAGAGCGAAACGCCTCCTCCGGACTCCTCCGCTCCGGAAGCGGGCGTCCCCGAAGTGTCATCGCGGAGGGCCTCTCCGAGTCCGGTGAGGCCAGAAGATAATCCCATTGACCCCCGAAGCTCCCAGTGTCCAGCTCCCGAAGAGAGCGGACAAAAGAGTCCGACACCGTCTAGTGTGCGATCAGATGTTCTGAGGGAGTTGGTGGGGCGAGCGGCCATCTAAGATGAACACCGTGTGCTGATGAATAGGGTGATGGAGAGAATCTCGTCCGCCGAAAGTGGATTGCATGAAGCTTTTATGAGTCTACTGACATGCTTTGAGGTACGTAAAATAATGTATGATAGTCCTGCACATGCTAGGTGTGCCCTGTGTAGATAGTAGCCCCTGAGACTCTGGTTGTCGTCGGAAACGACGACGAACAGAGGATCATATTCCCAGGTAATAACCATACTGCCTCTATGTGCAGGTGATGGAAGCTCCGGTGGCTAGCCGGACTAGCGAGTTTGCCCATTTAAAACGGCAGTTGGATGCGGCAGACGCCGACATCAAGCTTGTTAACAAAAGGCTTGACAAGGCACAGGGTAAGTGTCATTATCTGGTAAATGCCACATAGTAAGAGCAGCATGATGCCAGCATCTTTAATATGTTGTGACTGCAGATGGAGCTGCCACTATTGAAGCCTTGCGGGCAGAACTTGCCCGAGCCAAGGAACAAGCGAGGTTTGGTAATGCGGCTGCTTTGAAGGCGGCTGAAGAGTTGAAAGCCGAGAAGGCCGCGCATGGCGAGAGCTGAGATAAGATGGCCAAGATGGCCATAGAATTAAAAGCCGCCGCCGACCATTGCCGGGTTCTTGAAAAGGAAAACCTAGCGAAGGCATCGGACCTTGAGAAGGCTGCTGCGACGAGAAAAGACATCCGCTCTGCTATGAGGGCGAAGAAGGAGGAGCTGCGGGAATCCGGGGATATTGTAGCTGGGAAATCTTTTATGTTGCGGAGGAAGTTCAGAGATCCACGGTATGCCTCTCTGGATCGGCTGTGGAGTTCGGAGGATGTGTATATGGATTTGGCGGCGAGCGCTGCCGATGCGGCCAAGTACTTCCAGGGTCAGACGGACCGTGAAGTGGACCAGCTGTTTTGGACACAATTCCATTCTCCCGAGCGTCCGCTTTCATTGACTGACCAATTAGCCGAATGGGCCGAACTGAATAGGTTGTCCGGACTCGCCATGAGGTCTGTTGTGGATCAGCTATGGCCGGAAAGGCCAAAACCAAATAGCTATTTCAGCTTGGTGCAGCAGTTCCTTAACGCGGTGCCGTGCATTAATGCGATGAAGAGGTCGGCGTGCATAGAGGGCTCACGGATGGCCTTTGCCCGTGTTAAAGCATACTGGGCGGAGATGGAGGCTACCACTGTTGCAGCGCGGGATTCGGCCATAGGCCGAATGGCTGCTGAGCACTACTTTGAAGAAGTTCTGGAGGGTGCTCGTTTGATAGAGACCTAGTGCTCAAAAAATATTATGTTTGAGTGACATGTAATCTCATTGTAAGCGAAATGCTTTTATAAATTTTTATAAGGCTATTTTTATACTTTTGGCTGAAAGTAATATGATGCCTCCTGGGCGGCCGTTTATGTATACATGTGTATAACCTGAAAGATTGCAGCCGTCGGCTTCAACCCCCACGCATATAATGCGGAGGTGCTCGCAAAAAACATGCGTTCACACTTAACCCAATGTCTTGGTCCTATTAAGGAGGTGACAGCGGAGCGAGCGAGGCAACCGGACTATAATGCTTTAGCACTTTCACTTAGCCATAGGAGTTTGACAATGGGGCTACTAGATAGCCCCTGGTGGCGCCGCACTCTCCTGATCGCGGGGTGCGTACATGCCTAGCCGGAAAACGGTCCTTCGTTAAGGCGGAGGAATTCTAACATTCCAATAGGTCATCGAGTGGTTGACCAGTCTCATGCTATATCATGACAGTCAGTTTTTGGCTTTCTCTACTGAGGTGCTCGTCCGGATGAACCAGGGCACAATCGCAGTAGTTCTCCAGGTGCTACCTTAGCCGGTAAAGCGGAACGTAAGGTACCAAAACACAGGAGCCGGGAAAACCCAACATTTGACCAAAGACAATGATTCGGAGCTGATGCATATAGGGCCAAACTCACGACGCCGAACACTCCCTAAGGTATTCGGTCTTTGTGGTATAAACCAGGCCTAAGTAATGGCCTTTGTAAGAAGCCCCTTGTGTCCAGGTACGTGCATTGTTCTGGCATGGCCACATGCCAAGATGTCAGCATCCTTCTCAACGGTGGATATGCATCAACAAGAGACAGTAAAAAAGGTTTACGCAGGGTCTTAATCTAAAAAGAATCCTTGGAGCGGGTCCCTGCTGCACGTCTCCGCCTGTGTCTCTGTTGTGCCGTATCCTGGACGGGTGTAGCACGATGATCGTCTGTAAAAGAGAAGGAATTTAGGTGAAAAAATTTTCGTGCAAAAAGGATAGTTTTTAAAGAAACCATGTATTGTTCAAGATGAGAAAAAATTGCCACTTGTCTGCGCGCATTGAGCCCCTTGTATTGACAAATAGGGGTGTGACCATTTGTACGGTATAAATAGCGGCGCTGGACTTGATTAGTTGTGTCTGAGGTCTTGACGACCTATTGGATGCTTTCGCTGGTCCGGGCGCCTTTAGTGTGCGCCTGCCAAGGCAGCCGCACTCTCTTCGGCGCGCAAAGATCGCTTGATATTTCCGTCCACTGAAATGATGCCACGTGGACCGGGCATCTTGAGTGTGAGGGAGGCGTAGTGTGGTATTGCATTAAAGCGTGCGAAAGCTTCGCGTCCGAGCAGTGCTTGATAGCCACTTTGGAACAGAGCGATGTGGAAGGTTAAATGCTCGCGACAGAGGTTATCGGGTGAGCCGAATATAACTTGTAGTAGGAGGGAACCCGTACAACGAGCCCCTGGGCCTGGCGTTACTCCTTTAAAGGTAGTATTGCTATGGCAAATTTTTGTTGGGTCCAACCCCATCCCGCGGATCGTATCCGGATATATTAGGTTTAGATTGCTGCCACCGTCCATCAAGACTCATGTGAAGTGATATCCGCCAATTACTGGGTCTAATACCAGGGCAGCCCATCCTGCGTGTCGGATACTTGCTGAGTAATCGCGATGGTCGAAAGTGATCGGTTGAGACGACCAGTGGCAGGACTTCGCGGTGACAGGCACTTGGGTATATTTTCCTGGGAGTGCCGCGTTGTTTTTTCCCTTGATCACGTGTAACACGTTTACTGTTTTGACTTCTGGTGGAAATTTCTTTTGTTCCCTAGTGTCTTGCTTGGGAGGCTCGTCCTCGTCTTCACTTGGGGTATCCTCCCCCTTGTGTACGGCGTTGAGCTTGCCGGACTGCTTGAAGACCCAACATTCTCTGTGGGTATGATTAGCAGGTTTACCAGGGGTACTATGGATCTGACATACTTGGTCCAGAATTTTTTTGAGGCTGGACAGTTCATCCCTGGTGCCTTTAGAGCGCGGATTTTGCTGACCTGGCCGAGAGCTTTTGAATCCGGCGTTTACTGCCGTGCCCTTCGTGCTGTCTTCTTTATTCCGGCGTTTGTTATTGCTGTTGCACCGTGATTTCCCATTTCCATCTCTAACTTCAGATGTACTGGGGTCGCTGGTGCTGCATCTGGCTAGCCAGCTGTCCTCACCCGCGCAAAAGCGGGTCATGAGGCTTGTTAATGCGGCCATCGTTCTCGGCTTATTTTGGCCAAGGTGTCAAGGCTTCGGCGTCCGGACAGTTGACAATCTGGTTCTTTTTAGTAAGAAACCTGTTCCAAAGCTTTCAGGCGGACTCTCCGGGCTGTTGAGTTATATGACTCAAATCGTCCGCATCCGGAGGTCGGACATAAGTCCCTTGAAAATTTGCCCGAAAGGCGTCTTCGAGCTCTTCCCAACTTCCAATGGAGCTTTCGGGGAGGCCTTTAAGCCAGTGACGAGCTGGCCCTTTGAGCTTGAGGGGTAAGTACTTGATGGCGTGGAGATAATCTCCTCGAGCCATATGGATATGAAGGATGTAGTCCTCAATCCAGACCCCAGGGTCTGTTGTTCCATCGTATGTCTCTATGTTTACGGGTTTGAATCCCTCTGGAAATTCATGGTCCAACACCTCATCGGTGAAACATAAGGGGTGTGCGGCACCCCTGTAGCTGGGTGTACCGCGTTGTTCGGATGTTTGTTGTGTTGCGTTGTATGCTGGGGCACGCTTGCGTGGTCCATAGATGGGTCTTGCTGCGCCGTCCTTTGGGTGCGAGCCCTCGCATGGGTCACGTGTTGTATTGTGAGTGGCGTTGTATGCCGCTCTGTGTTGGTAGAGGGGTCGTTTATCCGGCCCGATGGCTGCTTTGATATTTGGTTGTGGGGGGTCTGAGGCCTCCTCATCGAATTCAGGTAGCAGCTTTCGCTTTGGGTAGCTCTTGGAGGGGCGATTGTCGTCGTACCTCGCTGCTGTGTTGAGTATTTTACTCCATCTGATTTGGAGTGTGTCTTGCGCAGCCTTGAGCCTTTGCTTCTGCTTTTTAAGACTCCTCGCGGTGGCAACAAGCCTTTTACGGGCATTCTGCTCCTCCGGGTGCCTGTCCGGTGTTATGTTGTCCGGACCATTATCCTTGATAGAATTTGTTTGTTTGGTTTGATTATCCGGATTGCCGCTGTCCGGCAGCGGTTCGCCCTGCTCCAGCGCTGGGTCTGTGTGATCGTTATTTCTGTCGAGGCGGGATTTGGGGCGGCGCTTGCGTCGCCGCTTTGACTGCTTCTCGAGGGAACAAGCCTTCGGTGCGTCCTTCCGCTCCTCGTCGTCATCTTTTGGTGCATCCACCATGTATACGTCATATGACAAGGTGGCTTTCCAGGGCCCAATTGGCGCTGGTTCTTCATCGTCTCCTTCATCGGCGTCCATACCGTCGATGTCTTCGGAGTCGAAGTCGAGCATGACGGTTAAATCGTCGACAGTGGCTACAAAGTGGGTGGTGGGTGGGCTTTGAATTTCTTCATCGTCCGTACACCAACCTTGCTGACCGTAGTCCGGCCAGGGCTCTCCTGATAAAGAGAGAGACTTTAGTGTCTTTAGAATATCGCCGAAAGGCGAGTGCTGAAAGATGTCCGCAGCAGTAAACCCCATGATCGGCGCCCAATCAGATTCGATCTGCAGGGGCGCGGAGGGTTCGGAGTCCGGAGAGGAGTCCGGCTCCTTGGAGTCACGAGTCTCTTGGAGTGCGGGGCTGGTGTTCGGCTCGATCGCCGTTGGGATCGCAGCCCCCGAGGTGGCGTCCAACCACCCATCCTCGATCGGCACAGTTGGCTCCGAATTAAGGGTTGAAGCCGATGCGGGTGCGGCCTCCAGGGCACTGTTCGGCGACAGAGCTAGATCATGCTCGTCATGACAGTGCGGCGCGCTCGACAGTGGCTCGAATCCGTCGAAGATCAAGTCCCCACAGATGTTAGCCGTGTTGTTTAAACTTCCAAATCTGACCTGACGGCCAGGGGCATAGCTTTCGTTCTGCTCCAGATGGCCAAGTGAATTGGCCCGCAGTGCGAAGCCGCCGAAGACGAAGATCTGTCCGGGGAGGAAGGTCTCTCCCTGGACTGCATCGCTATTGATGATCGTAGGAGCCATCAAGCCTAACGGCGACGACATAGAGGAACTCTCAATGAAAGCACCAATGACGGTGTCAAAACCGGCGGATCTCGGGTAGGGGGTCCCGAACTGTGCGTCTAGGCCGGATGGTAATAGGAGGCAAGGTACACGAAGTTTTACCCAGGTTCGGGCCCTCTTGATGGAGGTAAAACCCTACGTCCTGCTTGATTAATATTGATGATATGGGTAGTACAAGAGTAGATCTACCACGAGATTGAAGAGGCTAAACCTTAGAAGCTAGCCTATGGTATGATTGTTGTTCTATATGTTGTGCTACGGACTAAAACCCTCTGGTTTATATAGACACCGGAGAGGATTAGGGTTACACAAAGTCGGTTACAATGGTAGGAGATCTACATATCCGTATCGCCAAGCTTGCCTTCCACGCCAAGGAAAGTCCCTTCCGGACACGGGACAAAGTCTTCAATCTTGTATCTTCATAGTCCAGGAGTCCGGCCGAAGGTATAGTCCGGCTATCCGGATACCCCCTAATCCAGGACTCCCTCAGTAATCATGTCTTCTCAAAATAACATGGCCAAAGAAAGCTATCCCTACAAAATCATATAGTCTGGCTATGCTCTATCTTCATCACACAAAATATTTAAATCATGCACAAACCCGATGAGAAGCCAAGCAATTGTTTCATACTTTTGATGTTCTCAAACTTTTTCAATCTTCACGCAATACACGAGCGTGAGCCATGGACATAGCACTATGGTGGAATAGAATGGTGTTTGTGGAGAAGACAAAAAGGAGAAGATTGTCTCACATCAACTAGGCGTATCAACGGGCTATGGAGATGCCCATCAGTAGATATCAATGTGAGTGATTAGGGATTGCCATGCAACAGATGCACTAGAGCTATAAGTGTATGAAAGCTCAACAAAAGAAACTAAGTGGGTGTGCATCCAACTTGCTTGCTCACGAAGACCTAGGGCATTTTGAGGAAGCCCATCGTTGGAATATACAAGCCAAGTTCTATAATGAAAAATTCCCAATAGTATATGAAAGTGACAACATAGGAGACTCTCTATCATGAAGATCATGGTGCTACTTTGAAGCAAGAGTGTGGTAAAAGGATAGTAGCATTTCCCCTTCTCTCTTTTTCTCTCATTTTTTTTGTTTTTTTTGGGCCTTCTATTTTTGTGGCCTCTTTTGTTTTTCCTTTGTTTTATTTTTCGGCTGGAGTCTCATCTCGACTTGTGGGGGAAAGTCTCCATCATCCTTTCCTCATATGGGACAATGCTCTAATAATGATGACCATCACACTTTTATTTACTTACAACTCAAGATTTACAAGATACTTAGAACAACATATGACTCTATATGAATGCCTCTGGCGGTGTACCGGGATGTGCAATGAATCAATAGTGACATGAATGAAAGAATTATGAAATGTGGCTTTGCCACAAATACGATGTCAACTACATGATCATGCAAAGCAATATGACAATGATGAAGCGTGTCATAATAAACAGAACGGTGGAAAGTTGCATGGCAATATATCCCGGAATGGCTATGGAAATGCCATAATAGGTAGGTATGGTGGCTGTTTTGAGGAAGATATATGGTGGGTTTATGGTACCGGCGAAAGTTGTGCCATACTAGAGAGGCTAGCAATGGTGGAAGTGTGAGAGTGCGTATAATCCATGGACTCAACATTAATCATAAAGAACTCACATAATTATTGCAAAAATCTATTAGTTATCGAAACAAAGTACTACGCGCATGCTCCTAGGGGGATAGATTGCTAGGAAAAGACCATCGCTTGTCCCCGACCGCCACTCGTAAAGAAGATAATCAATAAATAAATCATGCTTCGACTTCATCACATAACGGTTCACCATACGTGCATGCTACGGGAATCACAAAATTTAACACAAGTATTTCTCAAATTCACAACTACTCAACTAGCATAACTCTAATATAACCATCTTCATATCTCAAAACAAATATCAAGAATCATACTTCTCATAGTATTCAATGCACTTTTTATGAATGTTTTTATTATATCCCACTTGGATGCCTATCATATTAGGACTAGTTTCATAACCAAAGCAAACTACCATGATGTTCTAAAGACTCTCAAAATAATATAAGTGAAGCGTGAGATTTCATCTATTTCTTCAAAATAAAACCACCGCCGTGCTCTAAAAAGATATAAGTGAAGCACTAGAGCAAATGACAAACTACTCCGAAAGATATAAGTGAAGATCAATGAGTAGTCGAATAATTATGCAACTATGTGAAGAATCCCTAACATTAAGAATTTCAGATCTTGATACTTTATTCAAACATCAAGCAAAACAAAATAAATTGACGCTGCAAGCAAAACACATATCATGTGGTGAATAAAAATATAGCTCCAAGTAAAGTTACCGATGAACGAAGACGAAAGAGGGGATGCCTTCCGTGGCATCCCCAAGCTTAGGCTCTTGGTTTTCCTTGAATATTACCTTGGGGTTCCTTGGGAATCCCCAAGCTTAGACTCTTGCCACTCCTTATTCCATAGTCCATCGAATCTTTACCCAAAACTTGGAAACTTCACAACACAAAACTTAACAGAAAACTCGTGAGCTCCGTTAGTAAAAGAAAACAATCCACCACTTCAAGGTAATGTAATGGACTAATTATTTATTTATATTGGTCTTAAACATACTGTATTACAACTTTTCTATGGTTCATAAACTATTTTACTAGCCATAGATTCATCAAAATAAGCAAACAACACACGAAAAACAGAATCTGTCAAAACAGAACAGTCTGTAGTAATCTGTAGGTTTCCAATATTTCTGGAACCCCCAAAATTCTAAAATAAATTTATGGACGTGAGGAATTTATCTATTAATCATCTTCAGAAATAATTAACTAAATAGCACTCTCCATTAAAAAATGGCAGCAAAACTCGTGAGCGCTAAAGTTTCTGTTTTTTACAGCAAGATCGCAAAGACTTTCCCCAAGTCTTCCCAAAGGTTCTACTTGGCACAAACACTAATTAAAAGCATAAAACCACATATAAACAGAGGCTATATAAATTATTTATTATTAAACAGGAACAAGAATAAAATTGGGTTGCCTCCCAACAAGCGCTATCGTTTAA
This sequence comes from Triticum urartu, assembly GCF_003073215.2. NCBI lineage: Eukaryota > Viridiplantae > Streptophyta > Magnoliopsida > Poales > Poaceae > Triticum > Triticum urartu. The sequence goes on from NC_053024.1 coordinate 43,824,574, forward strand.
CGCCCCTAGCTAGTTATGATGATTTCAATGATGCTCACATAAAAGATAAGAATTGAAATATAAAGAGAGCACCATGAAGAATATGGTTAGCACATTTAAGTCTAACCAACTTCCTATTCATAGGGATTTTGTGAGCAAACAACTTATGGGAACAAGAATCAACTTTCATAGGAAGGTGAAACAAGCATAACTTCCGGATTTTAAGCACATAGAGAGGAAACTTGATATTATTGCAACTCCTACAAGCATATATTACTCCCTCATAATAATTTTCAGTAGCTTCATGAGTGAATTCAACAATATAACTATCACGTAAAGCATTCTTTTCATGATCTTCAAGCATAGAAATTTTATTACTCTCCACATAAGCAAAATAGTGGGAGTATCATAAGAAACTCATATTCTATAAATTGTTTCCATATTAAAAGAGTAATGTTAAGAAAAGGGGTAATCATAATCATGACAAGTTTTATAAATATAATCATCATTACTTTTTATAGCATCAGTATCATCACAATAATCATCATAAGTAGCAACTTTGTTCTCATCATAATCAATTGAAACCTCTTCCAAGATAGTGGAATCATTACTAAATAAAGTCATGACCTCTCCAAATACACTTTCATAATTATCACAATAAGATTCAACATCCTCCAAAATAGTGGGATCATTACTTCCTAAAGTTGATACTATTCCAAACCCACTTTCATCAATATAATCATCATAAGTAGGAGGCATGCTATCATCATAACAAATTTGCATATCAAAACTTGGGAGGCTAGAAATATCATCTTTATTAAACATAGCATCCCCAAGCTTGGGACAAACATTAATTGCAGCAAATATATTTTCAAACTTGTCATTCTCATCAAACATAGCATCCCCAAGCTTGGGCCTTTTCAAATCATAAGCATAACCACTCTCATCATTAATAGTATGGATATCACCAATAGTATAGCAATTATCATCATCACAATGAATAATAGGAGCAATATCATTTGGGAGGGATACCCTTTCACCTTTGCTTCTCCGTCTTTTGTTTTTCTTCTTCACATCATGTGTGGGTTTAATCCTCTTTTTGGAGCTCCTTATTAATGAGATTGGTTGAATAGGAGGCTCCTCCTCGTTACCTGATTCATCGTAAGAAATAATAGGAGGATATTGGGAAGTGTTGGGGATATTACTACTGGACGTAAACCGTCCAGGGGTAGCCGGGTTAACTCTATGAAGATTAGAGGCCCATAAAGACGTAAGGATGGTGGCGCTTTACGAAGGCCCAAGGCCCAAAGGCGGGTTAAGGCCTGTAGATGTAAACCAACTTTCTCATGTAACTTGTATTGTAAGATAGGGAGGATAGAGACCGAGTTGGACACATCGATGATCCGGCCTCGGGACTCTGTAAACCGACGGGCATCGACCTATGTATATAAAGGGAGGACTCGGCGGCGGTTTAGGGACAAAAAGACAACAACTCGAGAGCCAGGCAAAGTGGTTTCGCTCCCTGGTCATCGAAACCCCAGCAATACCAACACAACTAGACGTAGGCTTTACCTTCATTGAAGGGGACGAACTAGTATAAAACTCTCGTGTCCCTTGTCCAGTTTAACCCCTTTAAGCTAACCCGTAGCGATGGCTCCACGACGAAGTCCTTTCACAAGGACATCTGCCGTGACAAAACCACGATAGTTGGCGCCCACTGTGGGGCTATCGCACGATGGTTTCAAGTTCTTGAAGGGCAGTTTCGAAGGACTCAAGGGATGCGCTGTGGGCCGGATGACTAAAAGTTGTCGCGAAAAACTCTACATCGACGACGTAGGATGGGGTCCCGAGGCCAGTTCAATTGAATACGGGTACCGAGTCCCCTTTGGTGGGATTCACGTCTTCATCGGCAAGATCAGCGAACTAGGCCTTGAGCCGGACACCTGCACCGACATCATCGAGATGGCTCAGCGTGCAAGGCCTGCCCAGGTTCAGCCCGCAGCAAGGCATGTTTTCATAGGTGTCATCCATGGAGCGGAATATGAGGATGGGCCGATATCTGATGGGGAAACCGTTGTCTGTTCTGATGATGAGTCTTCAACCGGAGAGACCGAGTCGCTATATTAGCTGCAAGACGACCGGATTAGCTGAGGTTCCGATGGCAACAATATTCCGGACCCCTCGATCTACCAAGCTGGGTCGCGGTCTTCATGGCCGGTACACAACCAGCGCAACACTCTTCTACCACTGCGACAATGATCTCTGGTTCAGCAACAACAACGCCAGCGGGAGCAGGGGGCTCTGCGCCGCCTCCGGCTCAGGTTTTGTCTGATTTGTTTGACGCTTTGGCAACATTGCTGGCAGCAGAAGTGGATGCAGCAACCCGAGATCAGCACAATGCGGAGATTGCAAAGGTGAAATATCAGATAACTCAGGCTAAAGCAGACCTGGCAGCAGAGAACGCTAGGATGGCTACAGAACGGGCCGAGTTAGAAGCTCAGGCCTACCGGCTTAGGCTGGATCAGAGTGCCTTAGATGATGTCATGAGGAGGAGATACCGGTCGCACCTCCCGCCGGGTTATGAGCCAAGAAATCTCTTCAACACGCCAGGAGCAGGAACCAGTAACCATCCGATGGTAAACCGGACTGAGGCACCGGTAGCAGGAGCACCAGCTCAGCCGCGCACGATGAACCCGCCTCGTCAGAACAACATTGTACCACAGTACGTTCTGACGCCCCCGGGGCATTACTCCAACCTGTTGGATAACATTGTGGCCGCCGCTTCACGATTGGCAGCCCTCCCAATTGACGGCGAATCACCAGTAGCGATCGAGACACGACGGGCCAGAGAGCTCCTTCAAATAGCTTTAACCCAGCAGCAGGCTTATTCGCATAGTCATGAGATGATCCATTCCATCCGCCGTCCAAGCCGGAGCTACAGCAGGCATATTGAGGAACCGACTGTATCAAGCAGTGCGCGGCACCGTAACCCGGCAGGTGGTAGTGCCAATGCACAAGATGTGGTGGATCATGGCTGAGCACGTCGAGAGGCCGAGTTAGCAGCTCAGCACACAGCTCGTCAGCCTACTCCGGTTCGTCCGACCACCTCAGTGGAGCCAGGTGTGGTCTTCAGTTCTTTGGGGGTGCCCTGTCTCACCCCAGCCTTGCGCAATGTAGGACTACCCAAGGATTTTGATGGCCCTCGCAAGGTGCCCAATTACACTACCGATTTACCCCCTGAATCATGGGTTGAGAGTTATGAGATGGCAATGGAGATGCTGGATGTGGATGAAGCGGTGTGTGCTAAGTATTTCACCATGATGTTGGAAGGAACAACTCGTACTTGGTTAAAGAGCTTACCGGCTAACTCCGTCGGGTCATGGGCCGAGTTGAAAAACCGGTTTATCCAGAATTTTAAGGATACTTGTAAGCAGCCTATGTCGATTGTGGACCTGGCTGCTTGTGTTCAAGAGGATGGAGATACAACCCATTGAGTGAAGCGAGTCTCAGCTATTCTGCATTCGTCGGACCGCATCAACGCGGATACAACTGTTTTGACGTTGGAGGGAAATTGCCGGTTTATGCCATTAAAACTGAAGTTAGGAAGGCTCAAACGTCACTGCAATGACATGTCAACCCTTATGGATGCTTTGGTGAAATATGCCGATTCAGATAGTACCAGAGACCCTGAATCTGAGGATGACAAACCGGGGAAGGGGAAAAAGAACGGCAATACCAAGGGGCAGCAGCACAATCCGGCAGGATACGGGAATAATGGTAAGCGCAAGGTAGATAATAGTTTGGACTTTGTGGCTAACACCAATGCTCAGGATAACGGTCAGCATCGTAAGGGCAAACCGCCCCAGAGGGGCGGAGGGTCAGGCCCTAATCTGGAGCGCCTGTTAAATCAACGTTGTCCAAAGCATGGATCAAAGGAGAAGCCAACTTCGCATCTTTGGAAGGATTGCTTCATCATGTGAGAGTTCAAAAATTCCAATATATTCCAATACAACAATGGCCCGCCCGGCGGTTCAGGAGGCGGTTTTCATGGGCCGGGTTATGGAGGCGGCAGCTCCGGTTCAGGATTCCAAGGCCATCAGACCGGACATGGCAATCAAGGTAATCAGGGTAATCAGGGAGGTTGCAATCATCAGGGGAATCAGTAGCAGCAGTCGGGTTATCAGAGCAATCCAAAGCAGTTGAATAGTGGGCAGTATCATGTCTTTACCACCAGCTTGTGTAAGCGCGACCAGAAGCTTCACAAGAGGGCTGTGAACTACGTTGAACCGGCGGTACCTCAGTATTTGCGCTGGTCTGAACAACCCATTTTATGGAGTCGGGAGGATCATCCGCCCCATGTTGATAATCCGGGTCATTTGGCCTTAGTGGTGGCTCCTCAAGTCAGGGGTTACAAGTTTACTAAAATTCTTATGGATGGAGGGAGCAGTATCAATATCCTTTACTATGATACCTTCCGTCGCATGGGGCTGACAGACAAGAATCTTAAACCGTCGAATATGGTCTTTTATGGAGTGGTGCCTGGTAAATCGGCATACCCAGTTGGCAAGATAGCCCTAGAGGTTGCTTTTGGAGATGATCATGATTCAAGGTAAGAAACATTGACTTTTGAGGTGGTGAAAATCAAGAGTACGTATCATGCCCTGTTCGGACGACCGGCTTATGCCAAGATCATGGCGAGGCCGTGTTATGTTTATCTACAGTTTAAGATGCCGGGTCATAAGGGGACCATCACAGTACATGGGAGCAGGAAGATTGCTTTGGAATGTGAAGAGGGTGATGCGGCTTATGCTGAATCGGTTTGTGCCACAGAGGAGCTGAAGTTTTATAAGGACAATGTTGATCCGGCAGATATGACTTCTCTGAAGAAGCCAACTACAGAGCATGATCCAGTGCTGACATTTAAATCGGCTGCATACACTAAAATGGTTGATTTTGTTCCTAGTGATTCATCTCAGCAGTTTAACATTAGCGCTAACCTGGATCCCAAATAGGAAAGCGCGCTCATCGAGTTCATCCATGAGAATCGGGACATCTTTGCATGGAAGCCTTCTGACATGCCAGGTGTACCGAGGGAACTCGCTGAGCACACCCTTAACATAGATCCTAAGTTTAAACCGGTCAGGCAGTTTGTCCGCCACTTCAACGAAGAGAGGCGTAAGGCTATTGGTGAGGAGGTAGCCCGGCTTTTGGTAGCAGGGATTATCGTGGAGGTTTTTCACCCTCAGTGGTTAGCTAATCCGGTGCTGGTACTTAAAAAAAACATCACTTGGCGTATGTGTGTGGATTACACAGACTTGAACAAGGCCTATCCAGCTGATCCCTTTGCTCTCCCGCGCATTGATCAGATTATTGATGCTACAACGGGTTGTGACCGTTTGTGTTTTCTGGATGCTTATTCTGGTTATCATCAGATCAAAATGGCAGTTAAGGAAAAGGGGAAGACAGCCTTCATAACTCCCTTTGGAGCCTTCTTCTATGTATCCATGCCTTTTGGGCTCAAGAGTGCACAGGCAACTTATCAACGCTGTGTTCAGAATTGTCTTCATAAACAGATTGGGCGCAATGTTCATGCTTATGTGGATGACATTGTGGTGAAATCTAGGAAGGAGGAAACATTGATAGATGACTTGAAGGAAACCTTTGATAACCTTCGGGATTATAAGATGATGCTTAATCCGGCCAAATGTGTCTTTGGTGTTCCGGCAGGCAAGCTTTTGGGTTTTCTAGTGTCCAGCAGGGGTATTGAGGCTAATCCGGAGAAGATCACAGCTATCACCTCTCTGGCTAAACCGGCATGTATCAATGACGTTCAACGTCTGGCAGGCCGGATTGCGGCTTTAAGCCATTTTATCAGTCGTCTTGGGGAGAAGGCTATCCCTTCATATCAGTTGCTAAAGAAAACAGATGACTTTGTCTGGAGCGATGCGGCTGATAAAGCGTTTGAGGATTTGAAGAGACAGTTAGCTGAACCGCCAGTCCTTGCGGCTCTAGTCGATAAAGAGCCCTTATTGCTATATGTGGCTGCTGATGCCTGGGCTGTTAGTGTGGCTATTGTTGTGGAGCGCAAGGAGGCTGGAAAGGAGTATCCGGTTCAACGGACGGTTTATTGCATCAGTGAGGTGCTTATCGAGTCAAAGCAGAGGTATCCACATTGGCAGAAGCTGGTGTATGGGGTTTTCATGGCAAGCCAAAAGCTCAAGCATTATTTTCAGGGTCATCCTATCACAGTGGTCAGTTCAGCCCCTCTGGGAGATATCATTCAAAACAGAGAAGCAACTGGCCGGATTGCCAAATGGGCTATTGAGCTTGGACCTCACTGGATAAAATATACGCCTCGCACAACAATCAAATCCCAAGCACTTGTGGACTTCATCAATGATTGGACAGAGTTGCAGGCACCGGAGGAAAAGCCAGATAACACATATTGGACCGTTCACTTTGATGGGTCTAGACAGTTGGAGGGCTCGGGGCTGGAGTCATATTAACTTCCCCACGAGGTGACAATTTTTGTTATGTTCTCCGCTTAATGTTCCCTTGCACTAACAATGCAGCTGAGTATGAGGCCTTACTCCATGGTCTGCGGATGGCTAAGGAGATGAACTTAAGCCGGGTTAAGTGTTTCGGTGACTCGGACCTGGTGGCTCAGCAGGTATCTGGCACTTGGGATTCTAAGGATCCACTCATGGCGGCATATCGACGAGAGGTGGACATAGTGGCTGGTCATTTCAAGGGCTATCAAGTTGACCATATAGACTGGAGAAAGAATGAAGCAGCGGACGCTTTAAGTCGTCTAGGCTCTCAGTGTAAACTAGTGCCACCTAATGTCTTCCTTGAGGTACTTCATAATCCGTCGGTCAAGATACCGACAGAGGAGGAGTTGGCTATTCTTGACCCGGAGGCCTAGTTGGTGGCGGCTTTGCATGTTATACCGGATTGGACAATCTCGTACCTGGCTTACATGAACCGGGGCGAGTTAAAGTATGATGAGACCTTGGCCCGGCAGATAATCCGGCGATCCAAGTCAATGACCATTATCAACGGGGAGCTACATCATTAGAGCGTCACAGGAGCGATTCAGCGTTGTGTGTCTCCTCAAGAGGGTTGTGAGATTTTGCGAGAAATCCACGAAGGAGATTGTGGTCACCACGCCGGTTCAAAATCTTTGGTGGCTAAGGCTTTTTGTCACGGCTTCTATTGGTTGACGGCTCATGCTGATGCTGAGGATTTAGTAAAAAGGTGTGACGGTTGTCAGAAATTTGCACGTTGCGCTCATGTTCCGGCTCAGGAGTTGAGAATGATTCCAATCACTTGGCCGTTTGCAACTTGTGGGCTCGATATGTTTGGACCCTTTAAGAGATCCAAGGATAAAAAGACCCATCTGTTGGTGGCGGTTGACAAGTTTACCAAGTGGGTAGAGGCAGAGCCAGTCAGTAAGTGTGATGCAGCCACGGTGGTCCAATTCATCAAAAAGGTGATATTCCGGTTTGGCTTTCCACACAGCATTATAACTGATAACGGTACTAATCTGTCGAAGGGTGATATGGAGGAATTTTGTCAATGTGAGCACATCCGACTTGATGTAGCGTCAGTGGCTCACCCCCAGTCTAATGGTCAAGCAAAGAGGGCAAATCGAGAAATTTTGAGAGGTATTAAACCCCGGCTTCTGGTTCCTTCAAAGCGGACGCTGGGTTGTTGGGTGGAGGAGTTACCTTCCGTATTATGGAGTATCAACACCACACCAAATAGATCTATGGGTTACACGCCTTTCTTCATGGTTTACGGAGTAGAGGCGGTTCTCCCTAGTGACATCCGTCATGACTCACCCCGTGTGGCGGCTTACATTGAAGCTGAAAATGAGAAGGCACGTCAGGACTCACTGGACCTGTTAGATGAGGAGCGTGACCTCGCAGCGGCGCGGTCGGCGATTTATCAACAAGATCTACGACGTTATCACAGCCGCCGGGTTAAGACCAGAACTTTTCAAGAAGGCTATCTGGTGTTCCGGCTCATCCAGGATCAGACTGATATGCACAAGTTATCCCCACCTTGGGAAGGACCTTTTGTTGTCAGCAAAAACCTGCACAACGGGTCATACTACCTTATCGATGTTCGAGAGCACAAAGACTCACGCAAATCGGAGGAGGAGACCCAGTGGCCATGGAATATAGCTCTCCTTCGTCCTTACTATACTTGAGCCATAGGCTCTTCTTATGTACATACTTATGACAATGTATATATTATATAATAAACCGGAGCCTCAGCTAAAGCGGGGTCTCTGTTCTTTTTGACATCATGTGTGGTTCCATGGGGGCTTCTACTTACAAAGCGGAGTTTTATTAACCCAACCTATAAAGCCACACATATATAAAGGAAATCACTAGGGGGCTTGGTCGTATTCGAACCATAGCTACACCTCTTGATCGGCTTAAGACCAAAAAGGGAAATCACTAGGGGGCTTGGTTGTATTTACACCATAGCTACAACTTTTGACAGGCTTAAAGCGAAAAGGAAATTATGTGGAACCAAAGAGAGTGTGCTGCATAAAGCACAACTAAAACATAGGTAACCGCTGAGCATGGCTCAAATATTACTTGGTGGCTCCTTGCTTCTCAAACAACAACGAGCTTGCACCCTTGTAATAGGCTATCAAGCTAGGCTTGGAAGCCAGGTGTATTCACCTAAAACCCCGGGTTATCCTGCCTTTTTAAGTAAGCCACTCCGTCCAGGTAAACCTAGTATGACCCATCAAACGTTTCACAAGTCAATCTCATAGACCCTTAACTTGTCAAAGTTAAAACGATGATTGGTTAAAGATTGAGGTCCATCTTCAAACGCTTTGAAAAATGGTTTAACTCAGCGGCCTGGCAGCCCATGAAAAGTCTTGATTTAGGGCCTGGCAGCCCATGAAAATCCTTGCATATTTCTTTTGTATTTGCTGTTTTAAAATCTTTTGATAAGAGATTTATGAATATTTTCTGATAAACCGGTGTTTATTACAACCCGGCATGGCTTTCAACGCTCAGTTGTCAGTACATGATCATTTCTAAACCGGCAGTAAGTTGCTCCGTTCTGGTTTTGACTAGAGGTCACTAGCATTATACGATAAACTAGTGGTTATCATAACCCGGTATGGTTTTTATATGAACCGGCAAGAGGGAAAGGAGTCATCAATACTCCAGATTGGTGTTTTCACCCTTACTATACCAACAGTTGGTCAACCAACGAGATATATCGCAGGTATCATCTATTTTATATCTGGTTATTACAATCTTGGTTATCCATCCAAGTTATGTATATATTTTTTGGGCATCATGACCCATCCAGTGGTAAACCACTAGGACACTTTCAAGTTCTTATATGCAGGAACAAGTTAAATAAAAGCCATAATGGACTATGCATATAATAGATACCAAAGGCATGGCAAGTTCTCAGTATCAAGCGAAACAAACATGCTCGATGGCATGACAGATAAAGTGTTCACGCTATCCTATTACAAGGCGCTTTAACCAGCCCATATTGAATAATTGTTTTAATAGGAGTGGCAGACTGCAACTGATAAACCGGCCTCCGGTTTATGATTCCTCATCTGGACGGCTTGGCAATTGAGGGTCATCTTGAGCGGTCGCATTCTCTTCATCCCTACCCAGTCGCTGGAAATCAATCATTGACCAATCGATTCAAGTTAAGGCTTGAAAAACGGCTTCTTAGTGAATAAGGTTGGAAGGGTCAATGTCAGGGGCATAAGTATGCTTACGAATCGGCGGAACAAGATCTTCTACGTCATGAATCGGCGCGGGCTGTCTTTTCCCCTCAACATCATAAACCGGTTGATAATGAGATAGATCTGTGTCATCCGCCAATTTGCTCGCTATAGGCCGCATTTCCTTTGTCAGCCTTCGGAGATCATCGTTGTTGAAATTTGTGCCATCTTCCTTCACGCTGGGTAGCCTTGGCCGATATCTACCGGTTCAAGATCTGGAATCCACGCCTTGGCCCGGATTAGCGCGGTCAGCGCACCTAACCTTGTGGCTGATCTCTTCAGTTCATCCAACCGGGCAGGCAGCATGGCTAGCTTTTCGATGGTGTCTTTTATCAGCGTAGGAGGAGGCTTGTTATAAGCTGCAGTGCAAATGGCTTGCTGGGATCCAGAATACAGTTGTTCTATCAAAGTATAGGCCGCTTTAAGCTTCATTCGCATGTCGGATCCCAGATGAGTGATGCGGGTCCCTGTCATGGTAAAGCATCAGTAAACCGGCCATTGATAAGACATTATGAATTGGAAAAACTTCATATGAGGATACTCACCAAATACAGCAGAGGTCATGGCATTAATCTGCCGTTTTAAGCCGGACAGTTCTTCAACCACCGGCTTCAGGGCTGCTTCTTCGTCTTCGACCTTCTTTGTTAAACCGGCCTTCTCTGTCTCCCAGTCTGCACGCTCTTTGTTAAAGGTTTCTTTCAGTTTCTCCATGGCTGCTAAGGCATTTGTCAACTCTTCCTTGGCCTTGGAAACCTCCGCTTACTGAGATTTAATGTTCTTGAAGGTCAGCGGTTTGAGCATCCTTCTTACTCAGCTCGGCCTGCAAAGGCAAGATATATCATCAATGGGCTACGTATATTTGAAGTACCAAGCATATACCAAGTTATGCACTTTGTACTTGGGGGCTAATGCCTATTTGTTCTGTCATCAATTTTTTTGCAAGTCTCAAGTACAATGCAAGCATTATCCTTGACACTTGGGGGATAATGTACATTTTTTCAAATCAGAACATTGATTACAATACCGGTTCACCTTGGAAAGATAAACCGGCCCTTGGGGACTACACAGAGGAAAACTACAGGAATACAACGATAAAGTGCCAGTTTATTTCAAAGGATCACCTGACATATGGAGGATAAATATGTAAGGGTAGATATATTACAAAGTTCCGATTTATGATTACCATCATAAACCGGCCCTTGAGGGCTACTTAAGTTGGTACTTACAAATTGGATTTAACAAAGGAAAAAGTGTTGAAAATACCTCATAGTCACGGTTTGAGTGCAGTCGGTTTGGAAAACCAGAGTGGAGTTCTTGAGCACTAAGATGGGCATAGCTGGATAAATCGGTGCTCCATTTTCCTTTCTCCATGGCAGCACGCTCTTCCTTGGCACTATGTTTCACCAATATAACAGGATGGCCAGGAGAGGTGTGACTAATACCAGTAATGATAATCTCGCCTTCTTTGTCTCCAGTAGCCTTTTCTGGAGTTGATGGAATGTCAGAAGTTCTCACTGGACTAGAAGGTCTGTCATCAGTCCAGATTGGATTTGCCGGTTCATCATCTGGCATAGCAGTATCAACTTCTGCTTGTTCATCAGCATTATGATCTTGAGGGGGTGGTTCATCAAGTGTGGCCTCAGTATTTGGACCCTCCGGTTCTGCAGTTTTCTCCGGTTCAATAACCACATGGTCTTCGGGCGGATTATTCACCCGATCCTTTTTACTGGGTCTGGCTTTAGCGCTAAAACAAAACAAGATGCAAAGGTTAGCATAGCATATAAAGTGTGAAACATCAAAAGATTGGGTTGAAATACTTACCCAACCACGGTTCTGAGAGGAGGGAGTTGGGTCGATGTTGACTCGCCAGAGGATGAAGGAGGTGTCACCTGATAATTCGAATCAGACGGATTAAGAGGTTGTCGGAAATAGCCTGCCTTGGGACAAGAAGTATCAGAAGTGGGTGAGACCTTAGATCGGTGTTTTCGAATCGGGGTGTCCGGTAAACCGGTCGAGGTAACCTTTTGGCCGCTGTGCCGGGTTGTGCGGCGAGCCTCGTGCTGCTGCTTCTTCAAAATAAATGTTGGATCCAAGTGAGCAAGAGGGTGAGAAAAGCTTACTTTCCGGACTGCTTGATGGATTTTTTGTGTTGGCAGGGGATCTGAACTGGAGGAAAGGATAATTACCTCTGCATCGTCAGCTTGGCTGCCCTCAACGTCCTCCTGATAAGTATCATTGTCAATGAGATGCATGAAAAGTGAACCAAGTGAATCAAGTTCTACCTCTGCTTCCGGTTCATCCAAGTCGTCATCAAGCCCGAAACCGATGGGTTCAGGTGCTTTTCTCTTTGTGGTTTTCTTGACGGCTTTCGTCTTAGGACGAGAAGGCTTCGCTGCTTTCTCTTGAGGCTTCTTTTTCCAGAAAGGATCATCACCCTGTTTAAACATGAGCAGAGGGTATTCAAGGATTGCACAGTTCAAAAATATCAGGTGTAAAGCGGAAGCACAAACAATACTGACAACGGGCGGTTTGTTTTGCGTATAAAAGGGGCTTAACTCAGTCTTGCTGCAGACAGCTTCCGATTCATTCAACATTTTCTTAACATATTCAGTGACTTCTTCATCTGTTAGCTGAATATTGATATGGTGTTGGGAGTCTTCTACGTCACCAGTATACTCACACATCAAACCGGAGTGGCGACTTAACGGCAAAATACTCCAGGATATCCAGCAATGGACGAAGTACACACCTGTTGAACCTTTGGCCAAGAAGGCTCTCAGCTTGGCGAGTTGAGGTGCATACGAGGCCAATTCCTGGGCACTTAGTCATTGCGGAAGTGGATGAGTATTAGCAAGCCAGTGAGCGCGGTAACCCGACAGAGGGTTTTCATCTTCCGGAGAGGTGTCTCTGCAGTAGAACCAAGTTTGATTCCACTCTTTGGGGTGACTGTGATGTTTGGCATGAGGAAATTCAACCTCTTTCCTTTTTTTAATTGAGACGCCGCCAAGTTCCGTATTGGGTCCGTCTATGAATTCAAAGTGACGGTTTAAATGGAAGAAATCCCGGAATAGCTCAACAGTTGGTTCTTCTTGTAGGTACGCTTCACAAAAGACTTGAAAGTTGCAAATATTGCATACCGAGTTGGGTCCAATATCTTGAGGATGGAGCTGAAAGCTAGCAAGTACATCTCAAAAAAACTTCGATCCGGGCATTTAAAGCCATGAACTATGTGATCAACAAACACCACTACTTCACCCTGTTTAGGGGTGGGAGGATTTTCCGGCCCAGGAACTCGCCACTGGATCTCATTCTTCTCGGTAAGGTGCCAATCTTTACCATTCTATTGAGTTGCTCCTCAGTAACCCGGGAGGGGACCCAGTTGCAGGAATAAAACTGCTTGGCCATTGCAAGTGAAAGGCTGGGAAGAAAGTAATTCCGGTTTATGATTCATTAATGGTGATGCATAAAGTACAACAAGGAAAAGGAATCCAAGTATGTGCAAATTGGTAAACCAACGACAGGGTATTTATGAATGATAAGGAATGAACAGAGGCAGAGGTATATGCATACTATTAAGCCGGATTATAAATCAATTGTCGGTTTAAAAGGGGACTAATGGTGCCTGCTGGATTATCATACTTCAAAAAGTTAAACCGCCTATATTGGTGTGAAGGGTACAGATATGAAAAATACTTAAGTGCGAGAAACAGGTTTCACAGATTTATATGGTTATTTCAGATCTAAGGGGTGATAGAAAATGAGAATATATTCAAGAACTAAGTTACGGATATCAGTTCATCAGGTTCATATGAGTTTTCTTCTATATGAAGGGGATAATCAGGTTCAGATAAGAACTAAGTCGCACGAAGAGCTAGCAGATCTAGCTAGTTTTTGATGCTACTGGGAAGAAAAGAGAAGAACACCATCGAAGCTGCGACGAACTCCGATGAACACAAAAACCCTAAAGTGGATCTATGAAGAAAAGGGGGAAAACTTACCGAAGCTGTTAAGCTAGCGGAGGTGTGCCGGGGTTCTCTGGAGCGTTCAGGTCGATGCAGTGGCCATGGATGAGGCAGAGACGAAGCTTGACGACGGCGGCGGCGTTCGGGCGCAGGGACGTCATGAGGAGGAAGAAGAGAGGAAGAGGTAGCGGAGGAAACGAAAAAGGGGGGGTCTCAGCCCTTTTTATAAGGCGAACAGATAAGCGACGGGCGTGAGAATCGAGGAGCTCAAAATGGATATTTAATAAGGTTGTCGCCTCGATGGTTGGATACTCATTAATAATGGCCATCTTCAGCTTCAACGAATAGGTGACATCATGACGGATTACTGCGGATCTGAAGGATGACATCACGGCGGTTTACAAGATCCATGCGAAGGTGCTAGGGCAAGAATTTCTCTAAGTGTTCAAGATTGACATGAACAAGTTCAAATCAATTTGGGGCCTAATGTTGGGGATATTACTACTGGACGTAAACCGGCCAGGGGTAGCCGGGTTAACTCTATGAAGATTAGAGGCCCATAAAGACGTAAGTATGGTGGCACTTTACGAAGGCCCAAGGCCCAAAGGCGGGTTAAGGCCTGTAGATGTAAACCGACTTTCTCATGTAACTTGTATTGTAAGATAGGAAGGATAGAGACCGAGTTGGACACATTGATGATCCGGCCTCGGGACTCTGTAAACGGACGGGCGTCGACCTATGTATATAAAGGGACGACCCGGCGGCGGTTTAGGGACAACAGACAACAACTCGAGAGCCAGGCAAAGCGGATTCGCTCCCTAGTCATCGAAACCCCAGCAATACGAACACAACTGGACGTACGCTTTACCTTCATTGAAGGGGCCAAACTAGTATAAAACTCTCGTGTCCCTTGTCCGGTTTAACCCCTTTAAGCTAACCTGTAGCGATGGCTCCACGACTAAGTCCTTTCACGAGGACATCTTCCGTGACAAAACCACGACAGGAAGCCTCTTCCCTTTCATTAGTATTCTCTTCATCCTCTATTCATCTTCTTTTCTTTATGTAATTGGCAATATAAGGATTTTCAATGCAATTCACCACACAATACATAATTTTTTTTCTACATCAATATCGAGGAATTTCTCAAGGTTATATTCTGGAATATGCTTAGTTATACGTTTCATTTCTTCATAACCTAAAAGCAAACTAAGTTCATTATGATGTGCAAGGGAAATCAAATCGTCACAATTTTTGGACACGATATGATCATGAAACAATTTGCATTAGAGATTTAAATGACCATGTTCATTGCAAAGTTCACAAGTATGGCAAAGAAATTTTAAATTTTCAGCACAAACATCTAGCCTCTCTTGCAACCATTTGGTTTCTAAATACTTATGCCTCTTGCAAAACCTATTTTCCCTAATTGGTGTGTACTTGCAAGCTCTATGTATTCCACAAAAGTTGACATGCTTATAAGAGACATTTTCAGCACAAACATCTAGCCTCTCTTGCAATCATCATTTCCACAAAAAATGGATATTCAAGGAGTTCATACTAACAACATTGAAATCATGCTCATCATTCAAAGATTTAGTGCCAAATATTTTAGAGACTTCTTCTTCTAGCACTTGAGCACAATTTGCCTTTCCATCATTCTCACGAAAAATATTAAAAAGATGAATCGTATGAGGCAAACTCAATTCCATTTTTTTGTTCTCTTTTATAAAATAAACTAGCGATAAAACAAGAAACAAAAAGATTCGATTGCAAGATCTAAAGATATACCTTCAAGCACTCACCTCCCTGGCAACGGCGCTAGAAAAGAGCTTGATGTCTACTACACAACCTTCTTCTTGTAGACGTTGTTGGGCCTCCAAGTGCAGAGGTTTGTAGGACAGTAGCAAATTTCCCTCAAGTGGATGACCTAAGGTTTATCAATCCGTGGGAGGCATAGGATGAAGATGGTCTCTCTCAAACAACCCTGCAACCAAATAACAAAGAGTCTCTTGTGTCCCCAACACACCCAATACAATGGTAAATTGTATAGGTGCACTAGTTCGGCGAAGAGATGGTGATACAAGTGCAATATGGATAGTAGATATAGGTTTTTGTAATCTGAAAGTATAAAAATAGCAAGGTAACTAATGATAAAAAGTGATCAAAAACGGTATTCCAATGCGTGGAAACAAGGCCTAGGGTTCATACTTTCACTATTGCAAGTTCTCTCAACAATAATAACATAATTGGATCATATAACTATCCCTCAACATGCAACAAAGAGTCACTCCAAAGTCACTAATAGCGGAGAACAAACGAAGAGATTATTGTAGGGTAAGAAACCACCTCAAAGTTATGCTTTCTGATCGATCTATTCAAGAGTCCGAGTAAAATAACACGAAGCTATTCTTTCCGTTCAATCTATCATAAAGTTCATACTAGAATAACACCTTAAGACATAAATCAACCAAAACCCTAATGTCACCTATATACTCCAATGTCACCTCAAGTATCCGCGGGTATGATTATACGATATGCATCACACAATCTCAAATTCATCTATTCAACCAACACAAAGAACTTCAAAGAGTGCCCCAAAGTTTCTACCGGAGAGTCAAGACGAAAACGTGTGCCAACCCCTATGCATAAGTTCATGAGGTCATGGAACTCGCAAGTTGATCACCAAAACATACATCAAGTGGATCACGTGATATCCCATTGTCACGACAGATAAGCACATGCAAGACATACATCAAGTGTTCTCAAATCCTTAAAGACTCAATCCGATAAGATAACTTCAAAGGGAAAACTCAATTCATCACAAGAGAGTAGAGGGGGAGAAACATCATAAGATCCAAATATAATAGAAAAGCTCGCAGTACATCAAGATCGTGCCGACTCAAGAACACGAGAGAGAGAGAGAGATCAAACACATAGCTACTGGTACATACCCTCAGCCCTGAGGGAGAACTACTCCCTCCTCATCATGGAGAGCGCCGGGATGATGAAGATGGCCACCAGAGAGGGATTCCCCCCTCCGACATGGTGCCGTCACGGGTCTAGATTGGTTTTCGGTGGCTACGGAGGCTTCTGGCGACGGAACTCCCGATCTATTATGTTCTCGATGTTTTAGGGTATATGGACATATATATGCGAAAGAAGTCGGTCAGGGGAGCCACGAGGGGCCCATGAGGCGGGTGGGGGCATGCCCAGGGGGGCAGGCACGCCTCCCTGCCTCGTGGCTTCCTCGAAGCTTCCTTGACGTCTACTCCAAGTCTCCTGGATTGCTTCCGTTCCAAAATTAACTCTCCCGAGGGTTTCATTCCGTTTGGACTCCGTTTGATATTCCTTTTCTTCAAAACACTGAAATAGGCAAGAAAACAACAATTTGGGTTGGGCCTCCGGTTAATAGGTTAGTCCCAAAAATAATATAAAAGTGTTTAGTAAAGCCCATAAACATCCAAAACAGATAATATAATAGAATGAAACAGTCAAAAATTATAGATATGTTGGAGACGCATCAGTTAATGATACGCAAAACCTCAAGCTTGGGGATGCTAGTTTTGCTATGACTATTATTTGTTGCAATGATCATGATTGGGGTGATTCTTCTTATGAACTTAAAAAATTATTTAAGCCCCATGATAAATATGAGATTGATTATAATGCTTGCAATAATATTGAAAGTGGGTTTGGAAGAGTGTCAACTTTAGATCCCACATATTTGGATAATATTCAATCTTATGAAGTTTTTAATAAAAGTGGGTTTGGAGAGGTCATGACTTTAGTTAATGTTAATCCCACTATTTTGGAAGAGTGTCAACTTTGCATACATGTGGATCGTGTTAAGAATATGTTTTATGATCGCTATATTGTTAAATTTGCTTATGATCCTACATGTAATTATTATGAGAGAGGAAAATATGGTTGTAGAAATTTTTGTGTTACTAAATTACCTCTCATTATGTTGAGATTGCTATTGTTTCTTTCCTCTTCCTTGCATATGATAGTTTTTGCTTGCCTTGATAATTTGTTGGCCTATAAGATGCCAATGCATAGGAAGTATGTTAGACTTAGATGTTTTTTTCACGTGTTTTATGATGCTCTCTTTGTGCCTCAATTCTTGTCTTTCATGTTAGCATCGTTGAAATCTTATGCCTAGCTATAAGGCTTTAAAGAAAAGAGCTTGTTGGGAGACAACCCAATATTTGTCCTTGCTGTTATTCAATAAATAATTTATCTAGCCTCTTTTTTCGTTGTGTTTTTTGTGTTTAATTAGTGTTTGTGCCAAGTAGAACCGTTGGGAAGACTTGGGGAAAGTCTTTTTGATCTTGCTGTAAAAAACAGAAACTTTAGCGCTCATGAGAATTGCTGCCATTTTTTTAATGGAGAGTGCTATTTAGTTAATTCTTGTTGCAGATTATTAATAGATAAATTCCTCACGTCCAGGAATTTATTTTAGAATTTTTGGGGATCCATAAGTTTGCATTATTTACAGATTACTACAGACTGTTCTGTTTTTGACAGATTCTATTTTTCTTGTGTTGTTTGCTTATTTTGATGAATCTATGGCTAGTAGTAGAGCTTATAAACCATAGAGAAGTTGGAATACAGTAGGTTTAACACCAATATAAATAAATAATGAGTTCATTACAGTACCTTGAAGTGGTGTTTTGTTTTCTTTCGCTAACGGAGCTCACGAAGATTTTCTTTTAAGTTTTGTGTTGTGAAGTTTTCAAGTTTTGGGTAAATATTTGATGGATTATGGAACAAGGAGTGGCAAGAGGCTAAGCTTCGGGATGCTCAAGGCACCCCAAGGTAAAATCCAAGGACACCAAAAAGCCTAAGCTTGGGGATGCCCCGGAAGGCATCCCCTCTTTTGTCTTCGTTCATCGGTAACGTTACTTGGAGCTATATTTTTATTCACCACATGATATGTGTTTTGCTTGGAGCGTCTTGTATGATTTGAGTCTTCGCTTTTTAGTTTACCACAATCATCCTTGCTGTACACACCTTTTGAGAGAGACACACATGAATCGGAATTTATTAGAATACTCTATGTGCTTCACTTATATCTTTTGAGCTATATAGTTTTTGCTCTAGTGCTTCACTTATATCTTTTTAGAGCACGGTGGTGGTTTTATTTTATAGAAATTATTGATCTTTCATGATTTTTCAATTATATTATTTTTAGAGTCCTTTAGAACAACATGGTAATTTACTTTTAGGAATAATAAAAACTTTCATATAAGTGCATTGAATACTATGAGAAGTTTGATACTTGATAATTGTTTTGAGATATGGAGATGGTGATATTAGAGTCATGCTAGTTGAGTAGTTGTGAATTTGAGAAATACTAGTGTTGAAGTTTGTGATTCCCGTAGCATGCACGTATGGTGAACCGTTATGTGATGAAGTCGGAGCATGATTTATTTATTGATTGCCTTCCTTATGAGTGGCGGTCGGGGACGAGCGATGGTCTTTTCCTACCAATCTATCCCCCTAGGAGCATGCGCGTAGTACTTTGTTTCGATAACTAATAGATTTTTGCTATAAGTATGTGAGTTCTTTATGACTAATGTTGAGTCCATGGATTATACACACCCTCACCCTTCCACATTTGCTAGCCTCTCTATTACCACACACTTTTCACCGGTATCATACACCCACCATATACCTTCCTCAAAACAGCCACCATACCTACCTATTATGGCATTTCCATAGCCACTCCGAGATATATTGCCATGCAACTTTCCACCATTCCGTTTGTTATGACACGCTTCATCATTGTCATATTGCCATGCATGATCATGTAGTTGACATCGTATCTGTGGCAAAGCCACCTTTCATAATTTTTCATACATGTCACTCTTGTTTCATTGCACATCCCGGTACACTGCCGGAGGCATTCACATAGAGTCATATTTTGTTCTAAGTATTGAGTTGTAATTCTTGAGTTGTAAGTAAAAAGAAGTGTGATGATCATCATTATTAGAGCATTGTCCCAGTGAGGAAAGGATGATGAGACTATGATTCCCCCACAAGTCGGGATGAGACTCCGGACGAAAAATAAAAAAAAGGGAGAAAAGAGGCCAAAAAAAGAAGGCCCAAATAAAAAAAGAGAGAAAAAGAGAGAAGGGACAATGTTACTATCCTTTTTCCACACTTGTGCTTCAAAGTAGCACCATGATCTTCATGATAGAGAGTCTCCTATGTTGTCACTTTCATAAACTAGTGAAAATTTTACATTATAGAACTTGACTTGTATATTCCAATGATGGGCTTCCTCAAATTGCCCTAGGTCTTCGTGAGCAAGCAAGTTGGATGCACACCCACTTAGTTTCTTTTGTTGAGCTTTCATATACATATAGCTCTAGTGCATCCGTTGCATGGCAATCCCTACTCACTCACATTGATATCTATTGATGGGCATCTCCATAGCCCGTTGATACGCCTAGTTGATGTGAGACTATCTTCTCCTTTTTTCTTCTCCACAACCACCATTCTATTCCACCTATAGTGCTATGTCCATGGCTCACGCTCATGTATTGCGTGAAAGTTGAAAACGTTTGAGAACATCAAAAGTATGAAACAATTTCTTGGCTTGTCATTGGGGTTGTGCATGATTTAATATTTTGTGTGATGAAGATAGAGCATAGCCAGACTACAGATTTTGTAGGGATAACTTTCTCTGGCCATGCTATTTTGAGAAGACATGATTGCTTAGTTAGTATGCTTGAAGTATTATTATTTTTATGTCAATATTAAACTTTTATCTTGAATCTTTTGGATCTGAACATTCATGCCACAATAAAGAAAAATTACATTGATAAATATGTTAGGAAGCATTCCACATCAAAAAATCTGTTTTTATCATTTACCTACTTGAGGACGAGCAGGAATTAAGCTTGGGAATGCTTGATACGTCTCCAACGTATCTATAATTTTTGATTGCTCCATGCTATTATATTGTCTGTTTTGGATGTTAATGGGCTTTATTTTACACTTTCATATTATTTCTGGGACTAACCAATTAACCGGAGGCCCAACCCAAATTGCTTTTTTCCCTATTTCAGTGCTTCGTAGAAAAGGAATATCAAACGGAGTCCAAACGGAATGAAACCTTCGGGAGCGTGATTTTTGGAACAAACGTGATCCAGAGGACTTGGAGTGGATGTCAAGCAATCAACAAGGAGGCCACGAGGCAGGGGGTGCGCCTACTGTTGGGTTTCGTAGTATTTCAAAAAAATTCCTACGCACACGCAAGATCATGTGATGCATAGCAACGAGAGGGGAGAGTGTTGTCTACGTACCCACACAGACCGACTGCGGAAGCGATGACGCAATGTAGAGGAAGTAGTCGTACGTCTTCACGACCCAACCGATCAAGCACCGAAACTACGGCACCTCCGAGTTCGAGCACACGTTCAGCTCGATGACGATCCCCGGACTCCGATCCAGCAAAGTGTCGGGGAAGAGTTCCATCAGCACAACGGCGTGGTGACGATCTTGATGCACTACAGCAGCAGGGCTTCGCCTAAACTCCGCTACAGTATTATCGAGGACTATGGTGGCTGGGGGCACCGCACACGGCTAAGGAATAGATCACGTGGATCGACTTGTGTGTTCTAGGGTGCCTCTACCTCAGTATATAAAGGACCAAAGGGGGGAGGCTGGCCGGCCACAAGGGGTGCGCCAGGAGAGTCCTACTCCCTCCGGGAGTAGGATTCCCCCCCCCCAATCCTAGTTGGAATAGGATTGGTGGAGGGGGAAAAGAGAGAGAGAGGGGGCCGGCCACCTCTCCTAGTCCTAATCGGACTAGGGGAAGGAGGAGGCGCGCAGCCCATGTAGGGCTGCCTCTTCTCTTTTCCACTAAGGCCCATCATGGCCCATTTAGCTCCCGGGGGGTTCCGGTAAAATCCCGATTTCACCCGGAACACTTCCGATATCCAAACATAGGCTTCCAATATATCAATCTTTACGTCTCGACCATTTCGAGACTCCTCATCATGTCCGTGATCACATCCGAGACTCCGAACAACCTTCGGTACATCAAAATGCATAAACTCATAATATAACTGTCATCATAACCTTAAGCGTGCGGACCCTACGGGTTCGAGAACAATGTAGACATGACCGAGACACGTCTTCGGTCAATAACCAATAGCGGGACCTGGATGCCCATATTGGCTCCTACATATTATACGAAGATCTTTATCGGTCAGACCGCATAACAACATACGTTGTTCCCTTTGTCATTGGTATGTTACTTGCCCGAGATTCGATCGTCGGTATCCAATACCTAGTTCAATATCGTTACCGGCAAGTCTCTTTACTCGTTCCGTAATATATCATCTCACAAGTAACATCTTAGTTACAATGCTTGCAAGGCTTATGTGATGTGTATTACCGAGAGGGCCCCAGAGATACCTCTCCGACAATCAGAGTGACAAAACCTAATCTCGAAATACGCCAACCCAACATGTACCTTTGGAGACACCTGTAGTACTCCTTTATAATCACCCAATTACGTTGTGATGTTTGGTAGTACCCAAAGTGTTCCTCCGGTAAACGGGAGTTGCATAATCTCATAGTTATAGGAACATGTATAAGACATGAAGAAAGCAATAGCAACATACTAAACGATCGTGTGCTAAGCTAATGGAATGGGTCATGTCAATCAGATCATTCAACTAATGATGTGACCTCGTTAATCAAATAACAACTCTTTGTTCATGGTTAGGAAACATAACCATCTTTGGTTAACGAGCTAGTCAAGTAGAGGCATACTAGTGACACTCTTTTTTTGTCTATGTATTCACACATGTATTATGTTTCCGATTAATACAATTCTAGCATGAATAATAAACATTTATCATGATATAAGGAAATAAATAATAACTTTATTATTGCCTCTAGGGCATATTTCCTTCAGTCTCCCACTTGCACTAGAGTCAATAATCTAGATTACACTGTAATGATTCTAACACCCATGGAGCTTTGGTGCTGATCATGTTTTGCTCGTGGAAGAGGCTTAGTCAACGGGTCTGCAACATTCAGATCCGTATGTATCTTGCAAATCTCTATGTCTCCCACCTGGACTAGATCCCGGATGGAATTGAGGCGTCTCTTGATGTGTTTGGTCCTTTTGTGAAATCTGGATTCCTTTGCCAAGGCAATTGCACCAGTATTGTCACAAAAGATTTTCATTGGTCCCGATGCACTAGGTATGACACCTAGATCGGATATGAACTCCTTCATCCAGACTCCTTCATTTGCTGCTTCCGAAGCAGCTATGTACTCCGCTTCACATGTAGATCCCGCTACGACGCTTTGTTTAGAACTGCACCAACTGACAGCTCCACCGTTTAATGTAAACACGTATCCGGTTTGCGATTTAGAATCGTCCGGATCAGTGTCAAAGCTTGCATCAACATAACCTTTTACGGTGATCTCTTTGTCACCTCCATATACAAGAAACATATCCTTAGTCCTTTTCAGGTATTTCAGGATGTTCTTGACCGCTGTCCAGTGATCCACTCCTGGATTACTTTGGTACCTCCTTGCTAAACTTATAGCAAGGCACACATCAGGTCTGGTACACAGCATTGCATACATGATAGAGCCTATGGCTGAAGCATAGGGAACATCTTTCATTTTCTCTCTATCTTCTGCAGTGGTCGGGCATTGAGTCTGACTCAACTTCACACCTTGTAACACAGGCAAGAACCCTTTCTTTGCTTGATCCATTTTGAACTTTTTCAAAATCTTGTCAAGGTATGTGCTTTGTGAAAGTCTAATTAAGCGTCTTGATCTATCTCTATAGATCTTAATGCCTAATATGTAAGCAGCTTCAAGTATCCCTTATGCTATCCAGAAATTCTATATCATTTCCAATCAGCAATATGTCATCCACATATAATATCAGAAATGCTACAGAGCTCCCACTCACTTTCTTGTAAATACAAGCTTCTCCGAAAGTCCGTATAAAACCAAATGTTTTGATCACACTATCAAAATGTTTATTCCAACTCCGAGAGGCTTGCACCAGTCCATAAATAGATCGCTGGAGCTTGCACACTTTGTTAGCTCCCTTTGGATCGACAAAACCTTCCGGTTGTATCATATACAACTCTTCTTCCAGAAATCCATTCAGGAATGCAGTTTTGACATCCATCTGCCAAATTTCATAATCATAAAATGCGGCAATTGCTAACATGATTCGGACAGACTTAAGCATCGCTACGGGTGAGAAGGTCTCATCGTAGTCAACCCCTTGAACTTGTCGAAAACCTTTTGCGACAAGTCGAGCTTTGTAGACAGTAACATTACCATCAGCGTCAGTCTTCTTCTTGAAGATCCATTTATTCTCAATCGCTTGCCGATCATCGGGCAAGTCAACCAAAGTCCATACTTTGTTCTCATACATGGATCCCATCTTAGATTTCATGGCTTCAAGCCACATTGCAGAATCTGGGCTCACCATCGCTTCTTCATAGTTCGTAGGTTCATCATGATCTAGTAGCATGACTTCCAGAACAGGATTACCGTACCACTCTGGTGCGGATCTCGCTCTGGTCGATCTACGAGGTTCAGTAGTATCTTGACCTGAAGTTTCATGATCAACATCATTAGGTTCCTCACTAATTGGTATAGATGTCGCAGAAACAGTTTTCTGTGATGTACTATTTTCCAATAAGGGAGCAGGTACAGTTACCTCATCAAGTTCTACTTTCCTCCCACTCACTTCTTTCGAGAGAAACTCCTTCTCTAGAAAGGATCCATTCTTAGCAACGAATGTCCTGCCTTCGGATCTGTGATAGAAGGTGTACCCAACAGTCTCCTTTGGGTATCCTATGAAGACACATTTCTCCGATTTGGGTTTGAGCTTATCAGGTTGAAGCTTTTTCACATAAGCATCGTAGCCCCAAACTTTAAGAAACGACAACTTTGGTTTCTTGCCAAACCACAGTTCATAAGGTGTCGTCTCAACGGATTTTGATGGTGCCCTATTTAACGTGAATGCGGCCGTCTCTAAAGCATAACCCCAAAACGATAGCGGTAAATCAGTAAGAGACATCATAGATCGCACCATATCTAGTAAAGTATGATTACGACGTTCGGACACACCATTACACTATGGTGTTCCGGGTGGCGTGAGTTGTGAAACTATTCCACAATTTTTCAAATGTACACCAAACTCGTAACTCAAATATTCTCCTCCACGATCAGATCATAGAAACTTTATTTTCTTGTTACGATGATTTTCCACTTCACTCTGAAATTCTTTGAACTTTTCAAATGTTTCAGACTTATGTTTCATTAAGTAGATATACCCATATCTGCTTAAGTCATCTGTGAAGGTGAGAAAATAACGATATCCGCCACGAGCCTCAATGTTCATCGAACCACATACATCGGTATGTATGATTTCCAACAAGTCTGTGGCTCTCTCCAAAGTACCGGAGAATGGTGTTTTAGTCATCTTGCCCAAGAGGCAAGGTTCGCAAGTACCAAGTGATTCATAATCAAGTGGTTCCAAAAGTCCATCAGTATGGAGTTTCTTCATGCGCTTTACACCGATATGACCTAAACGACAGTGCCACAAATAAGTTGCACTTTCATTATCAACTCTGCATCTTTTGGCTTCAACATTATGAATATGCGTATCACTACTATCGAGATTCATCAAAAATAGACCACTCTTCAAAGGTGCATGACCATAAAAGATATTACTCATATAAATAGAACAACCATTATTCTCTGATTTAAATGAATAACCGTCTCGCATTAAACAAGATCCAGATATAATGTTCATGCTCAACGCTGGCACCAAATAACAATTACTTAGGTCTAATATTAATCCCGAAGGTAGATGTAGAGGTAGCGTGCCGACCGCGATCACATCGACTTTGGAACCGTTTCCCACGCGCATCGTCACCTCGTCCTTTGCCAGTGCCCGCTTATTCCGTAGTCCCTGTTTCGAGTTGCAAATATTAGCAACAGAACCAGTATCAAATACCCAGGTGCTACTGCGAGCTCTAGTAAGGTACACATCAATAACATGTATATCACATATACCTTTGATCACCTTGCCATCCTTCTTATCCACCAAATACTTGGGGCAGTTCCGCTTCCAGTGACCAGTCTGCTTGCAGTAGAAGCACTCAGTTTCAGGCTTAGGTCCAAACTTGGGTTTCTTCTCCTGAGCAGCAACTTGTTTGCCGTTCTTCTTGAAGTTCCCCTTCTTCTTCCCTTTGCCCTTTTTCTTGAAACTAGTGGTTTTGTTAACCATCAACACTTGATGCTCCTTCTTGATTTCTACCTCCGCAGCTTTCAGCATCGCGAAGAGCTCGGGAATAGTCTTGTTCATCTCTTGCATATTATAGCTCATTACGAAGCTCTTGTAGCTTGGTGGCAGTGATTGGAGAATTCTTTCAATGACGCAATCATCTAGAAGATTAACTCCCATCTGAATCAAGTGATTATTATACCCAGACATTTTGAGTATATGCTCACTGACAGAACTGTTCTCCTCCATCTTGCAGCTATAGAACTTATTGGAGACTTCATATCTCTCAATCCGGGCATTTGCTTGAAATATTAACTTCAACTCCTAGAACATCTCATATGCTCCATGATGTTCAAAACATCGTTGAAGTCCCGATTCTAAGCCGTAAAGCATGGCACACTGAACTACCGAGTAGTCATCAGCTTTGCTCTGCCAGACGTTCATAACATCTGGTGTTGCTCCAGCAGCAGGCCTGGCACCCAGCGGTGCTTCCAGGACGTAATTCTTCTGTGCAGCAATGAGGATAATCCTCAAGTTACGAACCCAGTCCGTGTAATTGCTACCATCATCTTTCAACTTTGCTTTCTCAAGGAACGCATTAAAATTCAACGGAACAACAGCACGAGCCTTCTATCTACAATCAACATAAACAAGCAAGATACTATCAGGTACTAAGTTCATGATAAGTTTAAGTTCAATTAATCTAATTACTTAAGAACTCCCACTTAGATAGACATCCCTCTAATCTTCTAAGTGATTACGTGATCCAAATCAACTAAACCATAACCGATCATCAGGTGAGATGGAGTAGTTTTCAATGGTGAACATCGTTATGTTGATCATATCTACTATATGATTCACGCTCGACCTTTCGGTCTCCGTGTTCCGAGGCCATATCTGCATATGCTAGGCTCGTCAAGTTTAACCTGAGTATTCTGCGTGTGCAAAACTGGCTTGCACCCATTGTAGATGGACGTAGAGCTTACCACACCCGATCATCACGTGGTGTCTGGGCACGACGAACTTTGGCAATGGTGCATACTCAGGGAGAACACATCTTGATAATTTAGTGAGAGATCATCTTATAATGCTACCGTCAATCAAAGCAAGATAAGATGCATAAAAGGATAAACATCACATGCAATCAATATAAGTGATATGATATGGCCATCATCATCTTGTGCTTGTGATCTCAATCTCCGAAGCACCGTTATGATCACCATCGTCACCGGCGCGACACCTTGATCTCCATCGTAGCATCGTTATCGTCTCGCCAATCTTATGCTTCCACGACTATCACTACCGCTTAGTAATAAAGTAAAGCATTACATCGCGATTTCATTGCATACAATAAAGCGACAACCATATGGCTCCTGCCAGTTGCCGATAACTCGGTTACAAAACATGATCATCTCATACAATAAAATTCAGCATCATGCCTTGACCATATCACATCACAACATGCCCTGCAAAAACAAGTTAGACGTCCTCTACTTTGTTGTTGCAAGTTTTACGTGGCTGCTACGGGCTTAAGTAAGAACCAATCTCACCTACGCATCAAAACCACAACGATAGTTTGTCAAATAGACTCCGTTTTAACCTTCGCAAGGACCGGGCGTAGCCATACTTGGTTCAACTAAAGTTGGAGAGAGAGTCGCCCGCAAGCCACCTGTGTGCAAAGCACGTCGGGGGAACCGGTCTCGCGTAAGCGTACGTGTAAGGTTGGTCCGGGTCGTCTCGTCCAACAATGCCGCCGAACCAAAGTATGACATGCTGGTAGGCAGTATGACTTATATCGCCCACAACTCACTTGTGTTCTACTCGTGCAAATAACATCAACATAAATAACCTAGGCTCGGATGCCACTGTTGGGTTTCATAGTAATTTCAAAAAATTTCCTACGCACACGCAAGATCATGTGATGCATAGCAACGAGAGGGGAGAGTGTTGTCTACGTACCCATGCAGACCGACTGCGGAAGCGATGACGCAACGTAGAGGAAGTAGTCGTACGTCTTCACGATCCAACCGATCAAGCACCGAAACTACGACACCTCCGAGTTCGAGCACACTTTCAGCTCGATGACGATCCCCGGACTCCGATCCAGCAAAGTGTCGGGGAAGAGTTCCGTCAGCACGACGGCGTGGTGACGATCTTGATGCACTACAGCAGCAGGGCTTCGCCTAAACTCCGCTACAGTATTATCGAGGACTATGGTGGCTGGGGGCACCGCACACGGCTAAGGAATAGATCACGTGATCAACTTGTGTGTTCTAGGGTGCCTCTACCTCATTATATAAAGGACCAAAGGGGGGAGGCTGGCCGGCCACAAGGGGTGCGCCAGGAGAGTCCTACTCCCTCCGGGAGTAGGATTCCCCCCCCCCCAATCCTAGTTGGAATAGGATTCGTGGAGGGGGAAAAGAGAGAGAGGGGGCCGGCCACCTCTCCTAGTCCTAATAGGACTAGGGGAAGGAGGAGGCGCACAGCCCATGTAGGGCTGCCTCTTCTCTTTTCCACTAAGGCCCATCATGGCCCATTTAGCTCCCGGGGGGTTCCGGTAAAATCCCGATTTCACCCGGAACACTTCCGATATCCAAACATAGGCTTCCAATATATAAATCTTTACGTCTCGACCATTTCGAGACTCCTCGTCATGTCCGTGATCACATCCGAGACTCCGAACAACCTTCGGTACATCAAAATGCATAAACTCATAATATAACTGTCATCATAACCTTAAGCGTGCGGACCCTACGGGTTCGAGAACAATGTAGACATGACCGAGACACGTCTCCGGTCAATAAACAATAGCGGGACCTGGATGCCCATATTGGCTCCTACATATTCTACGAAGATCTTTATCGGTCAGACCGCATAACAACATACGTTGTTCCCTTTGTCATCGGTATGTTACTTGCCCGAGATTCGATCGTCGGTATCCAATACCTAGTTCAATCTCGTTACCGGCAAGTCTCTTTACTCGTTCCGTAATACATCATCTCACAACTAACATCTTAGTTACAATGCTTGCAAGGCTTATGTGATGTGTATTACCGAGAGGGCCCCAGAGATACCTCTCCGACAATCGGAGTGACAAAACCTAATCTCGAAATACGCCAACCCAACATGTACCTTTGGAGACACCTGTAGTACTCCTTTATAATCACCCAGTTACGTTGTGACGTTTGGTAGTACCCAAAGTGTTCCTCCGGTAAACGGGAGTTGCATAATCTCATAGTTATAGGAACATGTATAAGTCATGAAGAAAGCAATAGCAACATACTAAACGATCGTGTGCTAAGCTAATGGAATGGGTCATGTCAATCAGATCATTCAACTAATGATGTGACCTCGTTAATCAAATAACAACTCTTTGTTCATGGTTAGGAAACATAACCATCTTTGATTAACGAGCTAGTCAAGTAGAGGCATACTAGTGACACTCTTTTTTTTGTCTATGTATTCACACATGTATTATGTTTCCGGTTAATACAATTCTAGCATGAATAATAAACATTTATCATGATATAAGGAAATAAATAATAACTTTATTATTGCCTCTAGGGCATATTTCCTTCACCTACCCCCTAGGCGCGCCCTCCACCCTCGTGGGCCCCTCGTGGCTCCACCGACCTACTTCTTCCTCCTATATATATCTACATACCCTGCAAACATCTAGGAGCACTACGAAACCCTATTTCCACCGCCGCAACCTTCTGTACCCAAGAGATCCCATCTTGGGGCCTTTTCTGGAGCTCCGTCGGAGGGGGCATTGATCACGGAGGGCCTCTACATCAACTCCATGGCCCCTCCGATGATGTGTGAGTAGATTACCTCAAACCTTCGGGTCCATAGTTATTAGCTAGATGGCTTCTTCTCTCTCTTTGGATCTCAATACAAAGTTCTCCTCGATCTTCTTGGAGATCTATTCAATGTAACTCTTTTTGCAGTGTGTTTGTCGAGATCCGATGAATTGTGGGTTTATGATCAAGATTATCTATGAAAAATATTTGAATCTTCTCTGAATTCTTTTATGTATGATTGGTTATCTTTGCAGGTCTCTTCAAATTATTAGTTTGGTTTGGCCTACTAGATTGATCTTTCTTGCAATGGGAGAAGTGCTTAGCTTTGGGTTCAATCTTGCGGTGCTCGATCCCAGTGACAGAAAGGGAAACGACACGTATTGTATTGTTGCCATCGAGGATAAAAAGATGGGGTTTATATCATATTGCATGAGTTTATCCCTCTACATCATGTCATCTTGCTTATGGCGTTACTCTGTTCTTATGAACTTAATACTCTAGATGCATGCTGGATAGCGGTCGATGTGTGGAGTAATAGTAGTAGATGCAGGCAGGAGTCGGTCTACTTGTCACGGACGTGATGCCTATATACATGATCATACCTAGATATTCTCATAATTATTCGCTTTTCTATCAGTTGCTCGACAATAATTTATTCACCCATCGTAATACTTATGCTATCTTGAGAGAAGCCACTTGTGAAACCTATGGGCCCCGGGTCTATTCTCCATCATACAAGTTTCCAATCTAATTTATTATGCAATCTTTACTTTCAATCTATATCATGAAAATACCAAAAATATTTATCTTATTATCATTATCTCTATCAGATTTCACTCTTGCAAGTGGCCGTGAAGGGATTGACAACCCCTTTATCGCGTTGGTTGCGAGGTTCTTATTTGTTTCTGTAGGTACGAGGTGACTCGCGCGTGGTCTCCTACTGGATTGATACCTTGGTTCTCAAAAACTGAGGGAAATACTTACGCTGCTTTGCTACATCACCCTTTCCTCTTCAACAGAAAACCAACACATCTCAAGAGGTAGCAGCGGGCGCCCCACCCGTGGCGTCGCAAGAAGGTGATGGGCGTCGCAGGTAGCGGTGGAGCGTCGGCGTAGGAAGGTAGCGGCGGAGTAGGCCGTGCAGCTGGTGGCGGGGCAGGTGCCGGCTGCGGCGTAGGTGGTGGCGGCGGCGCAGGACGGCCGGCTGGCGGATGGGCAGAGTGAGCTAGAATCCTACGAATGATTTGGGGATTTAGTTGCACGAGCCTGCATGTCAGCTCTGGACACCCGTCCATGCGGTCCCACGTGTAAGCTCTGGACCCACAACCACTAACGCCGGCGGACGGAATGGACTCAAATATGGCCGTTTGGCCTCGTCATCGTAGCTGTGCATGGACTAGGGGCAAAACTGAGCACAATTCGCATCTGAGGGCAAAACTGAGCACATGGACACCACTAAGGGCAAAAGGATAATTAACCCTTAATTAAAAAGACTGAGGTGCGCTTCACACAACGTATTAGAATACCCGCCCGCCATACGCCCACCCGCGTCGCCGTACGGCCGGTCGCTTACGGCCCGCCCAGTGTATGCCCAAACGCCCGCCCGCCCGCTGTGTACGCTCGTGCGGTTTGGGAAACAAACACGCCCGATTGGGCAAACCCTATTTTCCCCTACGAACCCTATTTTCCCCTCACCTCTGCCGTCGCCTCTCGCGCCGCCGCTGCCATCTCCGGCAGTAGCTGGCTGACGGGGAAATAAAGTCGCCGGCAGCACCCAGTAATATCGACGCGTTCTGTGCGAAGTCGATGCCGACAACTGCCTAGGTTGGGCAGACGCCGCCGCCATCGTCTGCTCGGCGTGCTGTTCTCCCTCAAGCCTTCATCACCGGTCAATATCAATGCTATTGTCATGTCTCACGAAGGCAACGAGGTACGCGAGCCGTTGGCATAGTGATTTAAATACGGATTTTAGTTGTGACGATGTTACATGTTCTTTGAATGGATCTTTGATTATATATAAACGTGTATAGATGGGGGCGGAAATCGGATATGACAGTGATGATGGCGGTAGCGAGGACGGATCATTGTCATTCGATGAAGACGAACATGGAGGGGAAAATTATATGAGTTTGGATGAGTCTTACAGTGACAATGTAAGTGGTCTGTATGTTATCAAGCATATTAAATACAAGCAACCGCGATGGCACTAACATGTACTTGTTTGACTTTGCACACGTAGATGGGTATGATGAAAATAAGGATATGGACGTAGATGATTCATATGCTGAAAGCGGTAGTCATGTAAGTTTAAAATTATGCAGGTTAGTTTAAAGTGACATGACAAACACATCAAATCGTACATATCATATTAAAAATTTGCGTAGATCAGTGGCGGCACCACGGTAGGGGCGACTATGGTCAGCCGCCCCGGGTAGCCGAAATCCTGTATACGGAAAATACGGTTCATTTTCGACATGGGCCGATACAAGTTGGGATTTGCACTCGACTGCGCTGTCACACCCAAGCCCAATAGCAGCCCATAGCCCAATCTTTAGCCGGACAACAACTCAATCCCCCGAACAGGTACAGAGGCAGTCCCCCAGGTACAACGCCTAGCGAGACTAACCAGCCCACGCTGGCACGCTGCCACAGAGCTCCGCCTCGCCGGGCCCCCGGCCGCCCGACACTTGATCCAAATCCACCGTCCACGGATGGGCAAACCAAAAGAATATGTCCTAGGCGTGGCCTGTGTGGGAGGAGGCAGCGGCAGCAGATCATTGAGCTCGTGCAAACGCACAACTACAGTTGCAAAATCAGCAAGCGCAATCAGTAGGTTTCAAACTATTTTCTTACTTGTTCTAAGACATATATTGGTATCCAGACTGTTCACCTACTGTAGGCATCTATTAGTCATGAAGTTGGACATTCTGAGCCATGGAATGAATGATTCAATCAATGGGAATCCATGTTAGTAGGTCTCTGTGACGTTCATGTTAGATTTGTGATTTTTGGTTGTTACATCACTTAATTGACGGGAATCTTGAACTGTTCTAAATCATTGGTTATGTTAATTTTCGAGTGCATCAAGCTTCATATTTGAATTTTGTGAGATTTGGTTTAGCCGTCTTGCAATTGTCAATCATAAATCTTATACCTCAAATGTTTCGTCCCGGCTAAGTTCAATTCCTGGATCCATGCCTACTAATGAGTGGAATTTATTCGATGATGCCAATGACCAAAATGATGTCGATGCATCTTATAATGACAGCTCGAGCAAGGTAAGTAGTGCAAAGTGATATATATATATATATATAATGGTCCTCATACAACAACTTACTGACATATAAGGTTGTTTGTATTTTTTTCAGGGAGACGTTGGTGGCCCGTGCGAAAAGGATGACGATGCCAATAGTGATGAGTGCAATTTTGACATTGGGTACGATGAATACCAGCAAGACTCACTAGATAGGCATTGGATGGTGCTGGCCACGACGTTCAGGTCAGAAGAGAAGGCATATGATTTCTATAACTACTATGCGAAAAAGCATGGATTCAACATTAGGAGGGACAACTTGAAATACGCGAAGGGTGTCGACGCACCTAAGAGCTTGAGGAGGTTTCTCTGTTCGAGGTTGGGAAACGACATGCCAAGTTTTGTACCATGGAAGGGAGGAAGCGTAGGCTGAGAGCGGAGAGTCGGTGTTATTGTGAGGCCCATCTAACTGTGAAGCTTGATAGAGAGCGCTCCATTTGGTATGTCAGAAGTGTCAGCGATGATCGGTCACATTCTTGCTAGACCGTATGAAGTTATATATCTTCGGTCTCATAACTAGATAAAGGAACATCAGAAGCTCGAGATCCTAGCAATGGCAGGTGCTGGGATCAGAAAAATATGATTTATGACAAGTTCATTAGTAGGCATGGATCATATGCAAGGGCTGGTTTCGGGAGGAGGAAGCTTTATAACATGTGCTATAGGGAGAAAATGAAGTTTCTAGTAAAGGGTGATGCGGACACTGCGATTGGATCATGATGACTAGAAAGGCAAGGGATCCAAACTTTTTCTTTGACCACACTGTTGACACAGAAGGCAAGCTGAAGTACCTGTTCTGGTGTGATTCTCAGTCACGTCGGGATTACCTTGACTTTGGTGATGTAACCGTCTTCGACAACACGTATAATATGAATAGGTACAGAATGCCATTCATACCTTTTGTTGGTCTAAACAATTATTGTTGTACCACTATGTTCGGTTGTGCTGTTATGTCAGATGAGACCGAAGATGTTGGGAAACGCAGTATTTCAAAAAAATTCCTATGATCACACAAGATCTATCAGGAGATGCATAGCAACGAGACGGGAGAGTGTGTCCACATACCCTCGTAGACCGAAAGCGGAAGCGTTTGGTAACACGGTTGATATAGTCGAACGTCTTCACGATCCAACCGATCCAAGTACTGAACGTACGGCACATTTGTGTTCAGCACACGTTAAGCACGATGACCCTCGAACTAGCAGAATTTTCTATTTTTCCCTTTCCGCGCGACGGCGATCACATCGAATTTGGAACCATTTCCCATGCGCATCGTCACCTCGTCCTTAGCCAATCTTCGTTTAATCCGTAGCCCCTATTTTGAGTTGGAAATATGAGCAACAGAACCAGTATCAAATACCCAGGTCCTACTACGAGCATTAGTACGGTACACATCAATAACATGTATATCAAATATATCTTTATTCACATTGCCATCCTTCTTATCCGCCAAGTATTTGGGGCAGTTCCCCTTCCAGTGACCATTTCCTTTGCAGTAGAAGCACTCAGTTTCAGGCTTGGATCTAGCTTTGAGCTTCTTCATGGGAGTGGCAACTTGCTTGCCATTCTTCTTGAAGTTCCCTTTCTTTCCCTTGCCCTTTTACTTGAAACTAGTGGTCTTGTCAACCATCAACACTTGTTGCTTTTCTTGATTTCTACCTTCGCCGATTTCAGCATCGCGAAGAGCTCGGGAATCATTTTTCGTCATCCCTTGCATATTATAGTTCATCACGAAGTTCCAGTAACTTGATGACAGTGACTAGAGAACTCTGTCAATCACTATTTATCTGGAAGATTAACTCCCACTTGATTCAAGCGATTGTAGTACTCAGACATCGTGAGCACATGCTCACTGGTTGAGCTATTCTCCTCCATCTTGTAGGCAAAATAATGTCAGAGGTCTCATACCTCTCGACTCACGCATGAGCCTAAAATACTAATTTCAGCTCTTGGAACATCTCACCATGGACCATTAAGGCACATTAACTCCCCGGGGGGTTCCGGTAACCCCCCTGGTACTCCGCAAAATGCCCGAACTCATTCAAAACCTTTTTGGTGTCCAAACATAGCCTTTCAATATATCAATCTTTATGTCTCGACCATTTCGAGACTCCTCGTCATGTCGGTGATCACATCCGGGACTCCGAACTACCTTCGGTACATCAAAAAACAAAAACTCATAATACCGATCGTCATCGAACGTTAAGCATGCGGACCCTACGGGTTTGAGAACTATGTAGACATGACCGAGACTCATCTTCGGTCAATAACCAATAGCGGAACCTAGATGCTCATATTGGTTCCTACATATTCTACGAAGATATTTATCGGTCAAACCGCATAACAACATACGTTGTTTCCTTTGTCATCGGTATATTACTTGCCCGAGATTCGATCGTCGGTACAATCGTACCTAGTTCAATCTCATTACAGACAAGTCTCTTTACTCGTTCTATAATGCAACATCCCGCAACTAACTCATTTAGTCACATTGCTTGCAATGCTTATAGTGATGTGCATTACCGAGAGGGTCCAAAGATACCTCTCCGACAATCGGAGTGATAAATCCTAATCTCGATCTATGCCAACTCAACAAACACCATCGAAGACATCTGTAGAGCATCTTTATAATCGCCCAGTTACGTTATGACGTTTGATAGCACACTAAGTGTTCCTCCGGTATTCGGAAGTTGCATAATTTCATAGTCATAGGAACATATGCTAAACTAAACGATCATAGTTCTAAGCTAACAGATGGGTCTTGTTCATCACATCATTCTCTAATGATGTGATCTCGTTCATCAAATGACAACACATGTCTATGGCTAGGAAACTTAACCATCTTTGATTAACGGGCTAGTCTAGTAGAGGCATACTAGGGACACTCTGTTTGTCTATGTATTCACACATGTAATAAGTTTCCGGTTAATACAATTCTAGCATGAATAATAAACATTTATCATGATATAAGTAGATATAAATAAGAACTTTATTATTGCCTCTACGGCATATTTCCTTCAAATTGTTTCACATGACTCTAGTTATGTAGCACTTTAACCCCACAAAAAGTGGGAACAAAAATGAACATCAAGTGAACACAAACACAACAAGCACATACCCGTTCTCTGCATATCTAGGACGCATAGAGTCAACACCAATGAACACATGCAAATAAACACGATGACAAATAGCGAAGTTATACGAGACCAAGTTTATGCATAAGCAAGGAAAACAAAAACTCATAGCAAAAGTCATACACAATAGCTAGTTTCGTTACTTCTTTTTGCTAGCTGTAGTTACAAAAAAAAATGCTTGGTCTAGAAAACGCGCTAACAAATTCTTGGCGGACACTGGATTGTGATTGTCCAAGTGAAAGCTACATAGGCCAATTCTACCGGCGAGGTTGGGTGGTGCTCCCACGATATCTGTGCACATGTTTGTGTGAAGATCGTAGATCTGAAGTACCAACGACCGTCCTTCATCAAGTGAGCAGTGCAAGAGCAGCTTCTGTCCACCATGCATCACCCTCAATGGCATATAACGGCAAGCTGTTGGTGCCATCGGTAAAGTGTATGCCTTGATCCACGTTCTCTTATCTGAATTATCCAGGATCCATATGTTGGTGACTGGATCGTCTAGTTCATCGTTGTATCCATATATATCACCGCACACTGGTTGAACCATGCACAATGAACCGTTAAGCTCTGTTATGCGGATTGCGGTTGTTTTCCTCCACATCTCCTCCCCGACGAATTTCCATGGTCCTTCGAGCACGTCGGGCTTCCATTGCTCGCTCTCCAAATCGAAGCAGAGCAAACTGTGGTCGTTACATTTCACAAAAAAGTACATGATGCCATCGATAGTGACCGGAGAGCCTCGACGAGAGCAGGGGTGGACCTTTGGAAGTGCATGCGCTTTCCTCCAACCTCTGCCGTCTCCTAATGTAAGGATCTCACATGTGTGGTCGTCGAGGACACGCACCATCTTGTATTCACCGGATGGGACGGCATGGCCGAAGCCGAAGATGGTGTAGTAACCTATCGTAACATAAGGAAAGGCGTCTCGGTCTACCACGTCCACCTGTGGGCAGGTCACGAGCACCTCCACTGTGGCCGGATTGACCACGTTGACGCCACCGCAAGAAGCGCCGTTGACGCAGATGAGGCCGTCGAGGCTGGTGTTGCACATCATCCCATAGCCTCCGGCACCCTTGATGACCCTCACGACGTTGCCGTCCATGTCCATGAGCCGCATGTCACGGCCTCCCACGGGTTCTTCTTCCTCGAAGGAGCCGGCGTCAACGAGGAGCGGGCCGTGGCGGGACCTGTGCGCGGCGGCGAAGACGGGGCTGGAGATGAGGTTGCGCCACCCTTTGGACACGCACCGGAACCGGCACACGGACTTTACCGGCGTCCTGGAGAGTATGTCGAAGATGGCTTGGTACGGTAACGAGACGGTATCCATGCCGCCGCCGTACGTCATGTGTTTGCTGCGCCGTCGGGGATCTCTGTCTCGTGCGGTTTCGATGTATTTTGATCGGCTACAATAATATAAACGGGATCGGATGCAATCTGGCCAAAGGACTCTACCATACCTTACATCGCCGTGGCTGAAGTTGGCACGTACGCCTGAATCCTATTGTACCACGTACGGTTGCCTTCCTTGTACATTTGCCGACCTGGAGTCTATATCATCACGATGTGCGGCCTTATCGACGATCGACCATCCACGGTGGCGGAGGCGCGGTTCTATGTGTACGAATTTACTGTTATCGAAAAGGCTTTAGCCCCATTATATACAATCCGATACAAACGCACATCTTCACAACTAACAACATATGCACGCACGCAAGGCAGGATACATAGGCGCTGAGCGCAGTAACACTAACCATAGCACTACAAGAGTAACCGGGGACTTCAACCGTGAGCACGCTACCATGAAGAGATGAAGTAACATACGACGAAGCATAGGCTTCAAGGCGGCGCCTTCAGGAAGATTACGACACCAGAGCGTCATCACCGCACGATGCAAGGATCAGAGTTTCTCCTGGAGCAACACGACGGGCAATGAGAGCCGCGACAATGCCTTCAAGAAGGAAACGGGCTTCGCAGCCGCCGGTCCGTCCGAAGATAGAACAAGTTTTCACCCCGGCAAACTATCACCGCCACCGAACGCCACACCTCGGCTACCACTGCGCCCACATGGTCATGGCCACCAGGCCGCATCGAGCCACAGGCTCTGCCCGTGAGCACCGCGCTACCACCACCAGGGCCGCCGCCCTGGCATCTAAAACCTTGACACCACCTCACTCGAGACCGCCGCCACCCCAACAAAGAGACAAGCGGAAAGGTCCCGCCTTTCGCACTCCTGGGCGACCCCAGTGCCGAGACCCAATAGGCCGGCTAAAACTGTCCTACATCGATACGTCCAGCAGCACCGGGCGTGAGACGAGTTCGATCCTGCCGCCAGGCGCGAGACGACGCAGTGTACCAAATGCGCTTCAAGAGCGGGAGGGAATGGAAGAAAATCAGACAGCTCACAACCGTCACATCGAATGGCTGCGCACGTGGCTAATTTTACCTTTCATGTATAGCCTGCTAGCGCAAGCCTTTTCCATTATACTCCCTCCCTAAATATAAATGATTTTAGAAATTCCAATGTGGTCTACATATTGAGCAAAATGAGTGAATCTACTCTCTAAAATATATCTATATACATCTGCATGGAGTCCTTATTGAAATCCTGAAAAATACTTATATTTAGGAACAGAGGGAGTATATTTAATTGTAATACATATGTCTTTTAATATTTTTGTATATTACATAGTATGTTATATTATATATTACAGTTATACTAAAAAATTAATCAGTGTATTAAAATGTGCATCGTGTATTGTCACGTATTAATCATGTCTTTGAAAACTTGTCAATAAGCTAATTCGAAAATGTTCATCATGTGTTAAAACTGTGTTCATCTATATTTTCAAAAGTGTTCATATACATATACTAAAAAAAGTTCACCGTGTCTTACAAACTATGTGCATCATTCGTTAGAAACTGCTCATCTGTATTTCAAAAGCTGTTATTATACATGTAATAAAAATATTTGTTGTGCCTTGAAAAATGTCCGTCTAGTTTACGATAAATAGTCGTAATATTAATGAAAATGTTCATCACATACAAAAATGTTCATACATTAAAAAAATCATGACATTATAAACAAATATGCATGATGTTTATGAAAAATCTTCATGAAATATGAAAAATTCTTCACACAGTTTTTAAAAATGTTTATGATATATAAAAAAGATTACAACAATTCAAAAAAACTCTCATTTTAGAAAATGTTCATGGAAGTGCTAAAATTTTGTTTGTGCAAATTTGAAATAAACATTAACTCATTAGAAAACATGAAAAAGAAACAGGAATAGAAAATGTAGAACAAATCAGGAACATGCATATAAAAAACTGTGAGATATAGTCTTTGCGGTCGTGGATATCCTCGT
The DNA here is from genome assembly GCF_003073215.2 of Triticum urartu. Taxonomy (NCBI): domain Eukaryota; kingdom Viridiplantae; phylum Streptophyta; class Magnoliopsida; order Poales; family Poaceae; genus Triticum; species Triticum urartu. Next base: position 43,864,209 of record NC_053024.1, read on the forward strand.
CAGGGTGCCTCGTTAATAACGGGCTCATGTTAATACATATCCCTGTACGTATCCCACGTTGCTGGCCCAAAGCAAAACCCAACCCAGAGACCCACGCGTTGAGTGTAACAAGGAGAGTTTGTTTTAAAAAAACAAGGAGAGTTAGATTCACCTAAAAAAAAGGAGAGCTAGATTATACCTAAAAAAAGTGTAACAAAGAGAGCTAGATTATACTTTTATAACATAATAAAACTAGTATAACGCCCGTGCGTTGCCACTGGCTATAATGCATAAAAATGAATCAAACAAATGATTAAGATTGTCGTTTAAACTCATTTATCGCTCTTACTCCCAAAAAATTAACCCTCTGAACAGTCTGGGCTACCCCAAATCCAGTCCATGTGGGGGAGGGGGAGGGGGGGGGGTATGATTGTCCAAACTATCTGACATGTTATCACCAACACGCGAAACCCCATTCTATGATGCACTCTTCCCTTTTTCTACTGGGTCATTCCCTTACCGCTAGTTTCCTGCTGTAACGGGACATATCTTACTGGAGTCCTCTCCTTTAAGACCCTAAAAAGAGAGTGAATACTAATTATGTCTAACATGTAACGTCGGATCGTCGTATATGTCATGTGACCTTGTCGATTTTTTCTATGGTAGATCACTTTTCTTCTTTTTTTTCGACTATCTCCGCCATGGAAAACCCCTTTTCTCTAATGAAAAATAATACTTTTTAATATTAAGATAAACAAATTGCGCCATGAAGCAAATGCAATCAATGCATAAACATTGATATGTTCTCTGTAGCAAAAATCTAGCGGATTTTTTCCTTTTGCAAAATCCACCATATTTCCACATCTCGACTATTTTTTTTGAGATTCATCTCGACTAATATTACAACCTGAATCATTGTCTACAGCCGCCGTCTTGTCCTCCTCAAATCCTTGTCGTTAGCGATCTTGCCATTGCGCCATTGTAACGGTTGTTGCTAGAAATAGTGAAGCACACAGCAAGGCTAGCCGTGTGTCTAACACGACAACAGAGTGCATTTGCGTCTGTGCTTTTGTTAGCACTAGTAGAAAAAGGCCCATTTGTCCCAGTTCATAAGGCCCATCTGTCCTGATTGGGGAACCGGGACTAAAGGGTCGTTACTAATGCCCTAGGCCTTTAGTCCCGGTTCTTATACGAACCGGGACAGATGGGCCTCCACGTGGCCACTGTGGGGAACCTAGGCATGAGGGCCTTTAGTCTCGGTTGGTGGCACCAACCGGGACCAATAAGCTTCCACGCGTCAGCATTTCAGCGGCTATTTTTTTTTGAAAGGAGGTGGTTTAGGGATTTTGGGGGTTAATTTAGGTTCGTATAGGTAGCTAATAGAGAGATGTGTCCTCTCTTATCTCCGAGCTACTGCTACTGCTATGCCTAAACATGACTTAGATTGAAGTGAGGCAACATGTGGTGCATGTCGAAAGTAATTCTAATCCTAACTTGATCAAGTTTGGATTGTACTACTTTCGACCTGCACCACATGCATGTTGCCTTCACTTCAATCCAATCCATATTCATTTCACCCACAGATATATAATAACTCTTCATGCTCGCATCATGCATCATCATAATAACAAGTCCTACTAATAATCATCATACAATTTCTACTCGTTATTAATAACAAGCCATACGATCATCCTCATAGTCATCGAACCAACCCTACTTAATTGTTCTTAGCACATGATCATTAGTATTAGGTAGGACCTAAATACTCTCTTTAAGGTAAAATAGCATAAAACAAAACATACCCTGACACTCCATTATGGAGAATGGAGATCATCATGTCTCCAATTCTTGCGCTTCGCTTCCTTTTGCTTCCAAGAACCTCCTTACGACTGTTCATACATTTTTTCCATCCTTTGATTTGCATGTCTCCATTTCTTTTAGAAATCTGGTATGGACAGTTGAGATTCGTAGGATGACCTGGCTGTATGTTCAAAACATTAAGGCTATCTTTCTGATACATCAAATGAGGCACACAATTCTCTGGGATTATCTATTGAAAAACATAGTAATAACTTCATAGTTAGCAATGATGTACTAGTTTTAGAAGTATGCAAAAGATGCACGGATGTCGTAATAGTAAAAAATCTTATCGGGTATCTCCATGGTAGTTACCGTAGTTGAACACATGCAGTAGTGGCACGTATTGACCATAATGTTGAGGAGTTTGATTGTAGATATTGTAATTCTCAATGTCAGTACAAAATCCGACCAGATGATTTTTCTCCTTGTAAGTTAATTCGGAGCCATCGGTGTAGTGGGTTTTGTATACCATCTCTCGCACATTCTTTGAACAACGAAAATAAGCTGTCAATAGAAATAAGCTGTCAACTGTTTTGAAATAAAAAATATAAATTAGCTAATAACTATGTTTGAGAAACTCACATAGCGGTAGAATTGGAGGCGTATCAACAAGGACCCAAATGTCCATATTGTCTTACTCGATTTTAGGATCACCAAGATCCATAGTGACAAGCATACCCTCATCAAAACCATACATCTTGCAAAGTGCTTCCCATTTTTTGCAACCAAAATGGGTTACGCTCTCAGAATCGTACAACTTTACTTCAAAATCCACATCATGATGAGTCCTTAGGTGAATTTTCGTTGTTTCGAAACATCATGGTCTTCAAAACCCATCCTCTCCAAGACATAGCGCCTTGCATGGCATGGGATAAGCTACTCGAATTGTAAAAGATAAAAATTACACGTTGAAATAGTTGTAGTCATGCTTAATTACGAAAAAATACTTGTCGTCGTTGCGTACCGTTTCAACATCGAAGGTCTCCTCGAGCTTAATGCTGAAGCGCCGATCATCGTCTAGGTGAGGCATGTCACATAGACCTCGATCGTCGTGGCACCAGCTGCACTCCCCTGAGAGACTTTCGTCGTCTGATGACGACATTTCCTACGTTCATAATTCAAAGATTAAACTTGTACAATTAAATATATGTACTACAAAAACTAAATTAGATCATTATTATTCATCACGGGTTGACTATTGGTCTGTCGAGTCTTTTCTTGAAAACTCTCAGCTCACGTGGTGTATATACTCGACTCTCGGTGATGGTCGCTCCTCACTTTGTCCCCAAGTGCATTACACCAAAATGTGTAGCACACGGGAATGAAGGAGAAGCGACCCCCACGACAACAGTCGGGATTCATCGTCCTCTCATATATATATATATATATATATATATATTATATGGTGGAACTCTCCCTCACTGCCTCTCTGACATTTGCGACCGTCGGTGATGGTCGTTACTCCTTCTTCCCCTAGTGCATAACAAAGGTCTAGCACCCGGAGAAGAAGGAGAAACGACCCCCACGACAACAGTCGGGCTTCTTCCCCTAGTGCATTCAAAGTAGGAGAAGTTTTCCAATTTGGGCATTCAATAAGCAAAATGAAATCGCAAAATAAAGTAGTATTCAAATTAGGATGCATTCAATTATAAGCAAAACTACACCATCTCTTGCGTCCGTACATCGTCGAATATTATCACTAATACACCTCGAATACTATCATACATATAACATCGCTAGTACAGCTAGAACCGTAGCGCCCGACAGGTATCGGCACGGGCGGTGGACACCCAAAGAGAAGGAACCATCACATGATCGCTCCAGTGAGATCCCTGAAGAACCTCCCATGTATTGTCGAACCTGCCCTCCAACGTAACCATGTAGCGACGGACGTGCTCGTCCTCCTCGCTGACATGGTGATGTACCACCTCCGCGGTGTCCGGAAGCCTCGGCACCGTCACTGGCCCACGCGACTGCCACCAAACAAGGATCGGGTCAATGACGGGCTGGCTCCTCACCTACCTACGCCCTCTGGAAGGTAGCACATCCCAAAACCATTCCGGCGGAGCCCAGTCCCGGACATGGCCCCTTTGATCAAGCCGGCCTCCTCCGCCAAGTCGACGACGAGGATGCGGGATAGGCATCGTCGACGTCCATACGGGAATAATTGCTTTAAGTAAAAAAATAAACTAGTTCTATTAGTTTTCTTGCTAAAAATAAACTACTTTTATAGTAAAATAAACTAGTTTTATTAAATCAAGTAGTTCAACTACTAAGCACTTACTATAAATAAAATAAACTAGTACTTGCTAAAAATAAACTACTTCTATATATAGTAAAATAAAGTAGTTTTATTAAGTCAGCTAGTTCAACTAATAATTAATTAAGCACTTTCTAAGTAGTGCTTACTAAAAGTTATCGGGGAGGGGGGTATATCGACAACAACATACCCGATAAAAAAATAAGAAGAGGAAGAAGAAGAAAAAAAGAGGAGAAGAAGAAAGGAATAGAGGAGGAGATCGAAGAAAAAAAAAGAAAGAAAATAGGAGAAGAAGAAGGAATAGAGGAGAAGAAAGACTCCTCTTCTTCTTATTCTTCTTCTTCTTCTCCTCCTTCCTCTTCTTATTTACCTTTTTTCTCTCCTTTTTCTTCTAAATATTTCATATACATAAATGACTTTGATCATACACAATATGAACGTATACATAAATTGACAAAGAAAATTCTATGAAAAAAAATCATAAAAATTCTATGAACAAAAATATAACAGAAAAAATCGTAAAAATTCTATGAACAAAATCTAAACTACACATCTAGATTAATACAACTAAATTACAACAACTAAATTAACTACACATCTAAACTACACATCCAAATTAATACAACTAAATTACAACATCTATATATAGGGGGTGCGGCGGCAGCGGCGGCGGTGGCCATTACAGGAGGGGAGGGGATCGTGGGCAGTGCTCACAGGGTGCGGCGACGGCACGAGGAGGCAGGGCCGGCGGCGTCGGGGCCGGGGTGGCGCGGGGCGGCGGCGGCGTCGGTCCGGGGCGGCACGTCGTCGGGGCGGCTTGGGACGGCATCGGGGCGGCGCGTCGGAGGCAGGGGCGACGATGGCAAGGACGAGACAGGGGGGCAGCCTGGCGGCATCGCGGGGGGAATGAGGAACTGAACAAAAAATTTACAAGTCCTGCTTATATAGACGAGGCATTGATCTCGGTTCGTGGCACAAACCGGGACCAATGCCCCCTTTAGTCCCGGTTGGTGCCACCAGCCGGGACCAAAGGTCAGTTTCGGCAGCCCAAAGGGCGGGAAGCGGCGGCCTTTGGTTCCGGTTGGTGGCACCAACTGGTACTAAAGGGGGGCATTCGTACCGGTTGGTGCCATGAACCAGTTCCAATGCCCCCCTTTAGTCCCGGTTGGTGGCACCAACCGGGACCAAAGGCCTCGTTCTGCCTGTGCCCAAATGTTTAGTCCCACCTTGCTAGCTGAGAGGGGCGCACAGTGGTTTATAAGCCCCACTGCCGCACCCCTCTCGAGCTCCTCTCCATTGCAGGCTTTCGGGCCTAATTGTCACTGGTATGCCCGATGGGCCTATTGGGCCTTCTCCGGGCCTGAATCCTGGCCCATGGATGGGTTTCTAGTCGTATTCATGCCGTGGAGGCCTAGTAGGTGGCATATTTTTTATTTCCCTGTTTTTTGTTTTCTTTTTTGCTTTATTTATTTTGTTTTGTTTCTACTTACAACAAAAAACTTATTTTATTTTGCTATTAAAATTTCTAACAAAAAAGTTCTTTATGAAAATTCCTTTTGCTTTTAATGATTTTGAACAGAAAATACTTTGATAAATTTTAGTTCCATCAATTTTATATGTAATTTTAGTGTCAATAATACTAGAGATTGCTTATAATGTTTTGAACAGAAAATACTTTGATAATTTTAGTTTCATAAATTTTATTTATGTTATTAAAGTTTATTTTATTTTGTTTCTACTTATATATTTTTATTAAAGTTTATTTTATTTTGTTTCTAATTACTTATTTAATTTATTTTATGATAATTATTTTTGCTATTAAAGTTTGTAACAACAAAGTTCGTTATGAAAATTCTATATAATTTTAGTTGCATAAATTCTATATAATTTTAGTTTCAATAATACTAGAGGTTTATAAAATGCAACATTCAAAGCATTTCAAAAAAACATTCAAAGCATTTCAACAAAACGGACAATCTGTTTCGAGATATCAGGGTTTCATACGGAAACTCGTCTGTTACAACATGCATTTCAAATGAACTAGGAAAAGGTTGAAAGTTGGCATGGTATCATCATAATAGTTGTGGACAGAATGTCTTCACTTGTGTGCTTTGCTTATTGCGCCGTAACCATGGATAATCTTCATCGTTTATTAGGATGCTTGGGTCAGTCTTGACTTTGAAGGGAGGAATTTCATGAAACTTTTCATAATCTTCGGACATGTCTGTCTTCCCTCCACTCCCACGATGTCCCTTTTTCCTGAAAGAACTATGTGGCACTTTGGCTCATCGTATGATGTATTTGCTTCCTTATCTTTTCTTTTTCTCGGTTTGGTAGACATGTCCGTCACATAGATAACCTGTGCCACATCATTGGCTAGGACGAACGGTTTGTTAGTGTACCCAAGATTGTTCAGATCCACTGTTGTCGTTCCGTACTGTGGGTCTACCTCTACCCCGCCTCCTGACAAATTGACCCATTTGCACTTAAACAAAGGGACCTTAAAATCATGTCCGTAGTCAAGTTCCCATATGTCCACTATGTAACCATAATATGTGTCCTTTCCCCTCTCGGTTGCTGCATCAAAGCGGAGACCGTTGTTTTGGTTGGTGCTCTTTTGATCTTGGGCGATCGTGTAAAATGTATTCCCATTTATCTCGTATCCTTTGTAAGTCAATACAGTCGAAGATGGTCCCCTGGACAACGAGTAGAGATCATCACAAACAGTGTTGTCACCTCTGAGACGTGTTTCCAACCAACTGCTGAAATTCATGATGTGTTCACATGTAATCCAGTCGTCACACTGCTCCAGGTGTTTGGAGTTAGTCTGTTCTTGTGTTCATCGACATACGGGGTCACCAAGGTAGAGTTCTGTAGAACTGTGTAGTGTGCTTGAGACCAAGAATGCCCGTCCTGCATATTATTGTGTCCGCTCCTAGCGTGCTTTTTCCAGTCAGTCTCCCATCATACCGCGATTTAGGGAGACCTATCTTCTTAAGGCCAGGAATGAAGTCAACACAAAACCCAATGACATCCTCTGTTTGATGGCCCATGGAGATGCTTACTTCTGTCCTAGCACGGTTACGGACATATTTCTTTAGGACTCCCATGAACCTCTCAAAGGGGAACATATTGTGTAGAAATGCGGGGCCTAGAATGACAATCTCGTCGACTAGATGAACTAGGAGGTGCGTCATGATATTGAAGAAGGATGGTGGGAACACCAACTCGAAACTGAAAAGACATTGCGCCACATCACTCCTTAGCCTTGGTATGATTTCTGGATTGATCACCTTCTGAGAGATTGCATTGAGAAATGCACATAGCTTCACAATGGCTAATCGAACGCTTTCTGGTAGAAGCCCCCTCAATGCAACCGGAAGCAGTTGTGTCATAATCACGTGGCAGTCATGACACTTTAGGTTCTGGAACTTTTTCTTTGGAATATTTATTATTCCCTTTATATTCAACGAGAAGACAGTCGGGACCTTCATACTGAGCAGGCATTCAAAAAAGATTTCCTTCTCTTCTTTGGTAAGAGCGTAGCTGGCAGGACCTTCGTACTGCTTTGGAGGCATGCCATCTTTTTCGTGCAAACATTGCAGGTCGTCCCGTGCCTCAAGTGTATCTTTTGTCTTCCCATACACGCCCAAGAATCGTAACAGGTTCACGCAAAGGTTCTTCGTCACGTGCATCACGTCGATTGAAGAGAGTACATCTAGCTATTTCCAGTAGGGTAGGTCCCAAAATATAGATTTCTTTGTCCACATGGGTGCGCGTCCCTCAGCGTCATTCGGAATAGCTAGTCCGCCGGGACCCTTTCCAAATATTACGTGTAAATCAGAGACCATATCAAGTACGTGATCACCGGTACGCATGGCGGGCTTCTTCCGGTGATCTGCCTCGCCTTTGAAATGCTTGCCTTTCTTTCGACATTGATGGTTGGTCGGGAGAAATCTACGATGGCCTAGATACACATTCTTCCTGCATCTGTCCAGGTATATACTTTCAGTGTCAGCTAAACAGTGCGTGGTATCCCTTGTTTTTCTGTCCTGAAAGGTTACTGAGAGCGGGCCAATCGTTGATGGTTACAAACAGCAACGCATGCAGGTTAAATTCCACCTGTTTGTGCTCATCGCATGCACATACACCGTTTCCATTCCACAGCTGTAAAAGTTCTTCAACTAATGGCCTTAGGTACACATTAATGTCGTTGCCGGGTTGCTTAGGGCCTTGGATGAGAATTGGCATCATAATGAACTTCCTCTTCATGCACATCCAAGGAGGAAGGTTATACATACATAGAGTCACGGGCCAGGTGCTGCGATTGCTACTCTGCTCCCCGAAAGGATTAATGCCATCCGCGCTTAAACCAAACCATACGTTCCTTGGGTCACCTGCAAACTGAGCCCAGTACTTTCTCTCGATTTTTCTCCACTGCGACCCGTCAGTGGGTGCTTTCAACTTCCCGTCTTTCTTACGGTCCTCACTGTGCCATCGCATAAACTTGGCATGCTCTTTGTTTCTGAACACTCGTTTCAACCATGGTATTATAGGAGGATACCACATCACCTTCGCAGGAACCCTCTTCCTGCGGGGCTCGCCCTCAACATCACCAGGGTCATCTCGTCTGATCTTATACCGCAATGCACCGCATACCGGGCATGCATTCAAATCCTTGTACGCACCGCGGTACAGGATGCCGTCATTAGGGCATGCATGTATCTTCTCCATCTCCAATCCTAGAGGGCATACGACCTTCTTTGCCACGTACGTACTGTCAGGCAATTTGTTATCCTTTGGAAGCTTCTTCTTTAATATTTTCAGTAGCTTCTCAAATCCTTTGTCAGGCACAGCATTCTCTGCCTTCCACTGCAACAATTTCAGTACGGTACTGAGCTTTGTGTTTCCATCTTCACAATTGGGGTACAACCCTTTTTTGTGATCCTCTAGCACGCGATGGAACTTCAGCTTCTCCTTTTGACTTTCGCATTGTGTCCTTGCATCAACAATGTCCCGGCGGAGATCATCATCATCGGGCACATCGTCTGGTTCCTCTTGATCTTCAGCTTCCTTTTGATCTTCAGCTTCCCCCTTGCAGCATCACTGTATTCAGGGGGCACATAGTTGTCATCGTCCTCTTCTTCTTCGCTGTCTTCCATCATAACCCCTATTTCTTAGTGCATCGTCCAAACATTATAGTGTGGCATGAAACCTTTATAAAGCAGGTGGGTGTGAAGGATTTTCTTGTCAGAGTAAGACCTCATATTCCCACAATCAGGGCATGGACAACACATAAAACCATTCTTCTTGTTTGCCACACCCACTTTGAGAAATTTACACACTCCCTTAATGTACTCGGAGGTGTGTCTGTCACCGTACATCCATTGCCTGTTCATCTGCGTGCATTATATATAATTATGTGTGTCAAAAGTAAGAAAATTAGACAAGTATCTATCTAAAGTAAGATTTTTTTTCTTTCAGAAAGAAGACAAGAACAAGAGGCTCACCACGGTGGTGCCGGCGACGAGATCGGCCTGGGCGATCGATGGCGGTGAGGACGAGGACGGGGCGTGACGGACCGCTAAACCTAGACAAATCTCGGAAAAAATGGAGCTCGAAGGTCGAGCTTCGAGAGGAGAAAGCTTAACTAATGTGGCTCGGGCATTTCATCGAACACCTCACATGCATAAGAGGTGAGCTAGAGCACCCAAATGCCCTTCCTCGCCGGCCAGCAAAAAACAGAGCACTGTGGAGTGCTCTGCTCGCCGGCGATGGGGTATATATAGGAAGCTCATTTGTCCCGGTTCGTGACTGGAACCGGGACTAAAGCCTAGCCTTCTGTCTCGATTCGAGCCAAGGACTGGGACCTATGTTTGTGGGCTAGGAGCGAGGCCTATTGGTCCCGGTTCGTGCCTGGAACCGGGACAAATGGGTCCATACGAACCGGGACCAATGCCGACATGGCCCCGGCCGGCCCCCTGGGCTCACGAACCGGGACGAATGCATCCATTGGTCCCGGTTCATGGCAGAACCGGGACTAATGGGCTGGCCAGGCCCGAACGAAAGCCCCCTTTTCTACTAGTGTAGGCAAGTTGTACTCAATTTCATAGCTCAATTATCATGTATAGCAAAAAATAGTGTATTAATAAAAATAAGAGGTTTGTAAATATGTAGGAATGACCAAAAGAATTTCATATGACAACAATAATTAAACTTTATTTTTCATGCTATTATATTTCTACAATATTCCTTATAGAATACTATTTTCATTACCAAACATCAATGTCACCTCCTTACTGACATGTACTTTACATGAGTTAAAAGGGATAGGAGTTTCTTTGCTTCACTTCAGCCCTTATAGAAATGTAATGACTAAAAATACTAATAGATCTAATAATTTTTTTAAATCTCTAACATTAGCTCTTGCATGAGAAAATTGGAAGCTACTTGAATAGGACATATTCATCCCCTCTGTTCAGACAGTACGATCTTTGGTCGCAAACGCCAGGTATTGTCCTTGTACAGTTGATTTGTCTCGTTGTGATGAAATAAAAAAATGTTAGAAGGCTTGAAGTAATGCAGATCACCATAATATACGGAGAAGTGGAAGTAATCTAGTCTAGGAATGTAGATCACCAGGGAAGCTCTAAATGCTCTTCTCTAAGGATTTAGACCATTCCCTATATCTTTGTTTGAAATAAGAAAGAGAAACATCCTACTTGTTGTGATATGCTGTGATATGCTTCTCCCTGTTAACTCCATCATCCTACTTGTTGCTTCATTGACCCTCTCATTTCTATGCAATTTAAGCAGCGAGTTAAACTTATAACAATCAGTATCTACCAAAAATTATACAAAAGGAAATTTCAGTAGATTTGGAGAAATTTAAGCACTAATTTTAAATACTCCCTCCGCCCCAAAATTCTTGTCCTAAATTTGTCTAAATACGGATGTATCAAATCACGTTTTAGTATTAGGTACATCCGTATCTAGGCAAATCTACGACAAGAATATTGGGACGGAGGGAGTACATTGAAAATCTCAACTTTGGCATCAAGCACTAGTAGAAAACATGGCTTCGGTGCGGGCCTGGCCAGCCCATTAGTCCCGATTCTTCATGAACCGGGACCCATGGGGGCATTAGTCCCGGTTCATGAGCTCAGGGGGCCGGCCGGGGCCTCGTGGGCATTGGTCTCGGTTCGTCGGGATCCATTTGTTCAAGTTGTAGGCAAGAGCTGGGACCAATGGGCCGCGCTCCTGGCCGACATCCGTTGGTACCGGTTCGTGCCTGGAACCGGTACAGAAGGGGGGCCTTTAGTCCCGGTTCCTGCCACGAGCCGAGACAAATGAGTTGCCTATATATACCCCCTCACCGGCGAGCAGAGCAGTCCACACTACTCTGTTTTTTCGGCCGACGAGGGGAGGGCATTTGGGTGCTCTAGCTCACCTCCTATGCACGTGAGGTGTTCGATCAAATTCCCGAGCCACACTAGCTAAGCTTTCTCCTCTCGAAGCTCGACCTCGGAGCTCCATTTTTCCCGAGATTTGTCTAGATTTAGCGGTCCGTCATGCCCTGTCCCTGTTTTCACCACCGTTGATCGCCCGCGCCGATCTTGTCGCCGGCACCACCATGGTGAGCCTCTTGTTCTTATCTTCTTTCTGATTTTTTACTTTAGATAGATACTTGTCTGATTTTCTTTGTTTAGATAGATACTTGTCTGATTTTCTTACTTTTGACACAGATAATTATATATAATGCACGCAGATGAACCGGCAATGGATGTATGGTGACAAACACACCTCCGAGTACATTAAGGGTGTGCATAATTTTCTCAAAGTGGCTGAGGCAAACAAGCAGAATGGTTTTATGTGTTGTCCATGCCCTATATGTGGGAATACGTTGTTTTAATCTAACAGGAAAATGCTTCACACCCACCTGCTTTATAAGGGTTTCATGCCACACTATAATGTTTGGACGAAGCACGGAGAAACATGGGTTATGATGGAAGACAACGAAGAAGAAGAGGACGATGACAACTATGTGCCCCCTGAATATGGTGATGCTGCAATGGGGGGAGCTGCTGAAGATCAAGAGGAACCAGAAGATGTGCCCGATGATGATGATCTCCACCGGGCCATTGTCGATGCAAGGACACAATGCGAAAGTCAAAAGGAGAAGCTGAAGTTCCATCGCATGCTAGAGGATCACAAAAAAGGGTTGTACCCCAATTGCGAAGATGGCAACACAAAGCTCGGTACCGTACTGGAATTGCTGCAGTGGAAGGCATAGAATACTGTGGCAGACAAAGGATTTGAGAAGCTACTAAAAATATTGAAGAAGAAGCTTCCAAAGTATTGTTGGAAATATGCCTTAGAGGCAATAATAAAATGATTATTATATTTCCTTGTTCATGATAATCGTCTATTATTCATGCTATAATTGTATTATCCGGAAATCATAATACATGTGTGAATACGTAGACCACAATGTGTCCCTAGTGAGCCTCTAGTTGACTAGCTTGTTGATCAACAGATAGTCATGGTTTCTAGGCTATAGACATGGGGATGTCATTGATAATGGGATCACATCATTAGGAGAATGATGTGATGGACAAGACACAATACTAAGCTTAGCTCAAAGATCGTGTAGTTCGTTTGTTGTAGCTTTTCTGAATGTCAAGTATCATTTCCTTAGACCATGAGATTGTGCAATTCCTAGATACCGTAGGAGTGCTTTGGGTGTGCCAAACGTCACAACATAACTGGGTGACTATAAAGGTACATTACAGGTGTCTCCGAAAGTGTCTGTTGGGTTGGCACGAATCGAGACTGGGATTGGTCACTCCGTATGACGGAGAGGTATCTCTGGGCCCACTCGGTAATGCATAATCATAATGAGCTCAATATGATCAAGTGGTTGATCACGGGATCATGCATTACTGTACGAGTAAAGTGACTTGCCAGTAAGGAGACTTAACAAGGTATTGGGATACCGACGATCGAGTCTCGGGCAAGTAACGTACCGATTGACAAAGGGAATTGTATACGGGGTTGCTTGAATCCTCGACATCGTGGTTCATCCGATGAGATCATCGAGGAGCATGTGGGAGCCAACATGGGTATCTAGATCCCGCTGTTGGTTGTTGGCCGGAGAGCCGTCTCGGTCATGTCTACGTGTCTCCCGAACCCGTAGGGTCTACACACTTAAGGTTCGGTGACGCTAGGGTTGTAGAGATATGAGTATGCAGTAATCCGAAAGTTGTTCGGAGTCCCGGATGAGATCCTGGACATCACGAGGAGTTCTGGAATGGTCCGGAGGTGAAGAATTATATATAGGAAGTGTAGTTTCGGCCATCGGGAAAGATTCGGGGTCACCGGTATTGTACCGGGACCATCGGATGGGTCCCGGGGGTCCACCGGGTGGGGCCACCTATCCCGGAGGGCCCCATGGGCCAAAGTGGGGAGGGGAACCACCCCATAGTGGGCTGGTGCCCCCCCTGGTCCCCCCTGCGCCTAGTGTTGGAAACCCTAGGGTGGGGGGGTCGCCTCCACTTGCCTTGGGGGGGCACTCCACCCCCTTGGCCGCCGCCCCCCTTGGGAGATCCCATCTCCAGGGCCGGCGCCCCCAGGGGGCCTATATAAAGGGGGGGGGGAAGGGAGGGCAGCCGCACCTCAAGCCTTGGCGCCTCCCTCTCCCCTGCTACACCTCTCCCTCTCGCAGAAGCTCGGCGAAGCCCTGCTGCGATCGTTGCTGCATCCACCACCACGCCGTTGTGCTGCTGGATGTTCATCAACCTCTCCTTCCCCCTTGCTGGATCAAGAAGGAGGAGACGTCATCCGCTCCGTACGTGTGTTGAACGTGGTGGTGCTGTCCGTTCGGCACTTGGTCATCGGTGATTTGGATCACGGCGAGTACGACTCCACCATCCCCGTTCTCTTGAACGCTTCCGCTCGTGATCTACAAGGGTATGTAGATGCACTCTCCTCTCATTGCTAGTTGACTCCATAGATTGATCTTGGTGAAACATAGGAAATTTTTTGTTTTCTGCAACGTTCCCCAACAGTGGTATCAGAGCTAGGTCTATGCGTAGTTACTATGCACGAGTAGAACACAAAGTAGTTGTGGGCGTCGATATTGTCAATTTGCTTGCCGTTACTAGTCTTATCTTGATTCGGCGGCATTGTGGGATGAAGCGGCCCGGACCAACCTTACACGTACGCTTACGTGAGACCGGTTCCACCGACTGACATGCACTAGTTGCATAAGGTGGCTGGCGGGTGTCTGTCTCTCCCACTTTAGTCGGATTGGATTCGATGAACAGGGTCCTTATGAAGGGTAAATAGAAATTGGCAATTCACGTTTTGGTTTTGGCGTAGGTAAGAAAACGTTCTTGCTAGAACCCTATTGCAGCCACATAATACTTGCAACAACAATTAGAGGACGTCTAACTTGTTTTTGCAGCAAGTGTCATGTGATGTGATATGGCCAAAGTTGTGATGAATGATGAATGATATATATGTGATGTATGAGATCATGTTCTTGTAATAGGAATCACGACTTGCATGTCGATGAGTATGACAACCGGCAGGAGCCATAGGAGTTGTCTTTATTTTTTGTATGACCTACGTGTCATTGAGAAAATGCCATGTAAATTACTTTACTTTATTGCTAAACGTGTGAGCAATAGTAGTAGAAGTAATAGTTGGCGAGCAACTTCATGGAGACACGATGATGGAGATCATGATGATGGAGATCATGGTGTCATGCCGGTGACAAGATGATCATGGAGCCCCAAGATGGAGATCAAAGGAGCTATATGATATTGGCCATATCATGTCACTACTATTTGATTGCCTGTGATGTTTATCATGTTTTTGCATCTTGTTTACTTAGAACGATGGTAGTAAATAAGATGATCCCTCATAATAATTTCAAGAAAGTGTCCCCCCTAACTGTGCGCCGTTGCGACCGTTCGTTGTTTCGAAGCACCACGTGATGATCGGTGTGATAGATTCCAACGTTCACATACAACGGGTGTAAGACAGATTTACACATGCAAACACTTAGGTTGACTTGACGAGCCTAGCATGTACAGACATGGCCTCGGAACACAGAAGACCGAAAGGTCGAGCATGAGTCGTATAGAAGATACGATCAACATGAAGATGTTCACCGATGTTGACTAGTCCGTCTCACGTGATGATCGGACACGACCTAGCTAACTCAGATCATGTTATACTTAGATGACTGGAGGGATGTCTATCTGAGTGGGAGTTCATTGAATAATTTGATTAGATGAACTTAATTATCATGAACTTAGTCTAAAATCTTTACAATATGTCTTGTAGATCAAATGGACAACGTTGTCCTCAACTTCAACGCGTTCCTAGAGGAAACCAAGCTGAAATACGATGGCAGCAACTATACGGATTAGGTCCGGAACCTGAGGATCATCCTCATAGCTTCCAAGAAAGATTATGTCCTAGAAGCACCGCTAGGTGATGCACCCGTCCCACAGAACCAAGACGTTATGAACGCTTGGCGGACATGTGCTGATGATTACTCCCTCGTTCAGTGCGACATGCTTTACAACTTAGAACCGGGGCTCCAAAAGCGTTTTGAGCGACACGGAGCATATGAGATGTTCGAAGATCTGAAAATGGTTTTCCAAGCTCATGCCCGGGTCGAGAGATATGAAGTCTCCGACAAGTTCTTCAGCTGTAAGATGGAGGAAAATAGTTCTGTCAGTGAGCACATACTCACAATGTCTAGGTTACACAACCGCTTGACTCAGCTGGGAGTTAATCTCCCGGATGACGTGGTCATTGACAGAATCCTTCAGTCGCTTCCACCAAGCTACAAGAGCTTTGTGATGAACTTCAATATGCAGGGGATGGAAAAGACCATTCCTGAGGTATATTCAATGCTGAAATCAGCAGAGGTAGAAGTCAAAAAGGAACATCAAGTGTTGATGGTGAATAAAACCACTAAGTTCAAGAAAGGCAAGGGTAAGAAGAACTTCAAGAAGGACGGCAAGGGAGTTGCCGCGCCTGGTAAGCAAGCTGCAGGGAAGAAGCCAAAGAATGGACCCAAGCCCGAGACTGAGTGTTTTTATTGCAAGGGAAGTGGTCACTGGAAGCGGAACTGCCCCAAATACTTAGCGGACAATAAGGCCGGCGACATTAAAGGTATATGTGATATACATGTAATTGATGTGTACCTTACCAGTACTCGTAGTAGCTTCTGGGTATTTGATACCGGTGCGGTTGCTCACATTTGTAACTCAAAGCAGGAGCTGCGGAATAAGCGGAGACTGGCGAAGGACGAGGTGACGATGCGTGTCGGGAATGGTTCCAAGGTCGATGTGATCGCCGTCGTCACGCTACCTCTACATTTACCTACGGGATTAGTTTTAAACCTCAATAATTGTTATTTAGTGCCAGCTTTAAGCATGAACATTGTATTAGGATCTCATTTAATTCGAGATGGCTACTCATTTAAATCCGAGAATAATGGTTGTTCTATTTATATGAGAGATATGTTTTATGGTCATGCTCCGATGGTGAATGGTTTATTTTTAATGAATCTCGAGTGTAATGCTACACATATTCATAGTGTGAATAACAAAAGATGTAAGGTTGATAATGATAGTCCCACATACTTGTGGCACTGCCGCCTTGGTCACATAGGTGTCAAACGCATGAAGAAGCTCCATGCAGATGGACTTTTAGAGTCTCTTGATTACGAATCATTTGACACATGCGAACCATGCCTCATGGGTAAAATGACCAAGACTCCGTTCTCAGGAACAATGGAGCGAGCAACCAACTTATTGGAAATCATACATACTGATGTGTGCGGTCCAATGAGTGTTGAGGCTCGCGGTGGCTATCGTTATGTTCTCACCCTCACTGACGACTTGAGTAGATATGGGTATGTCTACTTGATGAAACACAAGTCTGAGACCTTTGAAAAGTTCAAGGAATTTCAGAGTGAGGTTGAGAATCAACGTGACAGAAAAATCAAGTTCTTGCGATCAGATCGTGGGGGAGAATACTTGAGTCACGAATTTGGCACACACTTAAGAAAATGTGGAATAGTTTCACAACTCACGCCTCCTGGAACACCTCAGCGTAATGGTGTGTCCGAACGTCGTAATCGCACTCTATTAGATATGGTGCGATCTATGATGTCTCTTACCGATTTACCGCTATCATTTTGGGGCTATGCTTTAGAGACTGCCGCATTCACTTTAAATAGGGCTCTATCGAAATCCGTTGAGACGACACCGTATGAATTATGGTTTGGGAAGAAACCTAAGCTATCATTTCTAAAAGTTTGGGGATGCGATGCTTATGTCAAGAAACTTCAACCTGAAAAGCTCGAACCCAAGTCGGAAAAATGCGTCTTCATAGGATACCCTAAGGAAACCATTAGGTATACCTTCTACCTCAGATCCGAAGGCAACATCTTTGTTGCCAAGAATGGGTCCTTTCTAGAGAAAGAGTTTCTCTCAAAAGAAATAAGTGGGAGGAAGGTAGAACTTGATGAAGTATTACCTCTTGAACCGGTAAGTGGCGCAACTCAAGAAAATGTTCCTGAGGTGCCTGCACTGACTAGAGAGGAAGTTGATGATGATGATCATGCAACTTCAGATCAAGTTGCTACTGAACTTCGTAGGTCCACAAGGACACGTTCCGCACCAGAGTGGTACGGTAACCCTGTCTTGGAAATCATGTTGTTAGACAATGGTGAACCTTTGAACTATGAAGAAGCAATGGCAGGCCCAGATTCCGACAAATGGCTGAAAGCCATGAAATCCGAGATAGGATCCATGTATGAAAACGAAGTATGGACTTTGACTGACTTGCCCGTTGATCGGCGAGCCATAGAAAATAAATGGATCTTTAAGAAGAAGACAGACGCTGATGGTAATGTGACCATCTATAAAGCTCAGCTTGTCGCTAAGGGTTATCGACAAGTTCAAGGGGTTGACTACGATGAGACTTTCTCACCCGTAGCGAAGCTGAAGTCCGTCCGAATCATGTTAGCAATTGCCGCATTCTATGATTATGAGATATGGCAAATGGACGTCAAAATGGCGTTCCTTAATGGTTTCCTTAAGGAAGAACTGTATATGATGCAGCCGGAATGTTTTGTTGACTCTAAGAATGCTAACAAGGTATGCAAGCTCCAGCGATCCATTTATGGGCTGGTGCAAGCATCTCGGAGTTGGAACATTCGCTTTGATGAGATGATCAAAGCGTTTGGGTTTATGCAGACTTATGGAGAAGCTTGCGTTTACAAGAAAGTGAGTGGGAGCTCTGTAGCATTTCTCATATTATATGTAGATGACATACTTTTGATGGGAAATGATATAGAACTTTTGGACAGCATTAAGGCCTACTTGAATAAGAGTTTTTCAATGAAGGACCTTGGAGAAGCTGCTTATATATTAGGCATCAAGATCTATAGAGATAGATCAAGACGCCTCATAGGTCTTTCACAAAGCACATACCTTGATAAGATATTGAAGAAGTTCAATATGGATCAGTCAAAGAAGGGGTTCTTGCCTGTGTTGCAAGGTGTGAAATTGAGCTCAGCTCAATGTCCGACCACGGCAGCAGATATAGAAGAGATGAATGTCATCCCCTATGCCTCAGCCATAGGTTCTATTATGTATGCCATGCTGTGTACCAGACCTGATGTAAACCTTGCCGTAAGTTTGGTAGGAAGGTACCAAAGAAATCCCGGCAAGGAACACTAGACAGCGGTCAAGAATATCCTGAAGTACCTGAAAAGGACTAAGGACATGTTTCTCGTTTATGGAGGTGACGAAGAGCTCGTCGTAAAGGGTTACGTCGACGCTAGCTTCGACACAGATCTGGATGACTCTAAGTCACAAACCGGATACGTGTATATTTTGAATGGTGGGGCAGTAAGCTGGTGTAGTTGCAAACAAAGCATTGTGGCGGGATCTACATGTGAAGCGGAGTACATGGCAGCCTCGGAGGCAGCACACGAAGCAGTCTGGGTGAAGGAGTTCATTACCGACCTAGGAGTCATACCCAATGCGTCAGGGCCAATGAGTCTCCTCTGTGACAACACTGGAGCTATTGCCCTTGCCAAGGAGCCCAGGTTTCACAGGAAGACCAGGCATATCAAGCGTCGCTTCAACTCCATTCGTGAAAGTGTTCAAAATGGAGACATAGAAATTTGTAAGGTACATACGGACCTGAATGTAGCAGATCCGTTGACTAAACCTCTCCCTAGAGCAAGACATGATCAACACCAGAATTCCATGGGTGTTCGATTCATCACAATGTAACTAGATGATTGACTCTAGTGCAAGTGGGAGACTGTTGGAAATATGCCCTAGAGGCAATAATAAAATGATTATTATATTTCCTTGTTCATGATAATCGTCTATTATTCATGCTATAATTTTATTATCCGGAGATTGTCATACATGTGTGAATACATAGACCACAATGTGTCCCTAGTGAGCCTCTAGTTGACTAGCTCGTTGATCAACAGATAGTCATGGTTTCCTGGCTATACACATGGGGATGTCATTGATAACGGGGTCACATCATTAGGAGAATGATGTGATGGACAAGACCCAATCCTAATCTTAGCTCAAAGATCGTGTAGTTCGTTTGTTGTAGCTTTTTTGATTGTCAAGTATCATTTCCTTAGACCATGAGATTGTGCAATTCCCGGATACTGTAGGAGTGCTTTGGGTGTGCCAAATGTCACAACGTAACTGGGTGACTATAAAGGTACATTACAGGTGTCTCCGAAAGTGTCTGTTGGGTTGGCACGAATCGAGACTGGGATTTGTCACTCCGTATGACGGAGAGGTATCTCTGGGCCCACTCGGTAATGCATCATCATAATGAGCTCAATATGATCAAGTGGTTGATCACGGGATCATGCATTACGGTACGAGTAAAGTGACTTGCCGGTAAGGAGACTGAACAAGGTATTGGGATACCGACGATCGAGTCTCGGGCAAGTAACGTACCGATTGACAAAGGGAATTGTATACGGGGTTGCTTGAATCCTCGACATCGTGGTTCATCCGATGAGATCATCGAGGAGCATGTGGGAGCCAACATGGGTATCCAGATCCCGCTGTTGGTTGTTGGCCGGAGAGCCATCTTGGTCATGTCTACGTGTCTCCCGAACCCGTTGGGTCTACACACTTAAGGTTCGGTGACGCTAGGGTTGTAGAGATATGAGTATGCAGTAATCCGAAAGTTGTTCGGAGTCCCGGATGAGATCCTGGACATCACGAGGAGTTCCGGAATGGTCCGGAGGTGAAGAATTATATATAGGAAGTGTAGTTTCGGCCATCGGGAAAGATTCGGGGTCACCGGTATTGTACCGGGACCACCGGATGGGTCCCGGGGGTCCACCGGGTGGGGCCACCCATCCCGGAGGGCCCCATGGGCCGAAGTGGGGAGGGGAACCACCCCATAGTGGGCTGGTGCGCCCCCCCTTGGGCCCCCCTCCGCCTAGGGTTGGAAACCCTAGGGTGGGGGGCGCCTCCACTTGCCTTGGGGGGCACTCCACCCCCTTGGCCGCTGCCCCCTTGGGAGATCCCATCTCCAGGGCCAGCGCCCCACCCAAGGGGGCTATATAAAGGGGGGGGGAGGGAGGGCAGCCGCACCTCAAGCCTTGGCGCGTCCCTCTCCCCTGCTACACCTCTCCCTCTCGCAGAAGCTCGGCGAAGCCCTGCTGCGATCGTTGCTGCATCCACCACCACGCCGTCGTGCTGCTGGATCTTCATCAACCTCTCCTTCCCCCTTGATGGATCAAGAAGGAGGAGACGTCATCCCTCCGTACGTGTGTTGAACGTGGAGGTGCCGTCCGTTCGGCACTTGGTCATTGGTGATTTGGATCACGGCGAGTACGACTCCACCATCCCCGTTCTCTTGAACGCTTCCGCTCGCGATCTACAAGGGTATGTAGATGCACTCTCCTCTCGTTGCTAGTTGACTCCATAGATTGATCTTGGTGAAACGTAGGAAATTTTTTGTTTTCTGCAACGTTCCCCAACAAGGATAACGAATTGCCCGATAGTACGTACGCAACAAAGAAGGTCGTATGCTCTCTAGGATTGGAGGTGCAGAATATACATGCATGCCCTAATGACTGCATCCTCTACCGTGGTGCATACGAGGATTTGAACGCATGCCCAGTATACGGTGTATTGCGGTATAAGATCAGACGGGATGACCCTGGTGATGTTGACGGCGAGCACCGTAGGAAGAGGGTTCCTGCGAAGGTGATCTAGTATGCTCCTATAATGCCATAGTTGAAATTATGGCACAGTGAGGATCGTAGAAAGACGGGAAGTTGAGAGCACCCGCTGACGGGTCGCAGTGGAGAAGAATCGAGAGAGAGTACTGGGCTGAGTTTACATGTGACCCAAGGAGCGTATGGTTTGGTTTAAGCGCGGATGGCATTAATCCTTTCAGGGAGCAGAGAAGCAATCACAACACCTGTCCTATGACTCTATATATGTATAACCGTCCTCCTTGGATGTTGTCGTGGAATTGTTACGGCAGATGTCCTAGTGAAAGGACTTAGTCGTGGAGCCATCGCAACTAGGAAGCTTAACGGGGTTAATCGGAACAAAGGACACGAGAGGTTTATACTGGTTCGGCCCCTTACGGTGAAGGTAAAGCCTAGTCCAGTTGATGTGGTATTGCTAGGATTCGATGACCAAGGAGCGAAAATACGCTAGTTTAGCACTCGATTTGTTGTTTCTTGCCCTAAGCCGCCGCCGGGTCGTCCCCTTATATACACGGGTTGAGGCCCTGCGGCCTACAGAGTCTCGGCCGGCTCATACAACGTGTCCGGCTCGGTGACAACTCTTACATGCCTTATCTTACAAGTCTTATTCTTACATGGCGGTTTATACTTACGGTCCTTAAGCCGCCTCTGGGCTTGGGCCTACTACAAGCCTTATCATAAACCGTCACCTTGTATACTCTTCGGGCTTCCTTCTAAGTAACCCGCCATTGGAATTGACCCGGCCCCTCCTGGGCGGGCCATACCTAGTAGTCATATCCCCAACATTAGGCCCCAGGTTGATTTGAACTTTGTTCATGTCAATCTTCAACACTTAGACGAAACCGATCTTCCACTGCTTGAAGAATCTGGAACCCGCCATGACGTCATCTTCAGAATATTTGGAAACCCACCACGATGTCATCTTTAACGGATCCTTATTTTAAATGCCTTTCCGAAAATCGAGGCGTCCATTTAGCTGGATAATCATTATCTTGGCCTTCCTTGTTTTTCGCGCCTGCCTGTTCACCTATCCCTTATAAATAGGCATGGCTGGTCTTCCTCATTCTTCTCCTTCCTTCTCTCGCAACCCCTCTGTTGCTCGATTTCTGCCGCCACCGCAGCTCTCACCGTCGTACTCAACCTTGGCCGCTGCATCACCCCGAGCTTGTCCAGAGAACGGCGGCGACCCTCCGCAACCAAGTTGCGTCCATAAGTTTTTGCCTTTCCGCACCTTAGATCCGCATTAGGGTTTGCAAGTTCATCAGTGTTCTTCGCTGTTCATCATAGATTCTTCATAGTTTCTCCACCGCATCCTCTTTTGATCCAAAAGAAGCATGGAACTCCTGCGGTAGTTGTTTTGTATCCATTTCAGATGCTAGTAGATCCCCTTTTCTTGCACAAAGGCCTCCTTAAAGCTGATGAACTTCTCTGCACTAGTTTCTTAGGTCTAGATTTATTTTCCTTTTTTGAACAATTTTGATCCAAAATAGTAGCAGCAGCCCATGAAACTTGTTTGTCTTAGCACTTAGCCAATTTTTTGTCGTTGGCCTCCTTTGAATGTCTTTAGTCATGACGGCTTACCATGCTGACTCATTTTTCCTTCCTATATCATTAGCCCTTATTTAAGCCGCCATTACACATCTGTATTGTAAACATTAACCTGTGATTCCACCATTTAATTTAAGCCGGTAAATTACTTCCTTTTTAGCTCATCTTCTCACCATGCCGCCAAAGACGACAACAGTTTGCAATTGGGTCCCTTCCTGATTCACTGACGCCGCTTTGAAGGATTTCGTTACCATTGGATTTTTACCGAAGAATAATATTATGTTTTATCGCGCTCCTGACTCGGCCAAAGAAAGACCTCAGCCCAAGGACGGTGAAGTCATCGTTTTTACTGAACATATGAACCGGGGTTTTTCACCACCCGGCTCAAAATTCTTCAGAGATGTTCTGCATTTCTTCAAGCTTCATCCACAAGACCTTGGACCCAATTCCATATCAAACATCTGCAACTTTCAAGTTCTCTGTGAGGTTTATCTTCAAGAAGAACCCACTGTTGAACTTTTCATAGAGTATTTCTATTTGAACCGCCAGAGTGAGTACACCAACGGCCCTAGCCTGGAACTTGGTGGAACTTTGATTCAGTGCCGACAGGGTGCCATTTTTTCCTTAGTAGGCTTACCAAAACATCCCAAGGATTGGAACCAAATTTGGTTTTATTGCAAAGACACATCGTCAGCTGATGAAAAACCGATGCCGGGTTATTGTGTGGAGCGTCTTGACGCCAAGTTTTCACTCCCTGACAAGCTTTCTGCCGCTGAACGTAAGAAGCTTATCCCAACCATCAAAATGATTCAAGCTTTGTTGGGAAATGACTTAACTGGAGTTGACTTCATCCGCTATTGGATCGCATGGTGGGTCATCCCTCTGAGCCGCCAATCTGACTTGATGTATAAATATGCCGGAGGCCCAGATGACCGTCTGTGTCATAGTTCTGTACAACTGACTAAAGAGGCCATTGTTGAAATGTCAACCACCCTCGTAAATAGTAAATATGAGGACTGCAGTAAGGTTGGATTGAATCCTTTCTGCAAGCTTAACCCGGCACCAGAGGTAAGTCCCCTTGACTCTCTTTTTTCCTTCAGTAGTTAAATACTTGCATGACTTTTAACCTGTTATTTGCCTACAGGACAAATCTAACTTTTGGAAAGCCAAATATGATCATGAAGATGCTAACAAGGCCAGAGCCGCCGCCATAGCCGCCAAGAAGACAACCTGAAAATCCACGAAGAAAAGAACTGCTTCTGATATGTTCAAGCTGGATGATATTTCTGAGTCGGGGGTCGCCCTTGACTCTCTTGGCCTGCTTTTTAACAACCTTATAGACACTAACTATTGCCAGGATGACACGGGGGCCAGCCAGGAAGTAGAAGAAGAGGTAACTATTTTGTAGCGACCTGACCCGAATGGATCACGTCTACTGTGCTACGGTGTCATCCCTGGATCAGTAATGCTGACACCACACAGTACATCGAGGTTTTATAGCAGAGTTGCAATCACACACTTATTACATCGATGGCTCAAAAAGAACTTATTACAATAAATATGGCAGAAGGCCATATTTTAAAGATAACAGCGGAAGACTTGGAAGATAAATGGGTCCATCAACTCCAGCGGCATCACTGAGTATAGAACCACGACCTAAACACCTCAATCGTCGTCTGAAAAGTCTGCAACATTAACGTTGCAGCCCGAAAACGGGTCAGCACATGGAATATGCTGGCAAAGTAACACATAGAGAGTAATGGAATGAAACAGCTATACTACATGCATATATGGCTGGTGGAAAGCTCTATGGTTACAGTTTTGCGTAAAGCCAGTTTTTCCCTACTGCAAAGGAATAAATTTTATTTACTATCATGGTGGTTGTGAAACATTGAGAATGGTTGACAGCATTCTCAATCCCAATTAAAAGTAATTAAAACCCAATAACATTAATTAGAAGTAACATGTTGAGATTCACAATGATATTCAAGTACTAGATACTCAAGTTGTCCATAACCGGGGACACGGCTAATCATGATTAGTTTGTAACTCTGCAGAGGTGCGCACTTTTCCCCACATGACTCGATCGCCTCCGTTTGTTTTCTCGCACTACATGGTGTTTGAGAAACGGATGACCGAGACATAGTCTTTCAGAAGCACTAGCACCTTACGGGGTAGACCGGTACACCTACATCCCCTACATCTGCTAGTCCACCCCGTAAGAGTTCGCACAACTTAGTCAACTATGCCAGAGCCCATAGTAGCATGTGGCTGCACACGGAAGTTTCTAGCATGAAAGATCTTATGATCCCTTTGAGCCTGGGTGGCGGTCCAAAAAAAACAGGCAAGTCCTGATAGACATCAGGTGCCTCAATCCACCCAGATGTGTGTTTAAGTTGCCACCTTAGATAAACCATTAAAATTATCATCTCACATCTGTCATGGATATCACTCACCCAATCCACGTCTACTAGCATAGCATGGCATAATAAGCAAACGTAGAAGTAACTCCCAAAGGTTTGATAATAATACAGGTAATAGGTACTACCTCATCTACTTCCCATCCCACAATTTAATTAGATCCTAATCATGCAATGTGTGAGGATTGATCTAATGCAATAAAACATGGGTTGTAGAAAAGGTATGATCAAAGTGTTACTTGCCTTGCTGATGATCCGCGAGTCCTAGGGTTTCGAAGTAACAAGCGGCGCAATCCGGGTAATCTATCGCAGACAAACAACAAGCATACAATAAGTACTCATCTAATGCACAGGTAAAACTCGAACAAGAGATCGAACCAGGTAGTTCAACTTAAGAACTCCGGTTGCAAGAAAGAACGAAAAACAAACGGCGGAAGAAAACAACTCGGTTCTAGCAAGTTGAAACTAGGTCAAAATTTTACTGTAACAAAAGCTTGTTCAAGTTGATTAGACGGAACGGCGGTTTCGAGACGAAACTCCAGGCGCTTGAATCACCTGATTCCGATAAACGAGCGAAAAAGATAGACTAGGAAGAAGATCGGATCTGAGATCGCGATCGCGGAATAAATCCGACGAAAAGAAAAAGAAGAACGGTTAAACGAACGGACGTTCGTTAACCTAGAAGAATCCGGTGATCACGTTCGTTAGGACGAACGGTCCGGCGAACGGTCCAAAGCAACTAAATCGGAGAAGAAAACGAATCCGATCTAGGGTTTCGGAGAAGAAAAACCGATCGAAAAACTGATCTAGAAAACCGGAACGGTTTAGAGAAGAAAAGAATCGGAACGATTAGAAGAAAACGATCCGAGAAAAAGAATAGATGTAGCGCGGGGCAACCTTGGCGAGGTCTCCGGTGAACGGGGCTCCGGCGGCGTCGGCGTAGGGCGGCGGCGTGGGCAAGGTGCGGCGGCGGCGCGGGTGTGGGGGGGCGGCGTAAGGTGCGGCGGCGGCGCGGGTGTGGGGTGGCGGCGCGGGTGAGGCGGCGGCGGGTGTGGGGTGGCGGCGCGGGTGAGGCGGCGCCGGCGGCGGTGACGCAGGGCGCGGTGTGATGCGGCGCGGCGGCGGTGCAAGGCGCGGTGTGGAGGAGAGCTTTGATTTGATGTGTTTAGAGGGGGGGGGGGGCTTGGGTATTTATATTGGGGAGGGGAGGGGTTTACTTGGAGTAGAGGACAAGGAATTAGAATAGGAGTAGGAAAGATCTAGAAAATGAACGGAATAAGGAAAGGGGAGGGGCTAAAGCCTAGAATCCTAAAAGGATTCGGTCCTAGCAAGAGGCGGCGGCGGCCGACCGGCTCCTGGCTCGGCGCCTGGCGCCTGGGAGCGCGGCGGTAGGTGGCTTGGCTTGGGCCTTTGGCCCAAGGCGCTGCTGAATTTTTTTTTAAATAGTTTCCTCGCGCAGAAAAAAACAAAAGGGGATCTAAATGAACTCCGAAAAATCTAAAGTAAATTTTCCCCGACTCCTAAAAATGAGCCGAACAATATGAACTTTTCTCCGGACCTAAAATGCAATTTTCGAAAACGCGCATTTTTCCCTATCCAATAAAATGCAAATAAACACCGGAAAGCAAAATTGATCTATTTATTATATCTTCATTTTTCCTAAATTTGGGAAAGTCATATTATTCCCTCTCTCATATATTGACACCGGAAAAATTATTGAAGATAAAATAAATAAATCAAATGATCCTATTTTCAAAATTCGAGAGAACTCTCAAATATGAAAATAACGAAATCTCCAACTCTCTCCGAGGGTCCTTGAGTTGCGTGAAATTTCTAGGATCAACCAAAATGCAAGAAAATATGATATGCATATGATCTAGTGTATAACATTCCAAATTGAAAATTTGGGATGTTACAAACCTACCCCCCTTAAGATGAATCTCGCCCTCGAGATTCGGGTTGGCTAGAAAATAGGTGAGGGTGGTCTTTGAGCAAATCTTCTTCTCTCTCCCAGGTGGCTTCATCTTCTGAATGGTGGTTCCACTGAACTTTGCAAAACTTGATAACCTTGCTGCGAGTAACTCTGCTGGCATAATCGAGAATCTTGACTGGCTTCTCCTCATATGTTAGGTCATCCTTTAACTGAATCGCTTCTAATGGCACTGTATCTCTTAGCGGTACCTTCGCCATCTCGGCGTGACATTTCTTCAGCTGAGAAACATGGAATACATCATGAACTCCTGACAGTCCTTCTGGTAATTCCAACTTATACGCGACTTCTCCCATACGTTTCACGATCTTAAACGGTCCAACGAAACGCGGTGCTAACTTTCCCTTAACTCCAAAGCGCTTAACTCCTCGAAGTGGGGATACTCGAAGGTAAACTCTGTCTCCGGTTTCGTAAACTGTCTCCTTGCGTTTAGAATCTGCATAGCTCTTCTGCCTGGACTGGGCTACCTTGAGCCAATCGCGAATCAACTTAACCTTCCGTTCAGACTCCTTAATCAAATCTGGTCCAAAGAATTGACGGTCTCCAACTTCGTTCCATGATAACGGTGTCCTGGACCTCCTTCCGTATAAAGCTTCGAAAGGGGCCATCTTCAAACTGGTTTGGTAACTGTTGTTATAAGAAAACTCCGCATACGGTAAGTTTTCGTCCCAACTTGATCCATAATCTAGTGCACAAGCTCGCAGCATATCTTCCAAAATCTGATTGACTCTCTCGGTCTGTCAATCTGTCTACGGATGAAAAGCTGTGCTAAACTCTAGTCTGGTTCCTAAAGTTTCATGCAACTGATTCCAAAACTTTGAGGTAAATTGGGTTCCTCTATCTGATACGATACTCCTCGGAACTCCATGCAAACAAGTGATTCTAGTCAGGTATATCTTTGCCAACTTAGCACTGGTGTAAGTGGTCTTAACTGGAATGAAATGTGCTACCTTCGTCAAACGATCAACTACTACCCATATCGAGTCATATCCGGCTTTTGTCCTGGGTAGCCCTGTGATAAAATCCATGCCTATCTTATCCCACTTCCATTCGGGTATCGGCAATGGTTGTAACATTCCTGCTGGCTTCTGATGTTCTGCCTTTACTCTCTGACATACGTCACAACTGCCACATATGCTGCAATATCCTTCTTCATTCCGGTCCACCAGAATGTTTCCTTCAAATCCAAATACATCTTGGTATTCCCTGGGTGAATCGAATATGGTGAATTATGTGCCTCCTGCAAAATCAACTTCCTGATCTCCGGGTCATTGGGCACATAAACACGGTCCTCAAACCATAGGGTATCGTGCTCATCCTCACGAAATCCCTTTGCTTTTCCTTTGCTAAGTTTCTCCTTTATAGCAGCAATCTCCTTGTCAGATTTCTGAGCTTCTCTGATCTTATCCATCAATGTTGATTGAATCTCCAATGCTGCTACATAGCCTTTCAGAACTATTTCCAAACATAGCTCACGAAGGTTTTCTGCTAATTCCTTTGGTATTTTCCCCGTCACTAGGGTATTGACATGGCTCTTACGGCTCAATGCGTCAGCTACTACATTAGCCTTTCCGGGATGGTAATGCAATCTCATGTCATAATCCTTGATGAGCTCCAACCATCTCCTCTGTCGGAGGTTCAACTCCTTCTGAGTGAAAATGTACTTCAAACTCTTATGATCCGTGTACACCTCACAATGATTTCCAATGAGGAAATGTCTCCACGTCTTCAATGCATGCACTACGGCTGCTAACTCCAAATCATGCGTGGCATAATTCAACTCATGAGGCTTCAGTTGTCGTGAAGCATACGAAACTACTCTCCCTTCCTGCATAAGCACTGCTCCAAGTCCTCGACGTGAAGCGTCGCAATACACCTCATAATCCTTGGTCTGATCTGGCAAAATCAATACCGGTGAGGTAACCAAACGTTTCTTCAACTCCTGGAAACTAGCCTCACACTCCTCAGTCCATTTGAACTTAGTATCCTTCTTCAACAACTCCGTCATAGGCTTCGCAATTTTTGAGAAATTCTCAATAAATCTCTGGTAGTATCCTGCGAGTCCAAGAAAACTCCGGATCTCTCCAACTGTCGTTGGTGCTTCCCATTCGGTTACGGTCTCAACCTTTGTGGGGTCAACTGCTATACCTTCTCCGGATATAATGTGTCCGAGGAATCCAACTTCCTTCAACCAAAACTCACATTTGCTGAATTTGGCATATAACTGATGTTCCCTTAGTTTCTCCAAAACCAAACGCAAATGTTTCTTATGCTCCTCTTCATTCTTTGAATAAACTAGGATGTCATCAATGAACACTACGATGAACTTATCCAAAAACTCCATAAACACTTTGTTCATCAGGTTCATAAAATAGGCAGGTGCGTTAGTCAATCCAAATGACATAACGGTATACTCATACAATCCATATCTTGTGGTGAATGCTGTCTTAGGTATGTCCTGCTCTCGAATCTTCAACTGATGGTACCCTGATCGCAAATCGATCTTGGAAAACACTTTAGCTCCTTGCAATCGATCAAACAGATCGTTGATCATTGGCAGTGGGTACTTATTCTTGATGGTTACTTCATTCAATCCCCGATAATCTACAACCATCCTTAATGATCCATCCTTCTTTTCCACTAGAAGTACGGGTGATCCCCAAGGTGAAGAACTTGGGCGAATGTAACCTTTATCCAATAACTCCTTAATCTGATTCTTAATTTCCACCAAATCCTTTGCTGGCATCCGGTACGGTCGCTTCGATATTGGGCCTGTACCTGGCA
This sequence comes from Triticum urartu, assembly GCF_003073215.2. Taxonomy (NCBI): domain Eukaryota; kingdom Viridiplantae; phylum Streptophyta; class Magnoliopsida; order Poales; family Poaceae; genus Triticum; species Triticum urartu. Next base: position 43,894,358 of record NC_053024.1, read on the forward strand.
ATAACTCAATCAAAAACTCAATGTCTCTATCCGGTGGCATGCCTGGTAATTCCTCAGGAAATACATCAGGAAAATCCTTTACCACTGGTACTTCCTCATGCACAACTCCTGATAAGCAATTCACTTGTGTCCTGTTTGGCACATGCCGGGATACATACTTGATCCTTCTTCCTTCTGGTGTGGTAAGAAAAATTGTCTTACTGGCGCAATCGATGTTTCCTCCATACATCGACAGCCAATCCATACCAAGAATCACATCCAGACCTTGGGATTCCAGAATAATTAAATCCGTTGGGAATACATGCCTTCCTATACTCAATGGTACTTGAAAACATCCTTGTCTGGCCATGTATTCTGCTCCTGGCGAGCTTACTAGCATAGGTGTTTTAAGAATCCTAGTGGGCAGGCTATACTTTTCCACAAATCCCCTTGATATGTATGAATGCGATGCACCAGTATCAAAAGAACGAGTGGAGTAAATGACTTAACCAAAAACTTACCGATTACTGCATCGGGCTGATATTCAATCTCCTCCACATTAACGTGGTTCACCTGTCCCCTATTGAAAGGGTTCGGCTTCTTCCCAGAGCTTCCATTGCCATTTCCATTCTAGCCTTCAGGACATTCATTGGCATAATGTCCGGTCTTCGAACACTTGAAACAGGTGACTTGACTCAGGTCTCTCTTGGTTGGGGTTGATGGGGTTGTTCGGTTCTGGCCGTTGCTTCCTCCATTCCCATTACCATTCTTGTGGCCATTATGGTTGTGCGAGCTACCTCCTCCATGGGTGTGCTGAAACTTAAATCCCGGTTTAGGGGTAAAACGGGGCTTTTGCTGGGCTCCAGAGTTATACTTCCCCTGTCCATACTTCCTCTTACGGTTCTCAATCTGCTGTTGCTTCCCTTCAATCATGATGGCACGATCTACCAACTCCTGGTAGTTGTTGAAATTTTCTACCATCAACTGCATGCTTAGTTCATCATTCAGTCCTTCCAGAAACTTCTCCTGCTTAGCTACATCCGTAGCAACGTCATCTGGGGCATAACGGGCTAGCTTACTAAACTCCTCCACATACTGGACAACAGTCCTTCCTCCTTGGCGTAAGTTGCGAAACTCACGCTTCTTTATGGCCATAGCTCCTGCTGAAACATGGGCAGTGCGGAAAGCTTGCTGAAACTAATCCCATGTGACAGTGTAAACTGGGTAAGTGGCTGTGAAATTCTCCCACCATGCTGCCGCGGGTCCGTCAAGCTGGTGTGCGGCAAACTTCACTTTCTCACCATCCGTGCATCCTCAGTGGTCAACTCCCTTCCTATCTTGCGGAGCCAATCGTCTGCTACTATCGGCTCGGTGCTACTAGAAAACACTGGCGGATTCAGCCTAAGGAAACGGGCTAAGTGGTCAACAGGTGGTGGTGGTGGGTTGTTGTTGTTGTTCTGCTGATTCTGAACTAACATCTGCATCAATTGATTCTGCTGCTGGATCAACTGAGTGAGCTCCGGTGGAAATCCATTGTCACGTCTCAGAGGCATCTGAGGGTTTAAGAATAGAGGGGGTCTAAAGGGAAAACACTACCCATATGCACATGAGGCAAAAGCACACAATTCACTTCAATCAATCAAACAAGGGCTTACAAACGGTCTAACTATCGCAAAAGTGCTCAACTATAATGTGTTTACATGGGGGAATACTATTACTATCTGGTGGTCATCTAGAAATTTGAACCGGTGGAAGACTCCATGATATCTACTCCAGCTTCGTCTTCAAAGTCGGGTTCACTTGGATCCAAATCGGTGTCGTCGATGATGATGTAGTTGTCCGGACATGCGACGTACTCGTCTTCCTCCTGGGATGCTAACTTCCTCTTGAGTTCTTCAATCTCCTGCTTAAGATCGCAATTGTGCCTTGCTAGAGCTACGATCTCGTCCATGTAGTCCTTGCGTGTAGACTTTAGTTCTCCTTCTAGCTCGATGATCCTTGCCTTCGCATTCTTCAACTCTATCATGTCATTGCACATCTGGTTCTCGTGGCGTCGAATGTGCTGGTTTAACTCCTGGATGAAAGATGCAATGGATCTATCTTTCTTGGTCCTGACTAACTCCCATTGTTCATCACGGCGTTCGCAAATCTGGTAGATAGTATCCTTGAGGTCTTCTTGATAAAGTTCTCCAATGCGTCCTATGGTGATATGAGCTGCCATGCTCCTTCCTAGACTCCAGGTTGGTGCATTGAAAACACTATCTATGGGCTTCGTGATTGGCGCGAATGTTCTTCCCGGAACGTGAGCTTGAATCTTCCAGCGCTCCTCTTCAGGCAGAGTGGCGTTGAAGGTTCCCGTGAAGCTTGGTAATCCAATGTTCAGGTACTTGGTGACTTCCTTCAGGTGAAATCCAAATGGTGTGCCTTCATCCGGTTGAGCGTACTTAATCTTCGCCCTTGACTCTCTTGGCCTGCTTTTTAACAACCTTATAGACACTGACTATTGCCAGGATGACACGGGGGCCAGCCAGGAAGTAGAAGAAGAGGTAACTATTTTGTAGCGACCTGACCCGAATGGATCACGTCTGCTGTGCTACGGTGTCGTCCCTGGATCAGTAATGCTGACACCACACAGTACATCGAGGTTTTATAGCAGAGTTGCAATCACACACTTATTACATTGATGGCTCAAAAAGAACTTATTACAATAAATATGGCAGAAGGCCATATTTTAAAGATAACAGCGGAAGACTTGGAAGATAAATGGGTCCATCAACTCCAGCGGCATCACTGAGTATAGAACCACGACCTAAACACCTCAATCGTCGTCTGAAAAGTCTGCAACATTAACGTTGCAGCCCGAAAACGGGTCAGCACATGGAATATGCTGGCAAAGTAACACATAGAGAGTAATGGAATGAAACAGCTATACTACATGCATATATGGCTGGTGGAAAGCTCTATGGTTACAGTTTTGCGTAAAGCCAGTTTTTCCCTACTGCAAAGGAATAAATTTTATTTACTATCATGGTGGTTGTGAAACATTGAGAATGGTTGACAGCATTCTCAATCCCAATTAAAAGTAATTAAAACCCAATAACATTAATTAGAAGTAACATGTTGAGATTCACAATGATATTCAAGTACTAGATACTCAAGTTGTCCATAACCGGGGACACGGCTAATCATGATTAGTTTGTTCCTCTGCAGAGGTTGCGCACTTTTCCCCACATGACTCGATCGCCTCCGTTTGTTTTCTCGCACTACATGGTGTTTGAGAAACGGATGACCGAGACATAGTCTTTTAGAAGCACTAGCACCTTACATGTGGGGTACACCGGTACACCTACATCCCCTACTTCTGCTAGTCCACCCCGTAAGAGTTCGCACAACTTAGTCAACTGTGCCAGAGCCCATAGTAGCATGTGGCTGCACACGGAAGTTTCTAGCATGAATTATCTTATGATCCCTTTGAGCCTGGGTGGCGGTCCAAAAAAAACAGGCAAGTCCTGATAGACATCAGGTGCCTCAATCCACCCAGATGTGTGTTTAAGTTGCCACCTTAGATAAACCATTAAAATTATCAATCTCACATCTGTCATGGATATCACTCACCCAATCCACGTCTACTAGCAAAGCATGGCATAATAAGCAAACGTATAAGTAACTCCCAAAGGTTTGATAATAATACAGGTAATAGGTACTACCTCATCTACTTCCCATCCCACAATTTAATTAGATCCTAATCATGCAATGTGTGAGGATTGATCTAATGCAATAAAACATGGGTTGTAGAAAAGGTATGATCAAAGTGTTACTTGCCTTGCTGATGATCCGCGAGTCCTAGGGTTTCGAAGTAACAAGCGGCGCAATCCGGGTAATCTATCGCAGACAAACAACAAGCATACAATAAGTACTCATCTAATGCACAGGTAAAACTCGAACAAGAGATCGAACCAGGTAGTTCAACTTAAGAACTCCGGTTGCAAGAAAGAACGAAAAACAAATGGTGGAAGAAAACAACTCGGTTCTAGCAAGTTGAAACTAGGTCAAAATTTTACTGTAACAAAAGCTTGTTCAAGTTGATTAGACGGAACGGCGGTTTCGAGACGAAACTCCAGGCGCTTGAATCACCTGATTCTGATAAACGAGCGAAAATATAGACTAGGAAGAAGATCGGATCTGAGATCGCGATCGCGGAATAAATCCGACGAAAAGAAAAAGAAGAACGGTTAAACGAACGGACGTTCGTTAACCTAGAAGAATCCGGTGATCACGTTCGTTAGGACGAACGGTCCGGCGAACGGTCCAAAGCAACTAAATCGGAGAAGAAAACGAATCCGATCTAGGGTTTCGGAGAAGAAAAACCGATCGAAAAACTGATCTAGAAAACCGGAACGGTTTAGAGAAGAAAAGAATCGGAACGATTAGAAGAAAACGATCCGAGAAAAAGAATAGATGTAGCGCGGGGCAACCTTGGCGAGGTCTCCGGTGAACGGGGCTCCGGCGGCGTCGGCGTAGGGCGGCGGCGTGGGCAAGGTGCGGCAGCGGCGCGGGTGTGGGGCGGTGGCGGTAAGGTGCGGCGACGGCGCGGGTGTGGGGTGGCGGCGCAGGTGAGGCGGCGGCGCGGGTGTGGGGCGGCGGCGCGGGTGAGGCGGCGCGGCGGCGGTGACGCAGGGCGCGGTGTGATGCGGCGCGGCGGTGGTGCAAGGCGCGGTGTGGAGGAGAGCTTTGATTTGATGTGTTTAGAGGGGGGGGGGTGCTTGGGTATTTATATTGGGGAGGGGAGGGGTTTACTTGGGGTAGAGGACAAGGAATTAGAATAGGAGTAGGAAAGATCTAGAAAATAAACGGAATAAGGAAAGGGGAGGGGCTAAAGCCTAGAATCCTAAAAGGATTCGGTCCTAGCAAGAAGCGGCGGCGGCCGACCGGCTCCTGGCTCGGCGCCTGGTGCCTGGGAGCGCAGCGGTAGGTGGCTTGGCTTGGGCCTTTGGCCCAAGGCGCTGCTCAATTTTTTTTAAATAGTTTCCTCGCGCAGAAAAAAACAAAAGGGGATCTAAACGAACTCCGAAAAATCTAAAGTAAATTTTCCCCGACTCCTAAAAATGAGCCGAACAAAATGAACTTTTCTCCGGACCTAAAATGCAATTTTCGAAAACGCGCATTTTTCCCTATCCAATAAAATGCAAATAAACACCGGAAAGCAAAATTGATCTATTTATTATATCTTCATTTTTCCTAAATTTGGGAAAGTCATATTATTCCCTCTCTCATATATTGACACCGGAAAAATTATTGAAGATAAAATAAATAAATCAAATGATCCTATTTTCAAAATTCGAGAGAACTCTCAAATATGAAAATAACGAAATCTCCAACTCTCTCCGAGGGTCCTTGAGTTGCGTGAAATTTCTAGGATCAACCAAAATGCAAGAAAATATGATATGCATATGATCTAGTGTATAACATTCCAAATTGAAAATTTGGGATGTTACATATTTCCTCCGACTCAACCCCTTTGCCAAGACAGAAACCTCGACTGGTAACCCGGAAAGTAAGGTTTTCACACCCTTTGGCTTATTTGGATCCTCCTTTTCTTTTGAAAAAACAGCAACATGAGAGCCGCCGTCAGGCCCGGACCAGTGACGATAATGAACTGCCCTCCGGCTTACCAAAAACTCCACGGAAACGCCAGAATGAGGTTACTTTCACCCTTGTCTCTTGCTTTTATCAATGAATCTGTTTCCTTGCTCTCTTAACTGCGATTTTACTATTGCCGGAGGTTTCTCGTTCTTCTGGCGATTCTTCACAAACTCAATTTCCGGCTTTCAAGACTGCCCCTGGGTAAAGAAAATTATCTTTCTTCTGCATCTTTAAGTCTGTATCATTATACTGACTCATGAAATTCTTCTTAGCGGTCAAGCAAAGCCCAAGAAAGCCAGGGTGGCTAAGCCGGCGGAAGAGCCGAAAGACCCTGCTCCTGAACTGGCAATACCAACTCCTGCTCCTGAACAATCTGAAGCACCAGAAGACCGTGCTGTCAACATTCAATCAGACCTTCCTGAGTCATCAGCTGATGAGACCATTCTCAATCCATCCACCGTTGGGCCGTCCAGCTCAGCTAACCCGCCGGCGACTTCTGACAATGACGTTCTAATCACTGGTAGTAGATTCATTGAGCTGGGCAATCCAACTGTACTGGCCTGGCACTCTGCCAAGCAAGAGGCTTTGGAAAGGCGGAAAGTGCGGTTTGACATCTCTCACTATACTCACCTGAGTATTAGTGACGTGCTATCTGGATACCTCAGTCATGTGCATTCCATTCGTGACTCTAAAATGGCCACACTAACAGCACGTGTATTAGTGGCCACATATAAAAACAGTGGCTCCTTATCAATGGGAGCAGCAAGAACCGGCGGCTCAGCGAGCTGTCTTTTCAGATCTTCAAAGGCAGAGTTAGTAGCATCACTCCAGACAAAATCATATGTTTTCTTCATCATTTGATATAATGGCATAGCCTTCTTACCTAGCCGGCTTATGAAATGGCTTAAAGCTGCAACACGACCGCCAGCCGCTGAACATCATTGATGCATGCCGGCTTAGCCAAAGATGTAATCGCCTTTATTTTCTCTGGGTTAGCCTCAATGCCTCTGTTATACACCAAAAAACCCAAAAGCTTGCCTGCTGGTACTCCAAAGACGCACTTGGCCGAGTTGAGCATCATCTTGTAGACCCGGAGGTTATCAAAGGTTTCCTTTAGATCATCTACAAGGTTTCCTTCTCTCTGGATTTCACCACTATATCATCCACATAAGCATGAACATTACGCCCAATCTGATTATGAAGACAGTTCTGCACACACCGCTGATAAGTCGCCTGGGCACTCTTAAGCCCAAAAGGCATGGACACATAGCAAAAGGCTCCAAACGGGGTAATGAAAGCCTTCTTCTCCTGGTCCTTAACTGCCATCTTGATCTGATGATAGCCAGAATAAGCGTCTAGAAAACTCAAACGCTCACAAAGTATCAACGATTTGATCAATACGAGGGAGAGCAAAAGGATCAGCTAGACAAGCCTTGTTTAAATCCGTGCAATCCACACACATATTCCCGGTGCCATTCTTTTTGAGCACAAGCACCGGGTTAGCCAACCACTCTAGGTGAAAAATTTCGACAATAAACCCGACCGCCGAGAGCCGGGCCACCTCCTCACCAATAGCCTTGCGCCTTTCCTCATTGAACCGCCGAAGGAATTGCCTGACGGGCTTAAACTTTGGATCAATATTGAGAGTGTGCTCAGCGAGTTCTCTCAGTACACCCGGCATGTCAGAAGGCTTCCATGCAAAGATGTCCCTGTTCTCATGGATGAACCAGATGAGCGCGCTTTCCTATTTGGGATCCAAATTAGCACTAATAGTAAATTGTTTGGATGAGTTGCCAGGCACAAAATCAATCATCTTGGTATCATCAGATGACTTAAACTTCAGCACCGGCTCATGCTCCGTAGTTGGCTTCTTCAAAGATGTCATGTCTGCCGGGTCAACGTTGTCTTTATAGAACTTTAACTCTTCCATGGCGCAAACAGATTTTGCGTAAGCAGCATCGCCTTCCTTACACTCCAAGGCTATTTTCCGACTTTCATGTACTGTGATAGTACCTTTATAATCCTTAGAAGGGAGGTAAGAAAGGAAATACTAAAGCTCCTTGAGGCAGGTATAATCTATCCCATTGCTGATAGTCAGTGGGTATGTCCTGTCCATTGTGTCCCTTAGAAGGGAGGTATTACTGTCGTTCCTAATGATAAAGATGAGTTGATTCCTCAAAGAATTATTACAGGTTATATGATGGTAATTGATTTCCGCAAATTAAATAAGGCAACTAAAAAGGATCATTACCCCTTACCCTTTATCGCTCAAATGCTAGAAAGACTATCCAAACATACACATTTTTGCTTTCTAGATGGTTATTCTGGTTTCTCTCAAATACATCTGTCAGCCAAAGATCAATCAAAGACTACTTTTACTTGCCCTTTTGGTACTTTTCCTTATAGACGTATGCCTTTTGGTTTATGTAATGCACCTGCTACCTTTCAAAGATGCATGATGGCTATATTCTCTGACTTTTATGAAAAGATTTGTGAGGTTTTCATGGACGATTTCTCCGTCTATGGATCTTCTTTTGATGATTGCTTGAGCAACCTTGATCGAGTTTTGCAGAGATGTGAATAAACTAATCTTGTCTTGAATTGGGAAAAGTGCCACTTTATGGTTAATGAAGGTATTTTCTTGGGGCACGAAGTTTCTGAAAGAGGTATTGAGGTTGAAAATCCAAGGTTGATGCTATTGAGAAGATGCCATGTCCCAAGGACATCAAATGTATAAGAAGTTTCCTTGGTCATGCCAGATTTTATAGGAGGTTTACTAAGGACTTCTCAAAAATTTCTCGGCCTTTGACTAATTTATTATAAAAAGATATACCATTTGTTTTTGATGATGATTGTGTAGAAGCATTTGAAATACTTAAGAAAGCATTGATCTCTGCACCTATTGTTCAGGCTCCTGATTGGAATTTACCCTTTGAAATTATGTGTGATGCCAGTGATTATGCTATAGGTGCTGTTCTAGGGCAAAGTGATGATAAGAAATTAAATGTTATTCAATATGCTAGTAAAACCCTAGACAATGCTCAAAGAAATTATGCTACCACTGAAAAAGAATTCTTAGCAGTTGTATTTGCTTGTGATAAGTTCAGACCTTATATTGTTGATTCTAAAGTAACTATTCACACTGATCATGCTGCTATTAAATATCTCATGGAAAACAAAGATGCTCAACCTAGACTTATTAGATGGGTTCTCTTGCTACAAGAATTTGACTTACATATTGTTGATAGAAAGGGAGCTGAGAACCCCGTTGCAGACAACTTGTCTAGGTTAGAAAATGTGCTTGATGACCCACTTCCTATTGATGATAGTATTCCTGATGAGCAATTAAATGTCATAAATGCTTCTCATACTGCTCCATGGTATGCTGATTATGCTAATTACATTGTTGCTAAGTTTATACCACCTAGTTTCACATACCAGCAAAAGAAAAAGTGCTTCTATGATTTGAGGCATTAATTTTGGGATGACCCACATCTTTATAAAGAAGGAGTACATGGTGTTATTAGACGTTGTGTACCTGAGCATGAACAGGAACATATCCTACGCAAGTGTCACTCTGAAGCTTATGGAGGACACCATGCTGGAGATAGAACTGCAAATAAGGTATTGCAATCTGGTTTTTATTGGCCTACTCTCTTCAAGGATGTCCGTAAGTTTGTCTTATCTTGTGATGAATGTCAATGAATTGGTAATCTTAGTAGACGTCAAGAAATGCCTACAAATTATTCACTTGTTATTGAACCATTTGATGTTTGGGGCTTTGACTATATGGGACCTTTTCCTTCCTCTAATGGATATACACATATTTTAGTTGTTGTTGATTATGTTACTAAGTGGGTAGAAGCTATTCCAACTAGTAGTGTTGATCATAAAACTTCTACTAGAATGCTTAAAGAAGTTATTTTTCCAAGATTTGGAGTCCCTAGATATTTAATGACTGATGGTGGTTCACATTTTATTCATGGTGCTTTCTGTAAAATGCTTGCTAAATATGATGTTAATCATAGAATTGCATCTCCTTATCACCCACAGTCTAGTGGTCAAGTAGAATTGAGTAATAGAGAGCTCAAATTAATTTTGCAAAAGACTGTTAATTGATCTAGAAAGAATTGGTCCAAGAAACTTGATGATGCATTATGAGCCTATAGAACTGCATATAAAAATCCTATGGGTATGTCTCCGTATAAAATGGTTTATGGAAAAGCATGTCACTTACCTCTCGAACTAGAACACAAGGCACATTGGGTTATTAAAGAACTCAATTATGATTTTAAACTTGCCGGTGAGAAAAGGTTATTTGATATTAGCTCACTCGATGAGTGGAGAACCCTTGCCTACGAAAATGCCAAGTTGTTTAAAGAAAAAGTTAAAAGATGGCATGATAAAAGGATACAAAAGCGTGAGTTTAATGTAGGTGACTATGTATTGCTATACAACTCTCGTTTAAGATTTTTTGTAGGAAAACTTCTCTCTAAATGGGAAGGTCCTTACGTTGAGGTCTATCATTCCGGTGCCATAAAAATCAACAACTTCGAAGGCACAAATCCGAAGGTGGTGAAAGGTCAAAGAATCAAACATTATATCTCAGGTAATCCCATAAATGTTGAAACCAATGTTATTGAAACCGTAACCCCGGAGGAATACATAAGGGACACTTTCCAGAACGTTCCAGACTCTGAAAAGGAATAGGTATGTGGTACGGTAAGTAATCCGACTCCAAAACAGTTTTTAAGGCAATATTTCTCTGTTTTGGAATATTTAGAAAAATAGAAAAATAAGAAGCAGTCCGGGAAGGACACGAGGGCTCCACGAGGGTGGAGGGCGCGCCCTACCCCCTTGGGCGCGCCCCCTACCTCGTGGGCACCTCGTGCGCTCTCAAGACTCCGTTTTCTTACACGACACATATCTTGGTCGGTAAAAATTCATTATATAATCTCCCGGGGGTTTCGACTCCCGTACCACGCAAAAATCCCCTGTTTTTGTTTTGGGCTGTTTTTCTGGTAGATCCAGGTTGTCATGTCGTCTTCAAGCGCCCCCAAGGACCAGTTCTTCGACAAGGTCATCAACCCCTACCTCGCAGAAGTGCTGCAACACCATCAAACCATTAAGATGCGTGAGGGGTTCTTGCACATCCGCGATGCTGAGGGACCGACACTACTAGGAAAATGCTTAACAGTTGCGCTGGTTTTTGATCTACCAGTAGCGCGGGCACCAGCGCTACTGCTATGGTGCTACAGCTATTTTATAGCAGTAGCACGTTTTTAGTCCAGAGCTACTGGTAAGTTCAAGTACTAGTAGCGCGTTTTCAGGCCCGCGCTACGCTAACATTTATGTTTTTTTAGCATTTTGGCGTTGTACATGTTTAAACAGATATATCTTTTATACAATAATAACTCATCATGAACTAGTCTGTTTAAATAGCATATTCATTACCACTTGTCATCACCATCAAACAATGTTCGTCAATGAGACATCATATAACAAGTTGGTCACTAGTCATAATCACAACTCCTCCTCATCATCATCAACTCTAACACATTGTAGCACATAATAACACATTCTAGCTACGACCTACTCCTCTCATAGGACCTACTCTACCCTCTCTTAGGTAAAATATCATAAAACAAGATAGGCCTTGATGCTGCATTAAGGAAAATTGACTCTCCATAATAAAGAAGGGAGATCATCTTGTCTCCAAGTCTTTGCCTACGCACAATGTTGCTTCCAAGTAGCTCTCTACGATGGCTCAAACATTTTTTGGAATCATCTATTATCATGGCTTCATCGCTTTTAGAAATCTGGTATGGACAGGAGTGATGTGGATACTGCGGCTGACCTGGCCGAGGTGGCTGTAAGCTCACAACATTAACACGACCTCTCGTCAACATCAGATGAGGCACACAATTCATCGGGATTTTCTGTTCAAAAACATAGTAATAACTTTGTAGTTAGCAATATAGTTTAGTTTTAGAAGAATTTATGAAAAAGATGCACAGATGTCGTAATAGTAGAAAATCTTACCATGATATATCCATTGATGTTACCATAGTTCAACACGTGCACTAGTGGCACGTATTGACCATAATGTGGAGGAGTTTGATAATAGCTATTGTAATTCTCAATATCAGGAAAAAATGCGATAAGACCATCTTGCTCCTTATAAGTTACTTGTGCTTCATCATTGTAGTAGTAGGTTCTCTCTAGCATTTTCCGTACATTTTTTGAAGAATGGAAATAAACTGTCAAATATTTTGAAATAAACAATATAAATTACTTAGTAAATATGTTCAAGAAACTCACACAGCGGTAGAACTGGAAGCGTGTCAACAAGGACCCAAATGGTCATATCATTTTCGTCGATGTCAGGATCACCAAGATCGAAGGTGAGAAGCATACCCTCATGAAAATCATACGCCTTGCAAAGGGCTTCCCAATTCAGGCAACCAAAATTGTACGAGTTCATAGAATTGTATAGATTTACAGCAAAATCATGACCATGATGGGTCCTTAGTTGAATTATCTTTGTCTCCATTCTTTCATGATCTTCAAAACCCAGCTTCTCCAAGACATAGCGTCTTGCTTGGCATGGGGTAAGCTAGTCGAATTGTAAAAGATGGAAATTACACGTTGAAGAAGCAGAGAAGTCGTGCAAAAAATAACAAAAAACACTTGTCGTCATTGCGTAACGTTTCAACATCGAAGGTCTCTTGGAGCTTGATATTGAAACGCCGACCTTCTACCAAGTGAGGCCTGTCGCACAGACCGCGCTCATCTTTGCAGTAGTCGCACATAGAGAATTCCCTTTCGTCGTTAGATATTTCCTAATAGGTAATTAATAATCCATCATCGAATACATATATAGTAGTTTGTAGCAAAGATCATCATATAACAACTAAAACACCTAAAATTTGTAGTTTGTAGTAGTTTGTAGCAAAGATCATCATATAGTCCATCATGAATACATATATAGTAGTTTGTAGCACAAACCGTGCTCATCTTTTGCATTCAATAAGCAAATAAATAATAGGTAATTAATAATCCATCATCAAATACATATATAGTAGTTTGTAGCAAAGATCATCATATAATATCACTAATATATCTCGAATAATAGCTCCTCTAGGTTCAGTGGGCCGCGGTGGACACCCAAAGAGAAGGAACCATCACCGGATCATAGCTCCGGTGAGATCCCCAAAGAATCTGCCAGGTATTGGAGAACCGGTCGTTCGCCAATGCAACCAAGTAGCGCTGGACGTGCGTGTTCTCCTCCATGACACGGTGCTGTACCACCTGCGCTGGGGACTCAAGCCTCTCCACCGATGCAGGCCCACGTGACCGCCACCAAAGAAGCTCCGGGTCGATGACGGGTTGGCTCCTCACTAAGCTGCGCTCACCAGAAGGTAGCACAACCCAGTACCAGCTCGGCGGAGCCCAGTCCCGGACATGACCCCTCGGCTCAAGTAGGCACTACTAGGAAAAGGGCTAAAGATAATATGGACACTAATGGCGCACCATGTATGTGGTGCGCCATTGCTATATAGTAATGGCGCACAACATACAGGTGCGCCATTAGTAATATATTACTAATGGCGCACCTGGTGTGGTGCGCCATTAGTAGTTTTGAAAAAATAAACAAAAAAATTTGTTACTAATGGCGCACCGTGGGATAGTGCGGCATTACTAGTTGACATAGTAATGGCGCACCACACCCACCGTGCGCCATTAGTAGTTTTGAAAAAAATGAATAAAAAAATTGTTAGTAATGGCGCACCAGTGGACAATGCGCCATTACTAGTTTTTTTCAAAAAAAATTCAATTTTTTTTATTTTTTTTTCAAAACTAGTAATGGCGCACCGTGGGTGTGGTGCGCCATTACTAGTTTAACTAGTAATGGCGCATCACTCCCACGGTGCACCATTACTAACTTGGCCTAAAAATTCCAACGAATGCACCCCCCTCCCCCGTGGACCACCTTTTCAGTTAAAAAAAATAACAAAAAATGATGGAAATGCAAAAAAAAAAAAAAGAAAATAAGCTTCCCATGTGATATGTGGTCTACTTATTGGGAAAATTTACAAATATGAATTTTGACTTTATTTGCAAAATCTCTCTGGAATTTGTAAAATGGTCATAACTTTTGCATACGAGCTCAGATTAAAAAGTTTTTTATATGAAAAAGCATCTACTCGAAAAGTTACATCCGAATTTAACAGGAGGAACCACTAGTAACATAAAAAAGCCCCAAAAACCTAACAGAAAAAAGTTACGGGGCTTTTAAGATCTAGAGGGATAAAAAATGGAAAAAATTTCAAACTTACTAGTGGCGCACCGTTTGCTAGGTGCGCCACTAGTAACAGAAAAAAAATTGGTTTCGAAAAAAAAATTGAATTATTTTTCAAAATATGATACCTAATATGATCGGGAAGTTTGAAATATTTTTTCAAAATTTCATCATACTCATGAACATGAACAAAGTCCTAGACATCAGCAAGGTTTAATAAGATTGATATGATAGATATATCAACAAGTGCCTGTGAAGTGAGGTGGTGTTGGGGTTGGATAGAACTGCGAAGTTAAGCGTGCTTGGGCTGGAGTAGTGTGAGGATGGGTGACCTTTCGGGAAGTTTGACCACGGAGTGCGATTTGACCTGAGATTAGGCATATTGACCCGAGATTAAGCCATAGTGACCCGTAATTAAGAAAAATTTAAAAAAAGTTGAAAAAATATTATTACTAATGGCGCACTTCTATGTGGTTCGCCATTACTAAGTCAGATAGTAATGACGCACCTCTAGGCATACTAATGGCGCACTAAAGATGCGCCATTAGTATCTGGTATACTAATGGCGCACTAGTGGTGCGTCATTAGTATCATTAGTAGGCCTTTTCCTAGTAGTGAGGAGTCCTCCGCCGAGTCGACGACGAGGATGCGGGATAGGCATCGTCGACGTCGAGAACAAAATGCTTAATTATGAAAACAAAATTAATAAACACTTAGCAAAATTTGGCATGACCTTTGCTAAAAACAGGACATATCGAGCGCCTGAAATTTGCCAGAACGTAAACGAATTGACATTTCTGGCAAAACATAGGCCACTCGGAAAAATATGACATGTCCAAAATGTGACATGTTCAAAATAGAGAGAATTCCTTATTTAACATCGTCTCGAAATTTGTTGCCTTATTTGACATTGAGAAAAATTATCTTCCTTATTTAACATAGAGTTTAAATTCTATGCCCTTTATAACACTATCATCCATTTTAAGCGTTAATAGTGTTAAAAGACACATGAAAAGACCTATTTACTCTTCATGTGATATGTGATCAAAATTTTACGTATATGTGTGTATCCGTCTGACTTGTTTTGAGCCTTGGTCCCAACCTTGATGGCGTTGTAGCCAAGTGGTTTCCGGCGTACACACGTATGGGGTTAGCTCAGAGTATTTTCCAAGATATACGTACTAGACGAAGCTAGCTAAGCAGCCGATCTCCCGCTGGCTGGCTGATGGCCACAACACAAACACACGAGGCAGGTGATGGGCACATGATCTTGTCGGTCCTGTTTATTTTCTTTGGTTCAATCTCAACTCTATTAATTTACTGACTTGTTGTATACTACTATCGACCGTGTACAGGAAATTGTTTTTTCACACAAAAAAGTACAAGCACTGACTACAATATTAATTGTACTGACTTGTGTATACTATCGATCGAGTATGTACTGTGCCATGTACTAGTATTGATGTACACCGGGCACCCTGCTAACCCGTGCGTCCTGCCGTTGCCAAACGCGCTGCCCTCAGCTGTCGTATGCCTCCACACAGCTGAACCACGCACCTTGCCTGCTACAATTTTGCTGCCCCCATGCCGCTCGCTGCATGAGATCTGTGCCCTCTAACATGTCCGCATCATGTCCTCGCGTGCAATTTATTATGCATTGCCGACATCTTTATATGGAAGTACTGAAGCTAAACTACATCCAGATAGAGTCGTATAATGAAGCTAAACTACCACATAACAATTTTAATCACATATCACATAAGGGGTAAATAGGTCTTTTCAGGTGTCATTTAGCATCGTTAAGTCTCCAAATGGATAAAAGTGTCGTAAAAGGCATAAATTTTAGACTCGGTGTCGGATAGGGAAGAAAAAGTTTTTCGGTGTCAAATAGGGAAACAACATTTAAAACAGTGTCATTTAAGGAATTTTCTCTTCAAAATATGCATGACATGTCCACTGCAAATTTGCATATTAACAAGGAAAATTTCTTTAACTAAAAAAATAACAACAATTGCTTTAACTAAAAAAATACCTAGAATTCTGTTAACTACACCTAAAACAACTAAAACACCTAAAATTCTATTAACTACACCTAAAATAACTAAAACACCTAAAAATCTTTTAAATACACTTAAAACACCTAAATTCTATTAACTACACCTAATTAAAAACCTAGCTAAATTTCAATCCTAACTTTAAAACCTAGCTAAATTCAAAAACCTAGGGTTCATACGAATTAACTAGGCTTCATAACTAATCTGTCCAAGCAAGGGTTCGATCATGCATAACCTAAATTATTCTAAAAACCTACATTTTTAACTAAAACACCTACAAATATAACTAAAACACCTACAAATTCAACTAAAACACCTACATTATTCTAAGAACCTACATTTTTTTAACTAGGATTCAAAATAATTAGGGAGAAGGAAGGAGGGAGGAGTACCTCTCGGTGGAGGGGGGCCGGCGCGGGGGGGCGACCGGCGGAGGAGGATGGCCGGTGCACGCCCGGGAGGGGGGGGGGCAGGGGAGGAGGGCCGACGCGGGGAAGGGCGACCAACGGAGGAAGAGGGGCCCGTGCGGGGAGGGCGGCCGGAGTAGGACGCAGGGGCGGCGGCCGGATCGGGGGAGGGATTCGATCTGGTGTGAGCATGTGAGTGTGAGTGAGGGGAGAGGGGTGCGCGCACGGGCCGGCGAGGGAGAGGAAGCAGAGGTGGGCCTAGCGGCAGCGTGGGGGAGGATGCCCAGCGCTATAGCTAAAGCTGCAACAGGGGGCCGAGAGCGTGGCCCATTAGTAGTAGCGCTGGCCGTGAAATATAGCGCTACTGCTAACGTGCGCTTGTAGCGCTCTTGCTGGCCGGCGCTACTGCTAAATAGCAGTAGTGTGGGGTCTCTAACCAACACTACTGCTAAATATCTACCTATAAGCATTTTCCTAGTAGTGCGAGGAAGACCGGAAGCATGGAGGCAAGGCTTGAGGCATTCGAGCAAGAAGTTTTCAAGTGTCAGGAGATGGTGGAGCGTGGACTCGATTCCAATCACATTATGATCACGGAGTTCACCAACAACCACAAGCTAGACGTCAAGGACATTTGGGAGGCCATCTTCAAGCTTCATGAGAAAAACGAGCACCTCCAAGCCCAGATCTATGACTTGCAACATCAAAACTGTGAGTATGAATATAGATTCAAGAGGATGAATTTGGCTGCAGATTTGAAGTTTCAGGAGACTCGATCACCCTTCTATGATGGTGAGCCTATGCCTTGGAAGAAGGACGACAAGCCTACGCCATCAACAAAATCACCACTGTCTCCACCAACAAAGAAGAGTTGAGTATCTGGTATGGGCACTCCCCTTGGTGACTGCCAAGCTTGGGGGGTGCCCCGATATCGTATCACCATCACTTTTACCTTTACCGTTTTTCTTAGTTCGATCCTTTTGGTAATATCTTTATCTAGTAGAATAAGAATTCTTAGTATAATCTAGTTGTGAGTTTTGCTTTAAAATTCTTCTATGTAATCGAGTCCGCGAGCTATATAATAAAGATTAGTGTTGAGTCAAGGGCTTGCTTATTTTGCCATGATCCTAAGGGAATAAAATAAAGGAGAAAGAAATAAAAAGGAACAAAGAGATCATGTGAGTCTTATGGAGAGTAATGAGGTTGCTGGATGTGCAGACCGCACAGGTTGGGATGGATATGCTCTCTTTTAGGCACATAAAAAAAGTATGATGAATAAAAGTTGTTGAGAGTTGACAAGCATAGTTTTGGTCATCATTGCAATTAATAGGAAGTAATAAAGAAAGATAGGTCTTTACATATAGATATACTATCTTGGACATCTTTTATGATTGTGAGCACTCATGAAAATATGACATGCTAAAGAGTTGATGTTGCACAAGGAAGACAACGTAATGGGTTATGTTTTCTTACATCTGAGATAAATTATATTGTCATGGATCATCCAACATGGTTGAGCTTGCCTTTTCCTCTCATGCTAGCCAAATTCATCGCACCAACACTACAAAAAAAATACACTTCCATGATGATACGTGTTTGTCATAGTATGTCGCGTTTTCTGTCATGCATGTACATCCATGACGATTTTATGACAGAATCAAGATAGTCATACCTGTGCTGTCGTAGAAGTGTTCCATGACATTACCAAAATTATCATCATGGAAGTGTCCACTTCCATGACGATAAATCATGCGTCAGAGAAGTGCTTTCGTCAAGGGTGACCGACACGTGGCATCCACCGTAACAGAACATCGTTAAGCTATCGGGTCGGGTTTTGGATCCGATAACCCGTTAACAGCCCCGACCAATGGGAAATTTCCACGTGTAAAATTCTTATTGGCCGGACGAAACACGTGTCAGCTCGTTAGTGGGTCAGATAGGCCCCTATGATATGTCGACACGTGCCATGGCCCACCACTGGACCATTTAGCTTACAAAGCCGGCTCGTTTGACATGGTCAAAAGTTAACGGGCTGGCCCATGAAAAGCCTGTTAACGTTCTCTTCGCAAATAGCCCATTTTACGGCCCGTTAACTCACGGCCCATTAGGCCCTAAAGGAAATCGGCCCAACAACGTCATGTGGGTCGTCGAATATAACACCGGCCCATTTCACTTTCGGCCTATGTATGGCCGACGACGTCTTTCGGCCCATATGAGGCCTTCGTATCTTTCGGCCCTTTACAGGCCCACGGTGACTCTAGCCCATAATGAACAGTAATTTTCTTTATACCCGTTAACGGCCCGTGATTTACATGGGCCGTTTCCAGCCCGTGTTAGCTTTCGGCCTATTGACGGCCCACACGTTCTTGGGCTCCTTTTCGGCCCTCGATTACTTCCAGCCTGTTACTGGCCTGTTCCCCTAATGGTCCAAATTCGGACCATGTCAAGAGTTGGCCCGTTACTGGCCTATTCCCCTAATGGGCCAAATTCGGCCCCTGGCAAGAGTCGGCCCATTACTGGCCTGTTACCCTAATGGGCCAAATTCGGCCCATGGCAAGTGTCGGCCCGTTTCTGGCCTGTTAACCCGTTGCGCCGTTTCCAGCCCGTCCTATATTCTGGCCCATTAACGACCCGTTATGCCTGTGATAGAATTAAGCTTTGCTGTCCTACAGCCTGTTAACGGCCTATTACCATGCTGGGCTGATACCAATTACGCCCGATTATGGCCCATGTAGACACATTTGTCCGACGGCCCGAGGCCTACCGATTACAGGCCCATTTATCGACGACCCATAGTAGACCCATGGATCCTACGGCCCGTATACGGCCCATGGTAGTTGCGTCCACTAGCAAACCAGGGGAAAAGAAGACTAGGAAATAAATAAGGCCGAAACTAACGCTAGGCTATTAAGGCAATTGCAAAGATTACATCCACTCGACATCAAAGATTGCCACCAGTGCAAATATAGGGAACACCCTAAACTATACAAAAATGGCTTGCTGTTTTCTTCAGCCGGTGGCTGCATGTTAAGAATAAATTTTGTATCGCACCAAAACAAATTACAACTATATAACAAAAGGAAGGTTGGCATAAAACTTAACAGTCTAGCAGATAAATGCACCACTAGAAGTTTAGAAGCTCAGTTCATTTGACCTGACTGTTACATTTTCATGTTGTATTGTTCGATGGAGCACCATAACCCTCGCCTTCATTTCCCCTAGGCTCCTGAACAACATAGCAAATGTCTGATAGTCTGGTTTCAAAACAATGCATATCTTGATGACATTGAGCAATGTTTCTCCTTGTTTCACAAAGGGTCTCTGTTAGGGAATGGACTTGTGTCTGGAGCGTAGATACAACATTGCTTTGAGCTTGCATATCGTGATCATGAGGCAGTTTGGACGATATTGCCTTAACAACCAACCCAGTATTACGTAGGAATGTGCTTTTGGCCCTATTGGTGGATAGGTACTGACCGACTGCAAGAAGAGATGACATTGCGGTTATAGTTGCCTCGCCACCTTCAGAAGGTGGCAGTTCCACCATTTTTTCCATAGCTCGCTGAAAAGTTGAGGTTTTACATTAGTAGTACCAGAACAGAAGATATTAAGGAGGCAGCAAAACCAAACAAAATAGCTTTGGTCTATATACAGAACTTATTCTGGTGAACCCATGTAAAATATTAGTTGTATTTTATTGCAAAGTACATAATAAAAGCAGGTTCCAAACATATGACCATGTACCATCGCTAATGTATTGTCTATTTCTTCACATTGTATTGAGGGCTAAGGATAAAGAGGCAAAGTTTATAATACGGTAAGCATAGTATGACATCATTCATATCACAAAACAACTGAGAACAGACAAACATGCAATTGTAACGTTGTGTGGGCAAGTCCAGCACGGAACTAGATTACGGGTCAAGATCAAAGGAACATCACTCCTCTCTTTTAAACCTTGTAAGGTGCAATGATACGCTAAGACAATTGTGTATAAAATTGAAACGAGTAATAGACATTGGCTGCAAACCATGCAGTTCAAGGCACAAGTTAGAGTAAGTAGTAGTTAAAAGGCATGAGGATTAAGGACTTACAACATCGGCTTTGAATGGTGTAGTCATGCCCTTCTTCTTGCTGGTGTGACAGTGCTTGAAGATTTCCACAGCATTTGGTTCAGGTACTTTTTGGTCCTTGCGGGCTTTCCTCCGCATTTCGAACAAGTCAATATAGATCTGATAATATGGTGCAGCAAAAAGAGTGAAACAAAAGCTAATTACAAGAGCCTCGTAGTGTGCAATATAGCTACGAGATCCTGTCGTCTGTTGGAATTTCACTTTCGTACTGTTGGCCTTGTTCTTTGAACAGTTCACCTACAAGAAGATAGATTTGTGTGGCACATGCGTAAATAGGACTTCAACATGTGATCTGATCACACACACACACACACACATATATATATATATATAATGTACCTGATACTTTGGATCAAACCAGTGTTTAACAAGGCCCCTCCAGTCTTCATTCGATATATTTTCCACTAGAGATGTTTGGGAATGTTCACTGTTAGCCTTGCCTTCAAAGTGAGTTTTCCGCAAGTTATACCGATACTGTCGCAGAGCAGACTTGAAAACATGGGTGCAAGCTTGTCTGGTTGCATCATCTTGGCTATCCAACTAGAACCTCATCTGTTGAAAATTCTGGGAGTCTCATTATCAGCAACCTAGAAAGTATGGGACAGAGCAAGACGATATTACTAGTTTCCATACATAACCATACTTATAGATAAATGGTCGAGGACGGTGTTGAACTGGGTTTCCTCTATGTCATTCCTGTACTGAATCCATGTTGGGAGGATACGTACATGACACCTAACGGCAACCGTTGCCTCTGATACTAACTTGGCTGACTCTGTAGCATCACGTGGCCTTTTTAAACCTGCCTCAAAACGGATCTCCATTCTTACTCCTTTAGATTAGTTAACCTATCGAGCATTATCCCTGATGTTTGTTTCCTCTTGCGCCTAGGTGCTAGTCCAACAACGGACATAGGAAGTGTTAGTGTACATCAAACTGTGAGACTACATATAAAGAAGCATGCAAGTGTAACTTGACTCCAGCAACTACCTTCTTGCTGTTGAAGCTCACAAGGTTCATCTGATATTGCCAACTCGTCTTGTGTCAAGAGTGCTTGGGAAGTAGTGTCTGGTGTCAAGGGATCTTGGGAACATGCTGCTAGCTCAGTTGACGCACGAGTAAGTCGTGCAGCTGGTAGTACTGTGGTAGGTGTTGCAAGAACTAGGGTTGTCTCTGCTTGTTTGGTGGCAGCTATTTGCTTCTTTTGGCTTTTTTTGCAACTCGTGTAGCATGGGATGTCGTGTTTGTAGAATTTTCCACTGGACTTTGACCTTCTATTGCACCATCAGTACCAGCAGAATCTGCAGGATTCATCCGCTTCTCATTCCCTGCCATTCTGTGTTTCTTCCTCCTTCTCTGTGGCATGTTAAGTCAAGCCGACAAGAAAAACGAATAACAATTTAGTTCTTTAGAACAAATTGATGCGTGATGCAGATGAACTGAACTTTGATGTTAGACAACCACATGAAAGACAAGACGAAAGAGATAACCAGCACTATGATGTGTAAACTAAGAAGAAGACATTTCACCAAATTAGAAGCAATGCAAAGGAAGGTAGACACCATATGAAAGATGCTACAAATATCGCTCTGCCAAGTTAACAGTGTGTCATCATAAATGGCATTTAAACAAATGTGAAGCAGTATAAGAAATAAATCATATGCAAGATGCAAACAACATCACATTACCATGTTAGAGGTCTCTCGTCATTAGTGCCATTGCATATTCACAGCATTGCATATTCACAGCTTATGATGTGTAAACTAAGGAGAAGGCATTTCAGCAAATTAGAAGCAATGAAAGCTAGACACCATATGAAAGATGCAATGAATATCACTCTACCAAGTTAAAACTGTCTCGTCATAAGTGCCATTTTAACAAATTAGTAGTAAAAGCTAGAAAAGAATGTGAGATGTAACCTATATCACACTCCGAAGTCAAACGTGTCTTATGATAAGTGATTGTTGCAGGTTACACAACAGTAGTAATTTGATGTAAGAACATAGTGTGATAGACAGATATTGTATGTTCTAGAAACAGGAACACATGTCTTATTCAAGTATAATGTGTAAAGTAAGCAGATGGAATTCAACAAAATTAGAAGCAATACAAGCTAGACATCACACATAACATGCAACCACATATAACAGTGCCAAGTTAGAGGGAGCACCGGTGATGCTGCACTAGGGGAGACATGCTCATCATAAACACAACTTTGTTGAGTGTCTATGCATGTGTTGTCTTGGAAATCATCTTGGGGGTGTGGAGGAGTAGAAACTGTAGAGGCCCTCCGTTCGGAAGGAGCACCTTTATCCACTGCCTTGCTAACTTCCTTCTGGTTTATTGATTTTGAATTGTCAAGTAAAACCGACAAGAAAAAGAAATAAAATTCTCTCTTCAGAACTCATTCATGCATGATACTGACAATCACTACTTTGATGTAAGGCAAACACATGACACCAGGATGGAATATATACGAAAAACAGGACGACATGGCATGTTCACAACTGTTTGTGTAAACTAAGCAGAAACCATTCCAGCAAATAAGAAGCAATGCAAGCTAGACACCACATGAAAGATGCAACCAATATGACTCTGCCAAGTTAAAAGCGTCCCATCATAAATGGAATTTCAACAAATTAGAAGCAGCGCATGCTATAAATCATATGAAAGATGCAACTAATATCGCACTGCATATACTAAAGGTGTCTCGTCATGTTGATTGATGCGGGATGCAAAAAAAATAGTTTTATGTAAGGACATGCTTAATAGACAAATGTACTATGTACTAAATATAGGAAGCCATGTCACATTAACATGTATAATGTATAAGCTAAGCAGACTAGCACATGCAGTTTAACCAGATTGGAAGAATTACAATCTAGACACCATAAGCAACATGCAACCACATATCACGCTGCCAAGTTAGAGAAAGCACCTGCGATGCTAGTGTAGGGGAAATGCTGTAATCAACTACAGAGCTACATTCAATATCTTCATCTAGCATTTCTGTTTCTTGAGAATCATGTCGGGAGGCGGATGCTGCATTCTTTAAATGAGGAGTAGTCCCCTTGCCAGCCTGCCTCTTCATAAGTGATTGATGAGGGATACACAAGAACATTTGTTTGATGTAAGAACATGGTTAATACACAGATGTACTAGTATGTACCAAAAACAGAAAGGCATGTCATATTCAAAGGTATAATGTGTAAGCTAAGCAGATGCAATTTAACCAAATTGGAAGCAATACAAGCTAGACATCCGGCTGGAGTGGTGAGCATGATCATCTAGGACCTGAGAGCCTGGTGGGAGGCGGGCTGCTTCGCCACCATCGCAGCTTTTTAGTTGGCTTCCAGGTGATGCCTATCTTTGCTGGGCTTGTCACTGGCTCGGCCAGTGCCCTGACTAGGTATTTGTCTTCTGGTGCTCACGGGATGGTAGTTCATGTAAAAAAATATCTTTCCTTATCTTACCCACTTTGGCCTTTCGAATACAAGCTAGACACCATATGGAACATGCAACCACATATGACACCGCAAAGTTAAAGCAAGCACCTGGGATGGCGGTTCATTGCGAGCGAGGTCATCAACTCTAGAGCTATGTTTACCATCTCCATCTACTGACACTGCACCCTTTGTAGCGCTGTAACGTGTCTTGCCTACCCGCATACGAAGCTGGAGCGACTTCTCTCTTTTCTTTTTGGCTTCTCTCATGGCAGCAGAGTCTGAAATACCCTTGCATAAAAACACAATAGTGAGAGTAAGGGTGAAGTGTGTGCAGAACTAGTGCACTGTAAAAGTTGCAGATAGCAGGCGGCTGAAAAATAAATGACAGGAGACATATGATAGCTCTACAACATTCCATGGCAAACAAAATGAGATTCTACTCCGTATGATTTTGTAATATATGAGCACAGGAAATGCAGGTACTCCTCCAGCACACCACCACATGTTGTCATATCTAAGATAACAGTCAACTGAAAATAAATAGGTCAGTCAATTTTTTAATGAACCGTCCGATCTATAAGGAACGGGAAGATGGCCTTCGTCTACCTCCTGCCAGTCACTATTGACGATCTTTCTCGAACCGCCAGCGACCACCGGCCCAGACCCGTGCCTCCGCCGCTCCGCCCTCCCATTGACCTCACACCACCGCCGTGCTTGGCAGCGCCCCCAGGCCATCCCTTTAATCCCGGCAGACCTCTAGATCGGGTGCCAGTAGCTCTAGGCCGCACACGCCCCTAAGATAAACACCAACGCGCTGCTTCCCCGGCGTAATGGGCGTACTAGCGCCTCTTACGCCGGGGAATGCTTCTGTTAATTGGGAATCAACTGGCCAGAAATTGAAATTCAGGGGGGCGACGGAGCTCTAGCTAAGGTGAAATAGTATATGAGGAGAAACCTTGTGCATCGCGAGTTACTAAGAACATCTAGTATCAAGAAGAAGCGGTCAACTAGTGTCTTCTATGGGATGAATACCGTGCAAACAGAGACGTAAGATTTGCACGAATAAGGGAAGAGGAGTACCTTTTTCGGTTGCCGGTGTGGTCACCTCCACATGTCGCGCCGATCTTCTTATTTTTACCGGGGAAACAATGTTCTGGAGGGTGCAGGCTTGGACGAACCCATGGCCAAATTGTTGACTATGTTGCCATGGCCGTGTTGGAAATATGCCCTAGAGGCAATAATAAATTAGTTATTATTATATCATATTTCATTGTTCATGATAATCGTTTATTATCCATGCTAGAATTGTATTGATAGGAAACTCAGATACATGTGTGGATACATAGACAACACCATGTCCCTAGTAAGCCTCTAGTTGACTAGCTCGTTGATCAATAGATGGTTACGGTTTCCTAACCATGGACAATGGATGTCGTTGATAACGGGATCACATCATTAGGAGAATGATGTGATGGACAAGACCCAATCCTAAGCCTAGCACAAAGATCGTGTAGTTCGTATGCTAAAGCTTTTCTAATGTCAAGTATAATTTCCTTAGACCATGAGATTGTGAAACTCCCGGATACCGTAGGAGTGCTTTGGGTGTGCCAAACGTCACAACGTAACTGGGTGGCTATGAAGGTTCACTACAGGTATCTCCGAAAGTGTCTGTTGGGTTGGCACGAATCGAGACTGGGATTTGTCACTCCGTGTAACGGAGAGGTATCTCTGGGCCCACTCGGTAGGACATTATCATAATGTGCACAATGTGACCAAGGATTTGATCACGGGATGATGTGTTACGGAATGAGTAAAGAGACTTGCCGGTAACAAGATTGAACAAGGTATTGGGATACCGACGATCGAATCTCGGGTAAGTATCGTACCGATAGACTAAGGGAATTGAATACGGTATTGATTGAATCCTCGACATCGTGGTTCATCCGATGAGATCATCGTGGAACATGTGGGAGCCAACATGGGTATCCAGATCCCGCTGTTGGTTATTGACCGGAGAGTTGTCTCGGTCATGTCTGCATGGTTCCCGAACCCGTAGGGTCTACACACTTAAGGTTCGATGATGCTAGGGTTATTAGGAAGACTTGTATGTGATTACCGAATGTTGTTCGGAGTCCCGGATGAGATCCCGGACGTCACGAGGAATTCCGGAGGTAAAGATTTATATATGGAAAGTTGTTGTTCGGGTTCCGGGAAAAGTTCAGTTTTTCCGGTATTGTACCGAGAAACTTCCGGAAGGTTCCGGAGGATTCCGGAGGGGTCCGGTGGTCCGGAAAATGTTCCACCACGTCCAATACAGCAGCATGGGCTGTAGGGGGGGGTGCCCTAACCTTAATGGGCCAAGGTCACCAGCCCCCCCGAGGCCCATGCGCATGGGAGAGGGGAAACCCTAAGGGGAGGGCCTCCACTTGACTTGGGAGGCACTCCTCCCCCCTTGGCCGCCGCCCCAACCCTAGATGGGATCTAGGGGGGCCGGCCCCCCTCTCTCCCCACCTATAAATAGTGGAGGGGTGGGAGGGAGGCCACACCCTTGAACCTGGTGCAGCCCCTCCCCTCCAATACCTGTCCTCCTCCGCGTGAGCTTGGCGAAGCCCTGCCGGAGAACTGCCACTCCATCACCACCACGCCATCGTGCTGCTGTTGGACTCTCTTCCTCAACCTCTCCCTCCTCCTTGCTGGATCAAGGCGTGGGAGACGTCTCTGTTCCGTACGTGTGTTGAACGCGGAGGTGCCGTCCGTTCGGCGCTAGGATCATCGGTGATTTGGATCACGACGAGTATGACTCCATCAACCCCATTCACTTGAACGCTTCCGCTTAGCGATCTACAAGGGTATGTAGATGCACTCTCCTTCCCCTCGTTGCTAGATTACTCCATAGATTGATCTTGGTGATGTGTAGAAAATTTTAAATTTCTGCTACGATCCCCAACAGTGGCATCATGAGCTAGGTCTATGCGTCGTTTCTATGCACGAGTAGAACACAAAGCAGTTGTGGGCGTCGATTTTGTCAATTTACTTGCCGTTACTAGTCTTATCTTGATTAGATGGCATCGTGGGATGAAGCGGCCCGGACCGACCTTACACGTACTCTTACGTGAGACTGGTTCCACCGACTGACATGCACTAGTTGCATAAGGTGGCTAGCGGGTGTCCGTCTCTCCCACTTTAGTCGGATCGGATTCGATGAAAAGGGTCCTTATGAAGGGTAAATAGAAATTGGCATATCACGTTGTGGTTTTGGCGTAGGTAAGAAACGTTCTTTCTAGAAACCTATAGCAGCCACGTAAAAACTTGCAACAACAATTAGAGGTCGTCTAACTTGTTTTTGCAGCATATGCCTTGTGATGTGATATGGCCAAAAGGATGTGATGAATGATATATGTGATGTATGAGATTGATCATGTTCTTGTAATAGGAATCACGACTTGCATGTCGATGAGTATGACAACCGGCAGGAGCCATAGGAGTTGTCTTAATTTATTTATGACCTGCGTGTCAACTTAAACATCATGTAATTACTTTACTTTATTGCTAAAGCGTTAGCCATAGTAGTAGAAGTAATAGATGACGAGACAACTTCAAGAAGACACGATGATGGAGATCATGATGATGGAGATCACGGTGTCATGCCGGTGACAACGATGATCATGGAACCCCAAAGATGGAGATCAAAAGGAGCAAAATGATATTGGCCATATCATGTCACTATTTGATTGCATGTGATGTTTATCATGTTTTACTTCTTATTTGCTTAGAACGACGGTAGCTTAAATAAGATGATCCCTCACTAAAATTTCAAGAAAAGTGTTTCCCCTAACTGTGCACTGTTGCGAAGGTTCGTTGTTTTGAAGCACCACGTGATGATCGGGTGTCATAGATTCTAACGTTCAAATACAACGGGTGTTGACGAGCCTAGCATGTACAGACATGGCCTCGGGACACATGCGAAACACCTAGGTTGACTTGACGAGCCTAGCATGTACAGACATGGCCTCGGAACACGGAAGACCGAAAGGTCGAACATGAGTCGTATAGAAGATACGATCAACATGAGATGTTCACCGTTGATGACTAGTCCGTCTCACGTGATGATCGGACATAGCCTAGTTGATTCGGATCATGTTTCACTTAGATGACTAGAGGGATGTCTATCTGAGTGGGAGTTCATTAAATAATTTGATTAGATGAACTCAATTATCATGAACATATTGTAAATTATCTTTGCAAATATGTTGTAGATAAATAGATCATGTTGTAGCTCCCTGTTTCAATACGTTCCTAGAGAAAGATTAAGTTGAAAGATATTGTAAGCAATGATGCGGACTGGGTCCGTAGTCCGAGGAGTGTCCTCATTGCTACACAGAAGGCTTACGTCTTTCATGCACCGCTCGATGTGCAAACCCCTACAATGTCGTCTGTGGATGTTGTATACACCTGACAGACACATCCTGATGACTACTTGATAGTTTAGTGCACCATACTTTACGACTTAGAATCGGGATTCCAAAGACGTTTTGAACGCCATAGAACATATGAGATGTTCCAAGAGCTGAAATTGGGATTTCAGGCTCATGCCCATGTTGAGAGGTGTGAGACCTCTGACAAGTTCTTTTGCCAACAAGATGGAGGAGAATAGCTCAGCTAGTGAGCATGTGTGCTCAGAATGTCTAGGTGCTACAATCACTTAAATCAAGTGGGAGTTAAACTTCCAGATAAGATAGTGATTGATAGAGTTCTCTAGCCGCTATCACTAAGCTACTAGATCTTCATGATGAACTATGACATGCAAGGGATGGAGTTGATCCCGGAGCTGTTCGCGGTGCTTAAGACCGCAAAAGGTAGAAATCAAGAAGGAGCATCAAGTGTTGATGGTTTGACAAAACCACTGGTTTCAAGAAGGGCAAGGGCTAGAAGGAAAACTTCATGGATGGCAAACCAGTTGCCGCTCCAGTGAAGGAACCCAAGGTTGAACCCAAACCCGAGACTAAATGCTTCTATTGTAAGGGGAACGGTCACTGGTAGCGGAATTACCCCAAATGCATGGTAGATAAGAAGGCTGGCAACTTATTAATGTGTACCTCACTAGTACTCCTGGTAGCACCTGGGTATTGGATACCGGTTTAGTTACTATTATTGGTGACTTGAAGCAAAAGCTACGAACTAAATGGAGACTGGCTAAGGGCGAGGTGACGATGTGTGTTGGAAGTGTTTCCAAAGTTGATGAGATCACCATCGCACGCTCCATCTGCCTTCGGGATTAGTATTGAACCTAGATAAATGTTATCAGGTGTCTACGTTGAGCATGAATATGATTAGATCATGTTCATTGTAATACGGTCATTCATTTATGTTAGAGAATAATGGTTATTCTGTTTACATGAATTATACCTTTCATGGTCATGCACCCCATGTGAATGGTTCATTGAATCTCGGTCGTGGTAATACACATGTTCACGCCAAAAGATGTAGAGTTAATAATGATAGTACCACTTTCTCGTGGCACTGCCGCTTAGGTCATATTGGCGTAAGATGCATGAAAAAACTCCATGTCTATGGATGTTTGGAGTCACTTGATTTTGAATCACTTGACACATGCGAGCCATGCCTCATGGGCAGGATGACTAAGACCCAGTTTTCAGGTACAATGAAACGGGCAAGTGACTTGTTGGAAATCATGCATGCTGATGTGTGTGATCCAATGAGAATTGAAGCGTGCGGTGGATATCGCTATTTTCTCATCTTCACTGACGATTTAGGTAGATATAGGTATATCTACTTAATGAAGCACAAGTCTGAAACATTTGAAAAGTTCAAGCGATTTCAGAGTGAAGTTAAGAATCATCATAACAATAAGATCATGTTCCTACAATCTGATCAAAAGGGGATTTTCTGAGTTATGAGTTTGGGAATCACTTAAGACATTGTGGAATTGTTTCACAGTTGAAGCCACCTGGAACACCACAAGGTAATGGTGTGTCCGGACGTCGTAATCGAACCCTATGAGATATGGTGCGATCTATGATATCTCTTACCAATCTACCGTTTTCATTTTGAGGTTATGCGTTAGAGACAGCTGCATTCACTTTAGATAGGACACCATCTAAGTCCGTTGAGACGACATCATATGAACATTGGTTTGGCAAGAAACCAAAGTTGTCGTTTATTAATGTTTGGGGATGCAATGCTTAGGGCTTCAGCCGGAGAAGCTCGAACCCAAGGCGGACAAAAACATCTTCATAGGATACCCAAGGGTGACAGTTGGGTATACCTTCTATCTCAGATCCGAGGGCAAATTGTTTGTCACTAAGAACGGGTCCTTTCTCGAGAAGGAGTTTCTCTCGAAAGAATTGAGTGGGAGGAAGATAGAACTTGATGAGGTTGTCGAACCTTTATTTCAACCAGAGAGTGATGCAACACAGAAAGATGTTTTCTGTGGCGCCTACGTCTGTTGAAGAGGAAGTTAATGATAGTTTACATGAAGCTTAGGATCAAGTTGCTATCGAACCTCATAGGTCGACAAGGATATGTACTACTCCTGAGTGGTATGGTAATCCTGTCTTAGATATCATGTTGTTAGACAACAATGAACCTACGAGCTATGGAGAAGCGATGGTGGGCCCGTATTCCGACAAATGGTTAGAAGCCATGAAATCCGAGATAGGATCCATATATCAGAACAAAGTATGGACTTTGGTGGACTTGCCCGATGATTGGCAAGCCATTGAGATAAATGGATCTTTAAGTAGAAGACGGACGTGGGCGGTAATGTTACCGTCTATGAAGCTCGACTTGTGGGAAAGAGTCTTTTCACAAGTTCAAGGAGTTGACTACGATGAGAATTTCTCACCCGTAGTGATGCTTAAGTCCGTCGGAATCATGTTAGCATTAGTTGTATTTTTCGATTATGAAATCTTACAAATGGATGTCAAAACAAGTTTTCTTACCAGTTTTCGTAAGAAAAGTTGTATGTGATACAATAAAAGGTTTTGTCGATCCTAAGGATGCTAAAAGGTATGCTGGCTCCAGCAATCCTTCTATGGACTACAACAAGCATCTCGGAATCGGAATATATGTTTTGATGGAGTGATCAAAGCTTTTAGGTTTATACAATGTTTGCTAGAAACTTATATTTACAAGAAAGTGAGTGGGAGCACTACAACATTTCTGATAAGTCTATGTGGATGACATATTGTTGATTCTAAATGATGTAGAATTTCTGGAAAGCATAAACGGTTGTTTGAAGAGTGATTTTCAAAGGAAGACCTGGATAAAGCTGCTTACATATTGGGCATCAAGATCTATAGAAATAGATCAAGATGTCTGATGATACTTTCAAAGAACACACACCTTGGCATGTTTTTGAAGGATTTCAAAATAGATTAGTCAAAGAAGGGGTTCTTACCTGAGTTGTAAGGTGTGAAGTTGAGTAAGACTCAAAGATTGACCATGGAAAAAGAAAGAGGAAGGACGAAGGTCGTCCCCTATGCTCTTGTCATAGGCTCTATACGGTATGCCATGCTGAGTACCGCACCTGATGTGTGCCTTGCCACATGTCTGGCAAGAGGGTACAATGGTGATCTAGGAGTAGATCACTAGATAGCGGTCAAAATTATCCTTAGAGGAATAAGGAAATGTTTCTCGGTTATGGAGGTGATAAAGAGTTCGACGTAAAGAGTTACGTCGATGCAAGCTTAACACCTATCTGGATTGCTCTGTGTCAGTGTACAAAAAGAGGGGTACGTTTTTTGTACCCCTATAACTGTGCACGGGCAGTCTGAGCCACGGGCACCACCACAGTGAGCAAGGCAAGGGAGGTGAGCCAAGGTAAGGCCAAAGCTCAGGAGAAGCAGAACGACGCCAAGACAAAGACCACAAAGAGCAAAGGGGACGAAACGGATTCCCCCCCGGCAAGATCCTTGCTGGGAGGCGGTTTTAGCAAACCTGGCAAGACCCTTGCCGTGGCAGCTCGCCCCACACCTACGGAGTGAGTCACCCTTGAGTCCACTGCCCCCATGGGGCAAGGATTCGGGAGACATACCCGTGGAGGCTTGCAGATGTTTGTGAAGACATTCAAGATCAGATACACCCTTTAGAAGGTGATGATCCCTGGCGGGATCCCAGCCAAGGAGGACCACAAGGCCCCCGGCAAGAGCCTTGCCGGGGATGACAGCAGGCGCCACGGCAAGACCCTTGCCGGGGCCCCGGCAAGGCCCTTGCCAAGAACACCCGTAGGGCTACCATTAGGCCCACGCCGGTCAAACCTCCACCGCCGTTCGCATGCAGCTGCCGACCCAACCAGCTGGGCAGGCGCCTGCATGGCAGCATGCAGATCTTCATGGAGACTCACCATTGCGCCACCTCAGCTGCCTGCCTGCCTACATGGCACCGCAGGCGCCGCTGGCCAGGGCGCGTGTCGACGCGAGAGGGGGCGGCGACGGACGAAACAGGGCTCTCCCTCGTCCCCGATAAATCAAGGACACCTGGGCAAGACGCATTAAATGCACCTTGTCATGTAATGCGAGGGAAAACCTCACATCACTGTTCCCTTTCCACCTCCTGTGTGCCACTGTGGCAGCCGCTTTCCTATAAAAGGAGGCCCGAGGCGACCAGGAGGGGGATTCGGCTTTTTGGAGCTCCTCACGCCCCATAGCTAGCTCAAGAACACAGATATACAATCCACCAAAGCAGGAGTAGGGTTTTACGCATCCTCGCGGCCCGAACCTGGATAAATGAACCGTGTGCTATCTGTTTGATCCGCTCTTCTCACGACCCCGCGCCCCGCAACCGTAGTAGGGATTCTTGTGATCTCATAGGTGTCGTTCCCACCGACATCTTTGGCGCGCCAGGTAGGGGGTGCGGTTTTGAGAATCGGCTTTAGCAGGTAGTTCGACGCTTCTTCATCATCATGGCGCCCAAGAAGAAGACGACGGTGGTGGTTGGCCCGTCGGAAGCCGGACATCCCGTCCCGACACGGGCGAGCAGCGGGCCGGTCGCAGAAAGGACCCGGGGCGCCGTTCGCGAACACCAACACCGTCCCAGCAGCCGGAGTTTGGGAGGCGGCGATGTTCGTGCGCCTGGTAATGGGCCGCACGCCGCCAAATCGAAAGACGGTGCCAGGCCCTCCGCGGGTGGCGCAGGGCCTTCCATGATCGCTGCCACCCTGCCCGAAGGCGATGCGAGGGCCTCCAAGACTCCCACGCCGGCGCCAACGGCGCGCTCCTCTAAGCGGCGCGCGACGAACGGCATAATCACGCCAAAGACCCTGGGCGTCGCTGCGGAAAGAGCCCCGAGCGCCACTCCTGGGAGGTAGAAGACCTGTCTGCTCGCCGAGGCGCTGGTGGAGATGGCATGCGACCGTGGGGTCGTGATAGAGCTCCTTTTGACATAGTTAGAAGTCGAAGCACATCGCGATCCGTGCAGGTTTCGCTGCCACCAACGCCAGCAGAAGCCCTGGCGCGCGCGCAGTTGCTCCTCGATTTTTCTCCCACTACGGGGAAACTCGACGAATGGAGAGCCACTATCCGAAGCCTGGTTGCAGTGGCCAACAAAGACGAACCGAGTCCCGTGGAGCCCCCGGGTCGATGCTCCGACGGAGTCCCACGCACCAGTGGTAGGAAAGTCGGCGGTGCCGCGACCACGGTGCACTCGCCACCTCCTTGCCCGGTACCGCGGACGCCAGCACGTCGCGACGTTACGAGCGACGAAATCTCCATAGCGTCGTCCGACCCGCGGACCCATTGTGACCAGCGGCAAGTCCTTCGGGAACGAGAACTTGAAGACGCTCGAACCACTATCGAGCGCCGGCGCGTAGCGCGCCACCAGTCAGACAGGCGAGCAGGGCCTGCCGTGAACCACCCGGCACCGGAGAACCCTGGAGGCCTACCTTACGAGATAGGCTGTCCAGCTTTTACCCATGAGCTGCGCAGTTCCAGTGGCCCACTCACCACACCTTCAAACCTGACGTGGGCGAAAAGTACAGTTGCAAGACCCACCCGTCCGAGTTCCTCAGCATCTACACCATTGCGATGCAAGCTGCCGGAGCCCGCGATGATAAGGTGCTTGCGAATTACTTTCTGTTGGCTCTGAAACCCAACGGTTGATGCATTTGCCGGTAGACTCTATTTCCTCCTGGTCGGATTCCTCCTGGTCATGGTTGCCGTCGACGGATTTGTGCCACGAGTTTGTGGGCGCCTTTACTGGAGGCCACCAAGCCCATGGGCAAGCGAGCGACCTGCATGTCATTCCCCAGAAGGGAGGCGAGAGTCTCCGCAAGTATATACAGAGGTTCAGCCGGATACAGTACAATATCCCTGATGTTCACCCTGCCGCGATCATCAGCGCGTTCCATCAGAACATGCGTAACCGCAAGATACGCGAAGAGCTGGCAATGAACAAGGTGAAAGATGTAGCAGAACTCTATGTTCTTGCTGACAGATGTGCCCGGGCTGAAGAGGGAAGGAAGTACCCCGGCGAAAACGCCAGCGTGGAAACCGACTCCTCAGATGAAGATACTGCCGCCCCAGCGAAGAAGGGCCGGTGCCGCAACAGGAAGCGCAAAGGTAAAGTCGTGCTTGCCGTCGAGGGATCTGGTGACACCGGCTCCACCAAGAAAACCAAGGCAGATGACCCTGACAAGGAAATTGCCGGATGTGTCGCCTGCCGGGCCTTGTCGGTTGCCGAGAAGCCAGGAAACTCCGACAAGCGATACTGCAAGATCCATCGCACCAAAGGCCATGCTCTCCAAGACTGCCGACAGGTTGAGATCCTCGCTGAGAAGCAGAGGGCTGAATATGAGAGGCGGGACAAGGACAAGGGCCAAGACGGTGCTGAGGGGTCCGGCAAGAAGCGTGACGGCCAGGCGGGCCATCGCGGCAAGGATAAACAACAAGAGAGGCCCGCCCGGGGCCGTGACAAAAAGCTAGAAGACGACGATCACGAAGAGGACGACGAATCTGGCGACCAAGAGTTTCAGAAAGCTACAGAGGCCATGTGCGTCGACGGTGGCGCCTCGCTGCATACTTCTCACCGCCAGATTAAACAGTGGGCGCGAGAGATTACAGCGGCAGAGCCGTCGTTTGATGCCCAAAGGCCGCTGAAGTGGTCCAGCACACCTATCATTTTTGACACTAAGTATCACCCTGATCGCACTACTGCGGTCGGGTGCTTGCCATTGTTGGTTTGACCAACAATATGCAACCTCAAGGTGACAAAGATGCTAGTCGATGGCGGGGCCAGTCTGAACTTGATCTTGCCTGCTGTGATCGAGAAACTGCAGATTCCTGATGGAGACCTTGAAGGGACGGGCATGTTTCAGGGGGTCAACCCGGGAAGAAGCCAACCTAAGGGAAAGGTCACGCTGCCCCTGACTTTTGGAAGCAATCTGAACTACAGGACGGAGAGGATCGTGTTTGATGTTGCCAAGATCCCCTTGCCTTACAACGGGATCCTTGGCCGCCCAACGCTGGCCAAGTTCATGGCGGCGTCACACTATGCCTACAACACCCTGAAGATGCCAGGACCTGTGACGATCATCACCATCCCCTCCGATATGAAAGATGCGCTAATTTGCGCTCACCAACTATACCAGCAAGCAGTTGCAGCAGCTGCCGCCACTAGGGCACTTGCTCCTGCCGCTGGGGCCCCGGGAGGGAAGAAGAAGAAGAAGACCGGTGAGACCTCGGACACCCACTCCGGCAAGCGCACCTCTTCGGAGTATAGCGCTCCCATCGAGGACGTGCCAGAGAGCTCCACCGGCGGAAACAAGAAGCTCAGGGCCATACCGTCGGAACCAAGAAGGTTTCTGTCAATGAGGACGGCACGGGAGGGGCTTTCACCATAAGCTCCACCCTTGACGACAAATAGGAAGACGCGCTCGTCACCTTCCTACGGGCGAATGTCGATGTGTTTGCATGGCAACCTTCTGACATCCCCGGCGTTCCCAGGGAGGTGATTGAGCACCACCTTGCAGTCTGTCCTCATGCGTGGCCCGTCAAGCAGAAGGTCAGAAAGCAAGCTTTGGAACGACAAGAGTTCATCACAGAGGAGATCCGGAAACTGGAAGCAGCGGGTTTGGTAAGAGGAGTGCTCCATCCAACATGGTTGGCCAATACGGTCGTAGTGCGCAACGCTAATGGGAAGTGGAGGCTGTGTGTTTCTTACACAGATATCAATAAGGCTTGTCCTAAGGATCCCTTCCTGTTGCCGCGCATCGACCAGATTGTTGACTCCACAGCTGGGTGTGATCTGTTGTCATTCCACGATGCCTACTCCGGTTACCACCAGATCTTCATGACAAGAGAAGACGAAGAGAAAACAACATTCATCACCCCATGTGGTACGTATTGTTTCGTGCGGATGCCTTTCGGGCTGAAGAGTGCTGGTTCGACGTTTGCAAGGGCGGTCCAGATTGGTTTTGAACCCCAGCTCCATAGAAATATGGAAGCTTATATGGATGACATAGTGGTCAAAACAAGGGACAGGGCAACCCTCATACCGGATTTGCATGAAACATTTGCAAACCTGCGCAAGATCAACCTCAAGCTGAACCCTGAGAAGTGCGTCTTTGGCATCCCGTCCGGCAAGCTTCTCGGGTTCTTTGTATCAGAGCGTGGGATTGAGGCCAATCCGGATAAGATCAAAGCTATAGAGCAGATTGAAGCACCCAAGCGAATCAAGGATGTGCGTCGGCTTGCTGGTTGCGTCGCCGCCATGGGGAGATTCATTTCCAAGTCTACCGAGCGCGCCCTTCCCTTTTTCAAGATCCTGAAAAAGGCGGGCCCGATGGAGTGGACGCCAGAAGCCGAAGCAGCATTGCAAGATTTGAAGAAGTACCTCTCCTCCGCGCCAATACTAGTTGCGCCTAGACCACAGGAGCCGTTGCTGCTATACCTGGCGGCAACGAACCAGGTGGTCAGCTCCGCACTAGTGGCGCAGAGAGAGGTTGACGACGAGGTAATGGCAGCGACAGAGCCCGACACCACCAATGCAGAGACGACACAGCCAGTTGAAGTGTCGCCGAAGAAGAAAATGATGCAGCACCCGGTCTACTTTGTTAGTTCCCTCCTGTAGGGAGCTAGATCAAGGTACTCCGGCGTGCAGAAACTGCTCTTCGGCCTTCTTATGGCCTCGAGGAAGCTGCGTCACTACTTCCAGGCACACGAGATCACTGTCGTCACTCGCCTCCCTCTGCAACGGATATTGCACAATCCAGATGCAACGGGAAGAATTGTGGAATGGGTAGTGGAGCTGTCCAGCTTTGGCCTTAAGTTTGAAAGCACTTCGATGATTCAGAGCCGAGTCCTGGCGGAGTTCATTGTAGAATGCACCGCAACGCCTGACAAAGAAGCCCAAGATACTGCTCTCCCTGGCAAGGAGGCAAGTTGCAGTTGGATCATGTACTTTGATGGAGCTTTCTCCTTACACGGCGCCGGGGCTGGAGTACTGCTTGTCGCGCCCACCGGAGAGCACCTCAAATACGTGATCCAGATGCACTTCCCCAGGGAGGTGTCAACAAACAATACGGCAGAGTACGAAGGGCTGCTTGCCGGTCTTAGGATCACGGCGGACCTCGAAATCAAGAAGCTCATCGTTAGGGGCGACTCGCAGCTCGTCGTCAAGCAAGTCAACAAGGACTACCAGAACCCATTGATGAAGGCCTACGTCGATGAAGTGAGAAAGCTCGAAGAGCGTTTCGACGGTATACAGGCTGAATACGTTCCCCGAGCGGAGAACGATATCGCCGATTAGTTGTCAAAACGCGCTGCCCTCAAGCTACCTGTGGAACCAGGTACCTTCGTGCTCCAGCTAACTCAGCCATCCGTTGATCCATCAACAGAGCAGAACAAGAGGAGGAAATCAGGACCCGGGAAGTACTTTCCCGCCGAGCTCCCCGGAGCTGCCGGCAAGGATGTTGCCGGGGACACTGAGCCCGCCACGGGACGGCTAGCTCCGGCGGAGCGTCAAGCTCTTGCCGTTGAGACAGCCGCTCCTATGGCGGAGGAAATGCCTTTAGTCCTCGCCGTCGAGCCTCAGGCTCCAGCGTGGGCACAACATACCGTCCGATTCCTCCAAACAGGGGAACTTCCTGAAGAGCAGGAAGAAGCGGAAAAGTAGCCCGTCGCTCTACCATGTACCAATTCGTCAATGACGTCTTGTACAGAAAGAGGCCGAATGGTGTGAAATTGAAGTGTATCCCTCGGGAGGAAGGACTGGAGCTATTGGCAGAGATACACGGAGGCATATGTGGATCCCACATCGGGTTAAGGGCCCTTGCCGGCAAGGCATTTCGGCAAGGCTTCTTCTGGCCCACCGCCCTCCCGGATGCGATGACACTAGTCACCAGGTGTGATGCGTGTTAGTTCCATTCAAAGAAGCTTCATCAGCCAGCTCAAGCCCTTCAAACCATTCCTCTCTCCTGGCCCTTCTCGGTCTGGGGGCTCGACATACTGGGCTCTATCCCCGCGCTGTCGGGGCCTTTGAGTACTTGTACGTTGCAATCGACAAGTTCACAAAGTGGCCGGAGGTGGAGGTAGTGAGGAAGGTCATAGCTCAGTCAGCCGTCAAGTTCTTCAAGGGACTAGTGTGCCGTTTTGGTGTACCCAACAGGGTCATCACCGACAACGGCACACAGTTCAGAAGGCGCACCTTCATGCAATATATCCAAGACCTCGGCAACAAAGTCTGTTTCGCTTCCGTTGCTCACCCACGAAGCAATGGTCAAGCTGATAGGGCAAATGCTGAAGTACTGCGAGGCTTAAGGACCAAGACCTTTGATAGGCTGCACAAGAGTGGAAGGCGCTGGATTGATGAGCTGTCGACGGTTCTTTGGTCGATCAGGACGACGCCAAATCGAGCCACCGGCCAGACACCCTTTGCCCTGGTATACGGGGCAGAAGCAGTTCTCCCCACTGAACTCATATACGGGTCACCTCGAGTGCTCGCTTATGATGAGCTTGAGCAAGAGCAACTGCGGCAAGATGACGCAACGCTCCTTGAGGAAGATCGTCTTCGGGCGGCTGTGAGAGCAGCACGCTACCAGCAAGCCTTGCGCCGCTACCATAGCCGCAAGGTTCATGCCCGAAGCCTTGAGGAGGGCGACCTTGTTCTTCGGCGCGTTCAATCGGCCAAGAATTCCAACAAGTTGACGCCAAAGTGGGAAGGCCCTTATCGGGTAATACGAGTCACCAGGCCCGGCGCAGTCCGCCTAGAGACCGAAGATGTCGTTCCGGTGAGTAACTCCTGGAACATTGAGAATCTTCGCCAGTTTTACCCGTAAGGCGCGGCTTGTCGGGCCCCCCGGCAAGCCACCTTTTGTACAAGCATTGCCGATGATGCATGTAACCCTTTGTACAAAGCCAGGCGCAGACCCTGAGCATAAATAAATGAAGCGCTGGCGCCCTAAGTTATAGCGTGCATGCTAGGTCGAGTCTCGTCCTTGGTTAGGGTTGATAGTGCTTAGCGGCGACTAACCCCTAGCTTAGAGGTCGAGTGTGCGTCTCTTTGTCTTTCTTTTGTCTTCTTTGCTTCACAGGACACACGGATATCCGAGCTGAACCACTTGGGGAGGAAAAGAAGATGAGCAGACCAGCATCTAGCCCCCGGGAAGCCAGCTTTGCCGGGGGCTGCAAGAGCAAAGATTCACCCACGGCAAACCAGAGTTGCCGGCGGCTACAGCTTCAGATAAGTTCTTCATCCCTTATCATGCATTCCCTTATGGACTGAGGTATGTGAGACCTCGTTTTTTCCTAAAACTACCATGCTCCCCTTACTCTAGGCCCTAGGGCTCATTCCTGGGGCCAGGTTTGGTAGTAGTCGCGGCAGTGAGAGGATGAAACAAGGAGCTTGAACCCACCACATCCCTGCCTCCGCCAAAGGCGTGAGAAAGGTTGAGCGAAGTGGGCAGATGGCAAGGCCTGTTGCCGGGCAAGGAAATGTTTATCTTAAGGATATCAAGGATTTACTCCTTGTCGTGGGTTCTACCCACAAACAAATGACCCGGCTAGCATCCCTTTTTCATTAAAAAACATTCCACTCAGGTACAGTCCATAGGGAATGAAAAACATGAATGATGGGATTACAAGTTTTAAATTCAGCTAAGGCCCGAAGGCTTACAAACTAAAAAGAGATAAGGTGCCCGTAATCCTTTTCTTATCCCTCTCCTCAGGAGGCAGGTCAAGGAGGCGAAAAGGGCAAAAGGGGCACCTAGGCGAGCTACGGGTGGCAGAAGACACCAAGAGAACATCTTGGTGGCCGTCCGAAGGCTGGATGGTGATGGCGGTGCCGGAAGTAGAGCTCGAAGACGAGGCGGCAGGACGTCAGCACGCGTCGAAGGCGTCGGTGCCCGAGTACTCCAACTTGACGGCCTTGCCGCCCGCCCTCTTCCTCTTCCGCAGCCTCCCAACGCCAGCCGCCCAAGGAGACGACCCCGAGAAGTTCAGGGAGCCGGTGACGTGGATGATGGGGTCGCCGTTGCCGCACGGAGCGGCGCCCGACACCTAATCGGACCCGTCATCCTGCCGCCTACTACCCTCGTCGTCGCTGCCACTGTCCTCCTAGTCACTCCTGCCCGAGGAGGAGTCTTCACTATCAGAAGAGCTCTCCACGCAGCACCTAGCACGGGTCCCAAAGCACCCAAAGACCTTGACGGAGAGAAGGCCACCCTCCATCAGCTTAAAATGGAGAGTGAGCCCCTCCGTCAAGAGGTGGATATGGGCAAACGTCTTCCATCCCCGACGGAGATACATCATGTGAGGGGCAGGGAAATCGACGCGGGCCCGCGTGCCGCTGATCGCGCAGCCCCTCATGTGCAGCCACAACGACTCCGGCAGATCCAGCTCCATCTCCCGCGCAAATGGAGTCGGGAGACGAAGGCGATGGCGAGGCGGCCGGCGTAGCCTGATGAAGAACTCGCAAGTGTCATCCCCAACGTGGCCCTCCACAGGGGGAGGAACTGCTGGCGGAGGCGAGGCCGGCGCGCCGCCCCATCCTCCTCTTCCCCGAGCGCCTTGGCCTCGCCCACGGCCTCGCCCCCTCCCCCTTCCCCTCGCGTCTGGCTCTGCCACCGCGGGTGCAGGAGAAGGAGGGACGCGTTGTCGAGCAGCGACCCTCGCCGCCATCGTTGAAGGACCAGGATTCCCTCTCTCCATGACGGATGGAAGGGGGGAGCAGAAGCTGAAGGAAGGAGGAGATGAAGGAATGCGGGACGCCATCCCCCTCCCGCTCTTTATAAAGGAACGGGGTGGGGGCTCGGCCGCCCCGCTCAGCCAATCAAGACGCGGAAGGCGCAGGGGACTGGGACCGACCCGCCGCCCCAGCTCGCGGTGGCCCGGTTTCCCGCCTCCACCGTTCACCACCCTAAGTGCATGAGAGCCACGTGGCAGGCATGCAGGACCGAGGCGACGGGTGAGGCGACCTCTCCCCACCTCGTGATCGTGGGGAGTGGACGCCTTGAGGACCATGCCTCGGCCCCGTTCAGTAAATGGGCCGCGCCTCCATGCCTCCCTCCGTTTATGGGGAAGGCGCGAACCGCCCCCTTTACTACGACGTGACGCATGCATGCAGAACTCAACCCCACGCATGCTACCCACGTCACACACGCCTCCCCACGCCGTGCCATGCGTGGGAAGCATGGGAAGCACAGCGCGCGAAGAGACTTACCGCGGTAAAAACCGCCCCGCCTGCCCGCGCACCGTTTTTGGGCCTAGCCCAACGACACGATTGCGCTTACGTGTGGCCCAGGCCCAGGGGCTCCTGTCGGTGTACAAAAGGAGGGGTACGTTTTTTGTACCCCTATAACTATGCACGGGCAGTCTGAGCCACGGGCACCACCACACTAAGCAAGGCAAGGGAGGTGAGCCAAGGTAAGGCCGAAGCTCAGGAGAAGCAGAACGGCGCCAAGACCAAGACCACAAAGAGCAAAGGGGATGAAACGGATTCCCCCCCGGCAAGATCCTTGCTGGGAGGTGGTTTTAGCAAACCCGGCAAGACCCTTGCCGTGTGTCGGGTGGTAGGTGCGACATATGCCAACGTGTGGCTTATCATTATGGGAGCCAGTAAGACATCGCCGGTGCCTGGAAACGGGATGAGGCGAAGACATGCACGCCGGCGGATCTTACCCAGCTTCGGGGATCTCCGTGGAGATAACACCCCTACTGCTGCTCTGCGGGGTCTCCGCATGATCACTAGATGGACAAGTAGCTACACAATGCTCCTTGAGCTGTTTTGGAGGAAGGAGGAAGAAGGGCACGGCTAGCTTGCTTCTTCTCCTCGTATGGTGTCTAAAACTACCTAGGGGTCCAACCCTTTGCATGGGTGCCCCGGGGGGTTTATATAGGCCTACCCCCGGGGGTACAATGGTAATCCGACTGGGCGCGGGGCCCAGCCGTCTGTGACTGCGCTCGACGGCTTCTGCGCCGGCCGCTGGGGCCCGCCAACTGGTGGGTCCCGCCGGCTGCCGGCTCCTCGGTCCACAGGCAGGCCCCACTAGTCAGGGCCCGGTCGGTGGCTGGTTACTGTTGCTCTATTCTGATGACATGGGCTTTGTCGTGGTAGGCGTGGCTACAGTACCGCCGCCTGGCGGGCGATTACTGTAGCCTCACCGCATCTTGTCTCCTTAATGGGGCGTCTCCTTCGAGGAAGATGGCAAGCCAGCTGCGGGGAGCCGGCTTTCTCTTGGGCCGACTGGGGGAGGTGTGGCCGCCTTCGGGTGTCTCTCTGCCCGAAGGGACCCACCGCCCGTGGGCCGCGCTGGTAGTCCGTCGTGGATGGCGTTAGGGTCGACATGGCAACAGTGTTGCGCCGGGCGAGTCATGATTACCCGTACGGCGCACTGTGCCAGTCGTGCTCCGGGATTTGGGGGTGGCGGGCTTCACTATAGCCACGCCCCGTCTCATCACCGCTAGGTAGATGCAAACTTTGAGGGTACGGTCTTGACCGCTTTACGGGAGCCGGCTTCTTGGAGTCGGTCTTCTCGCGGCCGGCTTCTCGAAGCCGGCCCTCCCATGGCTTTCTTCATGAGGGCTAGAGTCGGGCCGCCTTCCGAAAGCCGGCCTGGGTGACAGCCGGCAAGGGGAAGGCGGCCCCAGGTCTTGGGTTCTCGAGAGCCGCACGGGCTCGTAATTTTTTCAGAAGGGCCAGGGGAAGCCGGCAAGGCTACCCATGGCTATTTACTCCGACAGTAGTCCCCGAAGCTGATCGAGCTTCGAGGCG
Source organism: Triticum urartu (assembly GCF_003073215.2). Taxonomy (NCBI): domain Eukaryota; kingdom Viridiplantae; phylum Streptophyta; class Magnoliopsida; order Poales; family Poaceae; genus Triticum; species Triticum urartu. The sequence continues at coordinate 43,937,543 of NC_053024.1, forward strand.
GACAGGGGGACGAGAAGCTTGGTCAGCTTCCTACGCTGAGGAGCCGGCTTTGCTGGTGTAGGCCGATTTCAGAGAGCTCCTGCGTCTTGCAGACGGGATGGTGGTTGACCCACGTACTGACCGCGGGCCCGGCCATGTGGCGGCGGAAACCTGCCAGTGCACGCGCGTGACGGCACGCCGCCGCAGGCCCGGGCCCGCCACTCCTTGGCCTTGGCCCGAGCACTGATCTTCTGCGGCCCAGGTGGACCGCTCGCCTTCCTATGGCAACTTTATTTCGTCCTTACGGCGTAATAAACGCGGGACGTGGGGGGAGTGGGCACGATCGATCCCCACGTCCCCCCACGCCGCGCCTCCTCGGCTCCGCCATGCGAGCCTACAAGTAGGGGGAGGAGGGGGAGAGGCAGAGGTTCGCTCGCTCTCCCCCACTCTGTCCCTCCTCGTCTTCCTTCTTCTTCCTCTCGTTGCCGTCGCAGCTTCCCATCGCAGCACCCCCACATCGTCCTGCTCCCATGGCGTTGTCAAGCTCGTGGGACGGCTCCAATGTCCATGAAGACCATGTGGAGTTCCTCCGCCAGACTCAGCGCCTGCCCGGCGCCAACCTCGTGCGGGTCCGCCTAGCGCCGGAGACTGAGATCTCGCCGGCGCCGGAGGAGGGCGAGCGGGTCGTCTTCCGCTCGCACTTCCTGCGCGGCTTCGGCCTTCCGGCGAGCGGATTCCTGCGCTCCTTCCTCGAGCTCTACAACCTCCAGCCGCATCACCTCACGCCCAACGCGGTGATGCTGCTGTCGGCCTTCGTCTCTCTCTACGAAGGCTTCTTGGGGGTGCTCCCCACGCTGGAGCTCTGGGGAGAATTCTTCCAGAGCAAACTCGGCACCGTCGTCGCCGGCGTGCCCGCCCCCTGCGGGGCCTACATCGCCATGAGGAGGTCAGTCGAGAACAATCCGTTCCCGCCCATCACCCTAATCCAGTCGGTGAAGGTCTGGCAAAAGTCATACTTCTACGTGAAGAACGCCGCCCCGCAAGGAGACCACGTCAACCTGCCGCCGTATGTAGCCGGCCCGCCGGAAGGGAGGCAACCCTCATGGAGCTTCCGGTCCAGGTCCCTGTCTCAGGCCGGGAATGCTGCCGTCTCCCGGCTTCGGGTGATGATCTAGTCGGAAGGACTGCGCGGGGCCGACTTGGTGGCCGCCTTTGTGGAGCGCCGGATTCTTCCTTTCCAAAGCCGGCCCCATATGATGTGTCAGATGATCGGCCGCTTCGACCCAAGCCGGCTGAGCACCTGGGAGATGCCTCATGCGGAGGTGTCGCTCATGGTTAATTACATCGCCAATTGCAAGCTCGCCGCGGACTGGCAATACGGCAAGGCGCCGTATTCTCGCGCCAACCCTCCGCCCGTGGTTAGCTTTCCTCTCATTCTTCTTTTTGTTGATAGCCGACTTCGTGACGGCCGGCTTCTGATCGGTCGGTTCTTTTTAGCAGAACCCCCTTCTTCCGCCGTCGACCGGGGCGGCAGGGATAGAACGCCAGTACGCCCACGACCGCACGGTGGACGATGTTGACGACCCGGATTTGGGGGCGGCCGCCATGGAAGACGCCGTCGTGGGGGACAACGCCGAGCCCGGAGGCACAGGGCTCACCGCCAGCTTCGAGGACTGGCTGGATGGTGCTGAAGCCGAAGTCGCCCCACGTCGCCAGCCGGCGGCCGACCATCAAGGTGCGGGCTCATCCACCGCGCCGGCTTCCAGCAACGGCGCACAGAAGCGCCGGGCCGCGTCTACCCTCTTCGGCAGTCGGCCGAAGAAGTCCCAAGCCTCCGCCGTGGCGACCAAACGAGACGAGGCGGCCGCGAAGGCGGCCCGCTTCTGGAAAGCGGTGAAGCAGCCTTAGGCGGTCTCAGCGTAAGTCGTCGATTGCTTGTACGCATGCTCTTCATTGTTTTCTTCTGTTTTGAACATTCTTGCTAACCTTTCTCCGCTTGCTGGACAGGGCGCCACTTTCCCTTGGGCGGGGCCCAGGCGGCTCTGTGGTTGGGCCGATTGGAAGGTCTTCAGGCCCCCGCCGCGTGGACCCCCTTGCCGACCTTAGGGAGGCCACGGAGCGGAACGCCCGCGAGGCGCGGGAGGAGCGGGAGGCGGCGGAACGGGCAGCCGCTCAGGCGGCGAGGGAGCGGACTGACGCGGCAGCCAAGGCCCAGGCGGAGGCGGCGACCGCGGAGACAGAGGCGGAGGGTTCACGCAACCAGCCTCCGCTGCTCGCCATCCCCCTCCGAACCGTGGCCCCGTACACCCCATTGCCCCTGGTGGAGGAGATCGTCCAAGACCCGCCGCTGGTGCAAAGGGGGAGCTCTTCGTGGTCTTCGCGGGGAGGGCGCCACCGGCAGCGCCAACCAGAGCGGGCCAAGGCGGCCAGTCATCAGCGGCGCCAGAGAAGCCGACCGGGGGTGAGCCGGAGGTCGGAGCCGGCCTCGAGGTACAGCCGGTGATGCGTCAGCACGCAGGGGGAAGCGCCGCTCCGCCGGAGTTGCGCTGAGTTGCGGGCGCCGGCCAGTCGGCGGAGGCTCTGGAGGCGGCCAGCACCGCCACGTCCGAGTGGACTCCCAGCGGGGGGACTGGCGAGCTGAGTGTGGCGGCCCAAGAGGTCCGGAGCCGGCTTCAAGCTCAGGCCGCCCTGCTGCAGCAGTATACCCAGGAGTTCCTGTCGACGCGGGCCGCCATCCGAGTAAGTCTTTCATTCTTGACCGCTCTGGTCTCTAGATTTCTTCCGTGGGGGCGCGTCAGCGCACCCACTGGGTGTAGTCCCCGAGATCCGGGCCGACTGCTGAGCAGTCGGGTCGGATCTTTCTTGATGACAACCTTATTTTTGCTTTCTGTCTGAACTTCTAGGAATATCATAACTCCCGTGCTGCCGCCTTCAACTCCCAGGTTGTACCTCGAGGCCGTACCGAGTTGTTATGTCTGCGATGAATGTCACAGCAGTCGACCCATTCAGCTTCTTGATCATCTTTGCCTCAATCCACTTGGTGAATTTGTCCATAGCGACGAGCAAATGCGTCATGCCGCCGCACGCCATCTTGAATGGGCCCACCATGTCCAGTCCCCAAACAGCGAAGGGCCAGGTCACTACAAGAAATATGTCAACTTGTGACCACCACTATTGGTCACTGAATGGTCACAAATTTCCATTTGTGACCTTTTTGTGACCAAAAACATAAGGTCAAAAGCTGGCCGTCGTAAACTGACTATAGCGACCTTTCTTCTGGAATGGCCATAGATGTTTATGACCAAAATACGTCTACTGCGGCAATTTGGTCACTAGCAACCTCCCCAGGCCACGTAGGCATCCAGCGTGGCAATCTAACGTGGCACAAGATTCAGCCCGGTCCAATTAGGTTTTCTACATGGGCCTAGCCCAACAATTCGGCCTTTTTAATATATTTTTTCCTATGCTTTTATTAGCTACATGGGTCTGGCCCAATAATTCAGCCTTTGATTTCTTTGCATGGCCCTTTTAACAGCAGGTTTTCTTTTTGATCATGTATTTTCTGGGCCATTTCTTTGTTGGGCCTCTCATGTTTTTCCCTAAAAAATAATTGTCCAATATTACTTGGGCCTAGCCCAGTTCCGAAAAAATTGATCCAATCCAAAAAAAAATATTATGCCATTGGCATTACAACACATCACACCACAAGCTATCTTGGGCCTAGCCCAGTTTTGATACATTTTCAAAGCAACACTGAGGCTGGCTGGCTGAGCCTAACGCTAAGCCTAAGCTATTCCAACCTACTACTGCGGGAAGTTTTTACATGGCGCTGCTGCATTTGCATGGCGCTGCTACATTTGCATTTACATGAAGAAAAAAATAGAACTAGCCTATCTGGTACTTCACAGCAACCAAACATGTAATCTGCTTAATGGAAAGATTTCTTCTCCAAGTCCCGCTTCTCCCTTAGCAATGACAAGCTGATGCAAAACATCTAAGCATTCAAAAGAGAACAAAAAGAAAACATCTGAGCTCCTTCAACAGCGATCAAATGTCGGACTCACGGACAGACATAGTCAGGACTGGGCTGATAGAAATACAACATGCCTTCCACAGTCGCCCTGTTACATGAATCGGCTGAGAAGAATCAGAAAAACTGGAGCCAATATAATATGAACATTCCATTCAAAAAAGTAGTAAAGGAGTAAAGGACAATTCTTTATATAATGATAAACAGATTTCAGCTAGTACCAAGCTTTTTTAGCCGAGCTAGTTAAAATGAGATATTCATACAAGACAATAGAGACTATATGAATATGCATGGCACAAGTGCAGGTCCTGGTTACTGGCTACACATGTAACACCAATAAATGGATAGAACAATAACGGGAACAACTCCAGATTACACACAAAGCTCTATCGATAGTGCCAGCTATGGATAAAATCATGCACACTCCCAACAGAACTCAGTCACACAGTATAATTCCGACTATAATATAACCAGAGAACTAAAGATTCTACATACTTAGAACTCAACTAATAAGTGAGAATGATCTAATTGTATGCAAACAATCTTGTTTTATTTGTTTATATTACTAAAACAGACATATCTTCCTTTATGTGAAGAAGTCTGCTTCCTTCTTTAGTTAGTAGTAATCGTTCCATGCAAATCAACCGTGTGTATGCTTGATCATGGTCTAGAGATTACACACATAGAGGAACAGAATCCTAAACAAAATAGTATCAAACAGCGGTGGGTGCTCAACCTATTTACCATACACAAGCAACACTTAAATCATAGCATGTGCATATACTTGTGTCACATCAGGTGGTTCAGAATGTACTCAACATAATCTAATAAAAAGGATTGGGAGCAGAGGGAGAGGGAGGTGGAGATGGACGTGCTACCTGTTGCTGCGGTGGTGCCTCTTGGTGGTCGTGCTTGAGCTCCTCCTGAAGCTGCTCACTAACCTGCAAGACAAACAAGACCATGGGTGAGCTGCAACACAGGCACATACATTAAGTGAAGATAAGGAGAAGAACCTGTAAGAAGAGAGGTGCTCTGTCCTCCGTCCGTGCCCGTCCTCGTCCTCCGTGCCGATGTCAAACAACCTCTGCTCATCGCTTGCGAGCACCATGCGCCCTGGTTGGCCAAGACGCCCTTGTCCTCTGCTGCACGGATGAAAACCAAAGAATCAGTACAGCTACACTGGCACATAATACAGACATGGTTCAGTTGAGATCTACTAAACTACATCATCACAGGAAGGACGAGCAGTTTTAGATCTTAAAAACTAATGTTCCATGCATAGTCTTAGTGCTCCATCAAAGAATCAACTAAATTTGCTCTCCAGCATACAAACAAAGTTTAGGGAAAAACAAACATGAACAAGCACTTATTGTGCAGGACACATAGCCATTTCATAAGCATGATCTAATCTAGAAGGGCAAGATTAGCAGGCAAGGCAAATACTTAGCCAAACATGTGCACCTTGACCCTGTCAATAATAGTACTACTAGAAGTAATTAATCTGAGCATGGATCTAACCGACAACATCACAGAGACCATCTGAGCACTACACCATGAACAAAGCCAGCTAATTTGATTCACTAGTACACATTTAGCACACCGTCAGGCTTTATGGATCAAAATAATTTGATGTAAACACGATAGCTAGCTGGTACCAGTAGCGAGCTCCTGTTCTTGTGCTGACAGTGACGCATAACCAGCAGTCATATTCAGGGCGTGTGTGTGTGCCCAAACAGGAAAGAAATCGTCACCACTTATGAGTACATGACTAAACGAAACACCCAAAAGGTGGTGTCCCCATCACATAGCCAAGAAGATGAGACTGAACATGTCAGGTGGCACCGCGAACGCCATTGTTGGATCTCAGAGAGAAATCGTCGTCCGAGGCAGACAGGAGCAAGCTCCCGCTACTGTTGAAGCTTATGGTGTTGACAGCACCCTTGTGCTTCCGCAGCCTCCTCTTCTGGATGCCCAGCGAGTGCACAAAGTCCTACATGGCAAGCCAAACAGAAGCTCAATTTTACCATCGACTCGAATGAAAAGAAAAAGGCCCTGCTAATAATATCCTATGATAGATCGGGTTGGACATCATACGACCGCTTGATTAATTAGCGCTGTTTGATTTCAGTATGCGAACCTGCCTTCGGCATTTCTACAAGAGGGTACTGAATATTAACTGAACATTCCATGGCACAAATTCTCCAAAACAAGACCCACTGACTTGACATCTCTTTATTTTTTTCTCAAAATAAAAATAAAAATCTGCAGACTAACTTGGGGTTGGAGAGACTGACCAAGCCTAGATGAGAATCAGATCAACCGCGCAGCAGCTCTCTGCTGGAGCTGGCAACGCGCCAGTGCCTAATGCTGCTGGATTTGAAGGTCGAATGGGTGGCTCGGGCAGAGTGGGAGAATTGGGAGGGGGACGGACCTCGGAGGCCCTGGCGGCGCTGGCGAAGCGCCTGGGCGGGAGGCGGCAGTCCTCGCGCGCCCGCATCCCTGCCACCCGCTCCCGCTCCGCAGCATCCCCTCCTCCCTCCTCCGGCAGCATCCCCTCCTCCTCGAGGGCTCCTCCTCCTCCTCTGTCGGTGCTTCCACTGGGTGGTTCCTATTTGACGCTCGCGTGCATGTTCGAACCGTAGCCACCTCCGTCTTCATCTTCAAGGGCATCACCTGACCGCACACACACACGCATCACACATACGCATAACGCCTCGCGAAATCTCGAGCGAATCGAACGGGGGTAGAGAAGATCTAGCGACTCACCAGCCCGGGGGCTTGGTCGGGCAGCGCCATGCCCAGCTTGGACCCCATGTGTTTAGATGCGCACGCCGGCGAGCCAGCCGGCCACGACACTGTGGCTGCTGGGCGGCGGAGGACCTGCCAGGAGGAAGGATCTATCGATCTGGATCTGGATCTGAGTCGAGTGGGAGAGAGAGGAGGGGACGAGGATCTGAGGTGGGGAGGGGAGGTGTGGCAGAGGTGGGTGGTGGCGAGGGGAGGTGTGGCAGAGGTGGGTAGCGGCGAGGGGAGGTGTGGGTGGCGGCTAGGGCGCGGGGCGGCGAAGCGAGAGGTTGGAGAGGAAGGAGGAGGCAGCGGGGAGGGGGTTGCGGTGGATCTGGCCGGAGGCAGGGGAGGGGGTTGAGGCCGGCGGCGAGCGGCTATGGATGGCGGCGAGGGGAGGGGAGGGATCTGGGTCGGGGAACACTAGGGTTCGCTGTGCGGGGGAGAGAGAGGAGTGGTGTGCGGGGAGAGAGGAGCTAGCAATGGGTGGGTGTGTGTGGGTGAGAGGGTGAGGGGGTGTGGGCTATTGGATATGAGGGTATCCGACGGTCTCTGATGCTTGATCCGCGTGACATGCTCATGAACCAATCATAACAAAGTATAAGTTTTGACGACGTTATGACCATATAAATTGGTCGTACGATTAAAATAGGCGGCCGCTACCAGTCAGCCAGATGATTTTGTCTACAAAACATCTGCGCTGTGCCAAGAGCTCCAACGCAGCACCACGGTGCCCGGCGAAGCTGCATTGCAGTGTCAGGGAGCTCCAACACAGCACCACCCCTTCTCTTTTTATGACAATGTTTAAGTACGGTTCCCTCGAATAACTAGATGAGGTTTCATACTAGGTGGGATTTTTGTCGGTTCACTAGTAAGCCGGTCAAATTTTAACTACAGTTACCTCATAATTTGTTCAAATGATCTCATATTTTGCACAAGTTTACATCTTGGATTTGCAAACAATATTGACAAAGGGAGTTTTTATTTCCTTTGCACGAAAAATCAATTTTCCATTTTCCGAGTACCCGAAATGAGCTCTTTTGTGAAGGACCTACCATATATTTGTTACAAAATTAGACAAAATCAATTTTCTAAAATACTAGGACAAATTTAATGCACGGTTGACCAAATGGTTGGGTGTCAAAAGTTTCGATCCACCTCCCGTGAAAAATACAAATTCCTGCCGATTCAGTAGGGAGCAGGTCAAATTTGAACTACAGCTGTCTCATAGTTTGCTCTTTATTTTTTCCAAAAATCATTTCTAGGTACATAAGTATCTATTTAATCAGAGAAACATCAAAAGTTTTCCAAGATTCAACCACTAGCTAGGAACGGTCAAGCCCGCCGTTTTGACCGCATTTTGAAACGGGCATAAAAAATTCAAAAAAAATCAAAAAATTGGAAAACCTTCGCATTGTGTCATTATATGTGACCAAGTTTCCAGGAAAAATAATAAACTTGTAATACTACAATTATTTTAAAAAAGTGTTCTCAGAAATGAGCTATCATGCGTGAAGATTCATGGCTTTCAAGCCAAATGATCAATCTTATGGCCACATTCATGGCATAGTTTGTTCAAATGATCTCATGTTGTGCACAAGGGTGCATATTGGAATTCCAAACAATGTTTCCTAAGGGAGTTTTTATTTTCTTTGCACGGAAAATTCATTTTTCATTTTGTGAGTGCTCAAAAGGAGGTATTTTTGTGAAGGACCTCACAAATAATTGTTGCAAAATTGGACCAAATCATTTTTATAAAATACTAGGCCATATTTAATGCAAAATTGACAAAATGGTTGGGTGTAAAAAGTTTTGATCCACCTCTCGTGAAAAGGACAAATTCCGGCCGATTCAGCTAGAAGCGGGTCAAATTTGAACTCCAGCTGCCTCATAGTTTGCTATTTATTTTTTCCAAAAATCATTTCTAGGTACATAAGTACCTATTTAATCAGAGAAACACCAAGAAAATTCCAAGATTCAACCACTAGCTAGGAACGGTCATTCCCGCCGTTTTGACCGCATTTTGAAACGGGCATAAAAAATTCAAAAAAAAAAACAAAAAATTGGGAAACCTTCGCATTGTGTAATTATATGTGGCCAAGTTCCCAGGAAAAAGAACAAACTTGTAATACGGCAATTATTTTAAAAAAGTGTTCTCAGAAACGAGCTATCACGTGTGGAGATCAATGGCTTTCCTGCCAAATGATCAATCTTATGGTCACATTCATGGCATAGTTTGTTCAAATGGTCTCATATTGTGCACAAGGGTGCATATTGGAATGGCAAACAATGTTGCCTAAGGAAGTTTTCATTTTCGTTGGACGAAAAAACCATTTTCCATTTTTCGAGTGCCCGAAAGGAGGTTTTTTTGTGAAGTACCTCCCAAATAATTGTTGCAAAATTGGACCAAATCATTTTTATAAAATACTAGGCCATATTTAATGCACAATTGACAAAATGGATGGGTGTAAAAAGTTTTGATCCACCTCTCGTGAAAAAGACAAATTTCCACCGATTCAGCTAGAAGCGGGTCAAATTTGAACTGCAGCTGTCTCATAGTTTGCTATTTATTTTTTCCAAAAATCATTTCTAGGTACATAAGTACCTATTTAATCAGAGAAACACCAAAAAAATTCCAAGATTCAACCACTAGCTAGGAACGGTCATTCCCGCCGTTTTGACCGCATTTTGAAACGGGCATAAAAAATTCAAAAAAATCAAAAAATTGGGAACCCTTCGCATTGTGTCATTATATGTGGACAAGTTCCTAGGAAAAATAATAAACTTTTAATATGGCAATTATTTTTAAAAAGTGTTCTCAGAAACGAGCTATCACGTGTGGAGATCATTGGCTTTCAAACCAAATGATCAATCTTATGGCCACATCCATGGCGTAGTTTGTTCAAATGATCTCATATTGTGCACAAGGGTGCATATTGGAGTGGCAAACAATGTTGCCTAAGGAAGTTTTCATTTTCGTTGGACGAAAAAACCATTTTCCATTTTTCGAGTGCCCGAAAGAAGGTTTTTTTGTGAAGGAACTACCAAATAATTGTTGCAAAATTGGACCAAATCATTTTTATAAAATACTAGGCCATATTTAATGCACAATTGACAAAATGGTTGGGTGTAAAATTTTTTGATCCACCTCTCGTGAAAAAGACAAATTTCTGCCGATTCAGTTGGAAGCGGGTCAAATTTGAACTGCAGCTGCCTCATAGTTTGCTATTTATTTTTTCCAAAAATCATTTCTAGTTACATAAGGACCTATTTAATCATAAATACATGGTTTGGTGGCGATACGTCGAGGTTTGGGCGGTGGCCGAGGGCCCCAACTCTAGAGCGCGTAAACTCGCATGCCCGTCGCGTGGTCACCGTGTGACCGTAATGTTGCTCTGTGTTCTGGGCGGCCTAGGTATGTCTAATGGGTTGGGAACTCCCCAGGTTGGTGCTAGGACGAAAATTAGAACATAAGATTCTCAAGAGGAGACCGACCGATGCTCAAACATGAATTAGCAGCCAAGTGTTTGATTAGCGGTACGGGAAATGCACATGGCCAATGGGCGTGAATTTTGGCTGAGGATGATCATCTACTAAGGAGAATGTCTTCACAATTTTTTAGCTCAAAAGGAGGATCCTAGGTGGTACTTGCTTTGCAAAGTACCACGCTGGACAAAAATATGAATGTTGAAGCTGGGCTCAAAATAATGAATGGATTGAGCTGAAATTTTGTGGAGGATGGTTATTTGGGCATAGTAAAGCATTGTAGAAAATTGATACAATTTGGACATGCCAATGTAGTACTTCCTTCACAATGCTCTTCTATGGACAGAAACTTGGGAAAACTAGTGAGAGAGATTGGATGAATGAAATGAGCTCAAAACTGGTGTAGGTAAGTTACTTAGGTATGGTCATGCGCTGGTAAATTTTCAGATCATTTGGGTAAGCCTAGCTAGTAATTACTTCACAAAGCTTCTCTCGAGGTAGAAACTTTGGAAATTTCCCGAGAAAGATTTACAAGGAAAATTGAGCTGAATATTATCATGTGGTAATGATTTGGGTATGGAAGAGTGCCCGAAAAGTTTGAGGGTAATAGGAGGGGTCTATATAACACTTGCTTTGCAACGTGCCAATTTGGCCATAAAATATAAATTGAACCTGGGCTCACATAGTTGATTTGACTGAGCTGCAATTTGGAGGAGGGTGATAATTTGGGCATATGAAGGAACTGTATAAATTTCATGTCATTTAGAGATATAAAAAAGGTACTTGCTTCACAATGCTTCTAGGTGGACAAAAACTTTGGAAATTTGCCAAGGAAGATTTGCTAGGCAAATGGAGCTGAATTTTGTCTTGCGGTAATGATTTGGATAGGAAAGAGTGACCAAAAATTCCAAGGGCAATCAAGAATATATAAATAGCACTTCCTTCACAAAGTGTTGTTGTGAACAGAATAGGAAAATGAATATTGTTGAATTAGTTTTGAACTAGGCAAGGAAGGATTTTTACATATTTGATGAAGATATGCCCCAAAGAATTTATGAGATTTTTTTGGGAATTTTAGGAATGATAGAAATATAGGTTGCTTTACAACCTAGGGCAAAAACTAGAAATAAGAGATGACACATAGGCAAAACTGATGAGATGGCGCCTAGTCATCACAACCCACCACAATCTACAAGGCTATGACCATCTATATTGGTCATTAACAACTAGAAATAAGGCAGTGGACTGGCACTATTTTCTTTGTGACCATTTCGTGTAAGGAAATTACGACCTTTCTAACCAAAATGGTAGCAATGGTTTAGGGTTTGGAGCCCCCTGAACAGCTTTTGACCAATTGGTCTAAAATGGTCATAAATTTATGACCAATTCTTCGAGGGTCACTGACAGAAGGTCATAAGTTGACATATTTCTTGTAGTGGGTGAGGGGAATGGTCTTGAGTGCCGAAGCCGGCATGTGTTGCTTGGAGCTGAAGAGTTGGCAGCCTTTGCAATATTTAACTAATTCTTTGGCGTCATCCAAAGCAGTCGGCCAGAAGAAACCATGGCGGAAAGCTTTGGCGACGAGTGATCTTGAAGCCGCATGGTGGCCGCATTCTCCTTGGTGAATGTCTCTGAGGATTGCAATGCCCTTCTCTTGCTCGACGCACCGTTTCAGGACTCCAGTGACACTGCGCTTGACGAGTTCTCTGTTGACGATCGTGTATGATCCGGCTCGACGTTGGACTTGTCTTGCCTCTGTTTCGTCAGCCGGCAAATCTTGGTTTACTAGGAAGTTGAGGATGGACCGAGGCCATGATGGAGCCGCGACTTCTCCTACTGCCAATGTGGCTACTGCCACCAGGGTGGGCGGGCTGGGTGATGAAATGCTGGAGTCGGCCGCCGGCTGTTGTGTTGGTGCAGTCCCCGGGCCGGCTACAGCAGTCCCCGAGCCGGGTGCGGCAGTCCCCGAGCCGGTTGCCGAAGTCCCCGGGCCGACTACTGAAGTCCCGGGGTCGCCTGCTTGGTTCTTCGAGCCGGACCCGGCCGCGTCGGGGTCAGGCGGTACGAAGATGGAGTCAGACTCTGGAGACGGCTTAATGGACGGTTTGAAGAGGCGTTGTAGAGCGACGCCGGTTGGTATTGCTTGCCGAGTGGAGCCTATTCGAGCCAGGGCATCGGCTGGCTCGTTGTCGGCTCGCGGTAGATGGAGGAACTCGCATCCTTCAAAGTATCCGCTGAGTTGTTGAACCAGGAAGCTGTAGTTTGCCATGTTCGCGTCCTTGGCGTCCCAGTCGCCGGATGATTGCTGAACCACCAAGTCCGATTCGCCATAACATAGGATCTGGTGGATGCCGAGTTCCTTGGCAAGCCGGAGCCCGTGTATGAGTGCCTCGTACTCGGCTACGTTGTTGGAGGCGGCGAAGTGGATCTGCAACGTGTATCTGAGCTTGTCGCCTTTGGGAGAGGTAAGGACGACGCCGGCTCCCAAGCCGGTGCGCATCTTGGACCCGTCAAAGTGCATGCGCTAATGGGTGGAGTCGGGAGCCGGCGGCAGGTACTGGGTCTCGGCCCAGTCGACGAGGAAGTCGGCCAGTGCTTGGGACTTGATGGCGATGCGGGGCTGGTAGAAGATCGTGTAAGGGGCCAGCTCAATGGCCCATTTCGCCACCCGGCCGGATGCATCCCAGCTGCCTATGATCTCAGCCAGCGGGGCGGTGCATACGACCGTGACGGGATGCTCTTGAAAGTAGGGCTTCATCTTCTTGGCGGTGAAGTAGACGCCATAGCACATCTTCTGGTAGTGCGGGTAGTTCTGCTTTGAGGCGGACAACACCTCGCTCAAATAATACACCGGCCTCTGGACCGGCTGGGCTCGGCCTTCCTCTGGGCGTTGGACTACGATGATGGTGCTGACCACCCGGCTGGTTGCGGCAATGTAAAGGAGCATGGGCTCTTTCTCAGTCGGCGCCGCGAGGACAGGCAGCGTGGCCAGCATCTTCTTCAGCTCGTGAAAAGCTTGGTCGGCCTGGTCGTTCCACTCGAAGTGAGTGCTCTTCTTCATGAGGCGGTAGAGGGGGAGAGCTTTCTCTCCGAGCCGGCTGATGAAGCGGTTCAAGGAGGCCAAGCATCCGGTGAACTTCTGGATTTCTCGAAGCTTGGTGGGGATCGCCATTCTCTCGATGGCCTTGATCTTCACTGGGTTGCATTCGATGCTGCGTTCGGAGACCAGGAAGCCTGAGTTGGCCGGCTGGCACTCCAAACACGCATTTCTCGGGGTTGAGCTTGATTTGGAACCGGCGCATGTTCTCAAATGTTTCTTTGAGGTCTTCCAGCAAGGTGCCGCGCTTCTCCGTCTTCACCACAATGTCGTCCACGTAGACGTGAGCATTTCTGCCGAGTTGCTTGAGGAGGCACTTCTGCATGCAACGCTGAAAAGTGGCACCGGCATTTCTCAAGCCGAATGTCATAGTCAGGTAGTAGAAGGCTCCAAATGGCATGATGAAGGCGGTCTTCAGGCGGTCGGCTGGATCTAGCTTTATCTGGTGATATCCTGAGTAAGCATCCAAGAAACTCAACAGCTCGCATCCGGCCGTGGAGTCAATCACTTGGTCAATCCTCGGCAGGGCAAAGGGATCCTTAGGGCAGGCCTTGTTGAGGCTTGTGTAGTCTATACACATGCGCCACTTGTTGTTCTTCTTTAGCACGAGGACCGGGTTGGCAAGCCACTCTGGAAAGAAGACTTCCATAATGAAGCCGGCTGCCAGAAGCCGGGCTATCTCCTCCCCTACAATCCTTCTCTTCTCCTCTGATAGTCGGCGGAGGGGCTGCTTGACCGGTTTCGCGTCCTCTCGGACGTGCAGTTTGTGCTCGGCGAATTCCTTTGGAACACCCGGCATGTCCTTCGGGGACCATGCAAAGATGTCCCGATTCTCACGGAGGAAATCGGTGAGCTCGCCTTCCTATTTGCTGTTCAGGCTTGCCCCGATGACGGCAAACCTCTCGGGGTGCTCGGGGTCATGGGGTATCTTCTTGGTTTCCTTTGCCGGCTGGAAAGATCCTTGGGCATCATACTCCTTGGAGTCGGGGGACTGGTTCAGCTGCTTGCTGGCCATGGCCACGACCCGGTCCAACATGCTCTTCTCCTCGGCTATCACAAGGGACTCGGCCAGCCGGCTGCTGGCGGCGGCGCACTCGGAAGATTTCTTGTAATCGCCGGCTATGGTGATGACGCCCTTGGAACTCGGTATCTTCATCTTGAGGTATGCATAGTGGGGAACTGCCATGAACCTGGCCAAGGCGGGTCGGCCAAGCAATGCATGGTAGGGGCTCTCCAGGTTCACCACTTCAAACCAGATCACTTCCCAGCGGAAATGCTCCTTGTCCCCAAAGAGTACATCAATCTTGATCTTGCCAATGGGGGCGCAGGACAAGCCGGGTACGATGCCGTGAAACACTGTCCGAGTTGGCATGAGCTGCTTCGTCTTGACATTTAGCTTCTCTAGGGTGTCACGGTACAGGATGTTGATGCTGCTCCCGCCGTCTATCAGCACGCGGGAGAAGCGGGCTGCGCGTCTCGCGAGGGTGGCTTCCAGGACCAACGCATAAGAGCCGGGAGAGGGCATCACCTCCAGGTGGTCGGCCTGGCTCCAGCTGATGGGCTTTTCTGACCAATGCATGTGTCCGGCGGGGTTGGCAGTGACCACGCTGACTTCCTGGTGTTCTCGGCGTTTGCCGCACCGGTCTTCAAGCTGGCTTGTAAAGACGATGTAGGTTGCTTGCTCGTCGGGGAACTCGTCGTGCACGGCTCCGACTGCGGGCCGAGCGGCCGGAGGCGGCGGGCCGGCAGGCGGAGGCGGCGCGAGCCCTTCGCCTTTGGAGATTCATGTGAGCCAATGGCACTTCCGGGTTGTGTGGTTAGATGGCTTCGCGCCGCTATGGAACTTGCACGGGGCGTCAAGAGTTTGCTGTTGAGCCAGGTCCGCGCCGTGCCTTGCAGCATGAGGGGCACGTACTTCACGGCAACGCGCCGGTTGCCGTTGGCTATGCTGACCGCTGTGGAGTAGTCGATCAGCCAATCTTCCGGCTTCACGGAGCCATTGTACTTGGGCGTGTCTCTTGGGAGCGAGAACCCTTTGGGGAAGGGCTCGTCGCAGATGCGGGGGCCGAAACAAGGCGGGCCGACATCGTCTTCTTCTTCCAGCGCCAGGGATCGCGCCAGGCGGTCGATCCGATGGCGGGCGTCGTTCTCACCGACTCCTTCGCCGCGAGCTAGTCGGCCGCTGAGAGTCGGGTGCGCCACTGGCGGCGGGGTGGGATATCTCTCTCCACGGGGTCGAGGCGGAGGCGGGTTGCCCCGCCATTCGATGGCTCGGGGATGGCCGTCCGCGTCTCGCTCGATGGAGATTCGGGTCCGGCTTCGGCTGGTCGCCGGCTCTCTCTCGCGCCGCGCACGGGTGTTGCTCGTAGTCGGCGTCTGGGACGTCATGCCGTGATGTCGGCGCGGGGGAGGGCTTCCCACGCGGACGTCGGCTTCGTGCCGCCGTGCGGCCGCTTCAATCAGCTGCTGGATGCGCCGGGTCCTGTGGGGGAGCTCTTCGGCCTCCAAGCCGTCCAACTCGTCCACGGCCGCCTGGGCGGCACGCAGGTTCTCAAGCGGAGTGGCATAGACCGGGCGGTCGACTCCCAGCATGTCGGCGATGACGCCGCCGCGTTGCTTGACAACGCCGGCCCGGCTTGGCCCGGCCGGGGCCGGCGTGCCGAAGGCGGCGTGGTCAGCTTCGCGCTGGTAGGCCTCAGTGAGGCGTCTTACGGAAGCCAGCCTCCGGCCCTCTGCGAGGAGGGCGAGGCGGCGTGCCTCCAGTGCTTCGTCGTCGGCATCAGCCGGAAGGGGGATGGATAATTCGTGGGCCGCCGCGTGCGGGGCGTCGTGGGCGCTCTCGTCGGCCGGGCCGCCATGGCCGATGACCATCACCTCGGTGGTGACAGTATCGCGGCCGTCGGTCCGAGGAAGCGGGTCATAGTAGATCACGACGTTGGTGGGGAAGGTGTCGAAGGAGGCCGAGTCGGAGTTGACAGGCATCGGGTCGGTGGAGCCAACCGACTCCAGATCCATAGCGGGCTCGCTGGAGACATGGAGCTGGCCGAGGAGGTTGGCGAGGTGGTCGGTGCCCGCATCGGAGGCGAGCTCGTCGGAGATGCGGGTTCCGTCGAGGAGATCGGCGAGGCTGCTCGCCGCACAGATGCTGGTGACGCCTTGCAGCGAGTCGTGGCAAGTGCCATCGGGCGTGCCAGGCTGGCTACGCTCGCTGGGGAGGAAGAGGGTTCCCGTCCAGAACAGGTCTCCGGACGACGGTGCACCTGGCCCCACGGTGGGCGCCAAATGTCAGGTGGTAGGTGCGACATATGCCAACGGGTGGCTTATCATTGTGGGAGCCAGTAAGACATCGCCGGTGCCTGGAAACGGGATGAGGCGAAGACATGCACGCCGGCGGATCTTACCCAGCTTCAGGGCTCTCCGTGTAGATAACACCCCTACTGCTGCTCTGCGGGGTCTCCACATGATCACTAGATGGACAAGTAGCTACACAATGCTCCTTGAGCTATTTTGGCAGAAGGAGGAAGAAGGGCACGGCTAGCTTGCTTCTTCTCCTCGTATGGTGTCTAAAACTACCTAGGGGTCCAACCCTTTGCATGGGTGCCCCGGGGGGTTTATATAGGCCTACCCCCCGAGGGTACAATGGTAATCCGACTGGGCGTGGGGCCCAGCCGTATGTGACTGCGCTCGCCGGCTTCTGCGCCGGCCGCTGGGGCCCGCCGACTGGTGGGTCCCGCCGGCTGCCGGCTCCTCGGTCCACAGGCAGGCCCCACAGGTCAGGGCCCGGTCGGTGGCTAGTTACTGTTGCTCTATTCTGATGACATGGGATTTGTTGTGGTAGGCGTGGCTACAGTACCGCCGCCTGGCGGGCGATTACGGTAGCCTCACCGCGTCTTGTCTCCTTAATGGGGCATCTCCTTCGAGGAAGATGGCAAGCCGGCTGCAGGGGGCCGGCTTTCTCTTGGGCCGACTGGGGGAGGTGTGGCCACCTTCGGGTGTCTCTCTGCCCGAAGGGACCCACCGCCCGTGGGCCGCGCTGGTAGTCCGTCGTGGATGGCGTCAGGGTCGACATGGCAACAGTGTTGCGCCGGGCGGGTCATGATTACCCGTACGGCGCACTATGCCGGTCGTGCTCCGGGATTTGGGGGTGGCAGGCTTCACTGTAGCCACGCCCCGTCTCATCACCGCTAGGTAGATGCAAACTTTGAGGGTACGGTCTTGACCGCTTTATGGGAGCCGGCTTCTTGGAGTCGGCCTTCTCGCGGCCGGCTTCTCGAAGCCGGCCCTCCCATGGCTTTCTTCAAGAGGGCTAGAGTCGGGCCGCCTTCCGAAAGCCGGCCTGGGTGACAGCCGGCAAGGGGAAGGTGGCCCCAGGTCATGGGTTCTCGAGAGCCGGACGGGCTCGTAATTTTTTCAGAAGGGCCAGGGGAAGCCGGCAAGGCTACCCATGGCTATTTACTCCGACACCGTGGCAGCTCGCCCCACACCTACGGAGTGAGTCACCCTTGAGTCAACTACCCCCATGGGGCAAGGATTTGGGAGACATCCCCGTGGTGGCTTGCAGATCTTTGTGAAGACATTCAAGATCAGATACACCCTTTAGAAGGTGATGATCCCTGGCGGGATCCCAACCAAGGAGGACCACAAGGCCCCCGGCAAGAGCCTTGCCGGGGATGACAGCAGGCGCCATGGCAAGACCCTTGCCGGGGCCCCGGCAAGGCCCTTGCCAAGAACACCCGTAGGGCCGCCATCAGGCCCACGCTGGTCAAACCTCCACCGCCGTTCGCATGCAGCTGCCGATCCAACCAGCTGGGCAGGCACCTGCATGGCGGCATGCAGATCTTCGTGGAGACTCACCACTGTGCCACCTCAGCTGCCTTCCTGCCTACATGGCTCCGCGGGCGCCGCTGGCTAGGGCGCGTGTCGACGCGAGAGGGGGCGGCGACGGACGAGACAAGGCTCTCCCCCGTTCCCCGATAAAGCAAAGACACGTGGGCAAGACGCATTAAATGCGCCTTGTCATTTAATGCGAGGGATAACCTCACATCACTGTTCCCTTTCCACCTCCTGTGTGCCACTGTGGCAGCCCCTTTCCTATAAAAGGAGGCCTGAGGCGACCAGGAGGGGGATTCGACTTTTTGGGGCTCCTCAGCCCCATAGCTAGCTCAGGAACACAAATATACAATCCACCAAAGCAGGAGTAGGGTTTACGCATCCTCGCGGCCCGAACCAGGATAAACAAACCGTGTGCTATCTGTTTGATCTGCTCTTCTCACGACCCCATGCCCCGCAACCGTAGTAGGGATTCTTGTGATCCCATAGGTGTCGTTCCCACCGACACTCTCAGTAGAGATACCGGATACGTATAATGGAGCAACAATTTGGAATAGCTCCAAGTGGAACGTGGTAGCAGCATCTATGATATGACATAAAGTTTTGCGAAATACATAGGGATCTGAATATGGCATGACCCGTTGACTACAACCTCTCTCACAAGCATAATATGATCAAACCCAGAACTCATTGAGTGTTAATCACATAGTTATGTGAACTAGATTATTGAGTCTAGTAAACTCTTTGGATGTTGGTCACATGGCGATGTGACCTGTGAGTGTTAATCACATGGCGATGTGAACTAGATTATTGACTCTAGTGCAAGTGGGAGACTGTTGGAAATATGCCCTAGAGGCAATAATAAATTAGTTATTATTATATCAAATTTCATTGTTCATGATAATCGTTTATTATCCATGCTAGAATTGTATTGATAGGAAACTCAGATACATGTGTGGATACATAGACAACACCATGTCCCTAGTAAGCCTCTAGTTGACTAGCTCGTTGATCAATATATGGTTACGGTTTCCTAACCATGGACATTGGATGTCGTTGATAACGGGATCACATCATTAGGAGAATGATGTGATGGACAAGACCCAATCCTAAGCCTAGCACAAAGATCGTGTAGTTCGTATGCTAAAGCTTTTCTAATGTCAAGTATCATTTCCTTAGACCATGAGATTGTGCAACTCCCGGATACCGTAGGAGTGCTTTGGGTGTGCAAAACGTAACAACGTAACTGGTTGGCTATGAAGGTTCACTACAGGTATCTCCGAAAGTGTCTGTTGGGTTGGCACGAATCGAGACTGGGATTTGTCACTCCGTGTAACGGAGAGGTATCTCTGGGCCCATTCGGTAGGACATTATCATATTGTGCACAATGTGACCAAGGATTTGATCACGGGATGATGTGTTACGGAACGGGTAAAGAGACTTGCCGATAACGAGATTGAACAAGGTATCGGGATAACGACGATCGAATCTCGGGCAAGTATCGTACCGATAGACAAAGGGAATTGAATACGGGATTGATTGAATCCTCGACATCGTGGTTCATCCGATGAGATCATCGTGGAACATGTGGGAGCCAACATGGGTATCCAGATCCCGCTGTTGGTTATTGGCCGGAGAGTTGTCTCGGTCATGTCTGCATGGTTCCCGAACCTGTAGGGTCTACACACTTAAGGTTCGATGACGCTAGGGTTATTAGGAAGACTTGTGTGTGATTACCGAATGTTGTTCGGAGTCCCGGATGAGATGTCGGACGTCACGAGGAATTCCGGAATGGTCCGGAGGTAAATATTTATATATGGAAAGTTGTTGTTCGGGTTCCGGGAAAAGTTCGGTTTTTCCGGCATTGTACCGGGAAGCTTCCGGAAGGTTCCGGAGGATTCCGGAGGGGTCCGGTGGTCCAGAAAATGTTCCACCACGTCCAATACAGCAGCATGGGCTGTAGGGGGGCTCCCTAACCTTAATGGGCCAAGGGCACCAGCCCCCCCAAGGCCCATGCGCATGGGAGAGGGGAAACCCTAAGGGGGAGGGCCTCCACTTGACTTGGGAGGCACTCCTCCCCCCTTGGCCGCCGCCCCCAACCCTAGATGGGAGCTAGGGGGGCCGGCCCCCTCTCTCCCCACCTATAAATAGTGGAGGGGTGGGAGGGCGGCCACACCCTTGAACTGGGCGCAGCCCCTCCCCTCCAATACCTCTCCTCCTCCGCGTGAGCTTGGCGAAGCCCTGCCAGAGAACTGCCACTCCATCACCACCACGCCATCGTGCTGCTGTTGGACTCTCTTCCTCAACCTCTCCCTCCTCCTTGCTGGATCAAGGCGTGGGAGACGTCTCCGTTCCGTACATGTGTTGAACGCGGAGGTGCCGTCCGTTCAGCGCTAGGATCATCGGTGATTTGGATCACGACGAGTACGACTCCATCAACCCCGTTCACTTGAACGCTTCCGCTTAGCGATCTACAAGGGTATGTAGATGCACTCTCCTTCCCCTCGTTGCTAGATTACTCCATAGATTGATCTTGGTGATGCGTAGAAAATTTTAAATTTCTGCTACGATCCCCAAAATGCCGTATGTCAGCGGAGGGGAAGCAGATCCGAGGCGGCGAATGACGACGTAGCAGGAACAACTCTGGTGTGGTGGAGGGTGGCGAAGTTGGAGCGGCAGTGGTGAGGCGCAGGACAACATTGTTGAACTGGCTCGGGTACGGACGGCTCGGCCCCAGCTTCAACTACTAGCCATGGAGGGCGTTGCGATTGAGGTTGCGGTGGACGACGACGTTGGGGTATCAGCTCCGGCGTGATGGAGGAGGGCGGCGGTTGACTGGTGGGATGGGGTGGCGGACAGAGGACGCCAGGGTTTCACGGCTGGTGGAGAGGTAGTTTTGGCACCCACAGAGTACGAATGGGGAATCGGACGGGTGGGGGAACCATGTTTCAGTCTGGGACGCGCTTGTTTTGGGCTTTTTTGAATAGAAGATGGGGCGCGCTTGTTTGAAATTTGGGAAAAGTACAAACTTTGCCCCCCTCTTAAATTTTGGACATACTGCGGGTTGGGGGTAGGATGGTAATCCTAGGTGTCGCAAATAGTGTGCGGGAGCGATTTCGGCAGAGCGCATGTGTGCTTAGGCGGCCATTGTGTATGATTGTTTTTCGGATGCGGTTGCGTGGCGTCTAGATGAAGCTACAAACCTACCCCGGTTTAGACCTTTGGATGTCGGGCCGGTAGGTTTCACGGGTCGGAGTTAGTAGAAAAGTAATTTCCCTGTAATACCAAACATTGGTCGCACGCGGTTTCGGGCGAGTAGAGGCTCTTTTGGCGCTTCGTTCGAAATTTTGAAACACAAGCATTCACGTTTAGAGTACTCTTGAACTATGAGGATTGACCTAAATAGACAATGTTATATTTGATCTTGTATGTTTGAAAACCTCATTAAATTATCCACTTCTTTTTGAAATTTTGACACTTGAAAATCTTATAACTACGATTATTTTGGAATTGAGGAGCTAAATTTGAATCTATTTTGTACACGACTACATATGCTATTATGTACAAAATCGGAGCAAAGATTGGTGCCCCCATAATTTAGGTATGGTTTACAAATGCCATGATATCAAATTCAAATAATTGAATGGACTTCATGTTGAATTTGATTTTTTTAAACCACCTTAAGTTGAATTCAAATGTATGCTAGTTCATAGGTAGCTATTTATAATGTCCATTGTGTAAATTTTGTGTGTATAATGTGCTTTACACACACATGAACTATACTCACATTTATATTCGATTGCTAAAGCGATGCATTGTCTGGAGTTCAAAATACTAACTATGTGGATCAATTGTGTCAAATAATAACATAAACATGCTCAAATTTGATAGAATCTAGATGTCTGATGGATCAATGACCGCTCCTTACGCGAATTGCAAATATCATGATC
Organism: Triticum urartu; assembly: GCF_003073215.2. Taxonomy (NCBI): domain Eukaryota; kingdom Viridiplantae; phylum Streptophyta; class Magnoliopsida; order Poales; family Poaceae; genus Triticum; species Triticum urartu. The sequence goes on from NC_053024.1 coordinate 43,959,699, forward strand.
CCATCCTAATATTTGGATACAATTTATATCTTTAATCAATGTGTAGAGCAGTCTTTTACATGTAGTTTCACTCTCCATCGGTGGTCTCTCACACATGCGCACACACTCTCTCCCGAGGTGTCTTTCTCGCACACATGCTGTAGATATAACCCCTCCCTCCCTCTCGTAACCATTTACAACTATTTTCACTAACCTTTATCACAAGCACTGTTCCTCTCGCAAACATACACCCGCACAATCCTCATCAACCCTTTCTATATACATGGACCTGCCTACGTGTCTCATGTACGCACATTATCTTTACGCCTGTCTCTCACGCATTGTTTCACACCTCTCTTCCTAATTGACAAGTATGATTCTAGCAGAGCATTCTGTAGGATGCCCCTTAAAGTTAGGTTGGATCACTACAAAAAAGACACATCTGTGACATTTTGGGCCGAACAATTTTTTTTTCTGTCATACATATGACACTTCTATGACGATAATTCTGACAAAACCCGGTATCATCATAGATGTGGTGGGCTCCTACTTCTATGACAAAAAATCATCACAGAAAATGGGCTTTTTGTCCTGGGCGGGCCGGAGACGCAGCTGCATGACATTCTTTGGTCCGTTCATGACAGAAAAAACCGTGGTAGAAGCGAGGGGGAGGAAAATTTCGGGGAGTTCCCGGTTACGGTGGGAGGTCGGGGGCCGAGCGGTGCGCGTTTCTCTCGTACACGTACGCGTGTGAGTGCGAGGCGTTGGCTCTAACTGAACCCGAGCGAGGCGTTGGGCTCTAATTGAACCCGAGCGATTGCACTGCAGGCTATGCGTTACTGAACCCAAGCGATCGATCGATGGCTGTTAACTGAACCCGATCGAGCGATTCCTTCGCTACTGCTGCTAACTGAAGCCGATCGATGCTGCCTCTGGATGAATAGTGAGCGTTGCGCGCGCAGGGGGGGGTTGGATGAACAGTTCCTGGTGGGGGTGGATGAACATGACCCCTCGGTGTTGCCTCTGGATGAACAGGACCCCGATCGATCAAGCCGGTTGGGGCTGGATGAACAAGACCCCGTGGAGGGCTGGATGAACAGGACCACCCCGTGGAGGGCTGGATGAACAGGACCACCCCGTGGAGGGCTGGATGAACAGTAGACGATGGAGGGCAGGATGAACAGGAGCCCGTGGAGAGGGCTGGTTGAACAGTAGCCGGTGGAGTAGCGCACAGTGGAGGCTGGATGAACAGGAGCCCGTGGATGAATAGTCACAGGTGGAGGCTGGAGGAGGTCGACGGTGGATGAATAGTAGCTCGTGGAGGCTGGAGGGGGTCGACGGTGGAGATGAACAATACGCCGTGGAGTCCTGTTTTGCGGTACGCCACACCCCTCTCGATGAACAGGACACCTGTTTCGACCGTAGCGCTCCAACACAAGTCTGTTGCCTCCGTTTTGCGGTACGCCACACCCCTCCCGATGAACAGGACCCCCGTTTCGACCGTGGGAGGTCCGTTTCCTCCGTTTTGTGGTACGCCAGACCCCTCCCGATCAACAAGACCCCGTTCCGAACATAGGAGGTCCGTTTCCTCCGTTGTGCGGTACGCCAGGCCTCGTTTCCATCGCCTATTCCGTCCAAGCCCTCCCGATGAACACGAGCACGCATTCCGTTCCGGTCCAGCCGGTTGGCTCCCACGCGTTCCGTTGCCTCCTGATGAACACGACGCATTCCGTTGCCTCCCCATGAACACGACGCATTCTGTTGCCTCCCCATGAACACGGCGACGATGCTGTTTCTCCGTTCCGACCCAGCCATGTACACGAGCCCTCGCCGTACGTATGCGTGAGTAGGCGTTCGAGACCCCGCCCGTATGTACACATACGTGGCTGTATTTTCTTTCTTGCACCATGGCCGCTGTACGTACGTGTACATGCTACGTGCGCGCCTCTACTACGACACGTGCGCGCCTCTACATCGACCAGTATGTACGTACACGTTTGCGACCAGAATGACAACGGTACGTACGCTTCGACCAGTTGGGTCCCGACTGTCGGGCACTTCCTTGCCTACAAAGATCTAGCTGGTGGGTACCAGCAGTCAGGGGGCAAATCGTTTTTTTGCCCGGACGCACTTCCTTCCATGCGAAGATGTATCCGGTGGGTCCCAACAGTCCGGGGGAAACATTTTTTTCATGAAATACAGTGGCCCGTCCGATGGGTCCCAGCTGTCAGGTGGAGGAATCATTATTTTCCGTGTAATAAGGAGGCACTTCCTTGCTGCGGCCGTGGACCTAGCTGTCAGCCTCTCCATGTACAGTCCACATCCGATGGAAGTCGTTCCTTGACCACGTTGAGCACGCCGCACCGAGAGCACCAGGGCGGTGGATGACGGCGAGGCCTAGGAAGGGGACGACACAGAGGCAGGGAAGACTCGGCAGTTGTTTCTCAGGCAGAGGGGAGTACGACTGTACAAGGTTTACTGGTTCGTCTGCCGTCACCGGAGAATAACAGCAGGTGTGGGTGAGTAGAGGGATAGCTAGGCCAGCGATGGGAGTACGGTCGGGCGGTGAGGCCTGCGCGGCAGCATAGCGGCCGCGAGGAGGAGGGAGCATGCAGTCCCGCCGGCGTTTGTTTGAGCGGCTGGAGCAGGAAAAACAGAGATTGAAGAAGCACGACGGCCGTTGGATGGACATCCAATAGTCAGTGCTTGTGCATCAACCTTTTTTTAGGAAAGCCTCAAATCTTTGGAAAACAGCATACATCCCATGTGCCATTATTTCTAATAATTTACAGCCCATTTGCTAATTCTTAAGGTTTTTTTGGAGCCCATATTCTTTTTGTTAGCATTACAGCCCATATTGTGGCAACGGTTAAAATATTATACGAAATTTTGCATAATTCTGTGCGGTCCGAACTGTTTTTAATCTTGAAATTTCGACTGACATTCAAACTGATTTTAAAAATAAATGTATATCAATATAAAATCCAACAAATTCTCCATGCATAAAAATTAATGTAATTTAAAATCTTGAAATGAAAAAAAGATATTTCAAAATAATTGCTGGTTTGATGTGTTTTAAAAATGTACAACCCATTTCTCATTACTGATGGGCCATTTTCTCGGCCAGCCGAATGAAAGCTCTCCTCGTCTTGAAAGATTTCCAGTCCAACAGGCCTGACAAAGCGACTTACTTGGCAAATCACAAAAAAACTGGGCTGTGGTCGTGGACCTAGCTGTCAGCCTCTCCATGTACAATACTCTTCTGATGGAAGTCGTTCCTTGACCACGTTGACCACGCCGCGCGGAGAGCACCATGGCGGTGGACGACAGCGAGGCCTAGGAAGGGGACGACACGGAAGTGGATGCCCGTGCGGAGAGGACTACGAGGGTTCACTGGTTCGGCTACGGTGTGAGGCTGTCGTCGCCGCAGGGCCTGGCCAGCGGTGGGAATAGTAGGAGGCGGTGAGGCCTCTGCGACAGCACAGCCGGCCAGGGGAGGCAGGAGCATGCGGCATGACCGGCGCTGCTTTGGGCGGCTGGAGCAAGAAGACCAGAGGTAGAAGAAGCACTACGGCCATTGGATGGACATCGTACGGTAACTTGAGCTAGAATCGTTCATATTGACTAAGTTGACAAAGCCCTTCGTCCCCGTCAACTTAGTAGGCCCACAAGTCAGCCTCCCAGCAAGGTGGGTCCCAGCTAGCTGGGGGAGTATGCATTTTTTGTGCGTAATAAGGAGGCACTTCCGGTGGGTCCGAACTGACAGCGGGGGGGGGACGTTTTTTTCACGAAATACGGTGGCCCGTCCGGTGGGTCCCAACAGTCGGGGGGAAAAGATTTTTTTCCCAAAATACTGGTGCCCCGTCTGGTGGGTCCCCGCTGTCAGGTGGAGGAATAATTATTTTGCACGTAATAAGGAGGCACTTCCTTGCTGCGGCCGTGGACCCAACTGTCAGCCTCTCCACATACAGTCCACGTCCGATGGAAGCCATTCCTTGACCACCTTGACCACGCCGCGCCGAGAGCACCAGGGCGGTGGACGACGGCGAGGCCTAGGAATGGGATGGCGCGGAGCCGGGGAAGACGTGGCAGTGGATGCCCACATGTAGAGGAGTACGAGGTTCACTGGTTCGCTGCGGTGTGAGGCTGTCGTCACCGTAGATTAAAAGGGGGTGTGGGAGAGTAGAAGGATGGCCTGGCCAGCGGTGGGAGTACTAGGGGGCGGTGAGGCCTCCGCCGCATCGCAGCCGGCCATGGGAGGCAGGAGCATGAGGCACGACCGACACTGGTTTGGGCGGCTGGAGCAAGAAGACCAGAGGTTGAAGAAGCACTATGGCCGTTGGATGGACATCGTACGGTCACTGGAGCTAGAATCGTGCATATTGACTAAGTTGACAAAGCCCTCCGTCCCCGTCAACTTAGTAGGCCCACAAGTCAGCCTGCCACTCAGGTGGGTCCCAGCTAGCAGGGGGGTATTCATTTTTTGTGCGTAATAAGGAGGCACTTCCGGTGGGTCTGAGCTGACAGCAGGGGGAACATTTTTTTTCGCGAAATACGGTGGCCCGTCGGGTGGGTCCCAGTAGTCAGGGGCAAACATTTTTTTCGCGTTATACTGTGGGCGTCCGGTGGGTCCCTGCAGTGAGGTGGAGGAATAATTATTTTCCGCGTAATAAGGAGGCACTTCCTTGTGGTTGCCGTGGACCCAGCTGTCAGCCTCTCCACGTACAGTATTCTTCCGATGGAATTGGGTTGTTCACCACATTGACCACGCCGTGCCGATAGCACCAGGCTGTGGACGACGGCGAGGCCTAGGAAGGGGACGACACGGAGCCGGGGAAGACACGGCAGTGGATGCCCACGTGGAGAGGAGTACGAGGTTTCATTGGTTCGGCTGCGCTGCCGTCGCCGCAGAATAACAGGGGGTGTGGGTGAGTGGA